>NW_024037061.1:10740586-11448369 GCF_015706575.1 Patiria miniata
TGATCATTCCATTCCCCATTAGAAAATACATGAGCGCAGTCCTCATCAGCTCCTTGACCGTTATTGGGTTCACCAGGCCCCCAATTCCTGAACCCCACCTCATCGGTACCGTCCTGACACTTCCATGTACCTACCAAAAACAATCAATGTATCACGATAAGAGTTCAATTGGGTGGGATTGACAAGGTAACGACAATTATGTCGGAAATCCAATTTTCCAGCAACTGAACTAATCACGATTGAGATTTTTAGCAATTCAATCAAACTAGAAAGAGCAACAAACCTTCTTCCTCAAGATCGTTGCAATTGATCCAAAACCAGGGTGGCACTAGGCGTATGAGGAAATCAGTTTCCTCCTGAAACTGTGGCACGACCAAGACACCTCCCATCTTGATGCACTCATCTTTTGCCTCAAACCATGTCAGGCGTTCCATGACGGCTCTGTAACATTTGCCACCCCACTGGATCCAAGGAGGAGGACACGCCCACCGACGGCCACTACTGGAGGTCTTACACATCTCGTTACCACCAGTGCGACCCATCATCAGATGAAGGCTTATCAAGCCAAAGATGAACCGTTTAGGCACCATCATCTTTCGCATCTTACCCGGCTGGTGTCTAGTGGTGAAATGGTTAGTCTGTATGTCATAGTGAATCATCATAGGCCTAGGCCTATATATGCATTAAATCTCTGTTCGGGTATATTCTTAACGGAAATAAGATATTTTCTTTTAATTAAGAGAGTGAAGATAGCAAAGCACGCTGGAAACTCCTCCTTTTGTATCATCGACAGTGTAAGCTAGAGCGGTATATCGATCTGTGCTTTGAGTATTGCAACTCCCGTTGGTATAGTTACCGAGATGAAGTATTGTATTTTTGTCAATTGTTTCTGCCCGGTTTCATTACCGTGAAGATGAAGGAACGCTTCGAATGGGAGGCTAATTTAGACAGCGACTGGCAATGGCGACGAATCTTTAACCAGCGTAAATCACAACATTTAACCCAAATATTGTTCAGCATCCCCTCGTTTTGATTTTTTTTTCATGGTAAGTCGAACGTTCATTCACAACCACGTGAATGTCATTACAGAGTGCTTTTGAAGCCAGTGACAGTCTTCCAGATTGCTTTTAATATTTAATTCCTTAAAACTGTAACCACACAGTATTCCACATGAGTTATATCATTACCCCCCCCCCCCCCCAGTTATTTTGCTGTGATAAAACTACTTTGCTTCAGGACCCAAAGTGGAATGCAGAAACAAATTCTCACAATTGATTTTGTTTATCAAAGTGATCGGTTAAATACAATATAATGTCATTTTTTTTTTTTTGGGGGGGGGGGGGTTCCACTGCGGAGGGTACCACCAAAATCACAGACAACGTTATTTTAGAAACGTTGTTGTGGTGTTACAACTGTGCGATTTTTAGTAGATTTAATGTTCTTGTTGAGTGACAAATACGATTTCCCTCTGTAATGTCTTGCAATCAACAACTTCATTCTGATGATGACCATAAACGTTTAAAGACAATCTGCATGCATACAAACAGCCTTTCAAAACCAATGATATAAAACGTTTGTGAAGTCAAAACTATTTTACGGCACAAGTACAAGTATACAATAACATCTCCAATTAAAAGATACTTCAGAATAATTCACAGTGATTCGATCTAAGTTATTTCAACGAATTATACAGACAGTTGACTTTCACATATGTATTAGGGTTTCGAGAATACTAGTCAATGAACTAGGTGCACCTTTGATTGGGTGTTCTATCTCTTACGTTTCAAAAAGTCATGACAAACGCCATTGCTCTATACAGTTGTATTCATTTTTGTTCATAACTTAAAGTCTATGTGAAATCAATTAAGTCTGACAACACTTACATTCAAAAGTAATACGTCTCATCAATAATAATTTTGCTTAAACATCTGTTATTTCAATAAGAGTTGAACATTGACATCTTCTTAGTTTCCTCATTTACAAAAACAGCACATCAATAATTTCTTAAGTGGCTAATTATAAATGCAGTGCAATTTGCTCTAATACATCGGTCATACTGTTCAAGGGCCGTGGTATACCTTAATTTGATGAGGCTTTCTATCTGTTAGGCTTTCAACAGCCAATTTTGTATGCAGCTGTATTCTTTTTTACAATTTAAAGTATCAACACACCATACTTACGGATTTTATATACAAATGTGATACAATACATCCAAACTGATTTTCTCAATTCCTCATTTACAAACACAGAACATTGATAATGTTTTATTAAGTAGCTTATTATACGTGCAGTTTGTTAGAATGTTCTTTACTAAGATTAAATATAATTCAATGAACACAATAAAATATAGGAAATATTATTAGTTCTGTTGCTATTGTACGACAAATTTGCGTTTCTCGACAATCACATTTGATCACTTGCTATATAATCACTTGAAATATTTAAAATTGTCGACGAAAATTTTCATGATTTCATTACGAGTCAATTTGATTAATCATACTGATGGCTTTATATTTTAACGATTCTATCTGTTTTGGATTAACTTAAACCTTATTATATGTTGTTTACCATTGTGAGTGATACCGTATTGATTAAATTTATATTACATAACACATCATAGATTTTCAAGTGTCCTGAACAACATTGTTTCATCTATATACCTTTCCTTAACATTTTCATGGAATTTAATTACACACGTACTAAAAGCATCACATGTAAATTCTACAACTCTAGTTCTTCCACATTACAGTAAACATATCTTTACAAGCCTTATAACACATCCCAATAATTTCAGTTTACAGCCAAATTAAGTTGCCAACTTGACAAGCTTATAATACCGCCTTTAAGATATCACCAGGATCACAATGTAAAGATAGCAAGCGAAAGGCTTTCCTTGTTTTAGCTGTTGACAATTATTGGTAATATATTTTAACATGCCGTTCGATGAGTAGTCAGCACGAATTCTATTTTACTCTTTGCTTTAAGTTCTATTATATATGGTTATAGACTATACTTGATTTCAGCAAAAAAAATATGGTGCCTGTACAGTGTGTGTACGTGTACGCATGCTGAACAGACCAAGTTGAACAACCGACTTGGGCCCAGTGTAAATTCAGCTACAGTGTGAAACAAGCGAAATATATAAAGCTCTTATTAAAGAATATATGTCTACAATTAATGCTAAAAAAAAATCATTCAACATCATTTTCTTTAAATAGATATCGCTCAGAAAAAAAAATTCGACAATTTCAGTAATATTGAGGACAGTAGTTTTTAGTACAATTTGTAGTTTTAATACAATTTGAAAGGTTTGCATGATGTAGTGAGCAATAAGAGTACATTTTATGTTAGATCACAAAAAAAATTTCTGTTATAACAAGTTCTGAAAACTGCCCTGTTGGGGGATCACCACGTTTCGACACATTTGCATATACTTTGACGGGGGATTTGAAATATTCCGAAAGGACATCGCGCAGACAATTATGTTAACATCCTTTCCTCATAGTGATTATAGATTGGAATCCCGCATGTGACATTTGCAATGTCCATTCGTAATTTGCGTTTAATCATCTATCTTCCACTTTGTATGGATTATAAGTGTTAATAAGCGCAGCTGTCGCGGAGGCTGGTTTCACCTTTGCAAATCGCAGGTAGCTGCTTGTCACACAGGTTATCATTCCATTTCCCACCAGACAATACCTGAGCGCAGTCCTCAGTTCCTCGTTTGTCATTGGGTTCACCAGTCGCCCAATTCCTGAACTCCACCTCATCGGTACCGTCCCAACACTTCCATGTACCTACCAAAACAATCGATGTATCACCATAAGATTTCAATTTGGGTGAGATTGACAAGGTAATTATGTTTGAAATCAAATTTTCCATCAACTGAACCAATCACGATTGTGATTTTTAAAATTTAAACAAACTAGAAAGAGCAACAAACCTTCTTCCTCAAGATCATTGCAATTGATCCAAAACCAGGGTGGCACTAGGCGTATGAGGAAATCAGTTTCCTTCTGAGACTGTGGCACGACCAAGACACTGCCAAAATTGATGCACTCATCTTTTGCTTGCAACCATGTCAGGTGTTCCATGACGGCTCTGTAGCATTTGCCACCCCACTGGATCCAAGGAGGAGGACACGCCCACCGACGGCCACTACCGGAGGCCTTACATATCTCGTTACCACCAGTGCGACCCATCATCAGATGAAGGATTATCAAGCCAAAGATGAACCGTTTAGACACCATCATCTCTCACATCTTACCCGGCTGGTGTCTAGTGGTGAAATGATCTGACTGTATGTCATAGTGAATCATCATAGGCCTAGGCCTATAGATTCATCAGATCTCTGTTCAGTTATATTCTTAACGGAAATAAGATATTTTCTTTTAATTAAGAGAGTGAAGATAGAAAGCACGCTGGAAACTCCTCCTTTTGTATCATCCACAGTGGAAGCTAGAGCGGTATATCGACCTGTGCTTTGAGTAAACTACTGCAACTCCCGTTGGTATAGTTACCGAGATGGATTGTATTTCTGTCAATTGTTTCTTCCCAGTTTCAATACTGTGAGGAGGAACACTTCGAATAGGAGGCCAATTGAGACATCGATGGGAAATGGCGACGCATCTTTAACCAGGTTGCATCACAAACAGCAACCCAAATATTGTTCAGCATCCCCTCGCTTTTAAGTCAAGCGTTCATTCACAACCACGTGAATGTCATTACAGAGTGCTTTTGAAGCCAGTGACAGTCTTCCAGATTGCTTTTAATATTTAATTCCTTAAAACTGTAACCACACATTAGTATTCCACATGAGTTATATCATTACCCCCTTAGTTATTTTGCTGTGATAAAACTACTTTGCTTCAGTACCCAAAGTGAAATGCAGCAACAAATTCTCACAATTGATTTTATTTATCAAAGTGATCGGTTAAATAAAATATAATGTCATATTTGTTTTGTTGTTGTTGGTTTTTTTTCACTGCGGAGGGTACCACCAAAATCACAAACAAAGTTATTTTACACACGCTGTTGTGACAAATACGATTTCCCTCTGTAATGTCTTGCAATGAAAAACTTCATTCTGATGATAACCATGAACGTTTAAAGACAATCTGCATGCATACAAACAGCCTTTCAAAACCAATGATATAAAACTTTGGTGAAGTCAAAACTATTTTACGGTACAAGCACAAGTATACAATAACATCTTGAATTAAAAGATATGTTTAGAATAATTCTCAGTGATTCGATCTAAGTTATTTCAACGAATAATACAGACAGTTGACTTTCACATATGTATTAGGGTTTCGATAAAACTATTCAATGGACTAGGTGCACCTTTGATTGGGTGTTCTATCTCTTACGTTTAAAAAAATCATGACATATGCCATTGCTTTATACAGTTGTATTCATTTTTGTTCATAACTTAAAGTCTATGTGAAATCCATTAAGACTGACAGCATTTACATTCAAAAGTAATACGCTTCATCAATTATAATTTTGCTTAAACATCTATTATTTCAATAAGAGTTGAACATTGACATCTACTCAGTTTCCTCATTTACAAACACAGCACATGAATAATTTCTTAAGTGGCTAACTATAAATGCAGTGCAATTTGGTGAGGCTGTCTATCCGTTACGTTTCAACAGCCAAATTTGTATGCAGCTGTATTCTTTTTGGATAATTTAGTGTCTCAGCACACCATACTTACGGATTTGATATACAAATGTGATACCATACACCCAAAATAATTTTCTCAATTTCTCATTTACAAACACAGAACATCGATAATGTTTTACTAAGTAGCTTATTATACATGCAGTTTGTTAGAATGTTCTTTACTAAGATTAAATATAATTCAATGAACACAAAATATATTGGCAATTTTAGTAGTTCTGTTGCTATTGCACGACAAATTTGCGTTTCTCGACAATCAAATTTTATCACTTGCTATATAATCACTTGAAATATTTTAACAAATTTATTTAAAACATAAATTGTTCTTTTCTTTGGCATTTTTGTTTCAACAAAGATTTTCCCTCTTCCAAAGCTGAATTACGGAAAGTTTCAGTACCTTCCATGGCAAAGTTTGATGAGGTCCATGATTATTTGTTAAAAACTAATCATTACAAAAATATTAGGGCGTCTGCCGTGCAGACCTGTACCTTTAAACACGTCATATATAACGTCATATTTTTCACGGACACGTTTAATTGGGATTGTAGTGAAACCTCACAGTCGGGGCTCACACGGATCGTGCCTCCTATAAAGACATTCAATTCAGAGTGACCACGATTTGCTTTTCTACAAAGCTTCTTTAAAATGGAAACCTGGAATGTATTAAGACCTGGTGTTGTTTGCGTTCTGATCACGGCAGAGCCTGTGCGAAGGCAAGATTAGTGGATTTTTGTTCAGTGTCTTGCTACACAGTGATAATTATAATGATGTATAGTTTGATAATGGTGAAAATACCCAGCAGGCACCAAACGTCAGACTGACGTTGTATAACGGTTGTACTATGGTCGCAACGTCGGATCAACCATTCCTAACCGAAAAACAACGTTGTTTTGGTAGACCAAAGAAAACGTTGTCATTATAACGTCTGCCAGACGTTGCTTTAGTGTCGGCAATTTAACGTCAGAATTTGACATAACAACAACGTCACAATGTAGTAGGAATTTGGTCACAAATAATACGTAACATAGTTTCAACCATGATATGACGTTGTTTTGTCAACGTCTTTACAACGGCCTGAAAAACAACGTTGTATTATTGTCATTATTATGGTTCCCTTCAAGACGTCACAATTATGTCATGTTTTCAACCAAGATATGACGTTCGCTTTCTAACGTCGTTTCAACAAATCAAAACACGACGTTAAATTGTGGTTGGCCGTTGGTTATAATATCTGACGTCGTACATATGTCATGCTTTCAACTAAAATGCAGCGTCCGTTTTTTACGTTTTTTCAACTACTAAAAAAATGACGTTGAATTATGGTCGGCTGCTGGTTACAATATTTGAAGTCGTTATGAGGTCATGTTTGCATCTAAGATATTACGCCCGTTTTCTAACGTCGTTTCCGCGATTCAAATAACGACGTTGAGTTCTGGTCAGGGGATGGTTAAAATATTTAACGTCTTTATTATGTCATGGTTTTCACCAAAATATAACGTCCGTTTTTGACGTTTTTTCAACGTTTTCAAAAGCGAAGTTGAATTGTGGTCGGCTGCTGGTTATAATATTTGACGTCGTTATTAGGTTATGTTTTTAACCATGATATTACGTCCGTTTTCTAACGTCGTTTCGACGATTCAAATAACGACGTTGAATTCTGGTCAGGGGATGGTTAAAATATGTAACGTCGTTATTATGTCATGGTTTTCACAAAAAAATATAGCGTCCGTTTTTGACGTTTTTTCAACGACTCCAATCGAGGTTTTATTGTGGTCAGCTGCTGGTTATAATATTTGAAGTCGTTATTATGAGGCCATGTTTGCATCTAAGATATTACGTCCGTTTTCTAACGTCGTTTCCACGATTCAAGTAACGACGCTGAGTTCTGGTCAGGGGGTGGTTAAAACATTTAACGTCGTTATTATGTCATGTTTTCCCCAAAATATAACGTCCGTTTTTGACGTTTTTTTCAACGACTCCAAAAGCGAGGTTTTATTGTGGTCAGCTGCTGGTTATAATATTTGACGTCGTTACTAGGTTGTGTTTTAACAATGATATTACGTCCGTTTTCTGACGTCGTTTCCACGACTCAAATAACGACGTTGAGTTCTGGTCAGGGGATGGTTAAAATATTTAACGTCGTTATTATGTCATGGTTTTGACATTTTTTTTTTCAACTACTCGAACAGTGACGTTGGATTATGGTCGGTTGCTGGTTATAATATTTGAAGTCATTATTAAAGGTCATGTTTTCAACCATAGTTACGTCCGTTTTCTAACGTCCTTTCGACGATTCAAATAATGACGTTAAGTTCTGGTCGATGGATGGTAAAAATATCTAACGTTGTCATTATGTCATGGTTTAAACCAAAATACAACATCCAAACGTACGTCTTGGCTCCGAGCCAAAATTCCTGCCCCGCGCGCCAAATGACCAAAACATCGCGCGCGCACCGCGCGTGCGTGAGCATTATTTACGCCCTGTGTGTGACCTCTTGCATTCCATCCAATACTACACGAGTCTAGCAACTTCGAAACAGCTCAGTTCGGGAAAAGACGTGGTGGGTCAAATGTCGAAGTTTTGTGGGCACATTGCAACAGTCATTGTCCTACAGTATATGCTACTTGATGACAAGATCATGTTCCTGCTAATCTTAACTTCAAGTCAAGATACGACATCAGGATGTATGGGACAAGCACAAGATTCGATTGAACTGCAATTATCAAGATTACTACGCAGGCGTACAATATGGTCGGCTTTTGCAATGTACCGGTCTGAAAAACGGTAAGTTTCTAATGCGATTGTTTCCGAGTTAGGGATTTGAAATTTCTTTTAAGGACGGGATCGAGTAGTCTTGAAATGTTATCCTGACAGTGATATGTACAATGGGTTCCCTTCTGTAGGCCTACTTACTTGTATAACATAAAAATTCAATGGAAAAATACTTCAACTTCTCATTGTTGAAAGTTGTTAATGTTTGACGCTATTGTCAATTCTTATTTCAAATTCAAAGTTACACTTACGGTGCCCTTTATTTAAACATTGAAATCTAGACAATCTAAGCTAATCAGCAGTCATGCATGTTCTGCCCGCCTTCCATCATCATGTCCAAGCTGCATTTAAGCCTAAAACTGCTGTCATTTAACGCACATCTCAACATGAGACATATTTCCTACACTATGTTGATCGATAACTTAAATATTCCAAATCTCACTACCGCACTAACTCAAATGAGGACCTTGTGATGCTTGCAGTTTTTAAAATTTTTATATTCTTCGAATTTTTAAGTTTTGTTCATTTTCTTGGAATCGCATGGAACTGCCCAGTATACTTAAAATATGCATGTCTTCTTCATAAGAATAATTGTTTTCTTCGGATCTCTGAAAATAAATTTGCCGCTGCACTTAAATTGGCTTACATAAAGAATCTATTTTGTTTTAATTATTTGCAAGTCACAAAAAATATTTTTGAATGTGTTGGTATTCAAGAAAATTCACAATTTCATTCATCTCCTTTTAATTTTCCAGCTCATCTCTGCTCTTTGCAATTGATGGAGAAGAAACATACTACCCAAGCCCTACCATACGTGTCAACAATCATCAGAGAAAACATCAAGATCGACGGCCTGATGTCTTCTACCTCCACACATATTCAAAAAAGAGATTAGATCTCATGTCTGTGTTTTAGACGTCTAAATAAATTACACTTTCAACCATTAACTGACCTCAATTCAACAAAGAATCTGACGCCCTGTCGACGTCCATTTAACCAGTTAATCATGGTCAGACTGACGTCATGATTTGACCATATACGGATGTTAGATTTTGGTCATGTTTTCAACGTCTAAAAAACTTTCAAAATCAATTATAAAATGACCAAAATCTGACCATGAAATCAGACGTCAGATTAACGTCAATCAAACCAGTAGGATTGACGTCACAACCCGACCATAAACAGACGTTATTATTTTGTCAGATTTCAACGTCTAAATAACTTACAAAATCAATCATTAGATGACCAAAATCTGACCATGAAATCTGACGTCAGTTTAACGTCAATCAAATCAGTAGGATTGACGTCACAACTCGACCATAAACAGACGTTATTATTTGGTCAGATTTCAACGTCTAAATAACTTACAAAATCAATCATCAAATGACCAAAAACTGACCATGAAATCTGACGTCAGTTTAACGTCAATAAAACCAGTAGGATTGACGTCACAACTCGACCATAAACAGACGTTATTATTTGGTCAGATTTCGACGTCTAACTGACTTTCATAATCAATTATAAAAGGACCAAAATCCAACGTCAGTATTGGTCAGAATCAAACGTCGCTTGGACGTTAAACCGACCAAAAATGCCTGCTGGGTACTTGAATATCACAAATCAAAATGACCAAAAAAAAATAAAAAAATAGAGTTTAGACATTATTGAGATCATAGTTAAAGAGGTCTGTAATTTCCTTTAAAAAGATGAGGGGGTTCTTCCATGCATGTCTGATTCTAACTTAAAACACGCCAAATGATTTTTTTTTTAATGGCCACGCTTAATTGAGATTTGATTAACTTTCATTTTTGGAGCTCAAACGAATCGTGCCTCAATGTAGCGTAGCGCTATTGCATGTTGATATTTCCCACGCATCTCTGTTCAATGGAGCGTTATCTTAAGGTACCAGCTTGCACAGTTATAGCCACTGGTAGATGGAGCTTGACAAAAGTGGTATCGGAGACCAAATTGGTTTTCTGGCTCTTTGGCAATACGGATGACACACTTTAGCTACTCGTATGCAAGTGACAGTGACACAGCAGAAAGCATTTCCGAGTGTGTTTTGATATGTGCCCTCATGAAAATAAAGCATCATAGTAACAGCTCAGGCTTACAAGAGGAATCAACTTAACTTACAGTCTGATCACTTAACCACTGCACAAAGAGACCAACCGAGTAAGATCTGAAAAATGAGGATGCATAGACGGTTCATTGTTGGCTTGATAATCCTTCATCTGATGATGGGTTGCACTGATGCTAACGAGGCGTTTAAGGCCTCCATTGGTCGTAAATGGGCGTGTCCTCCTCCCTGGATCCTGTGGGGTGGCAATTGCTACAGAGCCGTCATGGAAGATCTGACATGGCTCCAAGCAAAAGAGAAGTGCACCAAGGAGGGAGGTTTCTTGGCGGTGCCACGGTCTCTGGAGGAAACTGATTTCTTCCTGCGCCTATTACCATACAGGTTCTGGATCAATTGCAATGATTTCGACAATGAAGGTTTGTAGGTATTTGGAACTTGGTTCTTAAAAAATGAAAAAATAAAATATTTTGAAGTTTCTTCAATCAGTAGTATAGTATTTTCAAAATGTTTTGTTTTTCCTCTAAAATGCCCGTTTGTCACTTTATACATGAACAATATCCTCTCTCACAACTGATAATGTAGTTACCAACGGTTGACATATCACCAATTGATAATGTCATACACATTGACTGATACTGTATCACTAACCGATAATGCAACAAAAGTGTACCGATAGTGTAGTAAAATGTACTACACTATCAGTCTATTGTTGTTACATTATTGGTCCGAACCCATAATGTAACAAAAAAATACCGATAGTGTAGTGACATTTAATATACTCTCGGTCAATTTCTGTTACATGATCGATTAGTGATACAGTATCGCTCAATTCGTGTGACATTATCAGTTGTGACATTATCAGTAATGGTAACATCCTCTCTGAGTGATCCCCGTGTGATATATCCCCGGTTTGCAGCATTGCTACTGTTGGCACCGGAGGTCGCAGGTTAAACACGTGTTCCTGTCATTTGTTTTTTCCAACTTTTGAATTTTGTCGTTTTTTTTAGGTACGTGGAAGTGTGAGGATGGCACCAATGGGGTGGAGTTCAGGAATTGGGCGGCTGAAGAACCTAATGACAACCACGGTAATGAGGACTGCGCTGAGGTATACACAGGGAAATGGAATGATGGGACATGGAATGATCAGCCATGCAATGTGATTCGCCGTGCAATATGCAAAGCTGCCACCAGCCCGCGCTGCACTTTCTAAATCTATGGTATAGAGGGTAAGTCAGAATAATCTGGACCCAAATTAAAGACAATATTAAATTATGTACATCACAATTAGCAAAACAAGTGCGAATGAGATATGTTAGAGGCTGGTATTTTGGACATATTTGGTGAAAGTTTGATATATATATATCCATTGTACCATCATGAAGAAAAACGCTAAGCAAAGAAAACACGCTAAAAACACTCTGGCCACGGTTCCATGGTTCAACAAATGTATTGAAATTGCGTACTGGTGTGAAGCAGTGTAATAGATAAAAACCAAGACATGGTGACCGACTCACTTGAATTTTTTGAAACTTTTTTTAAAAAGGCAAAACCAATTCCTAGTGTAGATTGAAAAATGAGACACTTCAATGAAAATGCCATGATTCCTCACCATAGCCACTAAATAAAAAAAAATAGTAGTTTGTGTAACGATGTTTAAGAAGCTACGTATTTCGTTTTAATTAAAAAAGTCTTTAACAAAATTAATAAATTCCGTGGCACTGTTTCTAGATGGGGTTTAATCAGGGTTTAGACCATCGGCGAATGAACCTTTGAACTAAATTTCAAATTGAGACACACATTTATTACGTGAAAACATTGTCCTTTGAAGCAAATCTCAATGACGAAGTATGTTTAATATTTCCCTCCACTAACGCCCCCTTGTCAGTACACTTTCTGTCGTACCAGTTCAGTTCAATTTTTGATCCTATAGCGGTTGTCGATGTTAGGAGGGTTTATCACATCAGGCGTATGAGGGAAGTACTGCGAAGGAATTAGGAATTAATTACTGATTTAAAGAGCCTGTTTCTCGATCCGACCGAGTGCAATGATAACTCTTCTTAACGTTGCTATCAGGTTCAAGACATGGAAAGTACAGACATGATAAACCCCAAATCGCAAACTAAAGAAAACTATAACAGCTTCAAGAAATGTATAGATATTTCTGTATGTAGCTTCGAAGCAAGTGCGTTATTTTATCCATGACTCCAATACACCTGCTTATACCATAGCAAAGGAACTATTGCTTACTCTTTCCTGTCGTCAAAATAACTAAAGGAAATTCTGCAACCCATGTTATCTAATCTTGTCTGTAAGGTTTTTAGGCCCACGGATAAGTTTAATAATTTGTGAACTCGTCTGTTGGCACTAGGATGAGCTTGGTATATTCAAATTCACGTGGTTGTAACTGTAGCATTTGGCTTACCGTAACAACATTCAGACGCGAGGGAATGCTGGATAATATTTGGGTTATGTTTGTGATTCACGAGTGTTAGAAATGTATAACTACATTTTAAGTACCTTCCTATATGGAGGCATGCGGTTTCTGCTATTACATTTACCGAATCAACTGGTTAATATTGGCGTCAATCCTCTAAGCCACTAGAACAGAATTTAATTCAATTTCACTTTTAACGTCAGGGATCTCGCATCTGATGAATTGGTTCTATACAGAGTGGCCTACTTGTAGCAAACTGCCGATCGGTGTGTCCTTGGGCTCCGATTCAACGCATGCATTCATCTTTCACCGTAATGAAACTGGGCGGGAAGAACTGACAGAAATATAATGCATCTAAAGACCAAGTGATTTGGTCAAAATATTGAAGTAATAAACAGAGTCGGAGCCTACGTTGGTGTGGAGATAGCGCCCTCTATTCGCGACTGAATTCGCCTTTGGCAAAGTTACCTGAGGCAAATGCCATTAGAGGGCGCTTTTCAAGATACAAATGAACTTTTGAATCTTTTCAAGGTTGTGCGCGTACGTCTCTTAATATTACATCCAAAAGAGCATTTCAAGCTTCTGTCCTGTTTATTATCAGGTTTTTTTTTAAATGAGTCAATAAACTTGGACGACCCCATAAAATGAACTTATAGTTTGGAATACAATAAATGAAGCTAGCGAAGCATCTCAGGGAATTTACGGGATTTTTTTTTCCTTTCAAATTAGTGTGATAGAACTCCAAAGTCGCAAAACCAACAAGTTGCGGGTTTTACACGGATTGATGTGGGGAAAAATTACATTCTAAACGAAAATAACGGATTGGTGTTAATAAAAAAAATCGTACGTAAGTTGAGAGAAGCACACAATTATCTTACAAGGTGATTTTTTCACGTAATGCTCGCCGGTACACTTGTTTTGAAAAATGAAAGATATTGGCTAATACTACGAGAATTGCCCATTTTTCGGGACCATGACGTCACGCACACTGACCAACTGAATAAGATTCGTGTGCCAAGTTCTGATTTCATGGGACACTACTGGGTAAGACTCACAGTTTGTGAAGGCCACTTTTAGATCGGAAGTACCAGCAACGGAATGCACTTATAGGTGGCCCAAATAAATATTATAGGTTTCCTGCTTTTCAAACTGTATATGATCCACTGAGGTGGAACTTCAACGGGTTAGTCGTCAAACAAACAACTGTACCTTTAAAATTAAAGATGTATGTGCAAAAGGTTTCAACAAAATATTGTTGGAGTGTTTAAGACATTGCAAATGATTAATTTATCTCATTCAGATTTATCGGATCAAATTCGTACTCGACGAATGTTTTAAATTCACAGACTTGTATAAAATGTAGCAATGTAGTTAGGTCCTCGGCTCCAATGGTATTAGACATTTTTTTTCTAATGAAACATGCGGCGGTCATCTTGAATTTCAAAACGACGGTTTTTTTCAGATTTTGCACAACAGCTTCGGATTTTGGAGGCAAATCCCTATTTTATAATTGATAAGAAATCATTGATGAATGGCGGGTATCTTTAATTTTCCTTCAAAAAGGTCCCTGCTTCACACACGAAATAGCATAGTATCTTTGCATATCTAGAAGTCACATGTGGTTTTTTTGGTTGCAAAGTCCAATTGTTTATACCCTAGTATACCAAAAAGCCACCAAAAAGCCTTTATGTGACTGAGCCAACACCGCCGCACGATTTATGGAAAATATATTGTTTTCAATGGTAACATCTTTCAAAGTATAAAACAAATTCCATCTTTAACAATATGAATAATGTACTATATCTGATATTTTTTAATCAGCGGCAACAAAAATCTTCAATTATGTCAAATACTGTACAATCTGATATTCTTTTAATCAGCGGTAATACAAATGTTCAATTATAAGTTCGCAACGATGGAGGAACACTTTTTTCACGATAAGTCTATATTATTTATTAGTCTATATTATTCTATTTTTATGATAGTAATTGTCATTTAAATGCAATCCTTGAACAATGTTCTCGATTAAAACCAATTGAACTAAAATCATAGGAACTCTTTTCATTGTGTATAATGGGCCTTAGCAAGAAGTATACCCTGCTATTCCCCAAAATTGAAGTGACCAAAACAATTTTAGTTTTCTTTTCCATCGCGTTCGAAAACAACTAAATATTTTATATGTTTTTGCAGAAACATGAACTTATCCCTTGTACATGTCTTCTAAAATACAATTCTAGTATTGATGAATTCTTTTAGAGGATTTTGCAAATGAACTTTGAAGAAATTTCAATTAAAAAAGATAAATACCTTTACTTTCAGTGACCATAATGATTTGTATCCCAGTCCTTTTGTTTCGAATCAGGGATCAAAGGTATTCAGTCTTATTTCCAGGTCGTGCTCACCGAGTGCAGCTGGTTACGAGTTTGCATACTGCAGGGCGTTGCTTTTTGCATTCAGCATCATTCCATTTCCCTGCGGGGTATGGAACCACCTCACCACAGTCCTCTATACCTTTACCGTTATCAGGTTGGTGATTTTCTGTTGCCCAATTTCTGAACTCCACCTCACGAGGACCATCCTGACACTCCCAAATACCTGTAAAAAAAGTCAATACAACAATCAATATCTAATGGAGGTTGAAATTTACTAAAATGAATCTTCAAACTTCGACAATCATGCAGAAGACGATAGCGCTTGCCTTCCACCCGCCCCCACTTACCCCACTTATAGGTCTGTCCCCCCCCCAAAAAAAAATGTTCTTGCATAGAAGCCTGTATTTCTATACCAACGATTGAACCACGAACTCCATGCATGAACTTAAAATTTCAACGAACCTTCTTCTCTGATGTCATTGCAATTGATCCAAAACCGGGGTGGTTGTAGGCGCACAAGGAAATCAGTCTCCTCCTGGGTCTGTGGCGCGACCAAGACACCTCCCATCTTGATGCACTCATCTTTTGCTTGAAACCATGTCAGGCTCTCAGTGATGGCTTTGTAGCATTTGCCGCCCCACTGGATCCAAGGAGGAGGACACGCCCATTTACGACCAATACCGGAGGCCTTGCACACCTCGTTACCACCGCTGCAACCCATCATCAGATGAAAGCTTATGAAGCCAAAGATGAACCGCTCAGGCACCATCATTTCTCACATCTTACCCGGCTGGTGTCTCGAGCTAAAATGATGGGCTTGCACGTTCACTAATTACATTGGAGAGCTCCGACTCTGTATGAACCAAGTAGTCAAATTAAAAACCTTTAGTGTGACCATGAAACGTGTCAAATAACGAGAAAGATGCATTATTTATTGAATGCAACCAGTTGGTAAATGAATATCGATCGAGGCCCTTACTTTTTGTGAGAGCAAATTTAATATAGAGAAGTGACAGCTAGTGGGCAAGATGCAGTATATTTCTCGCCAGTTGTTCTCACTTAATTCAATACCGCGAATATGAATGCATTCGTTATATAGAAACTCAAGGCAGACGCCGTATGCAATTTGCTGCACAAGTAGGCCACGCTGTATTACAACCACTACACTAGATGAGAGATCCCTGATATTATAATGAAACGCAGTTAAATATCGTTAAGGTTCCATCATGCCGTAGATCTTACCCGACTGGAGTCTCAAAATTAACTTTTGGGCAACGCTCAACCTCTTATAATAATAATAATAATAACGGGCATTTATACCGCGCCATTATCCGCCATAAATGACGCTCATGGCGCAACCAAAATTATATCAAATCAGAAATAACAAAACAATTAAATTTAACTAAACAAGAATATTCTGAGTGGTCTGAAACAAATATCTTTTTGGCAATCTATCGAGCATTTAAATTTGTCATATTAGGACACAAGCACAGACACGAGGTCGAGAAAATGGCCGCCATGTGAGAAGGGCTGATTTATTATGCACAACAACCAATAGTGTCATTCAATAGAGGGTGCACTCTACATCCGGTGTGGACCATTACATTACAATAACATTTTACTATAAAACCAAAACCCATTACGACTTTACGAGTATCTACAGTGGCATTACGAAGATGCATCATTTTTTTGGTTCAAGAAGATGTCGCTCAGTTTTCATTTCTGTATTATGAATATGCGTGGTCGTTGAATACGAATTCCTTGTTGACATCGATTGGCAATTTGCCACATGTAAGCCACGATGTAGTGACCCTGTTTGTCTGACACTCAGACAGGTTCCCGGAGCCCAGTAGCTAGTTCCCATTTATAGCCATCGAATTGATCGCCTGAGCGCGTGCTCAGTATCATTTTTTATATTTTTCCAAATGTGTACAAAAAAAATGGTACAAAAGCGTCCTCTCTTGTTGGCGCATGAAGCCCTTAGGGTGCTCTTTTCAAAGCGGACGATCATGGACACCTTTGGACAATAGGTGGCGCTTTTCATCCCGGCACATGATTGTGCCGACGGACATAAGATTCTGCCCACAGGAGGACAATTTTGCAGACACACAAAACAAAAACACGCAGGGGGTGGTGTGGCCGAGATCTATCGGAAATAAAAACTGGTTTGAACTGTTTTAGCTTTCAGGTTAATGCATTGTTTTCCTTATTTAAGGCCTCCTTAAAGTAAATGAACACTTCTAATACGTATTATAATTATAAGAAGTCATATTCACAATGTATAGATCTTAACAAACGTATCCTTTTACAAACACAGCGCAATATCAATATTGTGTCATGTAGCTGCTTGTATACATGCAGTCTTTTAAACAGATGTTCTAAGTACTAAGCATGTTTAAAAGAATCAATTAAACTTTGGTAACACTGAATTCTAAATAGTTTGTAAAAAGTATAAAGCAGTAGCTCAGCATCTTTCAGTTTTGTTTTTCTTTTGAAGTTAGATTCTTATGTGCAGAATGTAACCAGAAAGATTAGCCATTTCAGTGGTTACCAGCATACATCGTATTTGACCAATCACATCACGCACCCTAACATGAATATTTATCAAGCTGCGGAAGACACTTAGGTTCTCGTAGTGTTTTCCTTTCAATTAAACGTATCCCAACCAACAATCATATTAAACTTGACACAGGTTCGAACCATAAATCTTGCGATCCATAGTTCATCCCACTATCCACTAGAAATAGGCCACTGTGGCACCTTGACAAAAGCCGTTCTTTGAAAGGCTTCAATGTACATGCATGAGTGAGCTATAGCAATGGTGTGATGTCATTGTTATTTTCTTATGGTTAAACATCGAACTAGCTGATAATCATGATCTAATGACGATGTGTGCTGTAGAAAACAAAAACACTGCTACCGGTTCGAATCCTGTAATAGGCACTGTGACTCTGCTGTTCCCTTCAGAGTCGTTGTGTTCTAGTGGATGCAGGTTTGAATCCTAATCATTAGTGATTAGTGTCAACAGTTTTATTTACCGGTCCACATGGGTTTTAGAAAGTGCAGTCTTGGCGCAGGCTGGTTGCAGCTTTGCATATTGCAGCACGTTGCCAATCACACGGCATGTCATTCCATTCCCCAACAGCTGAGGTTGTCACAGCACAGTTTTCATTACCTCTGGCGTTATTAGGCTCGCTATTAACCGGGTCCCAATTCCTGAACCCCACCTCATCAGTACCATCCTGGCACTTCCACGTACCTTTCAAAAACAACACAACGATATACAGGTACAAAGGTGGGAATTGACGAAGTAACAAAAAACCTACAGGAAAAAAACATCGTATATATTTGTTTTCAATCCTAATATTAATATCGACTGTCTTTGGTTGAGGAATAAAATCATAAAATTAAAATGCAAAGATCCTTTGCAACTAACCTTCTTCCACGATGTCATTGCAATTGATCCAAAACTCGGGTGGCAATAGTTGCATGAGGAAATCAGTCTCCTCCTGAGATCGTGGCGCGACCAAGACGCTTCCGATCTTGGTGCACTCATCTTTTGCCTCGGACCATGAAAGATGCTCCATGATAGATGTGTAGCATTTGCCACCCCACTCGATCCAAGGGGGAGGGCATGCCCATCTGCGACCAACGGAGGCCTTACACATCTCGTTAAAACCGGTGCAACCTATCATCAGATGAAGGCTGATCAAGCCAAAAATTAACCGCTTAGGCAACATCATTTCGTAAACCTTACCCGGTGGCGTGTAGAAGTGAAATGGACAAAATGCTTTTCACGGTGAATTGTTGTATAGAACATGTCCTCGACTCAGATATTTTCTTTTAATTACGAAAGTGAAGGTGTCAAAACACGCTGGAAACCTGTCTCCTTTTGTGTTATTTGCAGTGTAAACTAGCCAAGTATCGATCAGTCCCATCAACAATTGCGACTCTCGTTGGAAAGATTCTGCCAACGAGACATCTAAGAACATGACCCAAGGACAAAATGCATCGAAACACGGGCGTTGCTAGACCATTTTAAATGGAGGGGGGCATCATGAAATTTGCCGAAGGACCGTCACGCAAAATGAGTGTAATTGATTACTTTCGCCCAAAATGATGACTGCCTGCGAGCGAGCACATGCTTGTGTTAGATCAACCGTCCGTAAATGAAGCGACCTCGCGCGTCTGCTCGTGCCGACATGACAGAATGTACAATCTTTTGCCATGGGTTGCAGAACCGGATTATAGCTTCGCGGGGTTTTGAGCAGCGGTGTTTATTATTTATATTCCCCACTATTACTTCTTTCTTCTTCCTTTCCCCTTCCTTTGCCAAAGTTCATTTCTGCTTTGCCGACAGCACCATGATTTTGCCGACAAAACTGACTAATGGGGGTTTGTGACACCCCTATGAAGCGACGCCCATGTGCATCAAATGTGCAGACGATCTCGTTCAAGCCTGTGTTTCATGTCCTCACACATTATAATGATAAACAGCCATTTTCTGTTTATACTGTCGATGCAATATGCTGCGATCATAGAATTTTTTTTGGGGGGGGCAGGGGGTTCAAACGTGCATTCAAACAAAATCGCACCTAGATTTCAATTGCATCAATATATTATAAATATAGGTTTTTCCGGCCAATTTCCTTAAATGTTCATTCACTTCTGAAAATCGATGTCGTTCATTTTCGTCTGACTTTGAACGCACGTCTTTAATTTCATTTCAATTCAACGAAAGTTCCGTGCATTCGGTTTTGAGAAACAGGCGGCCAATTACGTTACCTGCGCATTCATTTACGCATACATACCTTTTCGCGCAGAGTTCTATCAAAACAGCAGATTGCATCACATAACATTACACTAAAATTGAAATAGAATTTTCAATTTCTGAAATCACCCTCTAAAAGCAAAAAGGAATGTCTTGTAATTGAATCTGAATGAGCATATTAAAGGAAATGTGCTGCTCAATCACTTAATTGATTGAACTGAAATGGAATCGAATGCTCTGGTAGCGAAAATGAAACGCGTAGTCAGAAGAAAAAGGAAATTGGCCGGGAAAACCTATTTTATTGCGTATCAAAAGCAATTGGTGCTTTCGTGTTTGCAATTTTAGGTTGCTCGTACCATTTGGAGGAAATCAAAAGAAGCACATATTTTGAAACAAAACGAATTATGGGTGCAGAGATTTAAAGGTAAGTTGTGTGGGGTCATCACCACTGGCAACCCCGAACATAAATGTATTCATAAATATGGAAACAGCGTCATATTCATAAAACATTTTCAAGTTGAACATCAGGGTCTCGTATCTGACGAAATGGTTCTATTAATAGTAGCCTACTTGTAGGATCTAAATTGCCAATCGATGTCTACCTTGAGCTCCTATTCAACGAATGTATTCATCTTTCATGGTAATGAATTTGGCGATCGAGAAATAATGCCAGAAACATAATGCAGCTTGGTGACCACATGATTTGGTCGTATTGAAGTAAAAAAAAAAAGAATATGTGGTCATCGCGCTCCTCGATGACAAGTTGATAATTTTGATTAATTGCAATGATCTCGAGAAAGAAGGTAAATATATATATTTCGGATTCGTTTATAAAATATAGGTTTTCAACTCGCAAAGTAACTTCCTGCTTGTGAAGTTCTATTATTGGATGTTTTCCGCCTCCATATCAATCGTGTTATTGTTTTGATGGGCAAAATGGAAATGTCACAATGGCAAAAATGAGGTAATACTCAGGAATTGGGCGACTGATGGGATCCTCTGGTCAACCTCATAAACAGCACGGTAATTGATACTCTTTGATAACTTGAAAATGGAATGATTATCCATGTAACAGAAAATATAATGCAGTTTGCAAATTTGCAACCAACATTCGCAATCTCTACCATTTTTGGAACATATACAAGCTAAACACTGATATGCGTTTTGAGAATGACAACAATATTTAAAAGAAGCCGAAATGAAGGTCTTCAAATACAATAACTCGTACCGCTAAGATGTACCTCTTTTAATATTGATGAGATCAGGTTTCACGAGGTCCGTAATTTCTTTAAAATATGGAGAAAATTATTGGAACTTCAGTGCACGTCGGGGTTTAACTTGAAATACGTCCATGTGTTCAAATGACCATGAGATGTGATTAACCGTTCACTTTTTGAGCAAACAAGAATCGTGTCTCTTATATGGAGGCTCAAAGTAGCGTGACGCACTTGCGTGCTAATATCTCCCACGCATCTTCTAGTCACTGGCTTATTATCTTGAGGTTACAAACAGGAGCTATAACAAACTACACATCGGTGCATCTTGGTATAAAACGTGTGATGCCGTTTGGGCACCACATTTTCTCAGACCTTTCCCGCCTGGTGTCTAGTGGGGAAATAATTAGACTGCACGCGACTCCAATTACGACAAAATTACGTGATCTCAAAGCTCTATTTCGGGCTGTATTTCTCGATCGCCAAATTCATTACCATGAAAGATGAATGCATTCGTTGAATAGGAGCTCAAGGTAGACATCGATTGGCAATTTAGATCCTACAGGTTCTCTACTCTGTAAAGAACCATTTCGTCAGATACGAGATCCCTGACGTTAAAATTGAAAATATGTTAAAAGTCCATTCCAGTGGCTAAGAGGATTGACGCCAATATTAACCATTAAATTCAGTAAATTTACCAGCAGAAACTGCCTCAACAGGAACGTACCTAAAACGTAGCTATAACAGTACGCATGTTGTCCAGCATCCCTTTGCACTCAGAGTAAGCCTGATTCCTCCCCGCCCAGCCCCCCCCCCCCCGATCTCGGCCATTGTGGGACGACAATTTATGAAACTCGGTCCATGCATAGAACAACTTAATGTAAACATACCCAAGAAATTATATGACTATAGGTTAAAGGTTTTGGAATTATTGGCTAATTAATTATTCATATGCACCAATGGTAATTCTGGTTTGAGTGCACTACATCTGGGAAAATTTATTTTTCACGGCGGTAAACCATGGTCGAAATTTTATGTTTTGGTATCAAAAGATGCGCAAGACTCGAGGCTAAAATGTCAGGAAAGTTCGGGTGGGAAGGGGGGGGGGAGTTTGCAAGGGTATCGCAGAAAAAAAGTTGAGGGGGGCGAATTTCACCCCCAGACCCTTTTCGGGTTACAGACTCAATAAATGCTTGCTATTGTGTTTTGGCATTAGGGCCACAGTACAAACTAGGGGGCAGACCACGAGAAAAAAACACACTTATATATAATGTTTACGTTTATGGTTTTTGCCGTTGGGGAGCAGTTGGGACTTATACATGTAACACATATACTGTACACAACTACAATATACGTTTCCGCACCGATAGTTTCTTACAATTTTGGGAAGAAGTAAACTATACTCAGGTGGAAAGTAAGTGCCAAGAAAAATTGAACCGGATTTGTCTGAGATATTAAATACAAACGAACAATGGTTTACTTTACACAGGTCCATTATGTGGCTCCATTTTACAAGATAACTATTTTAAATGTTCATTTGACGTAAATTTAAATCCTACATCAAAGGACAAGAACAAAATGGCAATGCAATTATTACTTTTGATTACAGCGAGTGTTTGTTTAGATCAAACAAGTACCCTCTGAAACATCGTCAGACAATCTCTCTGTGCATTACTAAAAATTCACTGCAAGGTTTAGTAAATTACTGCAATGTGCATGGTTACACAGTATTCTTTAAATTCAACCAGTTCGATGGCGTAGCCACACTGTTAAAAATGTCCGTAAATTTACGGACTACGTAAAGTGAAATTGTCCGTAATTTTTGCGCTTAATTTTACGGCCTTTCCGTAAATGCAAATATTAATTATGCTAATTAACGTGATTACAATCAACCAAATTTGCCCAAACACCTACACAAAATAAAGAACATCTAAGTACATATTGTTATTTCACCCACAACCGTGTACTCATGTCCAAACTCATCTTAAGGGTCTGTTTATTTTACGGAACGAAAAAAGTTTTCCGGAAATTTTGCTGCCAGCAAAAAAAATAACGTTCCGTATTCCTGCAGCAAAATTTCCGGAATTGTTTTTTCTTTCCGTAAAATAAAGAAACCCTTAACATGAGTTTGGACATGTGTACACGGTTGTGGATGAAATAATAATATGTACTTAGATGTTCTTTATTTTGTGTAGGTGTTTGGGAAAATTTGGTTGATTGTAATCACGCTAATTAGCATAATTAATATTTGCATTTACGGAAAGTCCGTAAAATTACGGCAAAAAATACGGAATATTTCATTTTACGGAGTCCGTAAATTACGGACAATTTTAACAGTGCACGGGGGGGGGGGGCGTGAGGGGGATGGGGCGACAGCCCCCATGAAACCTTGTCCCCCCCCCCCCCCCCCCACTGAGATTTTGAGTTTCTAAAAAAAATATCATTGATCTACATGACGCCCCCATGAAATGTTCCAGCCTCCCCCCCCCCCCCCCCCCCCCCCCCCCCCCCCCCCCCCACTGAAAAAAATCCTTGCTTCGCCACTGAACTAGTTCAAGAACAATCTTTATACTCTTTGGGATTCCAAACTTGAAAATCTTTGATCACGATTTCTCTGTACCAAAATTCTTTCAATTTTTTACTGACACCTAAGGTATCAATAATTGACTAACTAATAAGTTGTATATATATTTTCCCTAACAATCTTCAATCACAAGAAGTTTATAACCAGAAATTAAAAGCCGTCAGCTTTATCAAAACATATAGCCATCTTTACTATGAGCACGACTACTTCCTCTACGGTACGCGGCAGTTTACATGACAGTCTCTGCTATATTGCAGGAATAGCATTGGATTCCGTAACTGGATTTTGAAGTTAGCAAATAACATATTTTTTTTTCAGATGACGACATTCGACCAATTTAATTGTAAACATGTAAAAATATTTACTTCCTTCCTCCTTTTTTTGCTTGAGTCTTCGAGTTTTTTTTACTTCCTTCCTCCTTTTTTTGCTTGAGTCTTCGAGTTTTTTTCCTCAAGGTTCAAGGTTCGAATCCCGCGAAATGTACTTCATTAAGTAATAAATATATGCTAATTTTTTACAACCAGTTTTGTTTAAGTCTGGCTCCCTAACCTGACAGTTCCCTCGATGCCCTGGCGCAATACATAGTAGGTCAGGTAGCCGCCACGCATAAAAAATATACATGATGACCCTTTCTTAAAGATTGGCTTCGCTTCAGGTTTGGCTTTATAATTAAAGCTTTAAATGTTCTTGCAGTCAGGGCTCAGGATAATAAGAGGAGCCAACAGACGAGCAGTCTGACTAACTCTTTATACTAGACACCTGCCAGCCGGGGAGGATGCAAGAAATTACGGTGCCTAAACGGTTCATCTTTAACTTGATAAGATTTCATCTGATGATTGGATACACTGATGGTATCGAGATGTGTACGGCCTCCGTTAATGGTCGAGGTTGGGCGAGTCCTCCTCCTTGGATCCAGTGGGGTTGTTAATGCTACAAAGAATCTCCCACGCATATCTGTTTATAACTTCAAATAGGCCATTTTTTTTATGACCTTTCACTTTTGGAGCTGACTCGAATCGTGTATCTGATTACGTGTATCAATGCAGTGTGTCGTACGTGCGTGCTAATATATCCCTAGCAATCTCTTTTCAATGGAACATCATATTAAAGTATGAGGTTACAAAAACAGAACTGTAACTCTTGGTAGATGCATCTTGGTAAACTTGCCATCAGGAGTCCAAATTGGTTTTATTCCAACAGGATGACACACTCAGCTAAGCAAAAGTGACAGTGACACACCCGAAAGAGTCTGAGTGTGTTTTGATATCTCCCCTATTATTAATTTGCTGGAGCGAGAACCTTTAATGTTTACTCTTCAGTGACTGGATGGAATGTGGTTTCTACAAAATGTAATTTGAGCCACCCGACCCTCACAACCAGCCCATTTACCCCTGATTAACCTCTGGCATGTCTGGAGTATCTCTCAGGCCCCAAACAGCCGTTAAAACCACAGACATAACCCCATTTGACATTCCATTTTGGTCACAGGGGTGATCGAAACAATCCCAATGTATATAGTGCATTTGTACACAAGCCTATGTAAATGTACACAAGCACACAGGGTTTTCCCGCCAATTTTCAACCCCTCCAGTATGATCACAAGACTGACACCCCCCCCCCCCCCCGAAGGATGTACTATGGTCCATACTACGATCTGGTGGTAGATGGCCCCGGGTGTGTTTACCACGTGGCCAGGACAATATAAAACATAAAAATGTGTAGAGTCGATATGTAGTCCGATCATTTCACCACTAGACACCAGCCGAGTAAGATGCGAGAGATGATGGTGCCTAAACGGTTCATCTGTGGCCTGATCAGCCTTCAACTGATGATGGGTTGCACTGGTGGTAACGAGATGTGTAAGGCCTCGGTTAATGGTCGTAGATGGGGGTGTCCTCCTCCTTGGATCCAGTGGGGTGGCAATTGCTACAAAGCCATCACCGAGCGCTATGGTCTGAGGCCAAAGATGAGTGCATCAGGATGGGAGGTGTGTTGGTCGTGCCACAGTCTCAGGAGGAAACTGATTTCCTCATGCAGCTAGTACCGGAGACTTCTATGTTTTGGATCAATTGCAATGATCTCGAGATTGAAGGTGTGTTTAAATTGATTGTTTTTTGGCGGTTTTTTTTAAGAAAGTGTCGCTTTTGCAGAAATAATATTTTTTTTTTTCGACTGATATGTTATTTTATTTATCGTTATGTTGTTTACTGATAGGTACTTGGAAGTGTCAGGATGGTACTGATGAGTTGGAGTTCGGTAATTGGGCGAAAGGCGAACCTAACAATAAGTCAAATAAAGAGCACTGCGGTATGATATTACCAACTGGTAAAGGGAATGATTCGCCGTGTGATTGGCAACGTCAATCAGTTTGCAAAGTTGCAACCAGCTTGCGCCACAACTGCACTTTCTAAAACCCACAATGAACATGGACTGGCCGGTGGTTGAACTTGGACACCTCGTGACTACTGATAAAATTCGAACCCGCAACCACAAGCACAAAAACTGTTTCGCTCCTGTTAGACGCCTGCAGAAAGACTTCAAAGGAAGTAACAGATTGGCGGTACCATTTACATGATTTCGGCTCCCTATCCGGGTCCAGCTTTATCACCAACCTGCATGAATGGAGAAGCCAGGGTTGGGAAAACAGTCCCTAGTCTGGTTCTGGCGTCAGGCCCACAGACATAAACACAGGCCTAGGTCTTATGATTGTCATGTCAGGGAAGCAGACTATATGCGTAGTACACGTACGTTAACATGCACGTACACATACACGCTCTGAGTCCCCTTTCGATTGTCGAATCGGCCTGTGAAGAATTTGTTGCACTTTTGTGCCCAAGCTGCTTCTTCTTGACGAAAGTCACGAAATATGTCGTCTGTATACAAGTAATCGTACTTGTACTCGGAAGTACAAGCACTCGTACTTGTATCCTACTCGGAAGTACAAGTACTGGTACTCGAAGACTTGTACTCAGAAGTATAAGTACTCGAACTCGTACTCGGCACTACTCGGTTCTTGGGGGAAAATACTCGACTACAACACTGCTTTATTCAAAAGACGGGCCTTCAAAATTACTTTGTTGACATATTTAACTTTTAAACTGAGTTTTTATCGCTGGTGATGTTTAAAGACAATTGTGACGACGATTCTTGAAATTGCAGTTTGGACGAAAGAGGTTTTAGGGTTATTGTGTTGAAATTGTGATATATTTTGAACGGATTGAGCAATTTAAGTGTTTTTTTTTCCTTCTAAAAATTTGCTTTCCAGTCATTATTTTTATTTTGGGGCTTCATATGTTTTTTAATATGAAATATTTCTTGAGGTTGGGGCTCCGCTTTTTTGACTCACCATGTATAATGTATGTATGTATGTGAGCTTATTTTTTGATCAAAGATGCATGATAATATGAAAATCGTTCTGAAAGAGTACAAGTATATAGTTATACGCTGCAATATCATTTGTTGGAATCGTGCTGTGTTTGAAAATACCGAAAATGTGTAGATGCTTAAGTGAAAGATGTAAAGATTATTTATTTATTTATTTATTTTTTTTTTTTTTTTGCTTCAGCATAATTTTTTGTGACGGGTGGTTGAGAAGGTTACAAAACCCAAATTACAATCCTCAACCGCGTAAGAATATTATAGACAAAAACTGGGTAAACATTTAAACGTAAGTTACAAAAGACCAAAATTAAGGTACATCGAGTCTGCATAATTGGATTAAAATCGTTGGCACTCTAATTGAAACAAACTGTCGCCAGTCTCTTCAGAAATATATTCAAATTGTCGTGGTTTGCCTTCATTAATATAACACTGTCTCCTAAATATTTATGAATACATTTATGTTCGGGGTTGCCAGTGGTGATGGCCCAACATAACTTACCTTTAAATCTCTTCACCCATAATTCGTTTTGTCAGATATGTCCTTATTTTAATTTCCTCCAAATGATATTAGCAACCTCACATTGCAAATTGGAAAGTACAAATTGCTTTCTATACGTTATAATATTTGTAATATATTAAATAATTTAATACCTAGGTTGCGGTTTTGGTTGAATGTACGTTTGACCCCCCCCCCCAAAAAAAAACCCTATGATTGCAGCATATGTCACATCCCCCATTAGTCAGTTTTATCGGTAGCCATGGGTAACCATGGTTACCGAAATGAATAATGGAGAGGGAAGGGTAATGAAAAAAATGGAGGATGTACATGATAAACCCTGCTGCTCAAAATCCCGCGAAGCTAAAATCCGGTTCTACAGCCCATGGCGAAAGATTGTTAAGCACGAGCTGACGCGCGAGGTCGCTTCGTTTACGGGCGGTTGACACTCACAGCTACAACTGTGCAAAACACAAGCGCAAGCACGTGCTCGCTCGCAGGCAGTCATCATTTTGGGCGGAAATAATCCGTCGGCATATTTTATGATGGCACCCTCCCCCCATTCAAAAAAGTCTAGCAACACCAGTGTTATGATGCATTTAGTTGTCATTGGCTCATTCTTAATAAAAGATGTCTCGTTTGCAGAATCTTTCCACCCGTGAGTCGCAATTGTTGATGGCACTGATCGATACTGCGCTAGTTTACACTGCAAATAACATAAAAGGAAACAGGTTTCCAGCGTGTTTTGACACCTTCACTTTCGTAATTAAAAGACAATATTTAAGTCGAAGATAAGTTCCATCACTCAGTCATGGGTGTACATGCACGTGTACATTAAAGCATTTTCAAAGAACAGCTTTCGTCGAGCTGCCACAGTGGCCTAGTGGATAGTGAAATTAACTATGGATCGCAAGATTTGTGGTTCGAACTAGACTTGATGACAAGTCGTTAGACTATAGTGGTTTATGTCCGTCATCAGCGCCAGAATCCGCATACCACCGCCGTTCATGCAACGTGAGCGCTACAACCATTCATGCCGTACTACCGCGCGGCATGGTCAGTTCGTGTCTAACGACTTGACTAACACGTTTTCAAGCGAATATTCATATATGCAGCCACTGCAATTAATATGCATGACGTTTCCATAGCGAGGGCCAGTAGTAGCCCATCTGGCTTACGAAGAAACATCCATTATAATATAGGGGTAATTATTACACGATCATTTTCAAGTTTGCATTTGATTTGGCAGTCCTATTTCTAAAATTACAGTAAAAAAAAAAGAGTATAACATTGTAGATAATATTGGTACTTTTGCAATTGTCTTTGAATAAAAGGAGTAATATTTAAGTGATTATGGAAGTTGAAACTGCTACGAATAATTGTAAATCCCTTCAAAAAATGAAGTGCGCGCCGACTGTAAACGTAAGCTCCTTTTGGCCCATGTGGTTTGTTGTAGTTTAACTAATCACCCTGCATAGTGACCGTTTTAGCCGATTTTCGGCTAACTTTGACATATTTTTGTTAAAAAAACGAGTTTTGCCTGAAATTTCATATTACCTTTATGTGGTTATAGATTGTTTAAAATGTAATTTGAACTTTAATTAAGGCAATATTATAACAACTGCATGTGATTTAAGGTGTTTTTAGTGTATTTCGAGTAAGTCTGGGGAATTTGGCAGATTTTTGATAAATCTGACAGATTTTTGAAGTGCATTTAGCAGATTTAGTCATGACCTTACGGTCACCCTGTCACCCTGAACACGAACTCGTACTCGTTCGCGGTTTGTGCATTTTTAAGGTTACAGAACCGCTATGCACTGATCGATGGCCCTAGTTCATCATGTTGGTTTAATTAGTTGAATAATGTGTAATTATATTGTGTTGGTATTCTACTCAAGCTTGAAAGGCTTCGTGAGTGAAGAAAGTATGCCCACATTACGTGATATAGACCTTCCTTTATGAAGTCGATACAGAAAGGGGCTAGCTGGTATTATCAGGGATATCCCGTACCCGGTGGGTAGATTCACGAAGCTAAGGTGTCGTTGCCGTCAAGAAAATCAGTTGCGATTGCCACAGTTTGTTGGGGTTTCAGAGCACTGGAAATCCCCAGTTTTCGCAACCCATGGTCAATGGAACCTCTATACCTTTCGGTGCTAGCTTCCAACACCTCCATTTTAACGTTGGGCGATATGAAATCCGAAGAAATTTGATGTAAGCGATTGAGAATGTTTGGTGAAGACTACACTAACATGCCGCGATAATCGGGTGTGTACGTACACGTACTATGTAAACTTGTGTGTCGTCGTGCAAGCCAAAACGCATCGGCTAAGAGATGCCTGTTGAATATTCATATTTTCTTGATTCTTAACCAATCAGACTGCTCCGTCCAATTTTGGTAGCAAGTCTCATTGCCTGTGCACAAACTGACAACGAGTTATTCAAGTCTGTAATGCAGCACACGCATGGGATCGCACACACATGGGGTCGAAAATGTACGTAGCGTCCCCGCTACTAGTACAGCACGCGGTACGTCGTACCCCCGGCACAGAGCTTGGCAGTTGAGTCGCGCGCGGCAGACGCGATTAAAACCACTCATTACAGACTTGATTTCAAGTCTAGGTTCGAACCTACGTCAATGTTAATATGATTGTTGGTTGGGATCCGTTTAATTGAAAGGAAAACAGTACGGGAATTTAAGTGTTTTTCATCCACACAGCGTGATAGATATTCATGTTAGGGTGCGTAATGTGATTGGTTAAAATACGATGTATGCTGCAAAAAAAAAAACAAAAAAAAAACCACACAAATACGCGAACAGTAACCACAAGAGTATATCTTCTTTCTGGCTACAGTCTGCTCATGTTCAAGACATATGTATCGCGCAGACATAAGAAACTAACTTCAAACGAAAAACAAAAATTAAAGATGATGAGCTACTTCTTTTGTTAAACTATTTAGAATTCAGTATTACCGAAGTTAAATTGATCCTAGAAAAATTTAAAAAGCTTGGTACTTAGAAAACCATTAAATGACTTCAGGTATATAAGCAGCTACTTGATAAAATATTAATAATGCGGAAGTTATATATTAAGATCAATACTTTGTGTTTATGAATTCTTATAATATATACGTGTTTTAAGTTGTGATTTATTTGTAGGAGACCTTAAATTTGGAAAGCAATGCATTAACCTGGACTTAAAATAGTTAAAAAACCAGTTGATTTTTTTTTATAGATCGTGGCCACCCCCATTGAACTTTATTTTTGTGTTTCCAAAATTGTCCTGTCGGCAAAATATTGCGTCCGTCGGCAAATCATGTGCCGGGATGAAGGGCGCCACCTATTGTCCAATGGTGTCCATGATCGTCCGCTTTGAAAAGCGCACCGTTAGGGTTCCATGCGCCAACAACAGCTTTTTCACCACTTTTTACCACATTCTCAAGAATATCATACTGCGCTCTCAGGCCTTCTTACAGCCCTCCTTACATGGTAGCAATTCAATGGCTTTAAGTGGCAACTATGGGCTCAGAAACCAGTCTAAGTGTCAGACAAACAGGGTCACTACAGCAAGGCTTACATGTGGCAAATTGCCAATATCGGTGTCAACAAGGAATTAATTCGTATTCACTGATCACATCTATTCATCTTGAAGAAAATTAAAACTGAGCGACATCTTCTCGAATCCCCCCAAAATGACGCATCTTGGCAATCACGTTCCCCTTTTTCATTATTGGGGACGTTTTCTGTTCATGCCACCGTAGATATAAGTTGTATGAATTATATCTTTCTGGTTAATGATATTGTAATGGGTTACAGCGGATGTAGATTGCGCCCTCTATTTACAGACACTGTCGGTTGTATGTGCAAAATAAATCAGCCCTTCTTACAAGGTAGCAGTTTTCTCGACCTCGTGTCTTTGCTTGTGTCCCAAAATGACAAAATATAACTGTTCGATAGATTGCAAAAACATCAAAAAAATATAACAGGCGGAGCATTTCCCAAAACTTTATTAAGAGACTCCACTCGGGTAAGATCTACAGCATGATGGAACCTTAACGATATTTAACTGCGTTTCATTATAAAATCAGGGATCTCTGATCTAGTGTAGTGGTTCTAATTTAGCGTGGCATACTTGTGCAGCAAATTGCCAATCAATGTCTACCTTGAGCTTCTATTTAACGCGTCCATTCATATTCATGGTAGTGAACTGGGCGTAAAATACTTGCAGAAATACAATGCATCTTGGTAACTAGTGGTCAGTTCTCTTAATTAAATTTGTTCATATTAAAAAGTAAGGCTCTCAATCGATTTTCATTTGGCCACTTGTTGCATTCACAAAATAATGCATCTTGGTGACCAGTTGTCAGTTCTCGTTATTTGACACGTTTCACTGTCACACTAAAGTATGGGGTTTTCAATTGCTTGTACGTTTGACTTCTTGTCCAATAATAAACGGAGTCGGAGCTCTCCAATAAAAGGTTGACAGGCAGTCCCATCATTTCAGCTCTAGACACCAGCTGGGTAAGAGGTGAGAAATGATGGTGCCTGAGCGGTTCATCTTTGGCTTGATAAGCCTTCATCTGATGATGGGTTGCAGCGGTGGTAACGAGGTGTGCAAGGCCTTGGCTCCAGTGGGGTGGCAAATGCTACAAAGCTATCACTGAGAGCCTGACATGGTTTCAAGCAAAAGACGAGTGCATCAAGATGGGAGGTGTCTAGGTCGCGCCACAGACCCAGGAGGAGATTTACTTGTGCGCCTACGACCACCCCGGTTTTGGATCAATTGTAATGACATCCGAGAAGAAGGTTCGTTGAAATTTTAAGTTCATGCATGGAGTTCGTGGTTCAATCGTTGGTATAGAAATACAGGCTTCTATGCAAGAACATTTTTTTTGGGGGGGGGGTGTACCTATAATTGGGGGCGGGAAGAAGGCACGCCCTATTTTCTTCTGCATGATTTTCGAATTTTGAAGATTCATTTTTAGTAAACTTCAACCCCCATTAGTTATTGATTGTTGTATTGGCTTTTTACAGGTATTTGGGAGTGTCAGGATGGTCCTCGTGAGGTGGAGTTTCGGATTTGGGCAAAAGAAAACCACCAACCTGATAACGATAAAGGTATAGAGGACTGTGGTGAGGTGGTTCCATACCCCGCAGGGAAATGGAATGATGCTGAATGCAAAAAGCAACGCCCTGCAGTATGCAAACTCGTAAACCAGCTGCACTCGGTGAGCACGACCTGGAAATAAGACTGAATACCTTTGATCCCCGATTCAAAACAAAAGGACTGGGATAAAAATCCTTATGGTCACTGAAAGTAAAGTAATTTATCTCTTTTTAATTGAAATTTATGCGATGTATAAAAAAGTTCATTTGAAAAATCCTCGAAAAGAATCCACTAATACTAGAATTGTATTTTAGAAGACATGTACAAGGGATACAGTTCATGTTTCTGCAAAAACATATAAAATATCTAGTTGTTTTCGAACGCGATAGAAAAGAAAACTAAAAATGTTTTGGTAACTTCAAACTTGGGGAATAGCAGGGTACTTCTTGCTAAGGCCCATTATACACAATAAAACAGTTCCTATGATTTTAGTTCGCTTGGTTTTAATCGAGAACATTATTCAAGGATTGCATTTGAATGGCAATTACTATCATAAAAATAGAATAATATAGACTAATAAATAATATAGACTTATCGTGAATAAAAGTGTTCCTTCATCGTTACGAACTTATAATTAAACATTTGTATTACCGCTAATTAAAAGAATATCAGATTGTACAGTATTTGACATAATTGAATATTTTGTTGTCGCTGATTAAAAAATACATGTATCAGATATAGGACAGTATTCGTATTGATAAAGATCGAATTTGTTTTATACTTTGAAAGATGTTACTATTGAAAACAATATATTTTCCATAAACCGTGCGGCGGTGTTGATACAGTCACATAAAGGCCTTTTTGGTGGCTTTTCGGTATACTAGGGTATAAACAATTGGATTTTGCAACCAAAAAACCCACATGTGACTTCTGGATATGCAAAGATACTGTGCTATTTCGTGTGTGAAACGGGGACCATTTCGAAGAAAAATTCAAGATAGCCGCCATTCATCAATGATTTCTTATCAATTATAAAATAGGGATTTGCCTCCAAAATCCGAAGCTGTTGTGCAAAATCTGAAAAAGCCGTCGTTTTGAAATTCAAGATGACCGCCGCATGTTTCATTGGAAAAAAAATGCTAATACCATTGGAGCCGAGGACCTAACTACATTGCTACATTTTATACAAGTTTGGGAATTTAAAACACTCGTTGAGTACGAATTTGATCCGATAAATCCGAATGAGATAATTTAATCATTTGCAATGTCTTAAACACTCCAACAATATTTTGTTGAAACCTTACACATACATCTTTAATTTTAAAGGTACAGTTCTAGTTGTGGGTTTGACGACTTCCAGCTCAGTGGATAATATACAGTTTGAGAATCAGAAAACCTATAATAATTATTTGGGTCTCCTATCAGTGTATTCCGTTGCTGGTACTTCCGATCTAAAAGTGGCCTTCACAAACTGTGAGTCTTACCCTGTCGTGTTCCATAAAATCAGCATTTGGCACACGAATCTTATTCAGTTGGTCAGTGTGAGTGACGTCAAGGTCCCGAAGAATCGCCAATTCTGGTAGTATTGGCCAATATCTTTCATTTTTCAAAACAAGTGTACCGGCGAGCATTACGTGAAAAAAATCACCTTGTAAGATAATTGTGTGCTTCTCTCAACTTACGTACGATTTTCTTTTATTAACACGATTCCTTATTTTCGTTTAGAATGTATTTTTTTCCCACATCAATCCGTGTAAAACCCGCAACTTGTTGGTTTTGCGACTTTGGAGTTCTATCACACTAATTTGAAGAAAAAAAACCCTGTAAATTCCATGAGATGCTTCGCTACCTTCATTTATTGTATTCCACACTATAAGTTCATTTTATGGGGTGTTACAATTCTACTACACATGTACTAATGCGCCTCCAGTTATAAGAGGACTGATTTTCTTTAACTTTTCAAATGTCCAAGTTTATTAAATAATAAAAAAAAACCTGATAATAACCAGGACAGAAGCTTGAAATGCACCTTTGGATGAAAGATTAAGAGACGCACGCGCACAACTTTGACAAGATGTTCATTTGTATCTACAAAAGTGCCCTCTAATGGCATTTGCCACAGGTAACTTTGCCAAAAGCGAAGTCGCCGGTAGAGGGCGCTATCAACACCCCAACGTAGGCTCTGCTTCTTTCTATTACTTTGATATTATGGCCAAATCACGTGGTCTTCAACATGCATTATATTTCTGTCAGTTCTTCCCGCCCAGTGTCATTACCGTGAAAGATGAATGCATGCGTTGAAACGGAGCCCAAGGATACACCGATCAGCAATTTGCTAAAAGTAGGCCACTCGATCTGTATAGAACCAATTCATTAGATGCGACATCCATGACGTTAAAAGTGAAATTGAATTAAATTCTGATCTAGTGGCTTAGAGGATTGACGCCAATATTAACCAGTTGATTCGGTAAATGTAATAGCAGAAACCGCATGCCTCCATATGGGAAGGTACTTAAAATGTAGTTATGCATTTCTAACACGCGTGAATCACAAACAGCAACCCAAATATTATCCAGCATTCCCTCGCGTTTGAATTTTGTTACGGTAAGCCAAATGCTACAGTTACAACCACGTGAATTCGAATATACCAAGCTCAGCCTAGTGCCAACAGACGAGTTCACACATTATCCCTGCGGGCTGCGCATTGGCTCACGCGCTAGTCCCTTTTTTGTTTCTTAACTTTTTTTATGAAGCTATCGCCCAATTCCCTTGAAACTACATGTAATCCTAAAGTGAATCTTGTGGTTTGAGATGGTATGGTCGCTTTTCTTGTAGGAGTTCACTTGGGGGTCAGCCGCCCCTGGGAAAGTTGGGCCTCCAGCCAAAGCCCATTCACTTGTGCACAACAAAGTTCTCTGTGTTTTACATACCGCCGTCACAACAATGTCACCAATCATCCTCTACTGCTGGCCCAGTGACAGCTGTCTAGAGCCACAGAAAGGCTGTCACCACTGTTTGATGTCCATCTTTTTGGGGGGATCCAACATGTAATGGTCGATCCAACATGTAATGGTCACAGTGCATGCAGTGTATATGTACATGACTGTGCAGCCACAATGTATGTGAGTGACCTACTGGAGGGGTTTCAATCTTGTATGGGTTCGGGGGACCTGCATTCATAATATTCAGACCATTAGAGAAAGGATTGTGTCCACAAAATGGTATTTTATACGCGAAATCAAAACTGCCTCACGCGTGAGCACCTCAGTCTACGCGGCGTAAGTTTTTACGCTTCGCAGCTCGCAGGGTTAAAGAGTAGCCTACTTGTAGGACTTAAATTACAATTTCATGTCTACCTTGAGCTGCTATTCAACGAATGCATTCATCTTTCATCGTAATGAACTTGGCGATCGAGAAATACTGCCAGAAACATAATGCAGCTTGGTGACCACGTGATTTGGTCGTATTGAGGTAAAAAAAAAAAAAAATCTGTGGTCATCGCGCTCCTCGATGACAAGTTGATAATTTTGATTAATTGCAATGATCTCGAGAAAGAAGGTAAGTATATATATTTCGGATTCGTTTATAAAATATAGGTTTTCAACTCGCAAAATAACTTCCTGCTTGTGAAGTTCTATTATTGGATGTTTTCCGCCTCCATATCTATTAATTAATCGTGTTATTGTTTTGATGGGCAAAATGGAAATGTCACAATGGCAAGAATGAGGTAATAGTCAGGAATTGGGCGACTGATGGGATCCTCTGGTCAACCTCATAAACAGCACGGTAATAAGCACTGCGATTTGATACTCTTTGATAACTTGGAAATGGAATGATTTTCCATGTAACAGGAAATAAAATGCAGTTTGCAAATTTGCAACCAACATTTGCAACCTCTACCATTTTTGGAACATGGACAAGCTAAACACTGATTTGGGTGGCATGGGTGGCTTGTGCGTAAAGCGCTCGCCTCTCACCAAGGTGACCAAGGTTCGAATCCTAGCCGCGAATCGCATGTGAGTAGAGTTGTGCGTTGGTTCTCTCCTGTGCCACGAGGGTTTTTCTCCGGGCCCTTCGGTTTTCCTCCCTCTGGAAAAATCAAACACTTTCGATCTCAGGCTGTGCTCCGTGGTCATATGGGTCGATGTGGCCGGCAGCCATAGGCGCCTTTACGTGCCAGCGGCCCGACCACGTTGTAGCCGCGTCCTTCGCAATTCAGCATACCAGCTGCGAGTAAGGATGATTAGCTTCCCAAATTATGATTATTATTATTATTACATGCGTTTTGAGAATGACAACAACATTTCAAAGAAGCCCAAATTAAGGTCTTCAAATACCAATAACTCGTACCGCTAAGATGTACCTCTTTTAATATTGATGAGATCAGGTTTCACGAGGTCCGTATTTTCTTTAAAATATGGAGAAAATTATGGAACTTCAGTGCACGTCGGGGTTTAACTTGAAAAACGTCCATGTGTTTCAATGACCATGAGATGTGATTAACCTTTCACTCTTTGAGCACACAAGAATCGTGTCTCTTATATGGAGGCTCAAAGTAGCGTGACACACTTGCGTGCTAATATCTCCCACGCATCTCTAATCACTGGCATATCATCTTAGAGAATGAGGTTACAAACAGGAGCTATAACAACCTACACGTCGGTGCATCTTGGTATAAAACATGTGATGCCGTTTAGGCACCACATGTTCTCAGACCTTACCAGCCTGGTGTCTAGTGGGGAAATAATTAGACTGCACGCGACTCCAATTACGACAAAATTACGTGATCACAAAGCTCTATTTCGGGCAGTATTTCTCGATCGCCAAATTCATTACCATGAAAGATGAATGCATTCGTTGAATAGGAGCTCAAGGTAGACATCGATTGGCAATTTAAGTCCTGCAAGTCGGCTACTCTGTAAAGAACCAATTCGTCAGATACGGATCCCTGACGTTAAAATTGAAAATATATTAAAAGTCTATTCCAGTGGCTTAGAGGATTGACGCCAATATTAACCATTGAAATCGGTAAATTTACCAGCAGAAACTGCCTCAATAGGAACGTACCTAAAACGCAGCTATAACAGTACGCATGTTGTCCAGCATCCCTTTGCACTCAGAGTAAGCCTGATTGCGCCCCCCCCCCCCCTCAGATCTCGGCCATTGTGGGACGACAATTTATGAAACTCGGTGCATGCATAGGACAACTTAATGTAAATATACCCAAGGAAAGAAGATGACTATAGGTTAAAGGTTTTGGAATTATTGGCTAATTAATTATTCATATGCACCAATGGTAATTCTGGTTTGAGTGCACTACATCTGGGGAAATGTATTTTTCACGATGCGGTAAACCATGGTCGAAATTTTATGTTGTGGTATCAAAAGATGCGCAAGACTCGAGGCTAAAATGTCAGGAAAGATCGGGGGGGGGGAATGTTTGCAAGGGTATCGCAGAAAAAAGTTGAGGGGGCGAATTCCACCCCCACCCGGCCCTTTTAGGGTTACAGGCTCAATAAATGCTTGCTATTGTGTTTTGGCATTAGTGCCACAGTACAAACTAGGGGGAAGACCACAAGACAAAACCATACTTATATATAATTTTTACGTTGATGGTTTTTGCCGTTGGGGAGCAGTTGGGACTTATACATGTACAACATACTGTACACAACTACAATATACATTTCAGCACCGATAGTTTCTTGCAATTTTGGGAAGGAGTAAACTATACTCAGGTGGAAAGTAAGTGCCAAGAAAAATTGCATCGGATTTGTCTGAGATATTAAATACAAACGAACAATGGTTTACTTTACACAGGTCCTTTATGTGGCTCCATTTTACAAGATTTTATATGTTCATTTGACGTTAGTTTAAATCCTACATCAACGGACAAGAACAAAATGGCAATGCAATTATTGCTTTTGATTACAGCGAGTGTTTATTTAAATCAAACAAGTACCCTCTGAAACATCGTCAAACAATCTCCCTGTGCATTACTAAAAATTCACTGCAAGGTTTAGTAAATTACTGCAATGTCCATAGTTTCACAGTATTCTTTAAATTCAACTAGTTCAGTGGTGTAGCCACGGGGGGGGGGGGGGGAGGGCGTGGGGGGCGACAGCCCCCCCATGAAACCTTGTCGCCCCCCATGAGATTTTGAGTTTTTAAAAACGTTATCATTGATCTACATGACGCCCCCATGAATTCGCAATCTCTACCATTTTTGGAACATGTACAAGCTAAACACTGATATGCGTTTTGAGAATGACAACATTATTTCAAAGAAGCCCAAATTAAGGTATTCAAATACTCGTACCGCTAAGATGTATCTATTTTAATATTGATGAGATCAGGCTTCACGAGGTCCGTATTTTCTTTAAAATATGGAGAAAATTATTGGAACTTCAGTGCACGTCGGGGTTTAACGTGAAAAACGTCCATGTGTTTCAATGACCATGAGATGTGATTAACCTTTCACTTTTTGAGCGCACAAGAATCGTGTCTCTTATTATGGAGGCTCAAAGTAGCGTGACGCACTTGCGTGCTAATATCTCCCACGCATCTCTAATCACTGGCATATCATCTTAAAGAATGAGGTTACAAACAGGAGCTATAACAAACTACACGTCTGTGCATCTTGGTATAAAACGTGTGATGCCGTTTGGGCACCACGTTTTCTCAGACCTTACCCGCCTGGTGTCTAGTGGGGAAATAATTAGACTGCACGCCGACTTCAATTACGACAAAATTACGTGATCACAAAGCTCTATTTCGGGCAGTATTTCTCGATCGCAAAATTCATTACCATAAAAGATGAATGCATTCGCTGAATAGGAGCTCAAGGTAGACATCGATCGGCAATTTAGGTCCTGCAAGTTGTCTACTCTGTAAAGAACCATTTCGTCAGATACGAGATCCCTGACGTTAAAATTGAAAATATATTTAAAGTCTATTCCAGTGGCTTAGAGGATTGACGCCAATATTAACCATTTAATGCGGTAAATTTACCAGCAGAAACTGCCTCAATAGGAACGTACCTAAAACGCAGGTTTAACAGTACGCATGTTGTCCAGCATCCCTTTGCACTCAGAGTAAGCCTGATTCCGCCCCGCCCCCCCCCCCCCCGATCTCGGCCATTGTGGGACGACAATTTATGAAACTCGGTGCACGCATAGGACAACTTAATGTAAACATACCCAAGAAATAAGATGACTATAGGTTAAAGGTTTGGGAATTATTGGCTAATTAATTATTCATATGCACCAATGGTAATGCTGGTTTGTGTACACTACATCTGGGGAAATTTATTTTTCACGGTGCGGTAAACCATGGTCGAGATTTTATGTTTTGGTATCAACAGATGCGCAAGACTCGAGGCTAAAATGTCAGGAAAGTTCGTGTCGGGGGAAAATGTGTGCAAGGGTATTGCAGAAAAAAGTTGAGGGTGGCGAATTCCACCCCCGGCCCTTTTCGGGTTACAGACTCAATAAATGCTTGCTATTGTGTTTTGGCGTTAGGGCCACAGTACAAACTAGGGGGCAGACCACAAGAAAAAAACACACTTATATATAATTTTTACGTTAATGGTTTTTGCCGTTGGGGGGCAGTTGGGACTCATAAAATAGACATATACATGTACAACATATTGCACACAACTACAATATGCATTTCCGTACCGATATTTTCTTACAATTTAGGGAAGGAGTAAACTATACTCAGATGGAAAGTTAGTGCCAAGAAAAATTGAACCGGATTTGTCTGAGATATTAAATACAAACGAACAATGGTTTACTTCACACAGGTCCATTTTGTGGCTCCATTTTACAAGATAACTATTTTAAATGTTCATTTGACGTTAATTTAAATCCTACATCAAAGGACAAGAACAAAATGGCAATGCAATTATTACTTTTGATTACAGCGAGTGTTCATTTAAATCAAACAAGTACCCTCTGAAACATCGTCAAACAATCTCCCTGTGCATTACTAAAAAATTACTGCAAGGTTTAGTAAACTACTGCAATGTGCATGGTTTCATAGTATTCTTTAAATTCAACTAGTTCAGTGGCGTAGCCATGGAAGGCGGGGGGGGGGGCTTGGGGGCGACAGCCGCCCATGAAACCTTGTCGAACCCCCCCCAGTCAACCCCCCCCCCCACTGAGATTTTGAGTTTCTAAAAAAGTTATCATTGATCTACATGACACCCTCCCATGAATTCGCAATCTCTACCATTTTTTGGAACATGTACAAGCTAAACACTGATATGCGTTTTGAGAATGACAACAATATTTCAAAGAAGCCCAAATTAAGGTCTTCAAATACTCGTACCGCTAAGATGTACCTCTTTTAATATTGATGAGATCAGGTTTCACGAGATCCGTAAGTTTCTTGATGTATGGAGAAAATGTCCATCTTTTTGGGGGGATCCAACATGTAATGGTCGATCCAACATGTAATGGTCACAGTGCATGCAGTGTATATGTACATGACTGTGCAGCCACAATGTATGTGAGTGACCTACTGGAGGGGTTTCAATCTTGTATGGGTTCGGGGGACCTGCATTCATAATATTCAGACCATTAGAGAAAGGATTGTGTCCACAAAATGGTATTTTATACGCGAAATCAAAACTGCCTCACGCGTGAGCACCTCAGTCTACGCGGCGTAAGTTTTTACGCTTCGCAGCTCGCAGGGTTAAAGAGTAGCCTACTTGTAGGACTTAAATTACAATTTCATGTCTACCTTGAGCTGCTATTCAACGAATGCATTCATCTTTCATCGTAATGAACTTGGCGATCGAGAAATACTGCCAGAAACATAATGCAGCTTGGTGACCACGTGATTTGGTCGTATTGAGGTAAAAAAAAAAAAAAATCTGTGGTCATCGCGCTCCTCGATGACAAGTTGATAATTTTGATTAATTGCAATGATCTCGAGAAAGAAGGTAAGTATATATATTTCGGATTCGTTTATAAAATATAGGTTTTCAACTCGCAAAATAACTTCCTGCTTGTGAAGTTCTATTATTGGATGTTTTCCGCCTCCATATCTATTAATTAATCGTGTTATTGTTTTGATGGGCAAAATGGAAATGTCACAATGGCAAGAATGAGGTAATAGTCAGGAATTGGGCGACTGATGGGATCCTCTGGTCAACCTCATAAACAGCACGGTAATAAGCACTGCGATTTGATACTCTTTGATAACTTGGAAATGGAATGATTTTCCATGTAACAGGAAATAAAATGCAGTTTGCAAATTTGCAACCAACATTTGCAACCTCTACCATTTTTGGAACATGGACAAGCTAAACACTGATTTGGGTGGCATGGGTGGCTTGTGCGTAAAGCGCTCGCCTCTCACCAAGGTGACCAAGGTTCGAATCCTAGCCGCGAATCGCATGTGAGTAGAGTTGTGCGTTGGTTCTCTCCTGTGCCACGAGGGTTTTTCTCCGGGCCCTTCGGTTTTCCTCCCTCTGGAAAAATCAAACACTTTCGATCTCAGGCTGTGCTCCGTGGTCATATGGGTCGATGTGGCCGGCAGCCATAGGCGCCTTTACGTGCCAGCGGCCCGACCACGTTGTAGCCGCGTCCTTCGCAATTCAGCATACCAGCTGCGAGTAAGGATGATTAGCTTCCCAAATTATGATTATTATTATTATTACATGCGTTTTGAGAATGACAACAACATTTCAAAGAAGCCCAAATTAAGGTCTTCAAATACCAATAACTCGTACCGCTAAGATGTACCTCTTTTAATATTGATGAGATCAGGTTTCACGAGGTCCGTATTTTCTTTAAAATATGGAGAAAATTATGGAACTTCAGTGCACGTCGGGGTTTAACTTGAAAAACGTCCATGTGTTTCAATGACCATGAGATGTGATTAACCTTTCACTCTTTGAGCACACAAGAATCGTGTCTCTTATATGGAGGCTCAAAGTAGCGTGACACACTTGCGTGCTAATATCTCCCACGCATCTCTAATCACTGGCATATCATCTTAGAGAATGAGGTTACAAACAGGAGCTATAACAACCTACACGTCGGTGCATCTTGGTATAAAACATGTGATGCCGTTTAGGCACCACATGTTCTCAGACCTTACCAGCCTGGTGTCTAGTGGGGAAATAATTAGACTGCACGCGACTCCAATTACGACAAAATTACGTGATCACAAAGCTCTATTTCGGGCAGTATTTCTCGATCGCCAAATTCATTACCATGAAAGATGAATGCATTCGTTGAATAGGAGCTCAAGGTAGACATCGATTGGCAATTTAAGTCCTGCAAGTCGGCTACTCTGTAAAGAACCAATTCGTCAGATACGGATCCCTGACGTTAAAATTGAAAATATATTAAAAGTCTATTCCAGTGGCTTAGAGGATTGACGCCAATATTAACCATTGAAATCGGTAAATTTACCAGCAGAAACTGCCTCAATAGGAACGTACCTAAAACGCAGCTATAACAGTACGCATGTTGTCCAGCATCCCTTTGCACTCAGAGTAAGCCTGATTGCGCCCCCCCCCCCCCTCAGATCTCGGCCATTGTGGGACGACAATTTATGAAACTCGGTGCATGCATAGGACAACTTAATGTAAATATACCCAAGGAAAGAAGATGACTATAGGTTAAAGGTTTTGGAATTATTGGCTAATTAATTATTCATATGCACCAATGGTAATTCTGGTTTGAGTGCACTACATCTGGGGAAATGTATTTTTCACGATGCGGTAAACCATGGTCGAAATTTTATGTTGTGGTATCAAAAGATGCGCAAGACTCGAGGCTAAAATGTCAGGAAAGATCGGGGGGGGAATGTTTGCAAGGGTATCGCAGAAAAAAGTTGAGGGGGCGAATTCCACCCCCACCCGGCCCTTTTAGGGTTACAGGCTCAATAAATGCTTGCTATTGTGTTTTGGCATTAGTGCCACAGTACAAACTAGGGGGAAGACCACAAGACAAAACCATACTTATATATAATTTTTACGTTGATGGTTTTTGCCGTTGGGGAGCAGTTGGGACTTATACATGTACAACATACTGTACACAACTACAATATACATTTCAGCACCGATAGTTTCTTGCAATTTTGGGAAGGAGTAAACTATACTCAGGTGGAAAGTAAGTGCCAAGAAAAATTGCATCGGATTTGTCTGAGATATTAAATACAAACGAACAATGGTTTACTTTACACAGGTCCTTTATGTGGCTCCATTTTACAAGATTTTATATGTTCATTTGACGTTAGTTTAAATCCTACATCAACGGACAAGAACAAAATGGCAATGCAATTATTGCTTTTGATTACAGCGAGTGTTTATTTAAATCAAACAAGTACCCTCTGAAACATCGTCAAACAATCTCCCTGTGCATTACTAAAAATTCACTGCAAGGTTTAGTAAATTACTGCAATGTCCATAGTTTCACAGTATTCTTTAAATTCAACTAGTTCAGTGGTGTAGCCACGGGGGGGGGGGGGAGGGCGTGGGGGGCGACAGCCCCCCCATGAAACCTTGTCGCCCCCCATGAGATTTTGAGTTTTTAAAAACGTTATCATTGATCTACATGACGCCCCCATGAATTCGCAATCTCTACCATTTTTGGAACATGTACAAGCTAAACACTGATATGCGTTTTGAGAATGACAACATTATTTCAAAGAAGCCCAAATTAAGGTATTCAAATACTCGTACCGCTAAGATGTATCTATTTTAATATTGATGAGATCAGGCTTCACGAGGTCCGTATTTTCTTTAAAATATGGAGAAAATTATTGGAACTTCAGTGCACGTCGGGGTTTAACGTGAAAAACGTCCATGTGTTTCAATGACCATGAGATGTGATTAACCTTTCACTTTTTGAGCGCACAAGAATCGTGTCTCTTATTATGGAGGCTCAAAGTAGCGTGACGCACTTGCGTGCTAATATCTCCCACGCATCTCTAATCACTGGCATATCATCTTAAAGAATGAGGTTACAAACAGGAGCTATAACAAACTACACGTCTGTGCATCTTGGTATAAAACGTGTGATGCCGTTTGGGCACCACGTTTTCTCAGACCTTACCCGCCTGGTGTCTAGTGGGGAAATAATTAGACTGCACGCCGACTTCAATTACGACAAAATTACGTGATCACAAAGCTCTATTTCGGGCAGTATTTCTCGATCGCAAAATTCATTACCATAAAAGATGAATGCATTCGCTGAATAGGAGCTCAAGGTAGACATCGATCGGCAATTTAGGTCCTGCAAGTTGTCTACTCTGTAAAGAACCATTTCGTCAGATACGAGATCCCTGACGTTAAAATTGAAAATATATTTAAAGTCTATTCCAGTGGCTTAGAGGATTGACGCCAATATTAACCATTTAATGCGGTAAATTTACCAGCAGAAACTGCCTCAATAGGAACGTACCTAAAACGCAGCTTTAACAGTACGCATGTTGTCCAGCATCCCTTTGCACTCAGAGTAAGCCTGATTCCGCCCCGCCCCCCCCCCCCCCCGATCTCGGCCATTGTGGGACGACAATTTATGAAACTCGGTGCACGCATAGGACAACTTAATGTAAACATACCCAAGAAATAAGATGACTATAGGTTAAAGGTTTGGGAATTATTGGCTAATTAATTATTCATATGCACCAATGGTAATGCTGGTTTGTGTACACTACATCTGGGGAAATTTATTTTTCACGGTGCGGTAAACCATGGTCGAGATTTTATGTTTTGGTATCAACAGATGCGCAAGACTCGAGGCTAAAATGTCAGGAAAGTTCGTGTCGGGGGAAAATGTGTGCAAGGGTATTGCAGAAAAAAGTTGAGGGTGGCGAATTCCACCCCCGGCCCTTTTCGGGTTACAGACTCAATAAATGCTTGCTATTGTGTTTTGGCGTTAGGGCCACAGTACAAACTAGGGGGCAGACCACAAGAAAAAAACACACTTATATATAATTTTTACGTTAATGGTTTTTGCCGTTGGGGGGCAGTTGGGACTCATAAAATAGACATATACATGTACAACATATTGCACACAACTACAATATGCATTTCCGTACCGATATTTTCTTACAATTTAGGGAAGGAGTAAACTATACTCAGATGGAAAGTTAGTGCCAAGAAAAATTGAACCGGATTTGTCTGAGATATTAAATACAAACGAACAATGGTTTACTTCACACAGGTCCATTTTGTGGCTCCATTTTACAAGATAACTATTTTAAATGTTCATTTGACGTTAATTTAAATCCTACATCAAAGGACAAGAACAAAATGGCAATGCAATTATTACTTTTGATTACAGCGAGTGTTCATTTAAATCAAACAAGTACCCTCTGAAACATCGTCAAACAATCTCCCTGTGCATTACTAAAAAATTACTGCAAGGTTTAGTAAACTACTGCAATGTGCATGGTTTCATAGTATTCTTTAAATTCAACTAGTTCAGTGGCGTAGCCATGGAAGGCGGGGGGGGGGGGCTTGGGGGCGACAGCCGCCCATGAAACCTTGTCGAACCCCCCCCAGTCAACCCCCCCCCCCACTGAGATTTTGAGTTTCTAAAAAAGTTATCATTGATCTACATGACACCCTCCCATGAATTCGCAATCTCTACCATTTTTTGGAACATGTACAAGCTAAACACTGATATGCGTTTTGAGAATGACAACAATATTTCAAAGAAGCCCAAATTAAGGTCTTCAAATACTCGTACCGCTAAGATGTACCTCTTTTAATATTGATGAGATCAGGTTTCACGAGATCCGTAAGTTTCTTGATGTATGGAGAAAATTATTGGAACTTCAGTGCACGTCGGGGTTTAACTTAAAAAACGTCAACCTGTTTCAATGACCATGAGATGTGATTATTAAACCTTTCACTTTTTGAGCACCCAAGAATCGTGTCTCTTATATGGAGGCTCAAAATAGCGTGACGCACTTGCGCGCTAATATCTCCCACGCATCTCTAATCACTGGCATATCATCTTAAAGAATGAGGTTACAAACAGGAGCTATAACAAACTACGCGTCGGTGCATCTTGGTATAAAACGTGTGATGCCGTTTAGGCACCACATTTTCTCAGACCTTACCCGCCTGGTGTCTAGTGGGGAAATAATTAGACTGCACGCGACTCCAATTACGACAAAATTACGTGATCACAAAGCTCTATTTCGGGCAGTATTTCTCGATCGCCAAATTCATTACCATGAAAGATGAATGCATTCGTTGAATAGGAGCTCAAGGTAGACATCGATTGGCAATTTAGTTCCTGCAAGTTGTCTACTCTGTAAAGAACCAATTCGTCAGATACGAGATCCCTGACGTTAAAATTGAAAATATATTAAAAATCTATTCCAGTGGCTTAGAGGATTGACGCCAATATTGACCATTTAATGCGGTAAATTTACCAGCAGAAACTGCCTCAATAGGAACGTACCTAAAACGCAGCTATAACAGTACGCATGTTGTCCAGCATCCCTTTGCACTCAGAGTAAGCCTGATTCCGCCCCCCCCCCCCAGATATCGGCCATTGTGGGACGACAATTTATGAAACTCGGTGCATGCATAGGACAACTTAATGTAAACATACATACCCAAGAAATAAGATGACTATAGGTTAAAGGTTTGGGAATTATTGGCTAATTAATTATTCATATGCACCAATGGTAATGCTGGTTTGTGTGCACTACATCTGGGAAAATTTATTTTCACGGTGAGGTAAACCATGGTCGAAATTGTATGTTTTGGTTTCAAAAGATGCGCAAGACTCGAGGCTAAAATGTCAGGAAAGTTCGGGTGGGGGGGGGGGGATGTTTGCAAGGGTATCGCAGAAAAAAAGGTTGAGGGGGGCGAATTCCACCCCCGGCCCTTTTCAGGTTACAGACTCAATAAATGCTTGCTATTGTGTTTTGGCATTAGGGTCACAGTGCAAACTAGGGAGCAGACCACAAGAAAAAAACATACTTATATATAATTTTTACGTTAATGGTTTTTGCCGTTGGGGAGCAGTTGGGACTAATATACAATAGACATACACATGTACAACATATTGTACACAACTACAATATGCATTTCCGTACCGATAGTTTCTTACAATTTTGGGAAGGAGTAAACTATACTCAGATGGAAAGTAAGTGCCAAGAAAAATTGAACCGGATTTGTCTGATATATTAAATACAAACGAACAATGGTTTACTTTTAATACACAGGTCCTTTATGTGGCTCCATTTTACAAGATAACTATTTTCAATGTTCATTTGACGTTAATTTAAATCCTACATCAAAGGACAAGAACAAATTGGCAATGCAATTATTACTTTTGATTACAGCGAGTGTTTATTTAAATCAAACAAGTACCCTCTGAAACATCGTCAAACAATCTCCCTGTGCATTACTAAAAAATTACTGCAAGGTTTAGTAAATTACTGCAATGTGCATGGTTTCATAGTATTCTTTAAATTCAACTAGTTCAGTGGCGTAGCCACACTGTTAAAAATGTCCGTAAATTTACGTACTCCGTAAAGTGAAATTTTCCGTAATTTTTGCGCGTAATTTTACGGACTTTCCGTAAATGCAAATATTAATTATGCTAATTAACGTGATTACAATCAACCAAATTTGCCCAAACACGTACACAAAATAAAGTACATCTAAGTACATATTGTTATTTCGCCCACAACCGTGTACTCATGTCCAAACTCATCTTAAGGGTCTGTTTATTGTACGGAACGAAAAAACTTTTCCGGAAATTTTGCTGCCAGCAAAAAAAATAACGTTCCGTATTCCTGCAGCAAAATTTCCGAATTTTTTTTTCTTTCCGTAAAATAAAGAGACCCTTAACATGAGTTTGGACATGGGTACACGGTTGTGGGTGAAATAATAATATGTACTTAGATGTTCTTTATTTTGTGTAGGTGTTTGGGAAAATTTGGTTGATTGTAATCACGCCAATTAGCATAATTGATATTTGCATTTACGGAAAGTCCGTAAAATTACGGCAAAAAATGCGGAATATTTCATTTTACGGAATCCGTAAATTACGGACATTTTTAACAGTGCACGGGGGGGGGGGGGGGTGGGGGGGGGGGGGCGACAGCCCCCATGAAACCTTGTCGCCCCCCCCCCCTAGTCGCCCCCCCCCCCCCACTGAGATTTTGAGTTTCTAAAAAAAATATCATTGATCTACATGACGCCCCCCATGAAATGTTCCAGCCCCCCCCCCCTCCCCCCACTGAAAAAATCCTTGCTTCGCCACTGAACTAGTTCAAGAACAATCTTTATACTCTTTGGGATTCCAAACTTGAAAATCTTTGATCACGATTCCTCTGCACCAAAATTCTTTCAATTTTTTACTGACACCTAAGGTATCACTAATTGTTTAACTAATAAGTTTTATATATATTTTCCCTAACAATTTTTAATCACAAGAAGTTTATAACCAGAAATTAAAAGCCGTCAGCTTTATCAAAACATATAGCCATCTTTACTATGAGCACGGCTACTTCCTCTGCGGTACGCAGTTTACATGGCAGTCTTTGCTATATTGCAGGAATAGCATTGGATTCCGTAACTGGATTTTGAAATTAGCAGATAACATTTTTTTTCAGATGACGACACTCGACCAATTTAATTGTTAACATGTAAACATATTTACTTCCTTCCTCCTTTTTCCTCTAGTCTTCGAGTTTTTTCCTCAAGGTTCAAGGTTCGAATCCCGCGAAATGTACTTCATTAAGTAATAATTATATGCTGCTTATTTACTTCCAGATTTTGTTTAAGTCTGGTTCCCTAACCTGACAATTCCCTCGACGCCCTGGCGGCATACATAGTAGGTCAGGCAGCCGTCACGGCTAAAAATATACATGATGACCCTTTCTCAAAGCTTGGCTTCGCTTCAGGTTTGGCTTTATAATTAAAGCTTTCAATGTTCTGACCCCCCCCCAAAAAATTAAAAAATGGGTCTAGAAAGTGCAGTGCAGGCTGGTCGCAGCTTTGCATATTGCAGGGCGTTTCATACCACATGGGATATCATTCCATTTCCTTGATGTGTAAACCTGAGCGCAGTCCTCATTACCCTTGTAGTCATTAGGTTCGTTAGCCGCCCAATTCCTTAACTCCACCTCTATGGTACCATCCTGACACTTCCACGTACCTATTGGAAAAAAAAATACAAAAATATATAAATTAAATAGTTGAACAAACAAAACTCACTTGAACAGGGTTTTTAACTAGTATCACCCGTTATCCATGGAAGTCTCCTGTTTTTATGTCGACTGATATGTCCAAACATGCAGGTATATGCGAGCCGTGCGCCAGCCAATTGGAGTCAACTTTCATCATTTTCATTCCCAAATCAGGACTAATGGTTTGATTGGTCAATTCGAATGTCTATGACGCACAACGGGTGAATGACCTCAGGCCCAAAAAAAAAGTCTCCAGTTTCTGGTATGGAGCTTGCCCAAAAAGTGGTGCGGCGACGAGGCTTTTTTTTTTTTACCTGATTTTTTTGCTTCAAATGTCGGCTGATGACTGCAAATGGTGCCCGACTAAACTTAGTGCAAATATATGGGAGTCCAGAGAGGCCACATAAAGCTTATTCTCGACCATAACCAAATCTAAAAACACGTTAAAATTGTGCAGCAGCAGGATTTTAGTCAAACCAGTGAGTTTGGCGGTTTTCAGACATCATCTTTCATTGAAAAAAAAAGTTTTCATTTTGCCGACGCGCTTGGCTACGGCGACGCGCGCGCATACCAGAAACCGGAGACTTTTTTTTTTGTCCTAAGACCCGTTATATAAAAAGGGCCCGCTGATTGGTTAAAATCTGGAGGTCAAGATGCGGTTGCCTTGCATAATCAATCAGCGAATCTGCTTACGTATCAAAGCCCACCATGGCTTTGGCCATGGTCTATTACATCCCGAGTCCTCCACCATATCGCCGCTTTACCAAATGAGCTAATCAGCCCTGCTATATAAGCCAATCTAAAAATGTCAGTATCTTTGTTCAAGGTTCAAATTCAAATTCAACAAACCTTCTTCGTCGAGGTCATTGCAATTGATCCAGATTGGGTGTGGCAACAGGTGCAGGATAAATTTAGTTTCCTCTTGAGACCGCGGTGTGACCAAAAAACCTCCCATTTCGATGCACATCTCTTTTGCTTCAAGCCAATTTAATTTATCCATGATGGCTCCGTAGCATTTGCCACCCCACTCGATCCAAGGAGGGGGACACGCCCATCTACGACCGATAACGGAGGCCTTACACATCTCGTTACCATCAGTGCAACCCGTCAACAGTTGAATGCTAATCAAACAAAAGACGAACCGTCTAGGCACCATCGTTTCTCAGATGTTACCCTGCTGGTGGGTTGTGCTCATATGATATGCTGCACGCCCAACGTGGTCCTAATAATCTCGCAGAGCAGAGTTCCGTTTCGGTTTATTACTTCATTATGACCAAATTAAGTGGTCACCATAGATTCATTATATTGCTGCTAGTATTTTTCCCCCAGGTTTATTACCGTGCAATAAAGGTTGAGGAACGCGTTTAATATATAGAGGAACTTCAAGGTAGACATCGATTGGCAATCTGCTACACAAGTCAAAGAAATAAGACTTAATGACGCAATGGCTTTGTTTTCACATGCGCATTCCTATGAGAGCGAAGCCAGGACGCCAGACGAAGTAGGGACCGTCTACCGCATAGAAAAGCGCGTATAATTATCAACAAAGCGTGAAGTCATTAGGTCTCAGGCCTGACCATCAGCTCATTAGTACGATTCTGACACTTCCAAATACCTATCAAAGACAGTAAAAAATACAGTGATGCCTACATACCACAAACAATCTCTGGAACGGAACCCGAACTTTAAAGAGGTTGTGGAATGCTCGAAGACATTTCCGTCATTTTTCGGGTATGTAGCCTAAGATGTGATGAAATAAAAACGACTATTGTTTCTGTTGTAAGTACTCGTACTCGGTACTCGTACTCGGTACTCGTACTCGAGTACTACTCGAGTACCTTTTTGGAGTACTCGTACTCGTACTCGTACTCGTACTCGTACTCGAATGTCAAAGTACTCATACTCGAAATGACGGTACTCGTACTCGGGCAGCAAAGTAGTCGTACTTGAATAGCAGCACTCGGGGGAAAAATGTTAAAGCTTCACTTACCATACACTCTAAAAAGAAGTGTCAAAACTTGCTGAGTAAATGTGCTGCGTACAAACGTTGAGTACTTTTTTTACCTAATTATAGGTTAAGTGACAATTTTGCCAGTACCCTTTAAAAGGGAAATTTGACCCTTTGATTGTGCAACCGAAATAAATCAAATTGTAAACAACGTAGTGTACGACAAAACAGGCATATGTACAACAACAGAGGCATCTGTGCTCTCAGATGGGTAAATATTACCCCCTAATGAGTAAAGATTGCCCAAATGTTGCCTAAAGAACATTCTCAAAATCGACAGTAACATTCAAGATGGCGGTTAGTGGACTCAAGAACGTGCTGCGAGAGTAGGATTCGAAATCGCCGATACCTTTATTTAAAAGTAATCATTTACTTTTCAGGATGCACTGATTAATAAAATGTCATTGAGAAAACGTGGGCAGTATGAGGTACCTACAACATTGGATATTTGTGACAAATAGGTCGATGATTGAATTGCAATATCGCGATGTGTACGTGTACAAAATGTACATGACATTTCCAACATTCAAACACGGTCAGTCTCTTGGCCGCATGACAGCACTATTTGTTAGCAGAGCATCCATGTTTGGGGGTTCAGGGGAGGGTTGACAAAGCCCCCCAACCCCCCATCCCCTGCCCCTGGGGGTCAAAAGAAAGGGTGATCATTTGTTGGGTACAATTTCGACGCAACACCATTGAGTAAGAATTTTGACTCAATGTTTGGTAAACGTTTTACGCAGGAATTGAGTAAAATTTGACGCAACCCCTGTTGCGTAGCGTTTTACCCCGCCAACGAACATGTTCCCTTTTTACCACCACAAAGAGTACAATTTAACGCAACATTGGGTAGTTTTTTTTCTAAGAGTGTAGCCTTGTTTTATCGATACTTTCAGTTTGAAATCGACATTTCCTGATTTTCTTCTGTGCAAGTCCGGACAAACACATTTAACAGCTAGTTGTGAGTGGGTCTGTATATTTCGGTCTGACTGGGCCTGGGCCAATTACGCACAATGAACCATTTGCCGTATGGCCGTATTCGGAAATGCGAGTACTTGTACTCGTACTCGGAAGTACAAGTACTCATACTTAGAGACCCGTTCTTGTACTCGGAGGTACAAGTACTCGTACTCGTACTCGGAAACCTAAGTACTCGGCAGTACTCGGTACTCGGAAAAAAAGTACTCAACTACAACACTGAACCATAGTAAGAAAGGTACGTCTGTTACATCGTGCGATCGTTCACATCACCGTGACACGCTATGTAAAGCTGGCTGGAAATTCTCGGGTGTACTTGTGCCGCTGGCCCGGCCGCGGAGAACGTAGATTTTGACACCGGTACACGGTGTTTGAATTTCAAAATAATTCGTTGTTGATACGTGTGCGGGTAGCGAACGCACTAGGCCTGGTAAACCTATATGCAATTGTGTACATAAACGAATGTATATATAAAAAGCACCAGGCAACGCGAGGGACTTGACCGGGGCCCACGACGCTGCTAACCGTACAACATTACTTCTGGACACGGTCGACCACATCCACTGCCGTGATGCGTTATGCGTGCCGTACACGTATAATTCGAAAACAACCTGACGATCTGTCGTCTCTTTGGACTGAATATTCACCAGAATAACTTTGGAATTGTTTGCAAATCACGAAGAAAGTTGCGGTAGGACTTTTGATGCTCATCTAAAATTTTTATTATGAACAACATACTTTGAGTCCTTGGATAAAACATAGCTGGTTTTTTTATGGAAACGTCGCAGGCCTACCACTCATCAGAGCCGTGTTGTCTGGCGTTTTCAGCTGGCCAGTTGCAGCATCCGTGTTTTCGCTGGTCTCTTTTTCGGGCATTCGGGGCCCAAATTTATACGGAAGAACAGAGGTCACCCTTTCCTTGGTCAATATACTCATCCAAAATTAAGCGATATAAAGAAATATTAATCTCTGCGAGTCTTTTACAAAATGTTGATTTTTCACTGCTTGACTGCGAGTCACACGTGCTGCTGGGGCGGGTTGGGCAGCAGTAAACCGCCTTTGTATAAACAAGTTCTGCCGTGAAAACTGAATTTTCACGTATACGTCGTGTACACATAACACAATTACCAGTCGTACATCAGAATAATTATTTAGCCATAATTCCACAACCCTTTGACATATAGTTATGAAATTTGTTGGGTATGTTCATGATGAGTTGCTCTATCCATGTACCGAGTTTCAAAATTTGTCGTCACTCGATGGCCGAGATCTTGGGGGGGGGGCAGAATCCGCCTCCGACGCCCCAGGGGGAGAGATATAGCCCGGCCCTTTTAGGGTTAAATTTCAGTACACCTTCTCTCTAGAGATCATTGCGATTGATCCATAATTGGGATGTCGATAGTTGCACGAGGCAGTCGACTGTGGCACGACCAAGACACCTCCCATCTTGATGCACTTATCTTTTGCCTCAAACCATGTCAGGCGTTCCATGACGGCTCTGTAGCATTTGCCACCCCATTGGATCCAAGGAGGAGGACACCCCCATCTACGACCATTAATAGAGGTCTTACACATCTCGTTGCCACCAGTGCAACCAATCATAAGATGAAGGCTTATCAAACCAAAGATGAACCGTTTAGGCACCATCATTTCTGACGTCTTATCCGGCCTTTAGTCAAGTCCCACGTGCCTACCCGGACACGTGACGCACCCCGGATGCTGACACGTAAAAAGACTAGGACGAGCGGCGTAGCCGCGAAGGCCTTTACCATTTCGTGGAGAACACTTATGTTTTTCTTTACATTTGTCTACCGATTTGGTAAACATGCATAATGCATCACCCGTTGTGAATTGACCAATGAAAATGCAGAATTACTAACGTAAATCATGCAGCCGTCGTCTGGCGCCAGACAGCCATGGCGCGCGTGCTGTTGCTGGTAACTGCAGACCACCGTTAGATGATTGGTTGATTTTACAGAGGCCAAGTGTCCGGAGAAAAAACCTGTGTAGATTTCACAACGGATGTACAAGTGCCCTTTTCAAAAAATCCCCCCCCCCGCAATAAAAATGACCGTGCTACGCCCCTGATATCAACAATAATTGCGAGTCCCGTTGGTAAGGCTCGGACTATGGCAGTCTCTAATGATGAACATTTCATCATAACAACTGAATGTATTAGATATGCCGTGCTTGGTTTGAACTTGAAGGTGTTGTGATTAGCATGTATTTATATTGTTTACTGTGTTGCAATCATTGACACTGTTTGTGGAATGTGAACCCAAAATTCAAATTTAAGTGGACCTAGATATCAAAGTCTTCGGGATAAGATCACACATGTTTAATGTAGGTTTGCATTTACATCCACGATTAATACATTCCATTTTTACACTAACACCTTAAGTATCAATCATGATATATCTTAATTTGTATTTATTTTTTCCATAATGATATTCAATCACGAGAAGTTTACATCCAGGTTTTAAAAGCTGTTGAAAACATTGAAAAGATCTCTTCATCATCAAACATAAAACCCTCCTTACTATGAACATGGCTACTTCCCTCTGCTGTACCCTTAAAAATGTCCCCCTGTTACCATAGTGTGGATCACTGTGAGAACACACTGTGTTCATACGGTTAAAGCACTCAGTGATCACAGTGTGATCACACTCTGTTCTCTGTGTGCGACACTGTGAATATGAAACAAAACACGCATGTTTACGTTACATACCTAGTGTGGACATTCCTTCTTTTTTTTTTGCAGTTAAGAAAAACCTGTGGAAACAAACTAGTTTACTCGCACTGTGAAAACTCTTTCAACCAATATAAATAAATACCTCGGAGAGTTGATGGTTTCTGATTGGTCGAGACTCGATCACGTGGGTGTGTATTATAACGGTGATATAAAGACCGGCTTCAAAGAACAAGCGAAAAAATGGCTCCTGAACCAGCATTGATGCAGCCCCATGGAAGGCAATGATTGGCCAAATTTACAGTAATTACAATGGAACAGCGCACCCACACTGTTGGCTTGGATGTCATGACCTCTGCCCTGTTTACAATTCAGGTCATGACATCCGGGGTCTTGTGTTTTATCGCGCATTCACGCCGCATGATCCGGCTTTCGATGCCGTAAAAAATCGTCAAATTGACACAAAATGTCTGTTGCAGAACACGATTCTGGTGAAAATACACAACTGTTGACTTTGCTCAACGATATTCAGAAGAGATTATCGGCATTAGAAACGGAGGATTACCCCGAATTTGGAGGAAACGTCAACCGTTGCAAAGGACAGTGTGGTCGAAACGACACAACACGACAAGCCCGATTGCGCCTGTGATAATCAGGCAGACACACCAGCCACTGACACCGGTGCGGCCGCCATCAGTAAAGAAGACATCCAAAAGGAATTCAGCCACAGTTAATTCAAATGTTATTCTTTAATGTTCAGTGTTTTGCTGTTCCATGAGTAATGTTTGTATGCTTAAAACAACAGTCATACGGCAGGTTGTAACAATACAGCACTGCACTTGCGCTCAACCACCTTCGCGTGAGACTGTGACGCGCGCGTACGCAACACAGTTGCTATGGGTGCGCGCGCGTAAGGAAATTTTAAAACGATATCGTACAGCAGGATGTTTACTGGGTATGTTTACGACGAAAGCGTAGATCTACGATTTATTTTCTTTAAACACTTCGCCCATCGACATATTTACCTTTCCTAAACCAAGCATTTTTGTAATTCTGGGCACAAGAAATGTGTAAACGAAATGTCAGCTTCCTCCATCAGGTAAGTATATGAAAACATTGTTGTAATTTGTTTCGCTACGGCAACAGAAGTCCAAACCCTGGACGCCGTACGCGTACGCAATGAAAACGTTGTCCAGAGCAGCCTGGGCCCGGCTGTGGTGTATATAACAACGCTTACTGAAGAGACAGGGTACCACGAATAAGTTAAAATATGGCCCATGAACATGAACACAAAAAAGTCTGGAAATATTGCAAAAAGAAAGTAACAAAATTGGAGCCTTTTAACTGTTTATTTCGTTATCACGCAGTGAAGACCGGCTCCTCACACTGTTATTCCCTTATTTTTCTATGATTCCTTTGAGTGTTTCTCTTGATTTTGCGACGGATAAACCTAACCCAAAAATGCCTCTAAACCTGTTTTCCAGAGTGAGGAAAACCTTGCGTGGGCAAGTCCACACAACGTATCTGAAAACTGGTTTATGTGGACATCTTTTGTTCGGAGTCCACACAGTGAATGTAATAAATGCACACACACTGTGTGAACACCCACGTTTGTTAATAGTGTAAATCGAGCGTAAATTGTTCCTCTTCCCTTTTCCTTTGTTTATACTATTAACTTTTTCTCAAGAGCTCTCATTGGTTGTGTACACGTTTTCTAACCGAGGAGTCCTCGATTTGGTTCCTGTCCTTGATTCATCGACGATGTTGCACGTGTATGTCCTCAATGTACACCATAAGCAAGCGCACCGAGTCCGGCCACACAGTATGATCTGATACACTGGAGACGTGCACACAATAGGGAACAAAAGATTGTATACGTCTCCACAGGGCAATTTCTATAGATGAATACGTCTCCACAAGATTTTCACAAAATAGATATATGGATTTTACTCAAAAACTAGGAATTTCCAAGGTGGGTTGATCCGTCGCAAATGGAAGATTTTTAGAAAAGGGATATTAAGTCCGAATTTCAGCCAATTAATTATGGTTAAAATAAGAGCATTTTGAAACTTCACTTGTCAAACTCGAAAACTTTACTACACGAGAACAAAGAAAAGTCTCCACAAGGATACAAATTTCAGTATGCGTGATTTCATAGTGTCTCCACGGTGTGATCACAATGTCCCCCATAGTGTGACCACAGCGAGATCATAGTGTCTCCACGTTGTGATAACAGTGTCCCCCAGAGTGTGACCACAGCGAGATCATAGTGTCAGTTACAGGGCAGTCTTTGCTATTTTTCAGGATTTAACATTGGATTCCGTAACTGAATTTTGAAATTAAAAATAACATTTTTTTCCAAATGTCTTTAAATAGCCACTCGACAAAGTTAATGCTTAACATGTACACATAATACTTCTTCCTCTTTTTTATTAACAAAATGCAAGGGCTTCGAGTTTCCGCCTCACAGTTCCAGGTTCGAATCTAGCAAAAGGCACCCGTAATATATGCTCATTATTTACGACAAAATTGTGTTTATATGCCAGTGGTTTAGAAAGTGCAGCGCAGGCTGGTGGCAGCTTTGCATATTGCAGGGCGTTTCAAATCACATAACACATCATTCCATGTCCCAGAAGCGTATGCCTGAGGGCAGTCCTCATTACTGTTGTAGTTATTAGGTTCTTTAGCCGCCCAATTCCTGAACTCCACCTCATCATATCGGTAACATCCTGACACTTCCACGTACCTATAAAAAAAACCCGAGAGTACCGTATCGGCGTGCTAGTTAATCAGCCCTAAGTAAGCCGTACTACAAGTAGTCAATATGTGTGTTCAAGGGCGCTAGTCAGAAGCCATTAACCCGTTATTTGTTTAAGAATCAAAATTTCAAATTCCAACAAACTTTCTTCGTCGAAATAATTGCAATTGATCCAAAAGCAAACCGAGTATGGCAATAGGCGCAGGATAAAATTGGTTTCCTCTTGAGACCGCGGCGTGACCAAGAAACCTCCCATCTTGATTGCTCTGTACCCCACCCGATCCAAGGAGGGGGACACGCCCATCTACGACCATCAATGGAGGCTTTACACATCCCGTTACCACCAGTGCAACCCATGTACAGATGACGGCTTATCAAGCCAAAGATGAACCGTTTAGGTACCATCATTTCTTGGATGTCACCCGGCTGGTGTTTTGTACTTAAATAATAGGCTGCACGCCAACGTGGCCCTAATAATTTCGCAGAGCAGAAATCTGACTCTGTTTATTACTTCAATATAACCAAATTAAGTGGTCACAATAAATGCATTATAGTTCTGCCAGTATTTCTCCCCCAGTTTCATTACCGTGCAAGATTAAGGGACGCGTTTAATATATGTTTAGGTGTTCAAGGTTGACATAGATTTGCAATTTGCTGCCATTAATTAAGAACCTGTTCACCAGAGGTGATATCCGAGACGCTAAAGGTAAAGACATATTAAGTAACCGTTCCGGTGGCTTAGTGACTAACTCAAGTTTTATGTAAGCTCAAGTAAACTACCTGTACCGTGAACAAAAATATACATGTATATCATCTGCCTTCAGCCCCAGCGCCCCTTCAAAAAAAAATGTGTGAATCCCCAGGTGCCCCCAGAAGTGTAACCCTAGTTACGTCACTGTGTAGTACACGATGTTATCGCGTACATATTCATGACTTCGTATGGCGTTTTTTCAGGTCCTTGCATGTCCAGGTCATCGAAGAAAGAATAGCAATATTTGCTTCGAAAACAATCTTCTCTAAATGAACGTAACGACCAGATCGAACAGACTTGAATGGTGCAATAAGTGGTGCGTTCAGGTGCTCATAGTCATAGTGCTCAATGAAAGGTCATTGCGAGCGGGCGCCCCGTTTTAACGAAGCCGTGGGTCATGCCAGGATTAGCTCTTTACAGGCCTGTGGAAAATTCAAATTCAGGGTGATAAGTAATTTGAAGGTAAAATAAGCCTAAGCCCAATTAAAACAACTGAGGAGTAGTTTGTGGATGTCAGCGGTAAGCCCATTACGACTGAAAAGAAATACATAACTATTGCCTCGGTTTCAGATTCAATGTGCAGTTAACCATGCTCGGTTTTTTTTCCGCAAATATTATGGGATAGAGGCATTTGTCTGGGTATAAAACATAACACCTTCTGCCACTCCCTCAGTCTGGTGTGTGGTGTCACTAGCGTTCTCTAGGCTGCAGCGTGCTTGTTTTAACCGTTTTTCCTTCCAAGTTTCTGAAATCAAGATGAGATTGTTTCACTGGGTAGCTGCTGCTATATTGGTGCTGGGATTAGCGGGGTTCCAGATCGCCGACGCCTTGAACGGGGTAAGATTTTTCCTCTATGAACTCCATAACGAATGGCATTTGAGAGAAAGTTGGTAAGGGCAAGGGCAAAGCCGGGTTTCATACCTTTTAACAGCAATTTACTTCTCTGAAAGAAAACGTATCTTTCTTTTTGCCATATCATATCAACAATGCGCTTATTAAACATCAATTTTGATTGACAAAAAAAAAATGAATGAGATAACAGCGTCCAAAAAAACGCCCGTAGTTGGATAATTGTATTAATTCTGACTCGCAAAAAAGGAAATGCAAACGCTTTAATGGTTCAACATGGAATCTGGAAAAAAATAGTTATTTATTAAGAAACAATTAAGCTTACCGGTCCAAGGTGGACCAAAAACAATCGACAGTCGCTACTGGTCATTCTCAACTGGACAGCTTCAGTTGGTCAGTGGTTGGACAGTCCTAAGGCGAGCCATCAGATAACAGACCGTTCGGGTACCGGGTCCGGTATGCTAATTTCTTTCACCCCAATCGGTATGAAGCCAGAAGCCACCCGGTCACTGAAGCGTGACGCCCCAATCGGTCCAAACGGGTGACTCAGGGTTTCACAGTAGGCAACATAAATGAAGTCTGGCCATTGTTGGAGGATTATTCGGCCAGCTGGGATTACCAGCGGCAACTTCTTTGAAGCTCATCACAGTCATTGTTGCCTACTGGAGGATTAGCGCGTCACAAATTGGTTCCTTTGTGATGAGCCAGAGCCATGGTGCAGAAGCATGGTGGAGTTAATCCAGGCCGATCGGTTCCATGCAAGGTCCCAATCCCTTCAACATACTGGGCGGGCTCAACCCCGAACGGTCCGGGGAGGGATTCTAATTTGAGGGTTCGCCTAACTTGATAGTTTAGAACATAATGTACACCTTGTGACCCAGTCAGTCGCTGGGTGGGTGCTAGGGTGGGTGGTGAGTTTGTTTCTGCATTCAATAGGGGACGTTGAACAATAGAGGACAATAGGGTCCCCAATTCCCGAGAGGTCCCCAATTTGGATTCGTGTACAAAACATATCGGAGGTCTCCCTAAAAAGTTAGAGAACAAACAAAAGAGGGGGGTCCCCGATTGCAGGCAAATACACACTTCCATGAACGAATAAACACTGCCTTAGGGGATACCGGAACAATGGGAGGTCCCCATAAGGAATGCCCACCGACTTGCGGGGTACCGTTTTGGTACCCCACAAGTTTTTCACGAAATATATAAATGGATTTTACTCAAAAAATAGGAATTTCCGAGGTGGGTTTATCAGTCACAAATGGAAGAGTTTTAGAAAAGGGATATTAAGTCCGAATTTCAGCCCAGGAAATTAATTCTGGTTAAAGTAAGAGCATTTTGAAATTAGTGTGCGACATTTTAAAATTCTAGTACACGAAAACAAAGGAAGTACCCCACTTCTCTGGGTGTAAGCGTGTGTGTGTGGGTGGGTGCACAGATCCTAGACACCAGTATAAACGACTGTTGTGAGCTCTAGTACAAAATGCACTCAGTGGATTTGCCTTAATTGGTTAGACGCGTGATAACAGGCATTAATACCCGTTGGCGCGTAATCGCGAATTTTCCAGATGTGCCATTGTGTTGGGTTTTTGCACGACATCTAAAACGGAAATATTCATAAAACTGTAAGTTAAACTACTTCTTAATTAAAGATATAATTGTTCCCAATTATAAAAAAAAAAAAAACTTCAGGATATAACAAATGGTATTGTGCAGTTTTTGTCGTCATAGATGAAGTATTTACCCGGGAAATAAACGTCAAATTTCGAGGAGAACACCGTTTACCCAAATTTCGTTTTTAATTAGGCTTTTATTAAAAAGTTTTAGAGAGATAGGATGCCGAACCGATGAAACAAAAGCGACATTTCATTGTTCATCTTAAAGCTAAAGATATTGTGCTCGGCATTACCATGGTTATGTAGTTATCACTTATCAGAATTCAATAAAAAAGACCAAAAACGTAGACTCATGAATATTCAAATATGTAATTCGCTGGCTTGACAAACTTTGAGGCCAGATCGTTCGAAGAGCCTTGCAAATCTGAAAGCCACCGCGCGCAGTGGTCTTTGTTGAAAAAGTATTCATGGTATTTGCCACCAGTACAGGCCGTTATCACGCTTCTAACCAGGAGTTGGGCCGAGTCGTTAATCCTTGTGTGTAGGATCCGTGGTGGGTGGGATGGTCGGTCGGTCGGTCCGTCCGTCGGTCCGTTGGTCCGTCGGTCAGTCAGAAGCAAGTAGGCAGCCCTTCGTGTTTATCTTCATAGGTATCATGAGGATTTTAATTTCCTTTACTCGAGACTTTCTAACATATTAAGTAATAAGTATTTTATGTTGATATACCGCCCAATCTATCAATTATTGCTCATATATAGGTGTTGTACATGTTTAAAAGTACATAATTTGGAAAGTGGTATTTATCTACATAATTCAACTTTAATGTTCTACAGGGTACGCTAACTGGTGACAGCAGTTGGCATATTGTAATATGAGTAGGCCTTCTTTAATTTATGAACATAAAACAGAAGTAAAATATATTCTAGACGCTATCGATATCGAACGCTGTAATTGATACAATGATGTTGCTGTGACATTTCACGGGGTAACGACGGAGCCGGTGAACAGTAATTATTTATACGTATTGGTACTTTTAAATTGATACCTAAGAGGTATTATTTTTGTTGGTGTAAATGTCGCTCAAGCCTGATGACATAAAAACAATTAAAAACGAAACTAGATCTATGTCTGTTCAAGGAACAGAACATAATGCTTTTCTGCGTTATGTTTTTTATGAGTTTAGGTTTTGTTTTCGTCCATATGGAGTCAGGAAAATTATATGCAATGAATATAGTGAATGACTTATTTGGCTGTTCTCGTAGTTATCCATCTTTAAGATGACTTCCCATGGTCCATGATGACGTCATCATTAATTGTTACTCCAATTTGTGTCTGTTACACCTTCCTGTGTATGTAGGTACCAAGTTCAAACCCAATCAGACTTACAGCTTTCTAGATATAAATCTTTAAATACACACAGTTAAGGTGACGTCACATGGCCATTGATGACGTCATCATGACATAACTTGTCTAGGGCCAACTTAAACTTTGGGGTCTTTGTCTGTGCCGGTTTGAAGTCAATCCGATTGCATTTTATGTCAAATTGTGCTGTTAAAATTAAATGTACATTGTTAAAAAAATATATAATAAATCAGGTGATGACGTCATCATGACCGATTTTGCATACTAACAACAGTATCTATCCACCATTTAAGTTTCAAGACGATCGGGTTAACCCGTATTTATGTGATTAAAACAAAGGTTGACGTCACACACTTGTCACATTTCTGTGCAAATATGTATGACCTAACATACCTATTACAAAAAGAATTTTAAATTTAGCTTGTTCTGGTGTTTAGATATGGCTTAAAGGTCTAAAATTCAAAAATCCATATAAAATCACACGATGATGTCATCATGACGCCATTTCAATTGTTAACCTGTAACACATCCCAGTCTACCTACATACCAAGTTTGAACACAATCCAACTTACAGTTCTCTAGATATAGTACTTTAAAATGTGCAACTTCAGGATGACGTCACGTTACCCATGATGAGGTCATCATGACGTCACTCTTCGGGACACGAGTTCACTATGGGGTCTTTACCTAAGTTTTATAGGAAAACGACTTTGTTTTATATTCAAAGTGATGGGCTGAAGACAAAATCTACAAAGTCTATCAGACCTGGGGGAGAAAACAATTTAAAAAAAATAAATAACAAAAATTAACCAAAACAAAGGCTTTTCCGCATTTAAGCGGAAGAGCAAATAAATAACTTGCGATGACGAATACGAGAAGGCTTTCGCCGTATCAGTTTAAAATTAGCCATATGTCTATTGGGACATTAACTTAAAATGTTGAGTTTGTGTTTCATCAGTTTGCCTAAAATTGTAAGACTATATCAGTGGGCCTATTGACTATTTCCAGATGGCTGGCAGTTACTAGGTGCCCCTTTGCACGCACATTTTCAGCAGGCAACACATCAGTTTACATCAATTTGTAGAGAGACCATCTGCCAACCTGGGCAGTATAAGTGCTAAAGGCATTTTTATATTACAAAGGGTCGGATTTTTCCTTGTTCATTAATTTTCAGGAGGAGGAGTTGCAATTCCTGGTTGATCGTGCCCTGATGGAAATAACCGAGGATAAGAAGTCCGAAGGTACGCGCACATATCAAATCAAGAAACAAGGATTTCTATATACATGTGTTGACGACCATTATGTCCGTTTGGTCGATTACGTCCGACAACAGATTTTGATGAGCGACGACCCAATGTGTCCGACGGCCGATTATGTCCGACCCATTATGTCCGACCCATTGTGTCCGACGTCCAATTATGTCCGACCCATTGTGTCCAACGGCCGATTATGTCCGACCCATTGTGTCCGACGTCCGATTATGTCCAACCCATTGTGTCCGGTGTCCGATTATGTCCGACCCATTGTATCCGACGGCCGATTAAGTCCGACCCATTGTGTCCAACGGTCGATTATGTCCGACCCATTATGTCCGACTGCCGATTATGTCGGACCAATTGTGTTCGACGGCCGATCGAGGATTTTGTTCAATTTGCATGTAGGTCTACATTGCTGATAATGTGTTAGGCAAATCTTATCTTTACCACTTAGTGTGATAAAGCGGCCGTATTTAGAAGCATTCACTCATTAAAGTAAGATTGGATTTGAACAGAATTGGATACCAAGAAGCTGATTTCCCCTAACCAATTGTGTACGGTTACCTCTGAAAGTTTGTTGTCATAATATTTTGGCGTCCTATGAAATCTGATTTATTTTATCCTCTAATTTAGGCTCTAATTACTCTCACAAATGACTTTTTAATGTCCTAATTATGTTTTGCACTCTATGAAGAAATCTCTTCATAGAATGCAATGTCCTAATTATGTTTTCCCCTTTATGAAGGAATCTCTTCATATGAAGGAATCTCTTCATAGAGTGCAATGTCCTAATTATGTTTTGCCCTTTATGAAGGAATCTCTTCATAGAGTGCAATTTCTACACTTATCGGAATCAGGACTCTGTAAATGGTTATAAAGGGCGGTGAGTAAAAGTGAAAAAATGAAATCCAGTAAAGCACCGCTCGAATGAGGGCGCCCTATCCCCAGGGCGTGCCGAGGACTGCATTTTACCAGAGGCAAGTTTTTTCTATTCTACTAAAGTCGGTCCTACATGGATAATTGCAGCGTATGGCGCAATACATGTACATTAAATAATTTAATGAATAAAACAACTCAGTGGAAGGAGTCACTGATGTAGTCTAGTGAATACTATGTGAACTGTCATTGCTTTTCTTTTCATTCATTATTTCTTTAATTCCTTCCCTTAACTAGGTTTTTTTACAGCAATTTAGGGCATTTTTCTTTTGTAGTGTGGAAATTTGGTTTGGAGAATTCTGACAAGTATCGATAAATGTAATAGGGTCATTCCATGTCAGACCAACGCACTTTTTTACCTCATGTCTTCCGATTTTGATAAAAATTGCTGTGCTTGTAGGTCCTGATGAGCAATGAATGCACACCAATTTTTAGACCGATCCGACCTACCATATGGTCAGGGAAGAAACCACAAAAAACGGACATTTTTAGGGTAAAATACCACCCTTTTGGTAGAAATATGTCAAAACCATGTAAATTTTTATCGAATATATGCGAATTGGTATCAAAATAATAAGAATCGCATGCTCAAACCAACTCTTTTGTAAAAATTAAATTTTGTGAAAAGTAGGTCACGTGACCTTTAATATGTTATCGTGACCTTTGACCCAATTTATGTACTAATGTATCATTCCAAAAATCAACGAAATGAAAATTACTTGATAGAGCATGTCTTCTTCTATCAGAATCCACTAAATATCAATTGGGGTCTTTAAAATTTACAACTTTATGACTATTCTTGTACAGTTGGTAGGTTACAAATGAGTTAATTTATAGACTTTACATTAGAAATCCACCCCCACAACTTACTATTCTGTTTCTAAAGCTACTTAAATTAATCTTGGTTTGGGAATTTCTCATGTTTAGGGCTGATGAGGTATAACCGGACTCATAATATATATTATCAGCAGTGGCGCACTCAGGATTTTGCTTTTTTTGTGTGGGGGGGGTGGGGCTCATAATTTGTTTGTTTTCAAATTTCTGTAGAAGATTGAACAAAAAAAATTAAGCCAAAATCAAACAAACAAATTGACAACCTTGGAGGGAGGAGGGGGGTTGGCTCCAGCCCCTAGAGCACCCCCCCCCCCGTTACTGTTTAGGGTACGCAACAGCTCTATGCTTTCTACCCGGACCCAGTACAGTAGACACACATCCAGGTGAAATTTATCTCGAAGGAAAAAATTGCCAAGTCTGTGAGACTCATTAAATTTCAAGAAGCGTAGTGATGAATGAGTAAGGTAACTTTGATTGCGATATTGAGTATTATCTTCAAGCAACCTTGAATCCTAGATCCTGATTAGTCCATCTATAGCAACAACAGTGTGATTTGATATAGTACTGCACAGCTATATTGCGCCCCAAATATCGAATGTACATGTACATGTATGTATTGTGTTCTTTTTATTTGCTGCTGAACGGTCCGATACACTATGCACCTACATCTGTCGCCACGTGCAATGTACGCATTCGACATCAAGTTTGCTTGAAGATAAATTCGTTATGGCTCGTGGAACACGGAATAATGTAGTGTGTCGAGTCGTATATTGGTCACAGCAGCATTGCATTGTTTCATATTCCAATATTCCAAGCGCGCTCGTTGGATATCTAATTATCAGTGGCACGGGGGGGGGGGGGGGGGGGGATCAAGGGACTTGAACCCACCCCCCTCCAAGGTTGTCAATTTGTTTGTTTGATTTTTTTTGTTCAATCTTCTACAGAAATTTGACAACAAAAAGCTATGAGCCCCCCCCCCCCAAATGCCAAATCCTGGGTGCGCCACTACTGATAATTTATATTATGAGTCTGGTTATACCTCATCAGCCCTAAACATAAGAAATGCCCAAACCAAGATTAATTTAAGTACCTTTAGAAACAGAATGGTAAGTTGTGTGGGTGGATTTCTAATGTAAAGTCATAAATTAACTCATTTGTACCCACCAACTGTACAAAAATAGTCATAAAGTTGTTAATTTTGAAGACCCCAATTAATTTTAAGTAGATTCTGATAGAGGAAGACATGTTCTATCAAGTAATTTTCATTACGGAATGATACAGTATTACATAAATTGGGTCAAAGGTCACGATAACATATTAAAGGTCACTTGATCTCCTTTTCACAAAATTTAATTTTTACAAAAGAGTTGGTTTGAGCATGCCATTCTTATTATTTTAATACCAAATTCGCATATATTCGATGAAAATTAACACGGTTTTGACATATTTCTACCAAAAGGGTGTCATTTTACTCTAAAAGTGTCCGTTTTTCGTAGTTTCTGCCCTGACCACATGGTTGGTCGGATCGGGCTAAAAATTGGTGTGCATTTATTGCTCATCAGGACCTACAAGCACAGCAATTTTTATCAAAATCGGAAAACATGAGGTAAAAAAGTGCGTTGGTCTGACATGGAATGACCCAATATCGTTTCAATTGTGCATAATAGTGGTAAAGAGCTGGCGATGTTTCGTTTAAACGGAGGGGCACAATTTTAAAAGTGCGAGACCTAAAATTCGAGATAATCTCGGAAGATAAGTGTATACTAAAAAAAAAAATCACGTATTGTAAGGTTGTGCGTTTACATTTTTTTTAATGGATGTGACCTTATATCAGGAGTGTGGTTTCGTTTTGGAATAAACATAGATGAAGAGATAACTATAGTGGCGAAAATGTGTAGGTACACGTTGACCTTTGGGCTAATTGTGCCCTTCTGGTAGCCAATTCGGGGCAACCTTATGAAAACTAACCCACACAGTCCCACTAAAAATATTAAAGCCACTGACGACTTTGGGTATTCTGAATATTGATAACAGTAGTAACTGTATTTTGAATATTGATAGCAGTAATAATTCAACGCAATCGACACAATTTTAATTAATTCGGCTTTTTAATCTTTGCCAATAAGATCAAGAGTAAATCTACAAATCATCCACTATCAATATCATTATCAACATCAACATTATCATCGCTGTATCATATACCGGTTTGATATTTACTCAAAATATAAATCAAGCGATTAACAAAAGGTATACGGTTTAACAGAAAAGCCGATACAAATGTACCGTTAACGCTGGCAGAGGAAAATCAAAGAAAAAACTATGAATTTGACAATTACAACCACAACGGCCTAACTTATTTCTTTAGATACTTCTTACTGTTAAATCAAATTCAATGCAAATCATAACTGTGGTTTTATGTATGACCCATCTCCTTTTACTGATATTAGTTTCATTAACGAAAAATACTGATTAAACCAGATTGCCCTACAGTGCCTAGAAATTTGTGTATAGACGGTTACAAGAAATAGTGATAACAAGGGCGATGATGCTGTTGATGACGATGAAGTAAACAAAGAATCTCGCCAACTACAGTAAGTATTAAACAAAATAGTTTTAACTACATAATACGTTTTAACTACATTTAACAAGAACTACATAATAATCATGTAAATAGCAAGAGTTTGAAAAATTGAAATGAAACTTAAAAACTTGGAAACACTTAAATATTAAGATGGGAACAGTGATGGAATTGTTCATTTGATGATAAAAGCAGAGAATCTGGCACACACAGTCAGCGTATGTCTTGAGAAATCTATTTGGCTATAGGGCCACTGCAGGTTTGTCCTTACAAAAAATATAGGTATAATAACAAGCAATGTCAGCCATTTTGAAAAGTTAGAAATTACTATATTCTACCTATAGTTTTTCAAATTACAAATCTGCGATGGCCCGAAAGCCAAATATATGCAGTTACAATCCAAAGATAATTTAATAATGTCAGCACACAACCGAATGAATCCGGCGTAATCGACCACGTACATACAATAAGCTTGGACGTATCCCGTCGTCGGACACCATGGGTAGAACATAATCGGCCGTCAGACATAATGGTCGGGAATAATCGGCCGTCGGACAATGGGTCCTGATTCCGATAAGTGTTGCAATTGCACTCAGTGAGGAATTTGCACTCTATGAAGAGATTCCTTCATAGAGTGCACAACATAATTAGGACATTAAAAGTCACTTGTGAGAGTAACTAGAGTGTAAAATAGAGGATGAAATAAATAAGATTTTATAGGACTCCACAATATTATGACAACAAACTTTCAGAGTTTACCGTACAAAATCGGCTTCTTGGTATCCAATTCTGTTCAAATCCAATCTTACTTTTATGAGTGAATGCTTCTAAATACGGCCGAATTGTCACACTTAGTGGTAAAGATAAAATTTGCCTGCCACATTATCAGCAATGTAGACCTACATGCAAATTGAACAAAATCCTCGATCGGCCGTCGGACACAATGGGTCGGACATAAACGGCCGTCACACTTAGTGGTAAAGATAAAATTTGCCTGCCACATTATCAGCAATGTAGACCTACATGCAAATTGAACAAAATCCTCGATCGGCCGTCGGACACAATGGGTCGGACATAAACGGCCGTCGGACATAATCGGCAGTCTGACATAATGGGTCGGACATAATCGGTCGTCGGACACAATGGGTCGGACATAGTCGCCGTCAGACATAATGGGTCGGAAATAATGGGCCGTCATGGGGTGCGACAAGGTTTCATGGGGGAGGGGACTAGAAAATAATTTCAAAAAAGGGTTAGTAGACTTAAGATAAGTAGTCTGAAGATGTTGTGTAAAGATTTCTCATCCAGCTTGACTAATTCAACATTCTTGTTTGTCAGATTGAAAGCTTGTGAACATAACTATAAGTATAATAAAGCCAGCTGCAGTAGGGTGTTTTTGTTGGAGAATTTTAATTGTTGGATTCTTACTTGTCTTCCAAACAGTTTCCCAAGCGTTCAGTATCGTTGGTAAGCCGGCTTTACAAAGCACATCCCATAGCAGTGGAAAGTTTCCAGCATCAAACGCAGTGGACGGCAGTCTGTCATCAGATGTCGCGTATTGTTCGCACACGGGTAAGATAATCAGCTTCATTAGTCGGAACAGTTGGGGTGCGGCCAGGCTGGACACTGCGAATGGGACTGGAAAACATCTGACCAGCGGTGGCGCTATTTATGTATTAGGCGTTACCCCTCCCTCTCCAGTAACGCTATTTTTTTTCCTGCTTGACTTTATATTTTGGGCTAACTTACTAATGAACGTTTGTGTGTGTTTTGAAGTTACCTAATCCCAAATCAGGTCGAAACACATCGCGAGGTGGCCTACGCAATCACATCTGTTAGGAAAATAGAAATACAATTCATTGTTGATTTTGTGCAGGACTCAAGTTTCTCTACTGAAAAAGTAAAGTCACGTTCCATATTGCGCATGCGTGAAACATATAACTTGACATAATTAAATTTCCAAATGATTTGAGATGTATTGATCAGGTCTAAATCGAATCTCGTTTGGTTTCCTTTCTTTACATTTTTTTTTACTAATGTTTGTTGCTTAGTTGGTGATAGTTCGAATCCATGGTGGAGAGTCGATCTTGGAGAAGACCACTGCATCAGCAAAGTCCGAATTCTGAACCGTGGAGACTGCTGCAGTAAGTATAACGATATCGAAAAATAATAGAAGGCTATAGTTATGAAAACATCAGGCAATATTGCAACAAACTGGCCAACTGAATGTTTGAACTTCCGTGTGCAGGCGAACGTCTGGAAGGCGCTGTTGTGCGTGCTGGTGACAACCCCCATGTCACCATCAACCCGACTTGTGGTTCACCTGTCACCGCTGCCCAAGCCCAACCACGTGGTGGTATCATCGAGTTTGCTTGCTCTCCGGCGTTGAGGGCGCGATACGTCAGCGTAAATATCCATGGTACGGGCACCTTGCAACTTTGTGAGGTGACGGTGGAGGAATTCTCCTTTGATCAATGCGTGGGTAAGTTTCACGATTAAAAGTCTCAACATCTTGTTTTTAAGATTGGAAAGGTAGCAAGCGTGTAACTTTAATTCTTGGTTGATCGTGCCCTGATGGAAATAACCGAGGAAAAGAACTCCGAAGGTACACACATTGTATCCAATCAAGAAACAAGGAATTCTATAGGTACATGACAAAACTTGCCATTTTTAAAGATAACGTTTGGATTTGAATGACGCTATTTTTTTTTTTGAGCCCGGTATGCTCTCAACATAATGATTACCTATGGTTGTTTACTTGTGGTGGGGCAAACTCGAAACTAATCTCAAAAAGATGTTAGTAGTCTTAGTTTCTGTAGATGTTGTGAAAAGATTTCTCATCCAGCTTGACTAATTCAACATTCTTGTGTGTCAGATTGAAAGCTTGTGACCATGACTATAAGTATAATAAAGCCAGCTGCAGTAGGGTGTTTTGTTGGAGAATTTTAATTGTTGGATTCTCTACTTGTCTTCCAAACAGTTTCCCAAGCGTTCAGTATCGTTGGTAAGCCGGCTTTACAAAGCACATCCCATAGCAGTGGAAAGTTTCCGGCATCAAACGCAGTGGACGGCAGTCTGTCATCAGATGTCGCGTATTGTTCGCACACGGGTAAGATAATCAACTTCGCCGGTTAGTCGGAAAAGTTGGGGCTGGGCCAGGCTGGACACCGCGAATGGGACTGGAAAACATCTGACCAGGGGTGGCGCTATTCATGTATTGGGCGTTACCCCTCCCCCTCCAGTAACGCTAATTGTTTTCCTGCTTAACTTATTTTGGGCTAACTTACTAATTAACGTTTGTGTTTGTTTTGAAGTTACCAACCCCCAAATCAGGTGGAAACATATCTCGTGGTGGCCTGCGTAATCACATCTGTCAGGAAAATAGCAGTACATTTCATTGTTGATTTTGTCCGGGACTCAAGTTTGTCTACTGAAAAATGTAAAGTCACGTTCCATATTGCGCATGCGTGAAACATGTAACGTGACATAATTGAATTTACAAACGATTTGCGATGAATTTATAAGGTCTAGATCGAATCACGTTTGGTTTCCTTTCTTTAGATTTTTTTTTTTACTAATGTTTGTTGCTCAGTTGGTGATAGTTCAAATCCCTGGTGGAGAGTCGATCTGGGAGAAGACCACTGCATCAGCAAAGTCCGAATTCTGAACCGTGGAGACTGCTGCAGTAAGTATAACGGAATCCAAAAATAAAGAAGGCTATAGTAATGAAAACATCAGAGAATCTTGCCCAAAATAACTGATTGTTTGAATTTCCATGTGCAGGCGAACGTCTGGAAGGCGCTGTTGTGCGTGCTGGTGACAACCCCCATGTCACCATCAACCCGACTTGTGGTTCACCTGTCACCGCTGCCCAAGCCCAACCACGTGGTGGTATCATTGAGTTTGATTGCTCTCCGGCGTTGAGGGCGCGATACGTCAGCGTAAATATCCATGGTACGGGCACCTTGCAACTTTGTGAGGTGACGGTGGAGGAATTCCCCTTTGATCAATGCGAGGGTAAGTTTCACGATTAAAAGTCTCAACATCTTGTTTTTAAGATTGGAAAGGTAGCAAGCGTGTAACTTTAATTCTTGGTTGATCGTGCCCTGATGGAAATAACCGAGGATAAGAACTCCGAAGGCACACATATATATCCAATCAAGAAACAAGGAATTCTATAGGTACATGACAAAAAGTGCCATTTTTAAAGATAACGTTTGGATTTGAATGACGCTATTTTTTTTTGAGCCCGGTATGCTCTCAACATAATGATTACCTATGGTTGTTTACTTGTGGTGGGGCAAACTCGAAACTAATCTCAAAAAGATGTTAGTAGTCTTAGTTTCTGTAGATGTTGTGAAAAGATTTCTCATCCAGCTTGACTAATTCAACATTCTTGTTTGTCAGATTGAAAGCTTGTGACCATAACTATAATAAAGCCAGCTGCAGTAGGGTGTTTTGTTGGAGAATTTTAATTGTTGGATTCTTACATGTCTTCCAAACAGTTTCGCAAGCGTTCAGTATCGTTGGTAAGCCGGCTTTACAAAGCACATCCCATAGCAGTGGAAAGTTTCCAGCATCAAACGCAGTGGATGGCAGTCTGTCATCAGATGTCGCGTATTGTTCGCACACGGGTAAGATAGACAACTTCGTTAGTCGGAGCAGTTGGGGTGGAGGGCCGGCTGGACACTGCGAATGGGACTGGAAAACATCTGACCAGGGGTGGCGCTATTCGTGTATTGGGCGTTACCCCTCCCCCTCCAGTAACGCTAATTGTTTTCCTGCTTGACTTATTTTGGGCTAACTTACTAATTAACGTTGGTGTGAGTTTTGAAGTTACCAAACCCCGAATCATGTCGAAACATATCTCGAGGTGGCCTACACAATCACATCTGTTAGGAAAATAGAAATACATTCATTGTTGATTTTGTGCAGGACTCAAGTTTGTCTACTGAAAAAGTAAAGTCACGTTCCATATTGCGCATGCGTGAAACATATAACTTGACATAATTAAATTTCCAAATGATTTGAGATGTATTGATCAGGTCTAAATCGAATCTCGTTTGGTTTCCTTTCTTTACATTTTTTTTTACTAATGTTTGTTGCTTAGTTGGTGATAGTTCGAATCCATGGTGGAGAGTCGATCTTGGAGAAGACCACTGCATCAGCAAAGTCCGAATTCTGAACCGTGGAGACTGCTGCAGTAAGTATAACGGAATCGAAAAATAATAGAAAGCTATAGTTATGAAAACATCAGGGAATATTGCAACAAACTGGCCAACTGAATGTTTGAACTTCCGTGTGCAGGCGAACGTCTTGAAGGCGCTGTTGTGCGTGCTGGTGACAACCCCCATGTCACCATCAACCCGACTTGTGGTTCACCTGTCACCGCTGCCCAAGCCCAACCACGTGGTGGTATCATCGAGTTTGATTGCTCTCCGGCGTTGAGGGCGCGATACGTCAGCGTAAATATCCATGGTACAGGCACCTTGCAACTTTGTGAGGTGACGGTGGAGGAATTCCCCTTTGATCAATGCGAGGGTAAGTTTCAAGATTAAAAGTCTCAACATCTTGTTTTTAAGATTGGAAAGGTAGCAAGCGTGTAAGTTTAATTCCTGGTTGATCGTGCCCTGATGGAAATAACCGAGGATAAGAACTCCGAACTCCACCTCATGAAAACATTCCATTTTATGTAACTCCGAAGGTACGCACATATATATCCAATCAAGAAACAAGGAATTCTATATAAATGACAAAATTGCCATAGTTTTATGATAACGTTTGGATTTCAATGACGCTATTTTTTTGGAGCCCGGTATGCTCTCAACATAATGATTACCTATGGTTGGCTTACTTGTTGTGGGGCAAACTCGAAAATAATTTCAAAAAGATGTTAGAAGACTTAGTTTCTGAAGATGTTGAGTACAGATTTCTCATCCAGCTTGACTAATTCAACATTCTTGTTTGTCAGATTGAAAGCTTGTGACCATAACTATAATAAAGCCAGCTGCAGTAGGGTGTTTTATTTGGAGAATTTTAATTGTTGGATTCTTACTTGTCTTCCAAACAGTTTCCCAAGCGTTCAGTATCGTTGGTAAGCCGGCTTTACAATGCACATCCCATAGCAGTGGAAAGTTTCCAGCATCAAACGCAGTGGACGGCAGTCTGTCATCAGATGTCGCGTATTGTTCGCACACGGGTATGATAATCAACTTCGTTAGTCGGAAAAGTGTGGGTGGGGCCAGGCTGGACACTGCAAATGGGACTGGAAAACATCTGACCAGGGGTGGCGCTATTCGTGTATTGGGCGTTACCCATCCCCCTCCAGTAACGCTAATTGTTTCCTGCTTGACTTATTTTGGGCTAACTTACTAATTAACGTTGGTGTGTGTTTTGAAGTTACCTAACCCCAAATCATGTCGAAACATATCTCGAGGTGGCCTACGCAATCACATCTCTTAGGAAAATAGAAATACATTCATTGTTGATTTTGTGCAGGACTCAAGTTTGTCTACTAAAAAAGTAAAGTCGCGTTCCATATTGCGCATGCGTGAAACATATCACGTGACATAATTGAATTTTCAAACGATTTCAGATGAATTGATAAGGTCTAGATCGAATCTCGTTTGGTTTCCTTTCTTTTTATTTTGTTTTACTAATGTTTGTTGCTTAGTTGGTGATAGTTCGAATCCATGGTGGAGAGTCGATCTTGGAGAAGACCACTGCATCAGCAAAGTCCGAATTCTGAACCGTGGAGACTGCTGCAGTAAGTATAACGGGAGTCCAAAAGTAATAGAAGGCTATAGTTATGAAAACATCAGGGAATATTGCACCAAAATGGCCAACTGATTGTTTGAACTTCCATGTGCAGGCGAACGTCTAGAAGGCGCTGTTGTGCGTGCTGGTGACAACCCCCATGTCACCATCAACCCGACTTGTGGTTCACCTGTCACCGCTGCCCAAGCCCAACCACGTGGTGGTATCATTGAGTTTGATTGCTCTCCGGCGTTGAGGGCGCGATACGTCAGCGTAAACATCCCTGGTACGGGCACCTTGCAACTCTGTGAGGTGACGGTGGAGGAATTCCCCTTTGATCAATGCGAGGGTAAGTTTCATGTTAAAAGTCTCAACATCTTGTTTTTAAGATTGAAAAGGTAGCGAGCGTGTAACTTTAATTCCTGGTTGATCGTGCCCTGATGGAAATAACCGAGGATAAGATCTCCGACTCCATCTTATGAAAAAATTCCATTTTATGAAACTCCGAAGGTACGCACATATATATCCAATCAAGAAACAAGGAATTCTATATACATGACAAAATTGCCATAGTTTGAAGATAACGTTTGGATTTCAATGACGCTATTTTTTTTGGAGCCCGGTATGCTCTCAACATAATGATTACCTATGGTTGCTTAGTTGTTGTGGGGCAAACTCGAAAATAATTTCAAAAAGATGGTAATAGACTTAGTTTCTGTAGATGTTGTGTAAATATGTCTCATTCAGCTTGACTAATTCAACATTCTTGTTTGTCAGATAAAAAGCTTGTGACCATAACTAAAAGTATAATAAAGCCAGCTGCAGTAGGGTGATTTTATTGGAGAATTTTAATTGTTTTTGACTCCGAAGGTACACACATTATATCCAATCAAGAAACAAGGAATTATATATACATGCCAACAAATTGCAATTTGTTAACGATAAAATTTGGATTCAATAACGCTATACTTTGGAGCCCAGGATGTTCTCAACATAATGATCACATAACTTGTCTTCCAAACAGTTTCGCAAGCGTTCAGTATCGTTGATAAGCCGGCTTTACAAAGCACATCCCATAGCAGTGGAAAGTTTCCGGCATCAAACGCAGTGGACGGCAGTCTGTCATCAGATGTCGCGTATTGTTCACATACGGGTAAGATAATCAACTCCGTTAGTCGGAAAAGTTGGGGTGGGGCCAGGCTGGACACTACGAATGGGACTGGAAAACATCTGACCACGGGTGGCGCTATTCATGTATTAGGCGTTACCCCTCCCCCTCCAGTAACACTAATTGTTTTCCTGCCTGACTTATTTTGGGCTAACTTACTAATTAACGTTTGTGTGTGTTTTGAAGTTACCAAACCCCAAATCAGGTAGAAACATATCTCGAGGTGGCCTACGCAATCACATCTGTTAGGAAAAAAGAAGTGCAATTCATTGTTGATTTTGTGCAGGACTCAGTTTTTTCTACTGAAAAAGTAAAGTCGCGTTCCATATTGCGCATGCGTGAAACATATCACGTGACATAATTGAATTTTCAAACGATTTCAGATGAATTTATAAGGTCTAGATCGAATCTCGTTTGGTTTCCTTTCTTTTTATTTTTTTTTACTAATGTTTGTTGCTTAGTTGGTGATAGTTCGAATCCATGGTGGAGAGTCGATCTTGGAGAAGACCACTGCATCAGCAAAGTCCGAATTCTGAACCGTGGAGACTGCTGCAGTAAGTATAACGGGAGTCAAAAAGTAATAGAAGGCTATAGTTATGAAAACATCAGGGAATATTGCACCAAAATGGCCAACTGATTGTTTGAATTTCCATGTGCAGGCGAACGTCTGGAAGGCGCTGTTGTGCGTGCTGGTGACAACCCCCATGTCACCATCAACCCGACTTGTGGTTCACCTGTCACCGCTGCCCAAGCCCAACCACGTGGTGGTATCATCGAGTTTGATTGCTCTCCGGCGTTGAGGGCGCGATACGTCAGCGTAAACATCCCTGGTACGGGCACCTTGCAACTTTGTGAGGTGACGGTGGAGGAATTCCCCTTTGATCAATGCGACGGTAAGTTTCATGTTAAAAGTCTCAACATCTTGTTTTTAAGATTGGAAAGGTAGCGAGCGTGTAATTTTAATTCCTGGTTGATCGTGCCCTGATGGAAATAACCGAGGATAAGAACTCCGACTCCATCTCATGAAAAAATTCCATTTTATGAAACTCCGAAGGTACGCACGTAATATATCCAATCAAGAAACAAGGAATTCTATATACATGACAAAATTGCCATAGTTTTATGATAACGTTTGGATTTCAATGACGCTATTTTTTTGGAGCCCGGTATGCTCTCAACATAATGATTACCTATGGTTGGCTTACTTGTTGTGGGGCAAACTCGAAAATAATTTCAAAAAGATGTTAGAAGACTTAGTTTCTGAAGATGTTGAGTACAGATTTCTCATCCAGCTTGACTAATTCAACATTCTTGTTTGTCAGATTGAAAGCTTGTGACCATAACTATAATAAAGCCAGCTGCAGTAGGGTGTTTTATTTGGAGAATTTTAATTGTTGGATTCTTACTTGTCTTCCAAACAGTTTCCCAAGCGTTCAGTATCGTTGGTAAGCCGGCTTTACAAAGCACATCCCATAGCAGTGGAAAGTTTCCAGCATCAAACGCAGTGGACGGCAGTCTGTCATCAGATGTCGCGTATTGTTCGCACACGGGTATGATAATCAACTTCGTTAGTCGGAAAAGTTTGGGTGGGGCCAGGCTGGACACTGCAAATGGGACTGGAAAACATCTGACCAGGGGTGGCGCTATTCGTGTATTGGGCGTTACCCATCCCCCTCCAGTAACGCTAATTGTTTCCTGCTTGACTTATTTTGGGCTAACTTACTAATTAACGTTGGTGTGTGTTTTGAAGTTACCTAACCCCAAATCATGTCGAAACATATCTCGAGGTGGCCTACGCAATCACATCTCTTAGGAAAATAGAAATACATTCATTGTTGATTTTGTGCAGGACTCAAGTTTGTCTACTAAAAAAGTAAAGTCGCGTTCCATATTGCGCATGCGTGAAACATATCACGTGACATAATTGAATTTTCAAACGATTTCAGATGAATTGATAAGGTCTAGATCGAATCTCGTTTGGTTTCCTTTCTTTTTATTTTGTTTTACTAATGTTTGTTGCTTAGTTGGTGATAGTTCGAATCCATGGTGGAGAGTCGATCTTGGAGAAGACCACTGCATCAGCAAAGTCCGAATTCTGAACCGTGGAGACTGCTGCAGTAAGTATAACGGGAGTCCAAAAGTAATAGAAGGCTATAGTTATGAAAACATCAGGGAATATTGCACCAAAATGGCCAACTGATTTTTTGAACTTCCATGTGCAGGCGAACGTCTGGAAGGCGCTGTTGTGCGTGCTGGTGACAACCCCCATGTCACCATCAACCCGACTTGTGGTTCACCTGTCACCGCTGCCCAAGCCCAACCACGTGGTGGTATCATTGAGTTTGATTGCTCTCCGGCGTTGAGGGCGCGATACGTCAGCGTAAACATCCCTGGTACGGGCACCTTGCAACTTTGTGAGGTGACGGTGGAGGAATTCCCCTTTGATCAATGCGAGGGTAAGTTTCATGTTAAAAGTCTCAACATCTTGTTATTAAGATTGAAAAGGTAGCGAGCGTGTAACTTTAATTCCTGGTTGATCGTGCCCTGATGGAAATAACCGAGGATAAGATCTCCGACTCTACCTTATGAAAACATTCCATTTTATGAAACTCCGAAGGTACGCACATATATATCCAATCAAGAAACAAGGAATTCTATATACATGACAAAATTGCCATGGTTTGAAGATAACGTTTGGATTTCAATGACGCTATTTTTTTTGGAGCCCGGTATGCTCTCAACATAATTATTACCTATGGTTGCTTAGTTGTTGTGGGGCAAACTCGAAAATAATTTCAAAAAGATGTTAGAAGACTTAGTTTCTGTAGATGTTGTGTAAATATGTCTCATTCAGCTTGACTAATTCAACATTCTTGTTTGTCAGATAAAAAGCTTGTGACCATAACTAAAAGTATAATAAAGCCACCTGCAGTAGGGTGATTTTATTGGAGAATTTTAATTGTTTTTGACTCCGAAGGTACACACATTATATCCAATCAAGAAACAAGGAATTATATATACATGCCAACAAATTGCAATTTGTTAACGATAAAATTTGGATTCAATAACGCTATACTTTGGAGCCCAGGATGTTCTCAACATAATGATCACATAACTTGTCTTCCAAACAGTTTCGCAAGCGTTCAGTATCGTTGATAAGCCGGCTTTACAAAGCACATCCCATAGCAGTGGAAAGTTTCCGGCATCAAACGCAGTGGACGGCAGTCTGTCATCAGATGTCGCGTATTGTTCACATACGGGTAAGACAATCAACTCCGTTAGTCGGAAAAGTTGGGGTGGGGCCAGGCTGGACACTACGAATGGGTAGCATAAAATGGCACGACAGTAGAGCGCGTGATGAATATGCATGACTATGACGTCACTAGAAGCTCATGAGTAATATATCACGCACGGTACTAATAGATATACATGTAGATGCACACTGTATGTGCTGCATCCCACCGATGATATCACATTTAACAAGTCTTCTTTCTACTGTCGCGCCGCCACCCTCTAGTGTCGTCCCACTTACCAATGATATCACATTTAACAAGTCCTCTTTCTACTGTCGCGCCGCCTCCCTCTAGTGTCGTCCCACTTACCGATGATATCACATTTAACAAGTCCTCTTTCTACTGTCGCGCCGCCACCCTCTACTGTTGCCCCACTTACCGATGATCATCAAGTGGGACGACACTAGAGGTTGGCGGCGCGACAGTAGAAAGAGGACTTGTTAAATGTGATATCATCGGTGGGATGCAGCACATACAGTGTGCATCTACATGTACATGTATATCTATCAGTACCGTGCGTGATATATTACTCATGAGCTTCTAGTGACGTCATAGTCATGCATATTCATCACGCGCTCTACTGTCGTGCCATTTTATGCTACCCTACGAATGGGACTGGAAAACATCTGACCACGGGTGGCGCTATTCATGTATTAGGCGTTACCCCTCCCCCTCCAGTAACGCTAATTGTTTTCCTGCTTGACTTATTTTGGGCTAACTTACTAATTAACATTTGTGTGTGTTTTGAAGTTACCAAACCCCAAATCAGGTAGAAACATATCTCGAGGTGGCCTACGCAATCACATCTGTTAGGAAAAAAGAAGTGCAATTCATTGTTGATTTTGTGCAGGACTCAGTTTTTTTCTACTGAAAAAGTAAAGTCGCGTTCCATATTGCGCATGCGTGAAACATATCACGTGACATAATTGAATTTTCAAACGATTTCAGATGAATTTATAAGGTCTAGATCGAATCTCGTTTGGTTTCCTTTCTTTTTATTTTTTTTTTTACTAATGTTTCTTGCTTAGTTGGTGATAGTTCGAATCCATGGTGGAGAGTCGATCTTGGAGAAGACCACTGCATCAGCAAAGTCCGAATTCTGAACCGTGGAGACTGCTGCAGTAAGTATAACGGGAGTCCAAAAATAATAGAAGGCTATAGTTATGAAAACATCAGGGAATATTGCACCAAAATGGCCAACTGTTTGTTTGAATTTCCATGTGCAGGCGAACGTCTGGAAGGCGCTGTTGTGCGTGCTGGTGACAGCTCCCATGTCACCATCAACCCGACTTGTGGTTCACCTGTCACCGCTGCCCAAGCCCAACCACGTGGTGGTATCATCGAGTTTGATTGCTCTCCGGCGTTGAGGGCGCGATACGTCAGCGTAAATATCCATGGTACGGGCACCTTGCAACTTTGTGAGGTGACGGTGGAGGAATTTCCCTTTGATCAATGTGTGGGTAAGTTTCATGTTAAAAGTTTCAACATGTTTTTTTTACGATTTAAAAGGTAGCGAGCGTGTGACTTTAATTCCTGGTTGATCGTGCCCTGCTGGAAATAACCGAGGATAAGAACTCCGGAGGTACGCACATATATCCATTCAACAAACAAGGAATTATATATACATGACGAAAAATTGCCATTTTTTAAAGATAACGTTCGGATTTGAATGACGCTATTTTTTTGGAGCCCTGTATGTTCTCAACATAATGATTACCTATGGTTGTTTACTTGTGGTGGGGCAAACTAGAAAAAAAGTCAAAGAGATGTTAGCAGACTTAGTTTCTGACGATGTTGTGTAAAGATGTCTCATCCGGCTGACTAATTCAACATTCTTGTTTGTCAGATTGAAAGCTTGTGACTATAGCTATAAGTATAATAAAGCCAGCTGCAGTAGGATGTTTTTATTGCAGAATTTTAATTGTTGGATTCTTACTTGTCTTCCAAACAGTTTCGCAAGCGTTGAGTATCGTTGGTAAGCCGGCTTTACAAAGCACATCCCATAGCAGTGGAAAGTTTCCAGCATCAAACGCAGTGGACGGCAGTCTGTCATCAGATGTCGCGTATTGTTCGCACACGGGTAAGATAATCAACTTCGTTAGTCGGAAAAGTTTGGGTGGGGCCAGGCTGGACACTGCGAATGGGACTGGAAAACATCTGACCAGGGGTGGCGCTATTCATGTATTAGGCGTTCCCCCTCCCCCTCAAGTAACGCTAATTGTTTTCCTGCTTGACTTATTTTGGGCTAACTTACTAATTAACGTTTGTGTGTGTTTTGTACGTTACCAAACCCAAAATCAGGTCGAAACATATCTCGAGGTGGCCTACGCAGTCACATCTGTTAGGAAAAAAGAAGTACAATTCATTGTTGATTTTGTGCAGGACTCAGATTTTTGGACTGAAAAAGTAAAGTCACGTTCCATATTGCGCATGCGTGAAACATATCACGTGACATAATTAAATTTCCAAATGATTTGAGATGTATTCATCAGGTCTAGATCGAATCTCGTTTGTTTTCCTTTTTTTAGATTTCTTTTACTAATGTTTGTTGCTTAGTTGGTGGTAGTTCGAATCCATGGTGGAGAGTCGATCTTGGAGAAGACCACTGCATCAGCAAAGTCCGAATTCTGAACCGTGGAGACTGCTGCAGTAAGTATAACGGGAGTCCAAAAATAATAGAAGGCCATAGTTATGAAAACATCAGGGATTATTGCACCAAAATGGCCAACTAATTGTTTGAATTTCCATGCGCAGGTGAACGTCTGGAAGGCGCTGTTGTGCGTGCTGGTGACAGCTCCTATGTCACCATCAACCCGACTTGTGGTTCACCTGTCACCGCTGCCCAAGCCCAACCACGTGGTGGTATCATCGAGTTTGATTGCTCTCCGGCGTTGAGGGCGCGATTCGTCAGCGTAAATATCCCTGGTACGGGCACCTTGCAACTTTGTGAGGTGACGGTAGAGGAATTCCCCTTTGATCAATGCGAGGGTAAGTTTCATGTTAAAAGTTTCAACATGTTGTTTTTACGATTTAAAAGGTAGCAAGCGTGTGACTTTAATTCCTGGTTGATCGTGCCCTGCTGGAAATAACCGAGGATAAGAACTCCGGAGGTACGCACATATATCCATTCAAGAAACAAGGAATTATATATACATGACGAAAAATTGCCATTTTTTAAGATAACGTTCGGATTTGAATGACGCTATTTTTTTGGAGCGCTGTATGTTTTCAACATAATGATTACCTATGGTTGTTTACTTGTGGTGGGGCAAACTAGAAAAAAAATTCAAAGAGATGTTAGTAGAATTAGTTTCTGAAGATGTTGTGTAAAGATTTCTCATCCAGCTTGAATAATTCAACATTCTTGTTTGTCAGATTGAAAGCTTGTGACTATAGCTATAAGTATAATAAAGCCAGCTGCAGTAGGATGTTTTTATTGGAGAATTTTAATTGTTGGATTCTTACTTGTCTTCCAAACAGTTTCCCAAGCGTTCAGTATCGTTGGTAAGCCGGCTTTACAAAGCACATCCCATAGCAGTGGAAAGTTTCCAGCATCAAACGCAGTGGACGGCAGTCTGTCATCAAATGTCGCGTATTGTTCGCACACGGGTAAGATAATCAAAATCGTTAGTCGGAAAAGTTGGGGTGGGGCCAGGCTGGACACTGCGAATGGAACTGGAAAAACATCTGACCAGGGGTGGCGCTATTCATGTATTGGGCGTTACCCCTCCCCTCCAGTAACGCTAATTGTTTTCCTGCTTGACTTATTTTGGGCTAACTTACTAATTAACGTTTGTGTGTGTTTTGAAGTTACCAACCCCCAAATCAGTTCGAAACATATCTCGAGGTGGCCTTCGCAATCACATCTGTTAGGAAAATAGAAATACATTCATTGTTGATTTTGTGCAGGACTCAAGTTTGTCTACTGAAAAAGTTAAGTCACGTTCCATACTGCGCATGCGTGAAACATATAACTTGACATAATTAAATTTCCAAATGATTTGAGATGTATTGATAAGGTCTAAATCGAATCTCGTTTGCTTTCCTTTCTTTACATTATTTTTTACTAATGTTTGTTGCTTAGTTGGTGATAGTTCGAATCCATGGTGGAGAGTCGATCTTGGAGCAGATCACTGCATCAGCAAAGTCCGAATTCTGAACCGTGGAGACTGCTGCAGTAAGTATAACGGAATCGAAAAATAATAGAAGGCTATAGTTATGAAAACATCAGGAAATATTGCAACAAAATGGCCAACTGATTGTTTGAACTTCCGTGTGCAGGCGAACGTCTGGAAGGCGCTGTTGTGCGTGCTGGTGACAGCCCCCATGTCACCATCAACCCGACTTGTGGTTCACCTGTCACCGCTGCCCAAGCCCAACCACGTGGTGGTATCATCGAGTTTGATTGCTCTCCGGCGTTGAGGGCGCGATACGTCAGCGTAAATATCCATGGTACGGGCACCTTGCAACTTTGTGAGGTGACGGTGGAGGAATTCCCCTTTGATCAATGCGAGGGTAAGTTTCACGATTAAAAGTCTCAACATCTTGTTTTTAAGATTGGAAAGGTAGCAAGCGTGTAACTTTAATTCCTGGTTGATCCTGCCCTGATGGAAATAACCGAGGATAAGAACTCCGAACTCTACCTTATGAAAACATTCCATTTTATGAAACTCCGAAGGTACGCACATATATATCCAATCAAGAAACAAGGAATGCTATATACATGACAAAATTGCCATAGTTTGAAGATAACGTTTGGATTTCAATGACGCTATTTTTTTGGAGCCCGGTATGCTCTCAACATAATTATTACCTATGGTTGGCTTACTTGTTGTGGGGCAAACTCGAAAATAATTTCAAAAAGATGTTAGAAGACTTAGTTTCTGAAGATGTTGAGTACAGATTTCTCATCCAGCTTGACTAATTTAACATTCTTGTTTGTCAGATTGAAAGCTTGTGACCATAACTATAATAAAGCCAGCTGCAGTAGGGTGTTTTATTTGGAGAATTTTAATTGTTGGATTCTTACTTGTCTTCCAAACAGTTTCCCAAGTGTTCAGTATCGTTGGTAAGCCGGCTTTACAAAGCACATCCCATAGCAGTGGAAAGTTTCCAGCATCAAACGCAGTGGACGGCAGTCTGTCATCAGATGTCGCGTATTGTTCGCACACGGGTAAGATAATCAACTCCGTTAGTCGGAAAAGTTGGGGTGGGGCCAGGCTGGACACTACGAATGGGACTAGAAAACATCTGACCACGGGTGGCGCTATTCATGTATTAGGCGTTACCCCTCCCCCTCCAGTAACGCTAATTGTTTTCCTGCTTGACTTATTTTGGGCTAACTTACTAATTAACGTTTGTGTGTGTTTTGAAGTTACCAAACCCCAAATCAGGTAGAAACATATCTCGAGGTGGCCTACGCAATCACATCTGTTAGGAAAAAAGAAGTGCAATTCATTGTTGATTTTGTGCAGGACTCAGTTTTTTCTACTGAAAAAGTAAACGCGCGTTCCATATTGCGCATGCGTGAAACATATCACGTGACATAATTGAATTTTCAAATGATTTCAGATGAATTTATAAGGTCTAGATCGAATCTCGTTTGGTTTCCTTTCTTTTTATTTTGTTTTACTAATGTTTGTTGCTTAGTTGGTGATAGTTCGAATCCATGGTGGAGAGTCGATCTTGGAGAAGACCACTGCATCAGCAAAGTCCGAATTCTGAACCGTGGAGACTGCTGCAGTAAGTATAACGGGAGTCCAAAAATAATAGAAGGCTATAGTTCTGAAAACATCAGGGAATATTGCACCAAAATGGCCAACTGATTGTTTGAATTTCCATGTGCAGGCGAACGTCTGGAAGGCGCTGTTGTGCGTGCTGGTGACAACCCCCATGTCACCATCAACCCGACTTGTGGTTCACCTGTCACCGCTGTCCAAGCCCAACCACGTGGTGGTATCATCGAGTTTGATTGCTCTCCGGCGTTGAGGGCGCGATACGTCAGCGTAAATATCCATGGTACGGGCACCTTGCAACTTTGTGAGGTGACGGTGGAGGAATTTCCCTTTGATCAATGTGTGGGTAAGTTTCATGTTAAAAGTTTCAACATGTTGTTTTTACGATTTAAAAGGTAGCGAGCGTGTGACTTTAATTCCTGGTTGATCGTGCCCTGCTGGAAATAACCGAGGATAAGAACTCCGGAGGTACGCACATATATCCACTCAAGAAACAAGGAATTATATATACATGACGAAAAATTGCCATTTTTTAAAGATAACGTTTGGAATTGAATAACGCTATTTTTTTGGAGCCCTGTATGTTCTCAACATAATGATTACCTATGGTTGTTTACTTGTGGTGGGGCAAACTAGAAAAAAATGTCAAAGAGATGTTAGTAGACTTAGTTTCTGAAGATGTTGTGTAAAGATTTCTCATCCAGCTTGAATAATTCAACATTCTTGTTTGTCAGATTGAAGCTTGTGACCATAACTATAAGTATAATAAAGCCAGCTGCAGTAGGGTGTTTTTATTGGAGAATTTTAATTGGTGGAGTGCTGTGGCCTCGTGGTTAAGGGCACTGATTCGTGGTCTGTGGGTAAAGCTGCAGGTTGTGGGTTCGAGTCCTGGCGGGGTCATGGTGCGTGTGCCCTTGGGCAAGGCACTTTGTCACTCATTGCTTCTTTCCACCCAGGAGTAAATGGGTACCTATGAGGGCAGTAATGGTTATTGTGATTGAACTAGCTTCCTTGCGCCTAACAGGCAGCATCGAGCTGTATACTCCCCAGGGAGCTGAGATGGTATATGGAATGTTTAATTGGCCCATTGATTAGGGGGTAATAATAATGTAAAGCGCTTTGATCTTGGCTAAAAGCGCTATATAAGAACCTGTTATTATTATTACTTGTCTTCCAAACAGTTTCCCAAGCGTTCAGTATCGTTGGTAAGCCGGCTTTACAAAGCACATCCCATAGCAGTGGAAAGTTTCCAGCATCAAACGCAGTGGACGGCAGTCTGTCATCAGATGTCGCGTATTGTTCGCACACGGGTAAGATAATCAACTCCGTTAGTCGGAAAAGTTGGGGTAGAGGGCAGGCTGGACACTGCGAATGGGACTGGAAAACATCTGACCACGGGTGGCGCTATTCATGTATTAGGCGTTACCCCTCCCCCTCCAGTAACGCTAATTGTTTTCCTGCTTGACTTATTTTGGGCTAACTAACTAATTAACGTTTGTGTGTGTTTTGAAGTTACCAACCCCCAAATCAGGTCGAAACATATCTCGAGGTGGCCTACGCAATCACATCTGTTAGGAGAAAAGAAGTACAATTCATTGTTGATTTTGTGCAGGACTTAAGTTTTTCTACTGAAAAAGTAAAGTCACGTTCAATATTGCGCATGCGTGAAACATATCACGTGACATAATTAAATTTCCAAATCATTTGAGATGTATTGATAAGGTCTGGATTGAATCTCGTTTGGTTTCCTTCTTTAGATTTGGTTTAACTAATGTTTGTTGCTTAGTTGGTGCTAGTTCGAATCCATGGTGGAGAGTCGATCTTGGAGAAGACCACTGCATCAGCAAAGTCCGAATTCTGAACCGTGGAGACTGCTGCAGTAAGTATAACGGAATCCAAAAATAAACAAGGCTATAGTTATGAAAACATCAGGTAATATTGCACCAAAATGGCCAACCGATTGATTGAATTTCCATGTGCAGGCGAACGTCTGGAAGGCGCTGTTGTGCGTGCTGGTGACAGCCCCCATGTCACCATCAACCCGACTTGTGGTTCACCTGTCACCGCTGCCCAAGCCCAACCACGTGGTGGTACCATCGAGTTTGATTGCTCTCCGGCGTTAAGGGCGCGATACGTCAGCGTAAATGTCCAGGGTACGGGCACCTTGCAACTTTGTGAGGTGACGGTGGAGGAATTCCCCTTTGATAAATGCGTGGGTAAGTTTCATGTTAAAAGTCTCAACATCTTGTTTTTAAGATTGGAAAGGTAGCAAGCGTGGAACTTTAATTCTTGGTTGATCGTGACCTGAACGAAATAGCATATAAGAACTCAGAAGGTACACACATTGTATCCAATCAAGAAACAAAAAATTCTATATACATGACAAAAATTGCCATTTTTTCGGATTTTAATGACGCTATTTCTTTGGAGCCCAAGATTTTCTCAACATTAGGATTACCTATGGTTGATTATCTGTGATTGGGCAAACTCGAAAATAGATTTAAAATGTTTTTAGTAGTCTTAGTTTCAAAATATGTTGTTTAAAGATTTCTCATCCAGCTTGAATAATTCAACATTCTCTTTTTGTCAGATTTAAAAGCTTGTGACCTTAATTATAAGTATCATAAAGCCAGCTGCAGTAGGAATTTTTGATGGATAATTTTAACTGTTTGATTCTTTCATCTACAAATGTCTTCCAAACAGTTTCCCAAGCGTTCAGTATCGTTGGTAAGCCGGCTGTACAAAGCACATCCCATTGCAGCGGAAACTTTCCAGCAACAAACGCAGTGGACGGCAGTCTGTCGTCAGATGTCGCGTATTGTTCACACACGGGTAAGATAATCAATCTAAACGGTTAAACATCAGACCAGGGGTGGCGCTATTCATGTCTTGGGCATAACCCCTCCCCCTCTAGTGACGCTAAATGTTTTCCTTCTTGACTTATTTTGGGCTAACTCACTAATTAACGTTTGTGTGAGTTTTGAAGTAACCAAACCCCAAATCAAGTCGAAACATATCTAGAGGTGGCCTACGCAATCATTTTGTTAGAAAAATAAAAGTACAATTCAATGTTGATTTTGTCTAGGACTCAATTTTTTTCTACTGAAATAAGTAAAGTCACGTTCCATATTGTGCATGCGTTAAACATATCAGGTGACATTAGTAAATTTAGAAACGATTTGAGATGATTTTATGAGGTCTAGATTGAATTTCGTTAGGTTTCCTTTCTTTAGATTTTTCTTACTAATTTTTGTTGCTTAGTTGGTGGTAGTTCGAATCCATGGTGGAGAGTCGATCTTGGAGAAGACCACTGCATCAGCAAAGTCCGAATTCTGAACCGTGGAGACTGCTGCAGTGAGTATAACGGAATCCAAAAATAAAAGAAGGCTATATAGTTATGAAAACATCAGGGAATATTGCACCAAAATAACCGATTGTTTGAATTTCCATGTGCAGGCGAACGTCTGGAAGGCGCTATTGTGCGCGCTGGTGACAGCTCCTATGTCACCATCAACCCGACTTGTGGTTCACCTGTAACTGCTGCGCAAGCCCAACCACGTGGTGATATCATCGAGTTTGATTGCTCTCCGGCGTTGAGGGCGCGATACGTCAGTGTAAATATCCCTGGTACGGGCACCTTGCAACTTTGTGAGGTGACGGTGGAGGAATTCCCCTTTGATCAATGCGAGGGTAAGTTTCAAGATTAAAAGTCTCCCAACATCTTGTTCTTACGATTGGCAAGGTAACGAGCCTGCAAATTCCTGGTTGAAAATTCCGTGCCCTGATGAAAATAATCAAGGATAACAACTCCGAAGGTTCACTCATAATATCCAATCAAGAAAGAAGGAATTCCATAGGTTAAACATGACAAACATTGCCATTTTTTAAAGATAACATTTTAATTTCCATGTTGCTATTTCTTTGGAGCCCAGGATGTTCTCAACATAATGATCGATCACCCATGGCTGTTTACTTGTGATGGGGCAAACTAGAAATTAATTTCAAAAAAGATGTTAGTACTCTTTGTTTCTGTAGATGTTGTGTAAAGATTTCTCATTCAGCTTGAATAATTCAACATTCTTGTTTGTCAGATTGAAAGTTTGTGACGATAACTAAAAGTATAATAAAGCGAGCTGCAGTAGGGTGTTTTTGTTGGAAAATTTTAATTGTTGGATTTTTACTTGTCTTCCAAACAGTTTCCCAAGTGTTCAGTATCGTTGGTAAGCCGGCTTTACAAAGCACATCCCATAGCAGTGGAAAGTTTCCAGCATCAAACGCAGTGGACGGCAGTCTGTCATCAAATGTCGCGTATTGTTCGCACACGGGTATGATATCCCCTTTTTGATTAGGGCTTGATACCCGGCGAATCCACGATGTGTGAGATGATGTTAAAAGATGATTTTTAAAAGTATCTTTAATCATTGAACATTCTGTAATTCTTCTGAGTTTTTAGATCGGACGAGATCCGCTCTAGAACAAACAAACTAACAAACAAACCAAAATAGGAGGAAAAACTGAAGGACATCGGGAGTGGCGGTCGACCTACTCTTACCATTTTCTTGTTTTTGTATTATAAACGAAAGCTGAGAAAAATCATATTATTTTCAGGCTGATGCATGAATATCAGCGATGATACTTTGAGGAGCACTATTGAGCCTATGAAGCAGATAGCTTTGGGTGTGAATATTGAATGTTTCTTGATACATTCACATGTCTGAAAATGGAAATCTCACCCAAGGACTCGAAGCTAAATTAATATTTGGTCGAGGCAGACAGAATTGAGAAATAACGTCGTCCATTTCCCCCCTTGAATTAGTTGCCGATACTAGAAACCCATGGTGGAGAGTCGATCTTGAAGAAGAGCAATGCGTTACCAAGGTAACCATCCTGAACCGTGGAGACTGTTGCAGTAAGTATTACAGAATGTACATTAGGATCGTTTAACTGGTTCTAAATTCTTCTCTGTTGAATAAGAAATCGGTTCATCTATGGCCTAACGTACGCAATGATACTTATTCTGTACGTCGTTGTATTTTAAGGTGAACGACTGTTCCACGCCCAGGTTCGTGCTGGTCTGAGCGGGACCGTCACACAGAACCCGGCATGCGGGGCACCAGTCACTATCAGTCAAGCCCAACCATTGGGAGGGATCGTCGAGATTGACTGCGACCGACCGTTGAGGGCTCGCTACGTGAGCGTCGATATTCCGGGTACTGCTACTCTTCAACTCTGTGAGGTCTACGTTGATGTGTTGTCCTCCGGAGGTTGCTAAGCATCTTCTCGGCCGGTACCTCCCTTTGAATCAGGAACAGATTTGACGATGTCCATCTTTGAATTAACTAGACAATTTAACAATGGTATTCTTTACAGTTATGGTGAATGTTTTTTTTTTTTTATTATTTTTTTTTACAGAGAAAATAATGTAAACCCGAAATATTGCTCTTAATATCATATACAAGAACATTTTCATATTGTTACATATGCTGCACTTGACCACACCTCGGAAAAGCAACCCCCCATAAAAAAAGGCGCAAAAGAAAAACGAAAAAAGAGGGAAACAGTAAGTAATAAAGGGTTAATTTCGGTATAATCAGCAACTCAAAACCACGAGTGATACCCTCCCTCGCTTTTAACAAATATTACTAACGAAAACACAATGGTGGTGGTGTAAAACTAGTATTATTACAAATTTAAGTTTTATTTTAAATATTGATTTTTGGTTAAGTTTGGTTTTATTGTTTGTTTTTTTTGATATTATATTTGTAGGTGGGCTGTTTAGTGTTATTTGATAACGGCATAAAATGATCACTCGCTTTTCATAATAACACCATGCATTACAAATCCAAGACTGTTAGAAATCAAACTTGTTGAGGTTTCAGCTCAGTGAATACAGATTTCGAGAAAACAGTGAAAAACCCTGCACACTAGTGACCTTTTGATCACGAAAGGATTTCGTCAGTAGCACTCTCGTTATTTCCAAATATCACTCAAGTGACTGATCGTTGGAAAACTCCGACATTTCTTGATTTCTTCTAAATTACAGCAAGCCAGATGGACTAACGTTCACGGGATGTTTAACAGTGCGATCATAATCCAAGTAAAGTTTTGATAATATTTCACTGTGCTACTTTTGGGATATAGGCAAATGATCATAATTATAATGCACTCAACCAATCGGTTCTTTTCAGAACCACACTTCTTCCAAGAAGAGATTTCTTTCCACATGGTGTTACCCGCAATCTTTCTACTTTATCTCATCCTCCATGCAAAGCTTTAAGCCATTAATAATTATAAATGCCTTTAGGGGTTAAAGGGATTTTTGTTAAGTGTGGTGGTGGTGTCATATCAATTGCTTTATAAAATATTTTTTCATTTTTAAAAATACTTTTTAAAGGTTCTTTTGATTGTTTGTTTGGTTTTTATATAATTCTTTTCAGTTTTGTTGTGCAAGAATAACTGCTAATTGAATGGTTTATAAATTTTACCTGTTTCTTTCAAGCAAAAAAAAATCCCTCGGCATGCAAATTCTTCTTGTCTGTGATCTCTTTATTCCTGGTGATATCTAGTGAACAAAACAACATGAACTCGACAATTGAGCTCACTATCCGTTTATAGGCCTTAACAAGAAGTACCGTGCTATTCCCAAAAATTGAAGTTACCAAAACAACTTTAGTTTTTCTTTTCCATCGCGTTCGAAAACAACTAGATATTTTGTAAGTTTTTTGCAGAAACACGAACTGTACCCCTTGTATATGTCTTCTAAAATGCAATTCTAGTATTAGTGGATCCTTTTCGTGGATTTTTTCAAATGAACTTTGTTTATATATCGCAACAATTTCAATTAAAAAAAGATAAATACCTTTACTTTCAGTGATCATAAGGAATTGTATCCAAGTCCTTGTGATTCGAATTCTGTTCGGGCATTCAAAGATTGTCAGTCTTATTTCAAGGGCGTTGCTTTTCGCATTCAGCATCATTCCATTTCCCTGCGGGATATGGAACCACCTCACCACAGTCCTCTATACCTTAGCCGTTATCAGGTTGGTGATTTTCTGTTGCCCAATTCCGGAACTCCACCTCACGAGGACAATCCTGACACTCCCAAATACCTGTAAAAACGCGCGTTAAATAGAAGCTCAAGGCAGACATTGATTGGCAATTGCTGCACAAGTAGGCCACGCTGTATTAGAACCACTACACTAGATAAGAGATCCCTGATATTATAATGAAACGCAGTTAAATATCGTTAAGGTTCCCCCCATGAAACCTTGTCGCCCCCCCACTGAGATTTTCTAAAAGAATTATCATTGATCTACATGGCGCCCCCCCCCATAAAATGTTCCTCCCCCCCCCCCCAGCGCCCCCCACTGAAAAATCCCTGGCTACGTCACTGCGTAGATCTCACCCGAGTGGAGTCTCTTAATAAAGTTTTGGGAAATGCTCCGCCTGTTATATTTTTTTTGATGTTTTTGCAATCTACCGAACAGTTATATTTTGTCATACTGGGACACAAGCAAAGACACGAGGTCGAGAAAACTGCTACCATGTAAGAAGGGCTGATTTATTTTGCACAAACAACCGACAGTGTCTGTAAATAGAGGGCGCAATCTACATCCGCTGTGACCCATAACATTACAATATCATTAACTAGAAAGATATAGGCCATACAACTTATATCGACGGTGGCATGAACAGAAAACGTCCCCAATAATGAAAATTTGCACGTGATTGCCAAGATGCGTCATTTTTGGGGGGGGGCGGGGTCGAGAAGATGTCGTTCAGTTTTCATTTTCTTCAAGATGAATAGATGTGATCAGTGAATACGAATTAATTCCTTGTTGACACCGATATTGGCAATTTGCCACATGTAAGCCTTGCTGTAGTGACCCTGTTTGTCTGACACTTGGACTGGTTTCTGAGCCCATAGTTGCCACTTAAAGCCATTGAATTGCTACCATGTAAGGAGGGCTGTAAGAAGGCCTGAGAGCGTGCGCAATATGATATTTTTGAGAATGTGGTAAAAAGTGGTGAAAAAGCTGTTGTTGGCGCATGGAACCCTAACGGTGCGCTTTTCAAAGCGGACGATCATAGATTTGGACAATAGGTGGCACCCTTCATCCCGGCACATGATTTGTCCGACAGGACAATTTTGGAGACACAAACATAAAGTTCAATGGGGGGTGGCCACGATCTATAAAAAAAACAATCAACTGCTTTTTAAACTATTTTAAGTCCAGGTCAATGCATTGCTTTCCAAATTTAAGGTCTCCTACAAATAAATCACAATTTAAAACACGCATAATTATAAGAATTCATAAACACAAAGTATTGATCTTAATATATAATCCGCATTATTAATGGGCTCCGTGCACAAGTACCTCTTCAAAGGCAAGAAAAGGAGAGTTGGGAAACCCGGTTCCCGGTCCATTCACTGTCTATTTCGAATGATCCAAAGTTATTGGGGTTCGGGGTTAGTTTTGGAGACCATTGCAAGTTAAATTGGAACGTATCTGCGCGCTTACGAAGCTTGGCGCTCACGAGCGAAGACGTTATTGCTTAGCTTTGTACACAAAAGTTCGTGTGTACTTCGCGCGCCATCCAGTGCAGTACCCACATGAGGGGCGTTTTCGAATTCCTGTCTTGACAACACTCGGGTAAACCCGACACGAGAACAGCGGTCTCGAACGTGACGAACAGACCCGATGGGGCGTTCGCGGATCGATTTTTTTACTCCCTGGTTGATGGAGGGTTCGGCGAGGTGCAGCTTGAACAAAATGGCGGACTGTGCAGATTCGTCAGTTGTTTTGTGTGTTTTTTTGTTGTTGCTAATACCCTAATGATTGGAATAAGAATACCATTATAATAGTGCAGGTCTGCAATTTCATCTCCACATGTCCGGTTTTGCAACAGTCGTCCTCGTTCATTTGGAATAGGCCTAAGTACAAATTCAGACGATTGTCGGCCATTTCGCATTGCTTTATATCGATTTGACACGCACCCGCGCGTTCAATACGCGCGTTCAAAATGTTTCAATACGCTGCCCTACGCTCAATTAACGTCGAAATGTTTTGATCACTTTGACTTATGTGCAACGCACATCTAGCGTACAAGTAACGAATTCAGCGCATCCATTGCGTATGAGATGCGTATGAGTTGCGTATGCAGTGCACAACATTATTTTTCGGGATGCGAATAGGTCATTATGCAGTGCGCATGCCGAGCGTATTCCAAACGCACCCGATTTATGCCGACCGCATGCTTGACGCACTTCTGAGCGTATTCCCGCCGCATTTCTGCCGCTCGCCGTTCAGCGTGCGTTGCATCTGCGCTGCAGATACGTTATGTATAAGTCCAATACAGGTGGCTCATATGCTGACGGGGTGCGTCACGAGCACATAGCGTACTCGTAACGCACTCGACCGATGCGGGACCGATGCGCTGCGTATTTATAACGTATGACCTGCATAACAGCGTACGCAGCGTAGTTTTGTGCATGCCCAAAACTATCCGGCGTACTGGGCCGTACCATGCGTATGCATGCGTATATAAAACGTACACAAAACGATAGAGATGCATACGAGGTGCGTATTGTGCGTACGACTGCGTATGAAAAAAAAGTCAAAGCGCAACTCATAAGGAATTAGGATACGCAGAAGTGTGACAGGGCCCTAACAACCAGCTCGAGAACACGTTCTCGTGTTACACGCGTGTTGTCAAGAACAGGGATTCGGAAACGCTCACCGTGTCCCGTCCAAGGGGCTCACAAAGCGCCCTCTTTGTTAGCGCACGGAGCCCAGAGAAAGGTAACTAAGACGTGGATAATGCACAAGGGTGTTTCATAAACAGCAGCCGTGTCATCAAACAACATCTCGATTTTGAATTTTCCACGGTCCAGTCGTACTTATGTTGTGCAGTCACGTCATTTGTGCTCTGAAAGCAGCGCCTGGGGACTAGATACATATAGCCCAGAAATTGGTTCAAACAAGTAACGGCATTTTCTAGCAGTCATTTTATGTGATGAAACTCATATGCATCAGAAGCCAGCGTAGGATGAAGAAATAAAATTCACTGACGCTTAACAAAAACAGTATGAGAAATAATGGATGTTTGTTAGTCGAAGAGATCGGATAAAGACAAACCATAATGTTTAATGTTTTAGAGCAAGTTCATGTTTATTTTGAAATCATTTGCAGTGATTCGAAATTTGTGCAGAGAAGAATGCATGTATTTTGGCAGCTATACTGGAGTTTCAATGATACCATTCATGCAATCATGAAACATGTACCTTTAATTGGCTCTATTTTTTACCCTTATATTTCTCAAAGTCGTGATGCAATTTTTTTTATGCAGATATATTATTTTCACCAAGTAAGTTTATTTTTTCAATTCCATTAAAATTCACATTTATTTCCATGCTTCATGAAAAAAACACATTTCAAACTCAGTAATATCAAATTAACGGCAAAATCAAAGAAGCAAATAGATCATAACAACAGATACCCTGTTGCAATAGACCATACAGCTTTTTCCTAATAGGGAAAAAATAAAGAAAATTAATAAATGAGCAGAAACTTGTGCAAAACAGCTAGTAAACAACACAGGACAAACAAAGCCATTACTGTGGGTAAACTGAGGATGGTGTCATGGGCTTCTAGCTCCGGATGGCGGAGGCAATGGCTTGCCACACCCATCCTCGAATACCTCGAAGGCCTTCATTCAAAAACCCAAATAATCAACCAAAGTTCTTGGGGAAAACTTCCAAGGAGTGGCCACGCTGTAAAAAGACAGTCAGTCGGGGAGACAGTCAGTCTGTCAGTCAGCGAGAGACATAGATAACTCTAATTTCAAGTGACAGTGAATAGGTCCGTCAGCGAGTCAGTCAAGTTAAGTACAAATTATGCATATAGTTCGCAATGGTTGGAGCTGGAGTTTAAACCTAAGCATGCATGTATTGTTGATAGTGTCACCAGGTAACCCGTATGCCGCCCTCTATAGGTGGAATTTAATGAGCTGAACTCAAAGTTGTGAAGTTGCCTACGCCCTGCAATCACGATTCGCATTCCCCCAATTTCTTTGCTATTAGAGTATTTTGTGGGCCATGAACTTGAGGGTTTGTTCAAAAGAAGGGTGGGGGCTTTGACAAGAACAACGAGGCTGTATTTATGTCAAATGCGGATGAAAAAGGCTCTACAATTGCTCTATTTTATTGCACAATAGGGCAATTTTAGAGCCTGGGCATGCATTTTTTTTTTTTCATGGCGATGGGTTTCAGCAAAACCTCAGTATCCCTACAGCTGTTAAAACTGGTACTACTAGAATCACAGGTTGTGCTTCGGAGCAGTGCTTGTTTTTTTGACTACACATGCTCACTGAAAAAAATAATCTCCGATGCTTTTTTCTGCACTCTAAGTCAATTAGAAGATACATTTTGGAACTGTTGTTTTGAAACATAGCCCAATGGCCCTACAGCTGCTAAACACAAGACTAGAATCGCATTCTTGCAAACAGAAAACTTTGAATGAATCAGGAAAACTGAAACATGGATTGGTTCTTGTCACTCGGTTTATTCAACGTCATAGGTCATTGGAACCTTTTTGTTTCGTGCCGCAATATACAAGCAAAATAGCAAACAGCAAACTGAGTGATAAGAATCAATAATGGTTTGGTTCTTATCACTCAGCTTATTCAACGACATATGTTATTACTTACATCATGCAATGTACAAGCAAAATAGCAAATAACTACATTTAGATCCAACCAAATTAACTTTTTTTTCCTTTTTTTTTTGCACCCTGTAGCTTTATACTCCATTCAGGTAAATTGAATTTAATTTAACAAACACTAGTAGTAGTGCACACGTTAAATTATGCGGCATGTTCAGCTATAGATAAACTAAATGGGATGGCAACTGGTTTTTTGGATTTTGTTTTTTCGGTCATTTTTGACAATCGTATCTTATCATTTCAATTATCTTTACATAACAATTTTGAGCAAAGCGACAAAATCAAATTGTACAACACTCTAAAAACAACTTGGTCAAAATATTGACTGGTTTTCCTTGTTATTGAAAATGGTACGACTAGGAATTTAGTTAACCATGCAAAGTTTCATAATATGACAAACAAAGTGGTAGGGTTCGACTCCAATCTTAGTTATTTGCGTAACTATTTTTCCCAAAGTCAATAATACTGACTGGAAAAATCTAGTCAGATTGACCGATTTTTAGTTGCAGCACCCAGCTGACCCTGAATGGCTAGTCAAATTTGACTCGTTTTTAGTCAAATCTGACTAATGTTTTTTAGAGTGAAGAGCTGAAATCGTAACTGTAACTCTGTAACGACGATGAGTTTGCAGATAAGTGGAACAATTTTGAGTTGTATTCTTTCGGCAGGAGGAAAATCCCGCGACCAAAGTTTTGAATTGATATCATTTGTTGAACTAGATTTCATTGATGCAATGATTTATTTGTACAATATTTGTTTCTCCATCAAGACTTACAACGTTTTGAATTTTAGCCTTTATCCTTTTTGTGAGCTCGAGACAGTGTTAAATAATGTGTTGTTTTGGCTGCCACTTATCGATAGATCATAAAGCACAAGATTAAACAACTTTTCACATTTAACCAAAAGTGTTGAATATAAATATACGGCGGATAATTTCAATTCACCTGCTTTTTTTTTCGCTTTTGTGGGCGTCCAAAAAAACCCCAAATAAACCTGTTTTTTTTCTCTAGCAGCTCTGCTCTGCAAGTACACTGGTTCTGATAGAGGTTGAAACCAGTCTACCAAATGAATTGTTGTCAGGTCGCAAATAATTTTAAACTTGACAAAAAAAAAATCCCGATTAAACTTTACCCGTCGTTTCATTCAATATATTTTTTCATTTTGGTTTTCATCTATTGTTTATTAAGGCCGGGAAGGGATTTTACATCCACACTCCGGTAGGCTCCGTCGCTTTGGAAATTTGCCATGCCCTCCACGGTGGGTGTGTCAATATTAAATAATGAGTTTACAATAACCAACTTAATGTCAGTTCGCAAAAAAGTACTCATTGCAGCATCGCACGGAGTTTCATCTGGCTGGTTTTCAGAGAATAGGATCGGCCTTTCCAGTGGCGCCAATGCACGCCCTTTTCATTAGCGGCTGCATGCTCATCTGGGTAATATTCACCATTCAAGTTGGAATGCGAACAACCACCAAACCACCAGGCTCCGTGGCGGGATTGTGCACAACTATATGATCCCAATGCATCATTGTCATTGTCCTTTGTTGAGAAGGGATGTCCTCTGCTGAACGCAAGAGAGTCACCGGCAGTGCTGCTGGCATCGTATTGGCCAATATTCAGACTGTACTCACCCGGGGATATTTGGAAATCTGCGTACTTTGCCCATGCCGTGTTGCCCGCCCAGTCCCCCAAATCAACGCGTAGCTCCCATGTTCCTTGTGAATCATCAGACGTCAGAGTCACCAAGTTCTCATTGCCCAACCAGAACTCACCGGACAGATCGCCAAAGCCAGACTGGTACTCGTCCCAGTTACGGTAAAAGTCCACACTGCCATCTTGTCGCCTCTGAAACACGATCCATCCTCCGCCGTCAGTTTCCATGTCACAGTAGACACGAAGACCGCCATTACCGAATCCCTCTGGGTTGATTGTGTAGATACCGCTTGAACGATAACCGGCATCTAAGAGCATCTTGCAACTTCTGTTGGAATTCAAGGGACTATTAGTCAGTGAGTAGAGAGGTGTGTCCTCATCTGCATCAAAGTACACACTTCCTTGAGTTGCATTGAAGTCTTCGGGATGCTCTCGTCTTGTGGCAAGGTGTAACTCGCACATGTTATTGCAGTCGTTAAAGTCAAACGACTTGCAACGTTCATCCATGCTGCATTCCCGTGCACAGAGGACGCGAGAACGCAGAGTTTTGTTTGCATATGCTGACCCTTGTAGTGCGCGATTTTCTGCAGCGTAAAATGTATGTTCGCCTGAATAAGGTGAAGTTTCCAATCCAGAGACAATCAAGATAGTTCCCTGGATCACCAAGGATACTTTGTAAAATGACTCCAAAACAAAATGTTGTTGCGCCATTTTCTCCATCTGCAACCGTAGATAACTTGAATGATACTGATGATCGGTGGTGATGGAATTTGGTACTGCTTCGATTGGAAAAGGTAGATGCAAAGGATGAGAGTGCGTTCGATTACTTCCCCCAGCTTACTCTCGTGTGGCTCCTGGCGTAATGACAGACATGCGCAGTGGAGTTAAATAAACGAACGGTTTCAGGTAAAGTTTCGTGCAAGAGCTGGAAACATGGGCGTCGCCAGGATTTTTCTAGAGGGGGGCAAAACATATTTTCCAAAAAGATCTTGTTTTTCTCAACATCTTCTCGATTTATCAGTTCCGCCCCCATTAAAGTTACACCAATATGAGTTATCGCTTCTTTTCTTTTTTTTTCTTTTTTTTTCTCACTTTTTTTCTTCCTTTTTTGTGCTTTTCCAGGGGGGGGGGGAGAATGATGCAACCTGACGCCACTTTTTCCTTCATAATATATCATCTCAATGAAGGTCATTCATTGCAAAAATTATGATAAGACATGAATCTGGGACTGAAATATATTTCCAAATTTGTTAGAAAAAAATTCTTGACTCTCCATAGACTTTGTACACAATCGCGGAAGTGGCGTCAGGTTGCAACATTTTCCAAGGCTGCATCCGAATCAATTAACTGCCTAGAGCACGTCCACGCCCAGTGCAAATACGCGGGCCGCTCTGACAATAATTTGTATAGCCGTAGCTGCGTGCATAGAGCTACATAGGGTTTGTAGCTCTATGCTCCATGGAAGCCCGTTTCGGACACGGCCTGAGGCGCCCGCCGGACGTTGCATGGCCATGATGGCCTTATGGGATACTTACCCAAATAACCAGCTCGGCGAGTCGGTTAGTTGGGCCAGGCTCCAGTTAGCGCGAGAAGTCACGTGAGAGGTCAATCGAATGCTGTCCCGCGCTTGCACGAGTAGTAGCGCGGGTGAAGCAATCGAACGCGCTGTGTGTAATTTACTGATTGGTCTTCAGGTGATAAACCGTAGCCTTGATTGGCTAACGTTATGATGCAGTAGTGGTAAGTGTAATCTTCTCGCGTTGTAAGATATGGTTAAACGTTATTTAGCATTGAATTCTTTTTGGTTTAGTTGTAGGTTACAATATCGAGGTCAGTTTTGTAATATAGGTTTTCCCGGCGAATTTCTGTATTTTTCTAATCAGTTTCATTATCAGCCATTCGATTTCGCGTGAGTTTTGCACATGTGGTCTAATTGGGGTTTCTTTTTCACTTGGGGTTCATTCAATTCCAGAGCGGTTATATTTTTGCCAAAGCCGTTACTTTGTTTTCCGAAAGCAGTTCTTTTTTTTCCAGTGCATTTTTTTTCGAGAGCAGTTATTAATATATTCTTTCTTTATTATTTTTTTTTCGAAAGCAATTGTTTTTATTTCCGAAGACATAGGCGGCGCCTTTCCCCAAAGGCCCAATTTGATGACGTCATCGTGTTTCACAGGTCACCATTTAAATAGATACCCAGTGTCCGATCTTCCCCGCTCTATATCTTTGATGCAGTCGTGTTGGTGTATGCAGTGGCGCCAGCCTAAGTACTTTACATGTACATTCCTCAAAAATGCAGCCTGTAATATTGAAAATAAAAAAGCTGCCCCTGAAAATAAAAATGACTGCTCTTAAAATTAACAAAACTGCTCTTAAAAATATTAATAGCTGCTCTTAAAAATAAAAATAACTGCTCTGAACAATATAAATAACTGCTCTCAAAAATAATAATAACTGCTCTTAAAAATGTAAATAGCTGCTCTTAAAAATAATAATAGGCCTTTAAGTTTTCCCGGCGAATTTCCGAATTTTTCTAATCATTTTTATTATCAGCCATTCAATTTCGCGTGAGTTTTGCACATGTGGTCCAATTGGGGTTTCTTTTTCATTTGGGGTTCGTTGAATTTCATTTTTAGGCAGCCAAGATTTCAGCAAAAAAAAAGTTGCTAGAATTTTGGATATTTTTGCTGTCATAATTTTCTTTTATTTGGTGATTATATGATGTGTCAGCACATGGCAGTAAGCCAATGACCAACCCTTTCCCACAAATGTTTTCAATTAGCAAATTTTGTGTGAATAATTTGTAAGAAAAAAACCCTGAACTGAACAGTGTCTTCCTGAAATGACATCACGGTAACAGCGTAAGTCCGGAAAAGCATGGAAACTGTTAAATGTTCAAAGAAGTGCACATTTGCAATACGATTAACCCAAAAAGTGTTGTCAAATGTGTAGTTTTCTTACATTTCACAGAGTTGCGCAAAAAACTTCCTGAGAAAAATTCATTGCACATTCATTGCACCCTTTAATTAAGAAAGAAAGTCAATCTACGGTTTGAAGTCATCAAATACGATTTACGCTAAGGAATACGGACACGTATGAAGTCTTCAAAGATGTTTGACAAAATGTGAAATATGTTTGCCCATTAATGAAAACGTATGCCCGATCAACCCCTTACTAATGGTTTAGACGAAATTGAATGAACAACGCGATACTTTTAACATGAATGCATCTTTGATAGGGACGAGTGAAGCTAAAAGGCGATAGAATGCTCGGATAGTGAAATAGAATGATTATTTTTGATAGTCGAATGCCGATCTGCGTGATCTTTCAATTTCAATCTAAATCAATAGAGCCAGGCGTTAAATTGAATGAACACATGGTGAAATTGGCCGGAAAAACCTATATTTCAATGAAGAAATCAATATGAGTCAGAGCTTGGGAGGGGGTGTTCCGACCCCCCCCCCCCCCCCCCCCGGCACATGATTTTTACACTTTCGGACTTGTCCACTGATTTTTCAACCACATTCACTGACTTCTATCCCATAACTCTCAGAGCTTAGTATCCTTATTCGCCAATTACAAATGCCAATGAGGGCTCGAAATGTACGAAAGCCCGTTAGTGCCATCGCTATTTCATTTTCGAAAGCAGTTATATTTTTTCCAGAGCGGTTATATTTTTGCCAAAGCCGTTATTTTGTTTTCTGAGAGCAGTGCTTTGTTTCCAGTGCAGTTTTTTTTCGAGAGCAGTCATTAATATATATTTTTAGAGCAGTTATTTTTTTTTCGAGAGAAATTGTTTTTATTTCCGAAGACGTAGGCGGCGCCCTTCCCCAAAGGGCCCGATTTGATGACGTCATCGTGTTTCACAGGTCACCATATAAATAGATACCCAGTGTCCGATCTTCCCCGCTCTATATCTTTGATGCAGTCGTGTTGGTGCATGCAGTGGCGCCAGCCTAAGTACTTTATATGTACATTCCTCAAAAGTGCAGCCTGTAATATTGAAAATAAAAAAGCTGCCCTTGAAAATAAAAATAACTGCTCTTAAAATTAACAAAACTGCTCTTGAAAATATTAATAGCTGCTCTTAAAAGTAAAAAATAACTGCTCTTAACAATATAAGTAACTTCTCTAAAAAATAAAAATAACTGCTCTTAAAAATGTAAATAGCTGCTCTTAAAAATAATAATATAGGTTTTCCCGGCGAATTTCCGAATTTTTCTAATCATTTTCATTATCAGCCATCCAATTTTGCGTGCGTTTTACACATGTGGTCCAATTGGGGTTCCTTTTTCATTTGGGGTTCATTCAATTTCATTTTTAGGCAGCCAAGATTTTGCTGTGAATGTTCGTTTTCGTTTTCGAGCAGCCTATTTCGTTTTGGTGTATTCAAGACTTAAATTGTAGCAGTCTTAAATTAAGTCTTTGCAACCTTTTGACGGTTGACGCATTCAAATTAGCGAAAATTCTGTGCGCTGATAACGTATAATCATGCTTTTAAATCCTGACGTTAGAAGAATTGAAACTCGTGATTGCTTTGCCTTTAATAACCCTAAGAGAGTCGTATTTCTTGTGAGCCAAAACGACTGTATGTAATAGCTAATGTAATTTGTGAATGAGTATTTTTGAGCAGTTTGGTGGAATGTTAGAATACACACTGAGCCGGTTTTGTTTTTAAAGATGAAGAGAGGAAAGCACCGCGGGTATAACCTCTTAGTTAGACCGCGGGTTTAGCCTCTTAGTTATAGACTTCCTCGAGGAGTTCTGAAGAGGATAACCTCCAAGTACCAAGTACTAAGTATAACGAGTTGTAATATCCACAACTGCTTGTCACAATCTCCACGAAAGACAACGGAAGGCATTTTGTTTCATTCATTACGGCTAACACAAGGCCTCGATACGCCACTACATAAATCGAAACGATAGATACAATTCATAAAGCATTTTAGGCACTGAACTGAGTGAATCCGTATTTCTGCTACTGGTAAACAGCACAACTGATGCATTAGAGTACAGGACTTCCTGTTACTTTCCTGGTTTTCTGTGTTGCCAGGACCAGGTTTGGAAGGTTTTACGAGGCCCTGGGTCCAGGAATGTGGGCGGCCCCAAGAAACACAAAAGTCTTTTCCCTATGACTGTTCTCACGTTGTGTCCTTGAACCTCCGTCTTGATGATCCTCAAATTCAGTAAGTCAAAATGTTGGTATTACCAAATATTACTGTTTAGGGGGGGGGGGAGAAATCAGTTTTGACATTCATAGAGACGATTTTGCAAATTTAGCAAAAGATCGGAGATGCGGTTGCACACTTGATAAGGCGTTCCCGTATTCCTACAATGCTTAAAGTAAAAGAATTAAGTTCTTTGTGTCAATGGCATGCATTTTAAACAATATGAGAATTAAGCATCTCATAGTGTCATACAAAGTTTGATCCATGGGGTAGATGCACCTCTAACTTCGTGCCATGGCATCAGGTACATACGTACATACGTGTACGGGTAAATACGCACACACACACGGACGTAACTTAAAGCAAATTATTCTTTAGTTTAGGCCTGCTCCAAATCCTAAATTTCAACTACATCAACATATAAACAAAATAGAAAAACAACTTTCAACATTATGTCCGCATTTATGAAAGCCTAGACTTAAAGCGATTGCCGGTTCCTATTGCAGTACAAACAAAACCGTTAACACTGTACTCACCGTGCAACACACTCAGTTGCGATGTACGCGGCGGCATTCGCATTCGCATTCGGAGTTTATTCTCACTTGGCCATTGTGCTCATGGCCGATCGTATGAGAACATAGGTATGCTTCGTTTCTCAGTGATGAGAACATTGTTCCGATCAGGGAACAGTATTCCCAGTGGAATGTCCAAATAGGAATATGCCCGCGATCCGCTGGGCATATACCGTATTCCCAGTTGATCAAAGGCATGTTCCCATTTGGACGTTCCAGGCGATCCGACTTTTGAGAGGCTCCCTTAGTTAACGCATTTGGCCTTTTTTTAACATGAAGATATGTAAGTACCACCGTTCTGTTTCTTCAGATTGTGTTCGTTTGTCTCCTCTCCTTACGTCGCAAGACACAAGTCATGGAAACGCCACTACATCAATCGATTTGTTATATAGGCCGGGAAAGACATTTACGGAAGGTGAGTACTAGGCGAATCCAAAATAATTGCATATTGTTAAACTTCTACACGCAAAATCTTTTATTGGAGAGCTCGGGAATGGCGCCGCCAGGAATTGACTGTTAGGCCCCATTGGCTCTGAAATTGCAAGATGCGATGCGAGGGCGCAGCCTATCCTACACCATCTCGGGACTTGCTAGCCTCCCTCCACTCTTCCCTATCCAGCATTAATTATCAAACATTTTCGATCTCAGGCTGTGCTCCGTGGTCGTATAAGGGTCGATGTGGCCGGCAGCCATAGGCGCCTTTACGTGCCAGCGGCCCGACCACATGGTAGCCGCGTCCTTCGCACTTCAGCATACCGGCTGCGAGTATGGATGATTAGCCTCCCAAATTATTATCATTATTGTTATTAGGATCCTCAGCTCCCCCGTGTCACTGAGACCAACGTCCCGCCGCAGCGTGTCGATGTTCATGGTTTGTCTCCGCCCCTTCCTGGCAGTTCCATGAGTCGGCTCCCACAGGATGGTGTCATGAGCTGCTAGCTCCGGTTGGCGGAGGCAGTGGCCCGCCAGACCCATCTTCCTCTCCCTGATCTTGTCCGAAATACTTTGAAGGCCTTCATACAAAAACCCAAATAATTAACCAAAGTTCTTGGGAAAAATCCCAAGAAGTGGCCACGCTGAAAAAAGGCAACCCAGATATTCAGTCAGTCAGTCAGTCAGTCTGTCAGTCAGCGAGAGATATAGGTAAGTCTAATTTCAAGTGACAGTCAATGAGTTCGTCATACGTCAGTGAGTCAGTCAAGTTAAGTACAAATTATTCACAATGGTTGGAGTATAAAAGTAAGCATGTAGTGTCACCAGGTAACTCGTGTGCTGCCCTCTATAGATGAGATATAGGGAGCTGAACTAAAGGTTAAATAGTAAATGGTAAATAGGCCCGAAATTGCCTACGTCTGCCAATCACGATTTGCATGCCCTCAATTTCTTATCTATTAGAATATTTTGTGGGCCATGAACTTGAGGGTTTGTAAAAAAAAAAGTGGAAGCATTGAAGAGGACTGCGAGCTCGTACGTCTGTGAAATGCGGATGAAATAGGTATACAATTGCTCTATTTTGTTGCAAAATAGAGCTATTTGGGAGCTTGAGCATCCTTTTTTTTTAATGGCGATTGGCTTCAGCAAAGCCCCATTATCCCTACAGCTGCTAAAAACTAGTACTACTAGCATCACATTCTTGCAAACAGAAAACTTGGAATAAATCGGGAAAACTAAATCATGGATTGGTTCTTGTCACTCGGTGTATTCAACGTCATAGGTCATTGGAACTTTTTCGTTTTGTGCCGCAATATACAAGCGAAATAGCAAACCGCAAACTGAGTGATCGAATCAATAACGGTTTGCTTCTTATCACTCACTTTATTCTTCGTCCTATGTCATTATTTATATTATGCAATGTACAGGCAAAATAACAAACCAATACGTTCACATTCAACCAAATTAATCTAGTTTTCTGTTCCCTGTAGCTTTGTACTCCATATGAGCAGTTATCATTCAGGGTAAATTGAATTTCAGCTATTTCATTTTCTCAACATAGGTATTCAAAAGTAGTGCACACGTTACATCTAATGAAAAAAAACTTTTTTACTGATTATTATTTTTTGACAATCGTTTCTTATTTCATTTGTATGTACATAACAATTAAACTGCAACGACAAAACCACATTGCACAACAGCTAAAATCACAAATTCAGTAACAACAATGACCTTGCGGGTTAGCGGAAAAGCGTTTCACTTGTATTCTTTTGGCAGGAGGAAAAACACGCGACCAAAGTTTAGAATCGATATTACTTGTTGAACTATATTTCACTCATGAAATGTTTTATTTGCAAAATATTCGTTTTTCCATCAAGACTTAAAACATTTTGAATTTTGGCCTTTATCCTTTTGTGAAGCCGAAACATGTTTAAGTAATGTGGTGTTTTGGCTGCCATCTATCGATAGATCATAAGGCATGAGATTAAATAAAATTTCACATTATGTTCAAAAGGTATATTGAACATAATAATGCGTAGGTTCAATTCACCTACTTTTTTCGCTTTTGTGGGGCCCAAAAATCAAAACATGTTTTCGCTCTAGCAGATCTGATCTGCAAGTACACTGGTTCTGATAGAGGTGGAAACCAGTTTACCATGTGATAAATGAATTATTGTCAGGACTTAAATAATTATAAACTTCACAAGAAAGAATTTTCAGATTAACTCGTTGTTTTATTCGATGTCGGTGCTGTCATTCGATTTTTTTTAATTACGTTTTGGGGGCGCTGTTATTTACGAACGTATATCAGTCACGTAGCTTCCGAGGAGTAAAGGGGGATTCATCCCTTCCTCAATATTTTCTCACGAGTGCCACTTTTTCACAAGTGCTTAGTTTTTGTAACGCCAGTCGGCAATATTGTGCCACCTTGAAGAGCGCCACCTATTGTCCGATAGTGCCCAAGACAGCAAGATGGTGTATATGCTTTATGTATGTGTTATATTAAGCCTCGTAGCCGCATTTCAGGTATACCTGCTAAACATCTATAATCATTTTTCTAACAATGCACTTGTTATACCATATAGTCTTCTTTTCCATTTTGGTTTTCATCTATTATTTATTAAGGCCGGCCAGGGATTTAACATCCACACTCCGGTAGGCTCCGTCAATTTGGAAAATTGCCATGCCCCTCTCCGGCAGGCGTATCAGACTTGGGTAAAAATATTCAATTTCGAGTTTACAATAACCAACTTCATTATATGTTCACAACAAAAGTACTCACTGTCGCATCGCATGGAGTTTCATCTGGCTGGTTTTCAGAGAATAGGAAACGCCTTTCCAGTGGCGCCAATGCACGCCCTTTTCATAAGCGGCTGCATGCTCATCTGGGTAATATTGACCATTCAAGCCGGAGTGCTAACAACTACCAAACCACCAGGCTCCGTGGCGGGATTGTGCACAATTATATGATCCCGCTAGATCATAGTCATTATCCTTCGTTGAGTAGGGACGTCCGCTGTGATACGCGAGAGAGTCACCGGCAATGCTGCTGGCATTGAATTGGCCAATATTCAGATTGTACTCACCCGGGGATATTTGTCAGTCACTGCCGACTTCAGTTTCCATCCAACCTCGTCCCCTGCGTGAAGCAGTTCGCTTTCACCAGCCAGTCTCTCACAGTGGTACCGGGTCATTTGAATATTCAAACATTAAAATTAGATACGGAGAGTCGGGTGCCATGATATGTTGTGCTTCAGAGCAGTGCTTGTTTTTTTTTGTGTGTACGGTTTCAAAGGACAACACATGCTCCCTAAAAAAAAAATAATCTTCGATGCTTTTTTCTGCTCTCTCAGTCAATTAGAGAATACATTTTGGAACTGATGTTTTGAAACATAGCCCACTGGCCCTACAGCTGCTAAACACAATACTAGAATCACATTCTTGCAAACAGAAAACTTTGAATGAATCGGGAAAACTGAAACATGGATTGGTTCTTGTCACTCGGTTTATTCAACGTCATAGGTCATTGGAACCTTTTTTTTGTTTTGTGCCGCAATATACAAGCAGAATTGCAAACAGCAAACTGAGTGATAAGAATCAATAATGGTTTGGTTCTTATCACTCAGCTTATTCAACGTCAAATGTCATTATTTACATCATGCAATGTACAAGCAAAATAGCAAATAACTACGTTTAGATCCAACCAAATTAATCTTTTTTTTTTTTTTTTTTTTGCGCACTGTAGCTTCATACTCCATACGAGCAGTTATCATTCAGGTAAATTGAATTTAAGTTATTAAACACTGGTAGTAGTGCACACGTTACATTATGCGGCATGTTCAGCTATAGATTAACTAAATGGGATGGCAACTGGTTTGTTGATTTTGTTTTTTTTTTCGGATTTTTTTGAAAATCGTATCTTATCATTTCATTTATATTTACATAACAATTTTGAGCGAAACGACAAAACCAAATTGTACAACACTCTAAAAACAACTTGGTCAAAATATTGACTGGTTTTCCTTTTTATTGAAAATTGTACGACTAGGAATTTAGTTAACCATGCAAAGTTTCATAATATGACAAACAAAGTGGTAGGGTTCGACTCCAATCTTAGTTATTTGCATAACTATTTTTCCCAAAGTCAATAATACTGACCGTAAAAATCTAGTCAGATTGACCGATTTTTAGTTGCACCCAGCTGACCATGAATGGCTGGTCAAATTTGATTGGTTTCTAGTCAAATCTGACTAATGTTTTTAGAGTGAAGAGCTGAAATCCTTAATCTCTGTAACGACGATGAGTTTGCAGATTAGTGGAGCATTTTTGAGTTGTATTCTTTTGGCAGGAGGAAAATCCCGCCACCAAAGTTTTGAATTGATATCATTTAATGAACTAGATCTCTTTGATGTAATGATTCATTTGTACAATATTCGTTTCTCCATCAAGACTTAAAACATTTTGAATTTTAGCTTTTATCCTTTTTGTGAGCTCGAGCCAGTGTTAAATAATGTGCTGTTTTGGCTGCCTCTTATCCATAGATCATAAAGCACGAGATTAAACAACTTTTCACATTTAACCAAAAGTATTGAATATAGATATGCGGCGGATAATTTCAATTCACCTGCTTTTTTCGCTTTTGTGGGCGTCCAAAAAAACCCCAAATAAACCTGTTTTCTCTCTAGCAGCTCTGCTCTGCAAGTACACTGGTTCTGATAGAGGTGGAAACCAGTCTACCAAATGAATTGTTGTCAGGACGCAAATAATTCTAAACTTGTCCCAAACAAATTACCGATTAAACTTTACCCGTCGTTTCATTCGATATATTTTTCATCTATTATTTATTAAGGCCGGGAAGGGATTTAACATCCACACTCCGGTAGGCTCCGTCGCTTTGGAAATTTGCCATGCCCTCCACGGTGGGCGTGTCAATATTAAATTTTGAGTTTACAATAACCAACTTAATGTCAGTTTGCAAAAAAGTACTCATTGCCGCTTCGCACGGAGTTTCATCTGGCTGGTTTTCAGAGAATAGGAAAGGTCTTTCCAGTGGCGCCAATGCACGCCCTTTTCATCAGCGGCTGCATGCTCATCTGGGTAATATTCACCATTCAAGTTGGAATGCGAACAACCACCAAACCACCAGGCTCCGTGGCGGGATTGTGCACAACTATATGATCCCAATGCATCATTGTCAATGTCCTTTGTTGAGAAGGGACGTCCTCTGCTTAACGCAAGAGAGTCACCGGCAGTGCCGCTGGCATCGTATTGGCCAATATACAGATTGTACTCACCCCCGGATATTTGGAAATCTGCGTACTTTGCCCATGCCGTGTTGCCCGCCCAGTCCCCCAAATCAACGCGTAGCTCCCATGTTCCTTGTGAATCATCAGACGTCAGAGTCACCAAGTTGTCATTGCCCAACCAGAACTCACCGGACAGATCGCCAAACCCAAGCTGGTACTCGGCCCATTTACGGTAAAAGTCCACGCTGCCATCTTGTCGCCTCTGAAACACGATCCATCCTCCGCCGTCAGTTTCCATGTCACAGTAGACAAGAAGACCGCCATTACCGAATCCCTCTGGGTTGATTGTGTAGATACCGCTTGAACGATAACCGGCATCTAAGAGCATCTTGCAACTTCTGTAGGAATTCAAGGGACTATTAGTCAGTGAGTAGAGAGGTGTGTCCTCATCTGCATCAAAGTACACACTCCCTTGAGTTGCATTGAAGTCTTCGGGATGCTCTCGTCTTGTGGCAAGGTGTAACTCGCACATGTTATTGCAGTCGTTAAAGTTAAACGACTTGCAACGTTCATCCATGCTGCATTCCCGTGCACAGAGGACGCGAGAACGCAGAGTTTTGTTTGCATATGCTAACCCTTGTAGTGCGCGATTTTCTGCAGCGTAAAATGTATGTTCGCCTGTATAAGGTGAAGTTTCCAATCCAGAGACAATCAAGATAGTTCCCTGGATCACCAAGGATACTATGTAAAATGACTCCAAAACAAAATGTTGTTTCGCCATTTTCTCCATCTGAAACCGTAGATAACTTGAATGATACTGATGATCGGTGGTCATGGAATTTGGTACTGCTTCGATTGGAAAAGGTAGATGCAAAGGATGAGAGTGCGTTCGATTACTTCCCCCAGCTTACTCTCGTCTGGCTCCTGGCGTAATGACAGACATGCGCAGTGGAGCTGAATAAACGAACGGTTTCGGATAAAGTTTCGTGCAAGAGCTGGAAACATGGGCGTCGCCAGGATTTTTCTAGAGGGGGGCAAAACATATTCTCCAAAAAGATCTTGTTTTCTCAAAATATTCTCGATTTATCAGTTCCGCCCCCATTAAAGTTACACCAATATGGGTTATCGCTTCTTTTATTTTTTTTAATTTTTTTTCTCACTTTTTTTCTTCCTTTTTTATTTGCTTTTCCGGGGGGGGGGGAGAATGATGCAACCTGACGCCACTTTTTCCTTCATAATATATCATCTCAATGAAGGTCATTCATTGCAAAAATTATGATAAGACATGAATCTGGGACTGAAATATATTTCCAATTTTGTTAAAAAAAACTTTGTACACAATCGCGGAAGTGGCGTCAGGTTGCAACATTTTTCCAAGGCTGCATCCGAATCAATTAACTGTCTAGAGCACGTCCACGCCCAGTGCAAATACGCGGGCCGCTCTGACAATAATTTGTATAGCCGTAGCTGCCTGCATAGAGCTACATAGGGTTTGTAGCTCTATGCTCCATGGAAGCCCGTTTTGGACACTTCCTGAGGCGCCCGCCGGACGTTGCATGGCCATGATGGCCTTATGGGATACTTACCCAAATGACCAGCTCGTCGAGTCGGTTAGTTGGGCCAGGCTCCAGTAAGCGCGAGAAGTCACGTGAGAGGTCAATCGAATGCTGTCGCGCGCTTGCACGAGTAGTAGCGCGGGTGAATCAATCGAACGCGCTGTGTGTAATTTACTGATTGGTCTGCAGGTGTAATGCCGCATGCCTTGTTATTGGTCATTTTTAACCGTAGCCTTGATTGGCTAACGTTATGATGCAGTAGTGGTAAGTGTAATCTTCTCGCGTTGTAAGATATGGTTAAACGTTATTTAGCATTGGATTCTTTTTGGTTTAGTTGTAGGTTACAATATCGAGGTCAGTTTTGTAATATAGGTTTTTCCGGCGAATTTCCGAATTTTTCTAATCAGTTTCATTATCAGCCATTCAATTTCGCGTGAGTTTTGCACATGTGGTCTAATTGGGGTTTCTTTTTCACTTGGGGTTCATTCAATTTCAGAGCGGTTATATTTTTGCCAAAGCTATTACTTTGTTTTCCGAAATCAGTTCTTTTTTCCCAGTGCATTTTTTTTCGAGAGCAGTTATTAATCTTTTTTTTTTAGAGCAGTTTTTTTTTTTCGAGAGCAATTGTTTTTATTTCCGAAGACGTAAGCGGCGCCCTTCCCCAAAGGCCCAATTTGATGACGTCATCGTGTTTCACAGGTCACCATATAAATAGATACCCAGTGTCCGATCTTCCCCGCTTTTTATCATTGATGCAGTCGTGTTGCTGCATGCAGTGGCGACAGCCTAAGTACTTTACATGTACATTCCTCAAAAGTGCAGCCTGTAATACTGAAAATAAAAAAGCTGCTCTTGAAAATAAAAATGACTGCTTTCGGAAAACAAAGTAACGGCTTTGGCAAAAATATAACCCCTCTGGAAAAAAATAAAATTTCGAAAATGAAATAGCGATGGCAATAACGGGCTTTCGTACATTTCGAGCCCTCATTGGCATTTGTAATTTGCGAGTAAGGATCCAAAGCTCTGAAAGTTATGGGATAGAAGTCAGTAAATATTCTGTGAGAAAGTAAAATGTGGTTGGATAGTCAGTGAAAAAGTCCGAAAGTGTAGAAATCATGAGGCGGGAGGGGGGGGGGGGGGTGGGGGGGGGGGTGAGGGGGGGGGGGTGAGGGGTGACCCCCCAACCCCTCCCCCTCCCGAGCTCTAACTCATATTGATTTCTTCATTGAAATATAGGTTTTCCTGGCCAATTTCACCAAGTTTTCATTCAATTTAACGCCTGGCTCATTTGATTTAGATTGAAATTAAAAAATCACGCATATCGGCATTCCACAATCAAAAAGAATCATTCTATTTCACTATCCGAACATTCTATCGCCTTTTAGCTTCACTCGTCCCTATCAAAGATGCATTCATATTAAAAGTATCGCGTTGTTCATTCAATTTCGTTTAAACCATTAGTAAGGGGTTGATCGGGCATTCGTTTACATTAATGGGCAAACATATTTCACATTTTGTCAAACATCATTTAAGACTTCATACGTGTCCGTATTCCTGTCTTCTTGATGTCTTCAAACCGTAGATTGACTTTCTTTCTTAATTAAAGGGTATGTGCAATGAATTTTTCTCAGGAAGTCTTGTTGCGCAACTCTGTGAAATGTAAGAAAACTACACATTTGACAACACTTTTTGAGTTAATCTTGTTGCAAATGTGCACTTCTTTAAACATTTAACAGTTTCCATGCTTTTCCGGACTAACGCTGTTACTGTGATGTCATTTCAGTTTAGGGTTTTTTCTTACAAATTATTCAAACAAAATTTGCTAATTGAAAACATTTGTGGGAAAGGGTTGGTCATTGGCTTACTGCCATGTGCTGACACATCATATAATCACCAAATAAAAGAAATTTATGACAGCAAAATATTCAAAATTCTAGCAACTTTTTTTTGCTGAAATCTTGGCTGCCTAAAAATGAAATTGAATGAACCCCAAATGAAAAAGAAACCCCAATTGGACCACATGTGCAAAGCTCACGCGAAATTGGATGGCTGATAATGAAACTGATTATAAAAATTCGGAAATTCGCCGGGAAAACCTATATTATTTTTAAGAGCAGTTATTTACATTTTTAAGAGCAGTTATTATTATTTTTGAGAGTAGTTATTTATATTGTTCAGAGCAGTTATTATTATTTTTGAGAGCAGTTATTGATATTGTTCTCAAAAATAAAAATAACTGCTCTTAAAAATGTAAATAGCTGCTCTTAAAAATAATAATATATAAAAAGATGCAGTCTTTGATATCAATTTCACGCTCTTAATTAAATGAAATTAGCCCTGATTTTTTCGGGGTTGGGGGAGAAGAACATTTTTCGCCCAAAACCCTTGTACTTTCTCTAGCATATAAAATATTCTCAATTTTTCCTTTCTTTTTCTCCTTTTTTAGATTTTATATTTTTGTTCTTTTTGCCCCCCCCCCCCCCGCGACGCCCATGCTTTTTGGTTTCACCGATCTGCCAGCTAATCAAGACGTATTCGATATTTTATTCAGGCGATTTTAATGAAGTTATGTTAGGTTGACAGCTTGTTGTTTTGGGGGATGGTCATTATGACTACAATATTTTGCCGAAGGCAACCTGAATTATTCATTCAATGCCATGATATACGGCTCGGCCTACTTACACTGAATAATTTAACGCGTGACCGTAGTTACGTAAATAAAATAACCAACATGCTTAAGGCCAAGAAAAAAAATAAGTCGGTCTCTGGTCAGCGCACGCGTCTATTTTAATCATGCGCGTCAATCCTTTTTTTTCAAAATGTTCCGCGGAAGCTCCAACAGCGCCCTTTATTGCCGCACTTCCTCAATTTGTTTTACCAAAGAGCACCAAGGAATGGAAAATTGCACCAAGAAGGCAAATGATCGAAAGCACCAAGGCAAATAATGGAGGACACCAATATACATGAGGACACCAAAAAAGCAAAATAGTACCCCACCTTGTCTGTACAATCCAAGCTTGAAGAAAAAAAAGAAGAAAAAGCCGCGTCGCCGCGTCAATTCCGACACTTTGGTCTGACCAGAGACCGAATATTTTTTTTTTTTTGGCCTAAACCGCTGCAGAATGTCAAGGCCGACGTGGGTAGTCGGATCGGTAAATTATTACCAAACAAATTGAAAGGTAGTTACGCTTAATATGTTAAGATGCATCCAGATCCAAACTCTGTACTAATTTCTGAAATGTTTGGTATGTCGAAACAAAGTGAACAATCGTAATACTTTCGAATGATCACCGTTGAGCGTAATGACAGACATTCGCAGTGGAGCTAATAAAGGAAAAGTTTCGGGAAAGAGCTGGAAACATGGGTGTCGCCAGGATTTTTTCTAGAGGGGGCTGGGCAAACAAATTTTCCAAAAAAATCCTGTTTTTCTCAACATATTGACTTATCAGTCCTCCCCCCCCCCCCCATTAAAGTTACAACAATATGACTTCTCGCTGCTTTTCTTTTCTTTTTTTTTCTCATTTTTTTGTCTTCTCTTTTTTTCTATTATATTCTATTCTGTATTGGTGATTTGTTTTTTTCATTTTCCTTTTCAATTTTTCCTTTATTCGTGGTGGCGGGAAAAACATTTTTCTTTTCATTATATTTTTTAATGGATATTCATCAATTCGTAGACCGTTAAATTGGTATTAGTGGTGGACAGCTGAATTTTGTGATCTCTTTATTAAAATAGACACGACTTGGGAATAGAGTATGCAAATTACGTGACATTTTCACGGCTACTACTCAATAACATGTTCTTTATCACAGTTATATTTTTTTTACAAAATGGGGTGTGTCATTTTTTTTATCATACGGTCACTTTCTTTTTGACTCGCCATGTATTCATCTTTTCATCTGTTATAAACACAAATTGAGCTACTGCCATGGTCACACAAAAATAGAGTCTAATTGCCTGCCTCGTCTCCTTCCTAAATGTCAATTGCGTTTGCATGAGTCGAGAAGACTTTTGTTCCATTAACTCTCTGTCATTTACCTCTGAAGGCCTGGCTAAGGCTGAAATGTATTGCCACTTAATTTGTGTTTAACTTTAATCTGTTAATCTTCCCGCCGTCATCATCATCATTAGCCTTTTTGAGAATTATGGCTGACACAATAGAAGGGCGCTGTCACAAACTGAATGGGGTGGGCGAGATGTACTTTTAGGATTCATGGCTCAGTGCCCACGCCTCTCTGTGTTTTGTACCGTGCCAGCGTATCGCCTGCATCGGCTACTTTGCCGGGCGATTTACTTAAATATTTTAGTGATTTACAAGGACGACATTGCCAATATTTTAATCGCTTATTGTGTTGGCCGTAAACGGCATATAGCGATTAAGAAACAAACATGTCGGGGCCACACAAACATGCAGGGTTGGAAGGAGAATCACAAAGAGGGATGGGGGGGGGGGCAGACCAATCCATATCTGGCTACCATCTCTCAATTTTTGGGTCTACATGTACAAGTCTATATTCCATGACTGAAATTTTTAAAAATAGATCAATATTTTCTTGCTCCAAATTATTTTGGAATCAAGTTGCATTTAAGTATCTAGTCGTTAGACTAGTCATTGCTGAAACCAAGGGGGTGGCTGTGGAGTTTAGGGTCCGAGTTCCTATAATAGATGAAACATCCACCTTTAACTTTTTACTTTTGTCAAGTTTCAGCATTACAAAAAACTAGTACAAAATGTCGTACTCCTAAGTTAGAGTTCATCAGATTTACACTTTATAGTAGTTAAACTGTATTTAAAAAAAGTGGCAACAATATATGGAGTTCATCAAATTAGGTTTCCCCTTCTATAAATTAGGTTGTTTCCATTTTTTTAAATTAATTGTGACAATAAACAAATTCGGTTGTCATGTTGTAATTCATGGTATGAAGCAAACATGAAGCGCACATGACACAATTAAGCAGATACAACTAGTGATTGCTAGCTTTCAATCACTTCCTTCACATCCCCATCAACATCGTCATCTCAAGGACAGACTGTTCAGCTGTAATTACTGTCTTATTTTTATAAGAGATTAGTGTTATTTATTATCTGCGGTCTCGGTCTCGCAACTTCAGGTCTCGGTCTCGGACTATCCGGTCTCGACTACTTTTTAACATAAAGATATAAAAGCGCCACCGTTCTGTTTATTGAGATTATGTTCCTTTGTCTCCCTCCTCATTTCCAAGCACACAAGACATGGATGCGTCACTACATAAATCGATTCGATATATAGGCCCAGATTTCATGAAGGCATTTCGGAAGGTGATTTTCTTAAATAGTCGATGAATCCAAAATAATTGCAATTTTTGTAACTTCTACACGAAAATCCGATTGGAGGCATCGGGAATGGCGCCGCCATGCAGTGTTGACTTTTAAGCCCCATTGGTTCTGAAATGGCTAGATGCGATGCGAGGGCGCAGCCTATCCTACACCATCTCGGGACTTGCTAGCCTCCCTCCACTCTTCCCTATCCAGCATTAGGGTCCTCGGCTGAGTCCGTCATACGTCAGTGAGTCAGTCAAGTTAAACCAATTATTCACAGTTCGCAATGGTATAAACGTAAGCATGTACTGTCGAAAGTGTCACCACGCAGGTAACCCGTATGCTGCCCTCTATAGGTGAGATATAGGGAGCTGAAATAAAGGCTGCAAGTAAATAGCGCTGGAATGCCATCAGGACCAACTGCTTTTCTGCAGTTGATACGCCGTAGTTGGTTGAAGACATCCCATTCTTGTAGAACTGGACAAGGTTCCTGTGCAGGTAAGTATACTGGTAAGTATTCATGTCCAAAACAGGGATGTCCTCTGCGACTGATGTGAAGTGGTTATTTATGCTCGATCAGCCACTTGTTTTATAGAACTCGCTGGATCTATTCATGGTGATAGAATTATTGAGGGAATGGAATTAGACCCTCTTGTCATTGTCCGAATTTTTCCCGATACCAAGTTGCGGGGTTCGAAGCTTTGACCTTCTGAACTCGATGATGGTAATAGTTCTGCTCTGACTTGGAGATTAGCCGGATGATTTTATTTCTGACTGTCTTCCATTGAACGTTACCTCTTCTGAACAGATTTTGTTGCCTTCTTATCAGGGATTTGAACTCTGCTGTCATCCACGGTTTGTCTCTGCAATGCAATGTCACATCACAGCGGGAAAATGAAGACATATTTACTTGTGTAGTATTGCACACATAGCGTCACACTTGGAATGTACTTCTTGTACACTCCGTACCTCCATCCAGTAATGATGAACAATCCATTGGCCAAACTCTCGAAGTGCCGAATCTCGAATTGGTCGAACCCGTCAACATCATTGCAATGTTAATATCATCTTGCACCTTAGGAGACAGTCGTCACTGGTTGCCACTGCACTGTATTGTGGTCACTGTGCCCCAGTGGTGGCAAAATGTTCGGTTTTTGGCTGTGACCGGAGATGCTTGTGATGATTTTCATCAAGAACAGCTCCCACGAAAGCCGTACAAGTCAAACATTTAAACAAGTTAACATAAAACGATGCTTTAAATAAAGATTGATATTAAAAGCAATATCATACACTCTAAAAAGGCCCGTGTCGGCTTAAACAAGGAATCCGGTTTCTATTTTTAAGATTGACACTTCCAGGGTCAAAATGGACTCTTTTTGGGGGGTCAAAATGCCACTTTCGGCAAGGTTTTCTGGTCAAAATGACCCAGAAGGTAAGTCAGAGAAGTGTCATTTGGACCCGGAAATGTCAAATTTGACAGTAAATCATTGTCCATATCACCATTTTTCCATTGTGTACTAACTTGTTAAAGTGCATATTTTGATCTCTTCCGTAAAAACCATGTTTGCTCAGTCATCCATGACAATGACATAAAATTAATACTATTCGATAGAGGGCGTTCTAGCAGTTTTGTTCTTGTAGATGTCGCTTTCCGAAATTAAGAATCATTTATAAATTGGCATCCTTTTCTTTGAGACACCCTATAGAATCCGGATTCCTTGTCAATCTGACCAGATACTTTTTACTCGAATAAAAACATGAAATTCTCGATTTTGTTATCACGGGTAATAATAACAACTTGAAAGCACTCAGAGAGCGCAAAGCTCCGCCAAGGCTGAACAATTCCCCGCCATATTGTCAGTACACCTGAAAGAAATACTGGCATATCCATTGGACTTCAATATTTTATTTCACATTGAAAATGTCAATTGATTGCTCATATTCTGATTTTATCAAAAAAAATAGCAATGTTGACCGCTTTATATAGTTAGCTATTCAATAAAACAAAATTGATCCTAAACTCAACCATTTTGTAGTCTACATGTATATGCTAGTGTCGGTCTACCTCTCCACTCCCCCATTGTTAAAATGGTCTACTCCATTGACCTGTGTGGTTAAATTAGCTGAAGGGATACAAGGTCACAAGGTCAGTGCACGCCCACGAAGCTGGTCAGTTGTACACAGAGTTTAAATACAAAATGGTGCAGAATCATTTAAACCAAATCTTCTACCAGACACAGATATGGATCACTTCCAAAATCTAATCGATTTGTACTTGCACCAACGACTACTCCTAAAAACAAATTCATAAAAATCCGTTGTAGCGTGACTATACGACTCCATCAAATGTGGACTCATTGGTAGTATTGCGCGTGCGAGGGTACGATAATATGCTATTTTTAGGCTCATAATGGGAGAGTGACCTGTCACGTGCGAGGGCTTAACCAATTAAGGGGAGAAAGGGGTCCGGATTTTCATAGGAGTCGGATTTTCATATGACACCGTCAGTAACATTTTGAGTTATCCTGTTCTCAGACCAACCGACCAACCAACAAACAAACAAATCAAACAACAAACTAACCAACGCTGATGACAACATAACCTCTTTGATGGAGGTAAAATGTAGTGCTTATATACAGTGCTGTAAACCTGAGGTTTGTAAGCGCTTTACAGGTGACAATTACAATTGACAGCCAATACAAAGTAATTGTATAATAACACTGACGGCTTAAACTCTAGATTCTCAGTTTACTGGTTTCTTCGTCAGTTCATCTTGTTCAAATATATTTTCGTGTAATACCAAGTCTTGATTAATAATTCGACAAGTTCACTTTATTTTCTTTTAGTCTTACAAACAGCTCTTTTTATTCTTACCAAACCGAAAAGCCCTCACGGTCAGGCCAAGAAACTTAAGTCATACGAATCGCGAGGTGGCAAGATATTATTTGGTTACCAAACTCAAGCGCACCAGCCCACCTCACACCGCGGTAATCTTGCCCCGTGTAGTTGACTGGATAGGAATACTCCCCATTCAGGTTAGTCGGCACGAGATCCACATTCCCGACTCCTCCAGTACAAGTCTTGAACCACCAGCCTCCCTTCAGCTGAGCGGCACAATTGGCGTTGCCATCGGCGTCATTGTCGCGATCGTAAGTTGAGAACTGCTGGCCTGAGGAAACGTCAGGGAGAGAGTTACCTAGCAAACACACAAGAAATAATAGTACGCGTTGACATTTATCGAAAAGCAGTGTGCTGCTCCATTGAGCAAGTAAGACAAAAACTTCACAAGCTTCCCCGAATAGATGCGAATCCACGACTTCAAGCTGAAATTAACTGCAAACATTCGACAACCAAGGTAACCAGTGTTGATTATGACTGATACCAATCCAATATAACACAACGTGCATTTATGAAGTAAACTCCATCTTATTTTGGGCGAAGTCGAGGTGTAGAGGAATCGTAAACTCAAAGTGGCTATTTTCTGGCAAATTTCACAGGTGTTCATCAAAGACCAGTAAAACGTACATCGTGACTTTTTACTCGGTGAATAATCAAGTATATAGACTCGTAAAACAAATATGTTACGTTATGTCAATCATACGTGCAATGGTTTCAATGACATTAATTTGAATTGCTGATCACACTAAGTCCTTGTGTACACAATGATTGAAGGGATAAAGAATAAAGGTAATAACAAGAACACGCATCCAACGCTTGGTGATGCATTTGGAAAGGGTATTGTGGACCTGCTTATTGAGGCTTCGTGCACTTCGTGCGTTGTAATGCATTGTATAAACATGGTATTTCGTCATTTCAAGTACTTGAGTTCCCTTCAGTGACGTAATGTAAACAGAGGACGACTTTGGTGTTCGGTGTTTGGACAAGACTGCTTTTGATTTTTTTTTTAAATTGTTTCAGAAGGCTATTACTACAACAAGTATTGAAACAAAAGTAAAAGTTAAAACACTTTTGAGGGATTATAATGAAAGAAACACACTTATTTTGACAAGTAGATCAGATGATATACCTGTTGAAGAATGATGTTGCCATGGTTTCAGTGGATTCACATGTAGTGTGAAGTTGTCACCTGCGATCTTGAACGTTCCAAACTTTATTTTAATCGTGTATTTGGCTTCTTTTACGAACATCTGAAGTTCCCAAGTGCCTTCCGATGTGAGCTGGCGGACTATCTCGTTCCCAAGCCAGAACTCTCCCGTCATATCACCGAAGCCATCTCGGTACTCAGCCCAGCTACGGTTGAAATTCACTAAGCCGTTCTGACGCTTCTGTATCACCTGAAACAGGTCAACAATAAAGGAAGAGTCACCTACTAACTTCATCACTTTTTGTTCTGGAAAACGGGATAATGTTTTGTCTAAAAATTGCGTCGACGGACCATATACTTTCCAAGCTGCCGAAAAACTCATTTCCAAATGGGGGCGCTCTTCGAAACTGACCATTATTATGCATACTGCAAATTACACAATGTATATGCTCATTTTCACAGCGCATCGGAATGGGTACTCTCAGAACTATCTAACCATTTATTGAAATATTTGCTGAAAAAAAAAATAATTTTCAAAAAAGTCTGCCGGGGGCAAAGTGCCCCCCTGCCCCCCCCTCCCCCCCCCCCCACATTAACCATCGACTGTTGTCCTAATTTAGATCTCCCAAATAGTGGGAGATTTATATTACAAAACACCAAGTTCGCGTCATGGTGGGCGGTAACTGTGGGTGGAGCGTGGCAAGCAAAGCTTTTCATTGGGTGAGACGTAAATGCCCGTCCTGCGTACGTTCAAAACGAATGAACACTATTAAAAACGTTTTCATAATGGACCCGTTGGCGCTGTCACTCGACTGACGTGAATCGACTTGTTCTTTTCGTTATGGTAACAAAACACCTGGGGATGAACAGGCGGATAATCCCTCTAACGAAGTTCCCGGTGAATAGGTTCATTACCATTATTCCTCATACAGCCGGACTTTGAGTAATGAAGTACCCGCACTGCCCGTGTGAATGTCTTCCCATCTATTGAAACATGATCACGGTGGCGCTGTCACTCGACTGACGTGAATCGACTTGTTCTTTTCGTTAATGGTAACAATACACTTGGGCATGAAGAAGCGGATAATCCCTCTAAGGAAGTTCCCGGTGAATAGGATCATTACCGTCATTTCTCATACAGCCGGTCTTTGAGTTAAGTAAGTACCCGCACTGCCCGTGGGAAAGTCTTCCCATCTGTTAAAACACGATCTAGACCGTATAACTATATGTATACAACAATTATTTATTTTACTTTGCTTTAACCCATCCACCCACCACTTTAAAAGTAATGTAAAAACACAATTTATTAAAAGTCTAACTTGTATTTATTAATTTAAATAAGTAAATTCACCCCGACATCGTCAAATGAATACACCACACACTTTCTGATTTTGTTTGCCCTACATCAATCATTTTATTTATTCATTTTTTGTTTCATTCAAACTTGGAACTTTACCCACCACCATTAATAACCAGTATTAACTTTTAGCTTTTGAAAATAAGTAACTACATTAGTTCAGGAGTAGACTATAACAACGGTGCTCCTTTCTTGCTTATTTCAAATGTTACTCGACGAGATTGATTGTGTACTGAACAAGTTCAGTGGTGTTATCGAAAAGCATCGTATAGAACGAAGTGCCAATATCTGATTGATCAGCCTTCCATTCGGTCAAAATGTCTGCAATGATCGGGTTTATCTCGGCGTTCAAGTCCACCCCTTCGCCGCTGAATGAACTAGCGCCCAAAAGGGCAGCTACTGCGTGAAACATAGGTAGAACCCTGCCCGTGTCTAGTGACTGGATTGCTTCATCGAAGTGCTCGTCCATGAAATCATCGATGCGGTTCTCAGGATTCACGCCGAAGAAGAGGCATGCGTGGTCCCATTGACTTGTCCAGTCCTCCTCGCATCCTTCACAGCCAAGTTGTTCTTGCGCACGGTAGACTAGCCGAAGTATCTCGTCCGTGATGAGCTTAGTCAAGATTCGCTTGGTGAGTCTTCTTGCCCGTGCCCGTCGATCGACAATGTCCTGATTCGTAGACTCTGTAGTGAAATTAAGAAAAAAGAAACGGAAAGAGTAAGCGTTGAGATACTGTGATGATTTAGACCATGTCTATGGCTTCGTTGATAGCCTTGCTCCGATCGGACAAATTCATCCATTCCTCTGCCGTGAGGTTCAGCCCCTTTTTTCCTGGCAGTAGTTTAGTTTTGTCTTCGTTGAAGTAGTATTCTCGTAGGTTAACGTACACGTGACCCTTGAAGCGCTTGACATAAACATAACGCTCACCTCCAATGTGGAATCTAACGGCGTTCCTGTCGTTCTCTTCCTGCTCGGGGTCCGGGCTGAACTTTCTCTTCTTGCCGGGTTTTCCCTTGATGAACGGGGGTTCGGCGAGTTTCATGGGTGGTTTGCCGGACAGCTCTGCCATGGCAGCTGCCAGCAAGTCCGGTGCAGGCCCGGAGTCCGCCTGACTCTCCTCCTGTTGAGCTGGTTGGACGGTAGGTATGGCCCACAGGCTCTCTCGGGTGAAAACGTTGTAATAATACGGTCTCTTCTCACTTGCGCTGTAAGCTTCGCGCCAGCCTCTTTTCACCTGGGTGTGAGTTAACTTTTTCACACACTCAAACGGCCCATTTTCTAAACCAATGGATGGCGAAGATGGAGGTACGATTGGTCCTGGATCCATCTCTTTTAGAGGGCAAATTTGTTTGATTTTGCGTGCAGAAAATTGCGTTATCTTGCAGAGAATTCGATGTCTTCAGTGGCAGGCAGACGAATGACCATCAAAAAACAAACGCTCCGACTTTTATACGCAGTCCTCTCGTATCCACAACAATCCATTATATTACGTTGCGGGTTTTAACTTGTCCGAAGCATCTCTATTCATTACGGGTTATTCCCATTGTTCCCTCCGGGCTTGTCCGAACTTGTTTGTGACGTCACATCTACGACGTCTTCTGTTGCTGTCTTTGACTCGCCCGAGTCTACCTGTCACGTCATGTACCCAAACGTCTTCTACTTAACACACTCAGACGTGTCTATATTTAGAAACATATACATTTATCTTCCAATCACCATCGACTGTATAATTTAAATTAACCAATCGGCATTAAGCGTACTATTTGAATTAACCAATCAGATTTGAAACTTATCCCCACTCCGTTCGGTTCACTAGCGCGAGCTCACCATCGCCACTAACGTGGCTCGGTATATGAGGCCCTGCCTGCGACTTCGTCGCTCGCACGCAACCCTCGAGACAAGTCTCCAGGCTTGCGCTACTGCCCACTCCGTTCGGGTTCACTAGCGTGAGCTCACCGTCGCCACTAACGTGGCTCGGTATATGAAGCCCTGCTTGCGACTTCGTCGCTACCACGGTACCCGCACCACTTCCACCAACCCGCACCACCCGCACCACCCGCACCACCCGCACCACCCGCACCACCCGCACCACCCGCACCACCTGCACCCACCCTCCGAGTAGCACCACAAATAGGGGTCCCATCGACGCCTCCTATACTACTAACATGATACAAAAAAATGTGTGTATGCTAAGTAAAATGCTTGCGTAATTAAATCTTCAGACTCGTTCAAACCAAGTATAACAACTACAAATGAAATGCCAAACAATATACTAGCAATACTGTAACTCCGGCTGCACTGTGTTTCATTGGGACAGCTTCTCGTCTCAGGCGTGCTACAAATACGACTGTGCTTTTTGAACAAACAATTTACGATATCGGATCAAAATTCAGGGTATTTCTGTTAGGCATTGACACTGGCTTCTAAATAACTCTACAGGGTATCGAAGTGTGACGTCATTTTGAACCGGGAAGTGTAGCGCAAACAAATGGAGTACGCGCGCGTGTTGGTCCACGGGCTGAATCACGCGTTAATGTCTTTTTTACACACACTGGTGCAGTGCCCGTCTAAAATGTGCATGTTCGGGAAGTGCAAATTGCTTTGCCGCTGGTATTGGTTGCATACTTGTAGAGTTTTTGAGAACTGCTCGTGCAAACAACGCACGCGATTCAATGGTCACAGGTTGAACGCACACTCACGTCAAAGTTTGTGCCAAGTTTGAAGTTGTTTGGGCGAGTGGTTCTCGAAAAAGCTGCAAAAAAGGCGAAGATATTCACCTCTACTGGACAATGGTAACGCCTTGCAGTAAGGTTGCTCAGTCGACCGCCTACAATGGTTGCTCAAATGCATGTGCCCGTGAAGCCACTCACGTACGTGTACATAGGTAAACATGGCATGCAGTGTTATTCACCTATACTGGACAATCGTATCGCCCTACAATACACACGCGCGTGCCCGCCACCTTCTTTTTTGCCAGTGTTTGCGTGGGCGTGATGTATTCACTTCGGTACCCAATACCGCTTGAGATGAACCCAAAAGTAGCCGGTGTCATAATGAAATCTGGACTTTTATATCTTACATGGATTCTAACCCTCACACGTGACCTATTACTGTCCTAATAAGCTTCACTTAGGCATGCGCAATACAACCGATGTGCCCATACTTCAAACAGTCCAAATTTCACACTACAACGGCATATATTTCTTACTGCACATACGCACAATGCGTTTACAGGGATCAACCCACAAAGTTCAGGCCAGATTCGACAAATCCGGCTCAGATTTGATCTGATACTATAATGGCGCTTTTTCGGGTCAAATGGCCAAGAAAGGTGACTCGGAGTCGAAGAAGTGTCATTTTGACACAGAAAAGTATTAGGTCAAATTTGACCAGGAATCCGGATCAGATTTGACTTGATACTCTTCTAGCGCCTTTTTTCGGGTCAAATGGCCAAGAAAGGTGACTCGGAGAAGTGTCATTTTGACACGGAAAAGTGTTAGGTCAAATTTGACCCGAAATCCGGATCAGATTTGACCTGATTCTCTTCTGGCGCGTTTTTTTTTTCGGGTCAAATGGCCAAGAAAGGTGGCTCGGATATGTGCCATTTTGACACGGTCAAATTTGACCCATATTTGGGTCGAATCTTACCCCGGACCTTTAAGAGTGTAGGTCTATAGCTGAAATACAGGGGAATCATAGAGCTATATTAAATTAATATAGCTCTATGGGGGAATAGACAAAAGCTCTGAGAATAAAACAAACATGTTTTTGCACTTTGAACGTTAGTATTAACCTATAAAACACAGTGTATAGTTCTGCTAAATCCTGCGATTTGTTCTACCGTCACCCGTCGGGATGAATGTGCAGACAAGTAGTAATTTTACGAGAACAGCTTGTAAGATGGTCGGTTGCCAAAAACTGGTTCCTCGGTAAACGACTGCGAATTTAGAAAAAGGAAAATTTTAAAAACGGTGCATTAACAGCCATCCGTTCTTGTACCGCTATTCTGCAGTAAAGCTATCAAGTCAGCTAACCTCGTGAAGCTATAATGGTGCAAGTACCCTGAAAAAACTGTGTTTAAAGTTTGAACACATTTCTCAACACGTAATACATGTAATATCCAGTTTTCACGTGTTTTAATCCGCGCAATGTTTACACTTGTGGATGTATGTGGCATGTTAAGGCATCGTACGAAAGCCTGTTATTATACCGCCAACTATAATTATAGATGTAAACACAAATGCCTTACAGGATTCAAGTCGAAAGACAGGGTTAATACAGACTTGCCTCTCTCTTTTTATCACCAAAATGTCTCAAAAATTTACTTGAAGATAAGGCCAAAAAAAAGTCTCCGGTTTCTGGTATGGAGCTTGCCCAAAAAGTGGTGCGGCGACTTTCTTTTTTGCTTCAAATGTTGGCTGATGACTGCAAATGGTGCCCGACTAAACTTAGTGCAAATGTATGGGAGTCCGGAGAGGCCACATAAAGCTTAATGTCGATCATAACCCCATCTAAAAACACGTTAAAATTGTGCAGCAGCAGGATTCCAGTCAAACCAGTGAGTTTGGCGGTTTTGAGACATCATCTTTGATTGAAAAAAAAACTTTTTCATTTTGCCGACGCGCATGGCTACGGCGACGCGCGCGCATACCAGAAACCGGAGACTTTTTTTTTGGGCCTGATAGGGGACTTGTTACAATTTATTCCTGATGACTAAAACATGTATCAAAGACCATTTGCATCTGACGTCACATCTGAGGACAGGTCTTTATTGCGCTCGTGATACAGTTGAGTACAGAGATATTTTGCGTTACATACTTAAGTGGACATTGCTTTGTTCTCGTGTAGTTACGAAATAACAAGTTTAAAAACATTGACACGTGCTGCAAAGAGTTTTTGAAAGTGAATTTTTGACCTTACTTTCCCTCAATAATTAATTTACTTCAATTTGCTATAAATAACCCTTAACCAAACATGCCTCTAACACTGTTTTTTTTTTCGAAAGTGGAAAACACTGTGTCACGACCTGTGCGAGTCCACAAAACAGTTCTTGCAACATGTGGAGGCTCATTTGTTCACTGGTCGAAGTCCCCAAAGTGAATTGCAATGCCCGTACACCAGTTTGTACCTGTATTTGCCCACATTGTCTAACTGTGCATGGTCTTGAACAGCTGCAGCCAGATGCTTTATACATAGGCCATAATTCACAAGATTATGTGAAGCTCATCCGAGTATCCCAGCGCCTTGTTTGCAGGGCGGTGGGATAAGGGCGCACCGTGCAATTAAGGGGTCTATTTGTGATGAGCAATGTTATATTCGCCTTACCTTCGGGCAGTAGTCAGGCACCGTGAAGTATTTGGACGGGTTCTTGATTCCCTGGCTGTAGTTGTAAAACCCAGTCACGGCAAGGAGAGCAGCTATACAAAAATATAACCAATAGTATTTATGTCTGAAGGCCTGATAAACTAAACGGGAAAAGTCCAAAATGGCGGCTATTGCACCGTTCACGTGATACTGTCACGTGGATGCAAATCCTTAATAGTTGAGCTATATTGCGAATCTCCCAAATGTATGAAATATTATTTCTAAACTTAAATGAAGAAGGACACTTAATATATCTATCCATATCTTCCCCGATTGGATTACAATGTGTTTAATTTAGAAGTAGGGGGCAGACCTGAAGGCCCAGAATTGCCTACGCAGACCAAATCACGATTTGTATGCTCTAAATTGTTGTATTATTAGAGCATTTTGTGGACCATGAACTTGAAGGTTTGTTATAAAAAGGGGCGCTGAAGCCGTGCAAAGGACTGCGAGCTCGTATTTTTGTGAAATTTTGATGAAATTGGGCCCGAAAATTGCTCTATTTTGCAATGGAGTGCATGAAACTTTTTTTTTTTTCAAAATGGCAATGGGCCACAGGACTCCTTTTAGGGGTGATAATGTTTGGATGGAATCTTCTCCCAAAAGTCATCGGATGGCCACCCATAACAGAAAATGAAAGATGATGAAATAAGCTTTAATTTGATAGGTGTCTCAAATACCTCGGAGAGTTGTGAGTATTTTAAATAAATTTTGGAAGTAAGCGTAATTTTCACTGAAGTCTCATGGGAGTCGATCTGCACCACATGGTACCCGTCGTTTCGGTGTTCTGAGAGAATGGGTTGTGCTTACTTTCTCCAAACTGTCCAATCACGTTGAAGCTATTTGGAATGCAATCGGTTTTGGAGACAGACAGCGAAGCTGTGCCAGTCTTGAAGGATATGCCGAACGAGTCAACAGTCAACTTATGGTCGCCCAGGTAGACAGTTTCCTGGTATGTAGCATTGTCTGTAGATAGACGAAGAAGAAAAACGTTATTCGGATCAAATGGGTTTTCGAGAACAGCACTTACAATATATGAGCACCAATATGATTAACAGATTATGGCCATGCAACGCCACGAAGGCAGTTTCGTTTAACAATTCCAAGATGCCTAAAACAATGAGGGCGCTATAAAGACACTAGGTTTGTTGACAGTGTGTGCAGTGTCCAGGCCTAGTGTTTAACTTGTAAACGCTTTTTGCAGTAGTTTGCATGATGAATCCGACTCAAGTTTAGACGCGTTACAATAAATAATTTATGTTAGTAAACTCTTGCAAGAAAGCCATTTTATAATGTGTTTAACAGTTAGACACTTTCAACTGCAGAGATGAATCAATGCAAATATTCATTTGATCTGGCTCGAATCTACGGAAGCTTAACCTTGCGCAGCGTTTACAAAAAAAACTTTACAACTCGTCAACTGCTGCCCTCTGGGCAGCAGGTACTTTCCCGCACTACGCAAGACCCTATTCATAGCAATACAACAAAAAGCCACGTGCCAGACAGTGTCCAGAGAGTTGCCAGACAGTGCGCTGGAAAGATAATTGACTGGCGGCTGTGGTATGCAGTTGTATGCAGTTATGAAGAAAGATGGCTGTGTCAAGTTACAGGTCTTTGTTGATGTTTCAATGAGACTTGGCAGGAGGCCTGGTCGAAAGTTTGTTGACACAGCCTGGGTGAAGCCCTGGCTGCAAAGTTCATTGAATCAGCTTATTTGGCAAGGGTCGAATGAGGATTAGATGGAAGGTGACCGTCATTGGCCCTCAATTTTTGGGTTTTTTTTTCCAAAAAAATCGGTTACCTGGGGCCAAAAGGGCAACAGGTCACTCTGCGCAGGGTTAACTTGCCCATTCGCGACTCCGCTTTTTCTTGATAAATTATCAGGAAGTGTCCAACTGAGACGACTTTCCTAGATCAGGGAAAGATGACCTCCGAGATAAGATATTACAGAAGTCTTTCTGAGAATGAAAGACGTCTTTCGGAAAGTACGGACGGGAGTAAAAACTCCGCATTTCCGTGATAAATATCCGTTTTAATGCCGCATGCATCACATGGTACTTACACGTGACACAGACATCACGTGGTACTTACCAGGAACACAGTGTAGCATGGGTCCGGGTACAGGCATCTTCTGGCATTGCTTGGTCTTCAGATCAATGCTGTATCCAACGCCCTTTGTGATGGAAAGAATCAATTTCGCAAATTATGTAAATTAAAAACGCACGGATTTTCGGGAATGTGGTGACAGCATTGGTCGAAAACTACAAATGGTACTTAATAGTATTGCTTGCACACAGATTTGTTTATACACATCAATGGTTTAAAAAGAAAATGTTTGTGTTATAATCAGAAATTGCATGGAGTGTCATGGCCTAGCGGTTAAGAGCACCGGACTCATGCTCTGGTGTTTCAGAGGCAACAGTGGCGTGGGTTTGAGCCCGCTGGGTGGACACTATGCCCTTGAGCAAGGCACTTATAACCATTATAGGCGTAAAGCCATAGGTCCCGTTAAAGAACCCAGTGATACTTATCGCTATGAGAAGGGGTTTGCCCTGGCTTTTCTGGTCTTCTGTATGAACTCCCACGTGGAGTATTTAGGAGATGAACCAACCACGAACCAAGAGTAACGAAGGGAGTTGGGGTGCGAGCCCCCGTCACCAAAAAGGAACAGCGCTAGCGTCCCCTAGCGTCAAATGATGTCAATTAAGCTGATGATGTCAATTGAGCAAATTGTGAATTAAGCGTGTCTAAAAAGCCCCCCCCCCCTTATAAAAAACGCATCGCCGCATCAATTCTGGAACTTTGGTTTGACTCACGCGATAACCCAATATCACCCACGGCCGAACTTGTCAGAACAACGTCTAGGGAAATTCGTATTGGTTGTGTAATGCGCGCGCACCTGTTTTACCTAATATATGCAGCGCGCAATTAAAAAAAATATATATAGCATAGCTTCGAAGCAAACTCTAAAATTTCTTCCAATGTAATAAAAGATGCAGCAAGACCTTTGCAACTTCACTGGTTAGCTCTTTTGTTTTTAATAAGTGTGTGTAGGACTGAAAATGGACCGTAATTACCTGCAGAAGTAGCGCATGCGCACTAGTTTCCCCATTTTTTTCGGGGGAAAGATTTTAGCAGTTTCCACTGACAAGTTACACTGACAAGTGGGAGTTATTGGTTGGTCGTGACAGCGCCCTCTCGCGGCGGCGAGTTATCGCGTATCACTAAATCATTAGCAACGGCTAGTTGGACATGCTAAAATCGGCATACATGTAATATGTCATTTCAACTGATAAAGCTATGACCAGATGAATTCAATGCATGGCAACAAAACATAAACCGTCTTCATAATCTAAAGGCACGTGTCGGGGACGTGCAGGCTTTGCTCTCTAAATGCCGACATGCACTACTGTCAACAAAATGGAAAATTCCTTAAGGCGAAGTAAAACAAAAAACATGTTTCTCATCCCCGCCCGCTTTCTTTTTGGAAGCCGCCTGAAATTTGTTTTATTATTTTTTATTTTTGAAAAATGCAGTAATAAAAACCACCGAAAAAGTCCATGGTTAAAGTAAATGCATCTAAAACTGTTCATTGTATACTAATACAACCAATGAACAGTGGAAACACCAACGGTTGCAGGAAATTTTAAAATGGCGGCCATCTTAAGAAAATAAATAAATAAATAAAAAGCCCCTCTTCGTCTTTTTTTTTCAAAAACCTGGACGAGAAACATGTTGTTTTTTTTATTCGGCCTTAACTTAGACAAACTCTTTTGGGCTCTCTTCTTTGCTAAAAATACAGACATGAATGAAATTAGAAGACGAGGAAATCAAGGGATGAAGCCGATAAGCTAGAGAGAGGTGGCCATGTCCCTGTTAGCACAGAAAATTATAGTCTCCAAAATCGCTGTCGAAAACATTTTGATATGCTTTGCACGGTTTTCCGTACCCTTAATTACCTTGTTGTAGTCGAGGATGACTTGAACTTGGCTGGCTTCCCCGTCAATTATTACTGTGCCGATCTCGCCGATACGCTTGTTGGTGTAGTCAAAGGCGAGGCGCACACTTTCAAATACGGCCGAGCCCTTTCCAGCTTGACTCATCCCAACCTCTACGCCTGCACGGATACAGCAAGTGTGAAACGAATGAACTTGAAACCCACTCAGTGCTTAATATCATGTATGTCAGAGTGTATCCAAGCGACAATATGCAAGCATTCGTGAACTTCAGTTTCCTTCTTTTTTTTTCTTTCCATTTTTAGTAACATTTATTCCACAGCAAATAACCACAACATAATACAGGGTGAGTAAAAAAAAAAACGAAACCCAAATGTCGGGACTATTGTTTAGTGAAGTTCTGCATATGTAGTTTTTTTTCAAAATCTAGGATTATATAAGCCCGAATCATAAGCTATCTTTTAGTACAAGAATCATTCAAATCACTCGTACTTTTCAAGTTACGGAATTTTAAATACTACCACCGTTTTAAAGTTCTGTCCACTGTGTTTAAAATTTCGTAACTTGAGAAGTACACAAGTTGTTTGAATGATTCCTGTACTAAAAGAATACTTATGAATTGGGCCTTCATATCCTAGATTTTGAAAGTGACACATTCAAAATTTCGCTAAAACAATAGTCTCGACAATTGGGCTCCGCTTTTTTGGCTCACCCTGTAGAAAAAATCCTGATGAGATGAAGGTACGATATGGAGAGCTTAATTGTAGCATGCCTTGATACATACCTCACAACACATTGAAACTCGATAAATACATTGAGACAATAAAATGAAGGCTTAAAAGATCGCAAAGAATTGACGTTCAATGTACATGGTAAGTTACAAGAAATTGACCGAATGATTTTTTCTTTTCTTAAAACAAGCACAGAATTCAAGTTTGAAACACTTTAGGACGTATAGTATCTGAAAAAAAGCAGCTTCCACTTAGCTCGAAAGAAAAATTACTAAAACTGATCTATATCCGTTACCCATATTTGTAGCTGTTCATAAATGTCATAAGAAGCTATATTTAGCAGAGGCACGCACGCATTCAATTGCAACTGAGATTTTAATCATTTGAATAAAGGCTGAAACATTCATTAAATTTGCTGTCAAAATTTTTGTCTTGCATATACGAGGAACAATTAAGTCAACTACTTTTTCCCGAAATGTTAATGGCGCGATTGGGCCAGACTCGAGTCCACGAATCCCGCTGCGGGGGGGGGGGGGGGGGGGGGGATTGCCACACCTCCTCCACAGCGAGTCCTTTACCTTCCTAGCATATCGGTACCCATGATTTAACGCCTATGGGTTGAGAGGAGTGGCCTTACTCAAGGGCACAACACGCATCACGGCAGGGCTCGGAACCCACAATCTCACGATCATGAATCATATGCTCCAGCTACGGCTAGACCACTTTCTTTCCGACCCACCCTGCATGATGCAATTAACCCATTCCATGAACTTACCCTCATTCATTTCAAATTGATCAGGGCAGCAGCACTTTGTCTGAGCGTAGCTCGTTGCCACCACAACCAGCAGAAGAAACACAACCGACTTGATGCTCATGTTGTATATACGACGAATTGCCTGGCCGGATTTGCGGATAGAAATGAAACTCCTCTTGTGCTCTTATTATCTGCGTCGATTCGAAGCTGACACGAATTTAGCAAGGGGCCAGCATTTTATAGACTTCACAATGCACCGTCCCGACCATGTGACCTGTTAATATAGGTAAACAGTGTCCCGTGGTCATGATCAATCATTACCTGCTGACGTCATATGCCAAATAAAGGATATTTCGTACAAGACGGAACAATGTCGGTCTCGACCTTTTCTGCATCATAACCTTGCGTCAGCCAGCATTTTTAACACGTACTCGAACAGTGCAGACACGGTCATAAGTGTATGATTGCACGGGGTTTTATGTGTCCAGGATCATGGGCGTCGCCAGGATTGTTTTCTAGAGGGGGGCAAAACATTTTTCTCAAAAAATTCCTGTTTTTCTCAACATATTCTTGATTTATCAGCTTTAGAGGGGGGCTATGGACATTTTGCCCCCCCCCCCCACTAATTAAATTTGAACCAATTATAACTGCGCGCCTCTTTTTCTTTCTTTTTTTGCTTTTTTTTTTTTGCTTTTCCAGGCCCCCCCCCCTCCCCCCCCCCCCCCCCCCCCCCCCCCCCCCCCCCCCCCTCGCGACGCCCATGTCCAGGATGTTGACCAGGATTAACCAGTTGTGTTTCACATGAAGCTTTGACATTTCTGGTTCGAGTTGGATTCTACGAAAGCCCATTAGCGCCACTGCAAGTATATATGTTACAGATTATGTAATTCGTTATTACGGATTATTAATTCGTTATAACGGATTATTTAATTCGTTATTACGGATTATTAATTCGTTATTACGGATTATTAATTCGTTATTATGGATTATTAATTCGTTATTACGGATTACTAATTCGTTATTACGGATTATTAATTCGTTATTACGGATTATTAATTCGTTATTACGGATTATTAATTCGTTATAACGGATTATTTAATTCGTTATTACGGATTATTAATTCGTTATTACGGATTATTTAATCCGTTATTACGGATTATTAATTCGTTATTACGGATTATTAATTCGTTATTACGAATTAGGTCTGAAGTTCTCACACGTGGAGAGCACGTGACCAGGGGCCTGTGTATATAGCGCCGCTAGGCGGCGCTATCTTTGCATACAACGTTTGCACTCCTGTGCCATACTTGCCGAGTAATGACTCAGAACGTATGAGTAATTCGTAATAACGAATTAAATAGTTCGTAATAACGAATTAATAATCCGTAATAACGAATTAGTAATCCGTAATAACGAATTAAATAATCCGTTATAACGAATTAGTAATCCGTAATAACGAATTAAATAATCCGTAATAACGAATTAATAATCCGTAATAACGAATTAATAATCCGTAATAACGAATTAATAATCCGTAATAACGAATTAAATAATCCGTTATAACGAATTAGTAATCCGTAATAACGAATTAAATAATCCGTAATAACGAATTAATAATCCGTAATAACGAATTAATAATCCGTAATAACGAATTAGTAATCCGTAATAACGAATTAAATAATCCGTAATAACGAATTAATAATCCGTAATAACGAATTAATAATCCGTAATAACGAATTAAATAATCCGTTATAACGAATTAGTAATCCGTAATAACGAATTAAATAATCCGTAAAAACGAATTAATAATCCGTAATAACGAATTAATAATCCGTAATAACGAATTAAATAATCCGCAACATATATACTTGCAGTGGCGCTAATGGGCTTTCGTAGGATTCTCCGTTGAGCTGTGACATACGAGTACACTAGCTCTCAACAATCTGCTGAAAACTTGAAGTCGAACAACAGCCACAACAAATAGAACAATCTGAATTTGGCCTATAGACCGCTCGCAGACGAATGTAAAACTATTCTACTTTCTTTACTGCTCTACTTTATTTCTATAGTCTTTCAAGTAGGACATTTGTCTTTGATATTTTAACGGTTATCTAACTTCGCTCGGTTTTTGTTCATCCTGAATATGTTTTTCATTGGCAGACCTTCACAACAGGTGCTGTAATTTTGATCAATGTATGGATTTGACGGTTAGTATTTTATGGTGGTTATGGATGCCGGTAACATTTCACAGGATACTTGAGAATATTCACTTGAAGTCAAATAACGTATAATTCATAATAAATTGGTCTTTCCTTTTTTTTTCATAATTACTTACACATGTATATTAAGGGCTACCTGTAAAAAACGTGTCCCCTGAAGACGAATCCACGGTGTCCGTAACTTTTGATTTTGGCCATCATAGTAAAATTATTAATAAATCTGAAGTTTCAAAAAGTGCGCAATGTTTCTTGATCATTATTTTTAAATTGTCTTTAGTTCCTTTCTTTGTACATGTATATATTCTCTTTTTAGGGGAAGGAGCCTGGGGCAGGAGAAAGAGCTGCGTCAAATTTTAGTTCAAATAAAAATATATAAATGCAAGATGGAACATAAGATTATACGTCTTCTCCTTGTTTTTTTTTATTTTGTTAGTCGGACATTTGCAGTTGAACTAGTTCTGGTAACGGTTTGTACTTTTGTTTATTCTGCTGATTTAAGTGTTAAACAAGGTATGCGAGATACTTGGCTGACAAACAATTTTTCCCCATTTGGAGACGATCTTTGATAACTTTTTGGCTGCAAACTTGACATGTGATATGCCCCATGACTGGATCGTAGCTCGGTTTAATTGTTTATATTTAATTTAGCCCTTGTCCTCCTTGATTCATTTCCCCCACTGTCCACTCTTAGTTGAATCCTTGAACTAAGAGAAACAAGGGGAGATATTTCAAGGTTTCGGCAGGGAGAAGGAAAACCCTGATGAGCAAAAACCCAAGGTACAACGGATCATTTTCTTTTTGTGCATATATTTTTTTTTCGATTGAAGCAACACAATTGGCCAAATTCGGATGCACAACTAAGGCCAAAAAAAAAGTCTCCGGTTTCTGGTATGGAGCTTGTCCAAAAAGTGGTGCGGCGACGCGGCTTTTTTTTTCTTTTTTTTTACCTGATTTTTTTTGCTTCAAATGTCGGCTGATGACTGCAAATGGTGCCCGACTAAACTTAGTGCAAATATATGGGAGTCCAGAGAGGCCACATAAAGCTTATTCTCGATCATAACCCCATCTAAAAACACGTTAAAATTGTGCAGCAGCAGGATTCCAGTCCAACCAGTGAGTTTGGCGGTTTTGAGACATCATCTTTCATTGAAAAAAAAACTTTTTCATTTTGCCGACGCGCATGGCTACGGCGACGCGCGCGCATACCAGAAACTGGAGACTTTTTTTTTTGGCCTAACCCGAGGAAGTTGCAACTCTGTGGCTTCCATAAATTTTGAAGAAAAAACATCATCATATGCACAATGCTTTTGGTCTCGTGACTAGTTGCTTATCGGAAGTGTCCCACGACCAACTGCAAAACTGCCATGATGCAATCCAGCAGAGCAATTTCACAAGGTATTTGGGACAAACCCTGTCGTTACTTAGAGCAAACTTTTTCTCAAAATTAAATTCGTTGTTACAAATATTTTATCAAGATGTCTTTTTTATTCGTTATATGCTGTATTGTTTAAAAAAAAAAGGGTACAAATTAGTACTTGAGTGAGATTTGCAATATTGCTACATTAAAGGTAGTGAACACCACTTGCAAACGGTCAAAAGTGAAACTGTCAAAATATCATGAAATATCTAACTTGGTTGTAATAAATAATAGGATCAAGCCTCCTGTGAAATACTTGGCATGCTGTAATTTTGGAAAAAAAAAAAAAATTACCATCATTTTCTTGCGATGGTTAGGACCAAACCACATCACTGACAATGGAAACCTATGCTTTGCTTTTAGAGAAATGAAGATGCGTTTTCGAAATTGTCACAAAAAGTGCGATATCTAATGAGCTAAATTTTAGACGGGTTAATTTTTTAATTACCTGCTTCAGTTTTATAACGTTGTTCCTTGAATTTTCTCAAAAAGCTCCAGATTTTTTTGCAGATGGTGTCCAATACTTTTAAAACGTGATGTTTAGATTCCTTTGAAAACTTGAGTATATATCCAATCACATACCAAAAAGACACTTTAAAAGTTACTGATACAAAATACCAACAATGTTTTATAGTATATGAAAATCATTTTTTTTTTAAACCCTCAATTACAGATAGTCTGATGTACATGCACAAAATTACTGTATCACCAAATATGCTATGATTACAAATATTGGGTGTATGTGAGATTTTCAAAACAAACCTACATGTAGTCATGACTGAGGTAAGACTCTTTTTCTCTGCAATGTTTGCAATATTTGCAAAGTGGAAAAGTTAACAAATTCATTGTCGAAAAATCAAGACAATCACAACTGCATTTGGCCTATACATGTACTATACTACAAATCCCACTGTAGGTAAAAGTGCAAAATATACAAATAGGAGACGGATGGGAGATGGATGGTTTTATAAACTCCAAAATATTCGCTTGTTAAACTGCCCATTCTCGGTTTCTTAAAATCAGGCTTTCGGGGGGGGGGGGGGGGGGGGGGGGGGGGAATGAACGTAACTTGCTCCTTCACGTTCAAAAGAATCGGTGGATGAACGAGTTGTACTGCCTGGGTTCTGGACTGGACGCCTGCTGAAAAAACACACAAGGAACAAAATTTACATTAAAGGGACACGTACACACAACCTGACACAAAGAAAAAAAATTACATTAAAGAGCCATGTACATACAAGGAACAAAATTTACATTAAAGGGCCATGTACATACAAGGAACAAAATTTACATTAAAGGTCCATGTACTTTATCTCCCGGTCCCAGAGGACCTTCCTAGTGCCCGCTGTGTACCTTGCTGACTCACTGACTCAATTACTGACTCATAAACTGACTGACTGACTGACAGTGGATGGAAGATGGGTGAAGCGAGTCAGGCAGTGCTATCGTACAGGATTACCCAGAATCGCCAATTAATGAGTTAAATCAGACCCATTGAGTATGACAATAAAAACTTGGGAGGCTAATCATCTTTACACTCGCAGCTGAGAAGCTGAATTGCGAAGGACGCGGCTACAAGGTGGTCGAATTGAAGGCATTTAAAGGTGCCATATAGGCTGCCGCCATAGGACCCATGTATGACCACAGAGCACAGCCAGAGATCAAAAGTGTTTGATTTTTTTCAAAGGGAGGAAAACCAGAGAGCCCGGAGAAAACCCTCGTGGCACAGGAGAGAACCAACGCACAACTCTACTCACATGTGGTCCGAGCTGGGAATCAAACCCGGACCACAGTGGTGAGAAGCAAGCGCTTTAAGCACTAGCCACCCATGCCAGAATTCCTGTGAATAGCCGTTCTGAATCCATTCAATAGAATTGTCTTTTTTTCATACTGCCATTTATCATGTTAATGGGCATTTCAGGGGCTTTGCAGTTTTTGGAGCCTATGTAGAGTTTGGCTGCTACACATTTCCACATTTATCATGTTTATGCGCAAAAATGATGTCATCTTAGGCAGTAACTTCAGTATTTCAGCAGCTTCAACATCAAATGTTTGCTATAATGATCTCCTTTTTTTCAGGGGATGTACTTTTGCTGATTAGTACATGACATCCAGCCACTGAGCAAACTTATGCACAAATGTTTTCTGAGAGTTACACATACATTGTACACTGTGGGTGCAAAATCCCTTTTAACTGTTGAGTGTGTTCCTAAAGCAACAGCCTCCTCACTTGTCAGGAAACAATTAAAACTTGTCATTAAGGACAATTCCACTTGAAAAAAAATGTCAACCCAAGAGGTAAGTCTTGCAGGGTTGGACCTTAACTTTTTTTTTCTCTAGCCAGTTGGGCAACTGCAACAGACTCTTAACTAGCCCGCGGGCATTTTCACTAGCCCGCAATTTTTTTCTTTGATACAGGTTTGCTTTCTGAACTGAAAGATTTATTTCTTCCTTTCAGTGTTGCCGTAGCCCAATAATTGTTGACTCGCCAGCCGGGCTACTTAAGGAATAGTTTGACTAGCCCGCCGCTGTTTTGACTAGCATTTGGCTAGCGGGCTACTGCTATTAAATTTGAACCCTGAAAACTTGTGAAATGTTAGGCTTGGTGTGACTCTATCTGGGTGTTATTCATGCATGATTATTGAATCTGAAAAAGGGGTAAATCCAGGATTCCCCGAGGGTGGTGGCTGGGGTGCTGAAGTCCATGATTATTTCATGGGGTGGGGGAAGATTGGGCGATGCATACAATAAAGACCAAAGGCCTGAAGAAAAAGTCAGGATTTGCAATATTGAGTGATGACATTCAGGGTACTTAAGGAATGTTTTTCCCAAGTTATATAAATAACTAAATATTGGTTTGTCAAGGGGGGGGGGGGGGGAGGAGTAGTTAGCTACTGTCCGTCCGCCCCCCCCCCCCCCCCCCCCCCCCCCAATCCGCCCTGCTGGAGGGATGAAATACAACGTAAGTGAGTCTCACCTGAGAGCAGTAGTCAGGAATGGTGAAGTACTTGGCAGGGTTTTGGATTCCATAGGTGTAGTTGACAAAGCCAGCGACCTCCAGGACTGGTGCTGGACAGACCAAGGGGGACAGAGAGGGGAAAGAATAAGCTGAGATCATCAAGTCAATCAAAGGTTCATCAATAGAAAGCCAAGTCACAAACCATTCTCAAGTCTATCACAAGCCGATCGCAAGTCTATCACAAGTCTTTGGCAAGTCAATTACAAGTCAATCACACGTCAATCACAATTCAATCGCAAGTCAAACACAATTCAATCGCAAGTCAATCACAATTCAATCACAATTCAATCGCAAGTCAATCACAAGTCAATCGCAAGTCAATCACAAGTCAATCACAATTCAATCGCAAGTCAATCACAATTCAATCACAATTCAATCGCAAGTCAATCACAATTCAGTCGAAAGTCAATCACAAGTCAATGCCAAGTCAATGCCAAGCCAATCTCAGGGTGTGCATTTACAGGTCCCGGTAGTATCTGGGTACCCGATTGCATGATGCACGGGTACCCGGGTACCCGTTAAAGAACCCAACCCCAAAATTCAAATCTTGGAAATTGCTGTTGAAATTGTTCATAAAAGTCCACAAGATAATACTACCACTTCCGTGTGTTAACACAGCAAGATACAAGTGTGTATCAGTAAGCTTTATAGCTTTACGGTGTAAACTGCAACTTTAACATGTTTAATGGGGGTTATAAACATGCAATATGATTTGTTTTCCCATGTGGCCTGGCTTTCATTTTGAAAATTCTCCACAAACGACATGCAAAACCTTGTTTTTTTTTCATTGACGGAGAAGTTAGCAAGTAATTTATAAATTTGGTTGCGGGTACCCGAATCCCATAATCCAGTTCCTGACATCAACGGTCGGGTATTTAGGAACCCGGTTCCGATACACAGCCCTGTTAAGTCAATCATAAGTCAATCCCACATAACTCGCGCTTCATTCGAAAGTTAATCACAAGCCAATATAGGCAGTCAATTACAAGTCATTTGCAAGTCAGATTACAGATTGCAGCTCCTAAACGCTATCTTTAACCCTTAAACTTGGGGTTAACACAGGTTTGCCGTCAACCCTAGGTATAACCTCATGTTGTAGTGTGAAAGGGGTCAAACTGACTGAAACAGTTAAAGAATATAACATCAGTAAAAGACTGGGCCCTCTTTCATAAAGCAGCTTAACCCTAACTCCCTCTAGAGGCATTTTGGCCAAGATGCAACCTCAATCTTGCAAAATATTCAAACTGCCTCCATAAATTGCATACAGCCTCCATCCTGCAAATCCTCTTTTATTCCCTGAATGTGGTCCTTGGAGGGGTGACCACTTCCTCAATCCTACAAAATCCTCCAGCAATCACTGTCAATATGTTGAGGCAGAGCCAGTGACATCCTGGAGCAGTGCAGAGGATTTCAAGTGTAATCTATATTGTAGGCCTAAATGTATGCACAGCTGAGCATAAACAACACAAGCTCCCACCCAAGACCTTGACAAAGTGTATCCTTCAAAATCAGCCTCACATTTTTGCCATATAGCCTCAATTCTGCAAAATCCTCCATTTTGCAAAGAGTATTTTGAAGAATTGGGCAGGTTAGGGTTAAGAGCAAGCAGAAAAGTTGTGCTAACTATAACAGAATATCGTGCTCACTTATTTCATCCAAATTCTATTTCATTACTTGGATGTGCTAACGGTTGCACGCGCATGGAGATTTCTATTGTTACATCACTAATTTAAGCAAATTTTTTGTCTGGGGTTAGGCGTACTTTTAATGTGCTTACTGCTTACACTCTCCATGAAAAAGACGAAGGCTCTGTTAGCAGAAAATTGTGTGCTTAGCAGCACTATAAAACTGGCCCTGGTATGTATAAAAGGTGTAGACTGCTTGAAATTATAAAAGAAAATATTAAGTCACAAAAAAAGGTAGAAAGCATCCAAAGAAGAAGTTGACGTACTTCCTTGCTGTGCACCCATGAACGTGACGCTGGTGGGGATGCAGTCACCCTTGGAGACAGAGAAAATGGCCGTGCCTTCCAATGCTCCCTCCTTCACGGCATAAGAGAAGGAGTCTGCCATCATCAGGTAGTCCCCGAGGTAATATGTGCTGACGTAATCTGCATCATCTAGGAAACCAAGAACAAAAACCAGAGTAAAGCATTGACAAAATGACTGATTTGTTCTTTTCTCGACCAATTCGAGAATTGGGCAGAGGAGGGACACTACACCCAACAGAGCACCCAACAGATCTAGTCTGTGTTGTACTTGAACTTGGCTGCTTGCTACGACCTGTAATCATAACAAATATCACTTTGTTGCAGGGAATCGGAGTGTTTGACTTAATTTTAAAATGTGCTTGAAATATTTTGTCTTTCAAGACGGGTGTTATTCGGCCAAAAATAACCCTGACGTTACACATTCACTTTTCACTGCAATTCGGGCGATTCACAATGCAGTGCGCCACCAAGAGTTTGCCATGGAGAGTCCACTTTTCAAGATTACAGTCGACAAAACATGGCCCATTTTAATGAGCGTCAGTGGACAACTTGAGATAATTTGTTATAGATTGAATCATGGCGTTCTGCCGCCTTCCAAAAAACATGATATTGATAAAAAGAAAAGAAAAGGGCAAACAGATACTCGAATCATACACTTACAAAACTACTGATGGAAAAACTAACAATTTCAAATGTCCCGCGCTGCGAATTTGTCGACCATCTCCCACAATACACTGGGAAAAATGAACTTTCCGTGGCAAACTCTTGAAGGCACACTGCACTGTGAATCGCCCGAATTGATTGTTAGCACTGTAGCCATTTGGGGAAGTGTGGCCAAGTGGTTAGGGTTTGAGATTCATGATCAGAAAGTCAGTGGTTCGAATCCAGCTGTTGTCCATATGTTGTGTCCTTGGGCAAGCCACCTCATCCTCACTTGCCTCTCTCCACCCAGGAGTACAAATGGGTACCGGCATTAGCTGGGGAGTAACCTGCGATGGACTACCATCCCATCCAGGTGGAACAGAAATATTCTCGCTTTCATGCTACCAAAGCCGGAGATAAATGCTGGCCTGTTGAGCCACATTGGCTCGTGACAGACTTTACTTTTTACTTTTACTGCAGCCACATTTGAGGAGAGTTCTTTTGCTCAACAGGTACATGTATATGCAAGGGTAGACTTGGGTATACAGAGTTGAAAATTAACACCAAAGAAAAAACATACATGTGAAAGATGGCTGCCGCAAATGCAATGCATCTTTAGAAATACGTATTCAGCAAAAGTGAAATTAATTTATCAGAAATGATGAGGAACGCTCACCCAGGTCCACGTTTCCAATCTTCTGAAACTCACCTGGAATACAGTGGGACATGTTAGTTCCTGCAGGGAGGGGGAGCATTTGGCATGTCTTGATCTGAGTGTTGATGATGTATTCCACTTGCTGAAAGTCAAGCACACACAAAAAAATCAAGTGAAAATTCACAAGCTCAAGTTATTATTAGTCCTGGTCCAAGGCTGGATAAGAGGATTTTATTCCCCTAATAGTACCGCTGTTCTTTGACAAGCCCGGTAAAGCCACCACAGTGATAGATGTCTCCATCAATAAGATCAACCAGACCAAGTCCTGGGAATTTCGGCAGCGCTACCCAGAAAATTCCGAGCATACCTGGCCTGCGCTGTACTCACACATACACCGCGTTCCCACTTGAATTGGAAAAAGGTAGATCAAGATCCGGCATTTTGGTGTGATCGTTATCTTACCGCAACGAAACCGCAAGTCGCGTTCCCACTTATGCTTGATCCACCTTTTCGTACGGAAATGTTGGGTCCGAAAGGTCACCGAGTTCGGAATTACGCGCGCTCTGTGGGAGTGCCATTGTTGCATGGTTGCATGCTAGGCCAGGATGGGTCAGTTTTCAAACAGCACTATCAGAATTCACAGACAAAAATTACGCGAATTCACCAACATAAATCACGGATCCGTAGAGGATCCGTGCGTGCATAAATTAAAAGGTGAAATCCAACAGAGCCGCTCACGTGTGACATCACGGCAGAAACCAATGCATCGATAAGGGATTCCCTGGTTCTGAAGCTTCTCATTGGTTAGAAACGGTCACATGATGTACTACGACATCATTTTCCAATTTTCTATAATCAATACTTCAGATTTGTCACCTCCGTACGTACCGCGTTATCGGCACTATTCTCATCGCATACTCGTAAGCTTTTCAATGATTCTGTGCCAAAGTGAAGTCTTTTGGTGAGTGCGGACTCAGAGTCATTTATGGATGGAAAAATAAGTAAAATTTCAGGAATGAAAAAGGTTTAGTAATGGACGAACACGTAACAAAAGTAAGGCCTATAGTGTAGTTTTAGGATACCACGTGCGCTTTTGCATGCGCGGTGCTAGCCCGTACTTCAGCGGTTGTTTATTGTGCATGTTGTATACGCTGGAAATGTTCACATGAGCTACACGCCTGAAAACGTGTTTCTTCGTTCATGAGACCGCAACATTTTCGCGCCACTCGTGCACCGGGCGGATGTTAACAGGTCAAATTGCCGGATCAGATCCACCTTTTGCGTTCCCATCTGATCGTGATCCGGCAATTGGAGCACCCCAAGATTCAAGAATCTAATGGTGTTCAGCTCCCCCCCCCCCCCCTCACCCCAGCCCCTTTTTTTTAATTTGCGGCATCTGGTCAATTGCCCCCCCCCCCCCCCACCTCCCTCCCTCCTCTAAGATTTGGTTCTGGACCCACCCTTGGAGACAGGTGGAGTAAAGCCAGCATTACAAAATAACATAAACCTTGAATTCGCTTGAAAGTTCCAGTGCACACTGCAAAGAATGTGCCAATGGGTGTTTACAGCGTAGGAGATATGGAGGTTAACCCCATGTCTAACATGTCTAACATAGAGTAAGTAGAGTTCTCATCAACATAACTTTGAATTTTAAATCAATATTGGGGTGAACACACAAAATTGACTGCAGGATTAATTCAACCATCAGCCGGCAGAATACTGAAACAGTGCTTCACTGATCGAGCACCATGCTAGTGGTCTCCCAACCTCTTAACATCTCTGCTCAAGAGGATATCTGATGTACTAATCAAAACTTGTGATAGTCTAGGGTCTAGACGTTGTTATGGTATGATACGCGATAACCTGCCGCCGCGATGACCTGAGACTCTCAGTGAGAGGGCACTATCACGACCAACCAATATCACCCACAAACCCATCGGAACAACGTCCATGCCAATTCCTATTGGATGTGTAATGCGCGCGCACCTGTTTGGTCTAATATGCAGCACACGATTCAAAAAAATTCATAGAAGGTCCAAAGCAAACTCTCAAATTTCTTCCAGTTGTATAAAAGTTGCAGCAAGACTTTTGTGAAACTTCACTGGCCAGCTCTTTTGTTGTGTGTATACGTGGGACAGAAAATGGACATTATTGCCAGCAGAAGTCGCGCATGCGCCCTAGTTTCCCCCATTTTTCAGGGGGGGGGGGGATTTTAGAAAATGTCCTAGATGTTGCTACTGACAAGTCCGTGGTTGGTCGTGATAGCGCCCTCTCGTGGCTGGTTATCACGGCAGCGGGTTATGGTGTATCAAACCATAACAACGTCTAGCCCCTAGACTAAACTTGTCATCGTAACTAATTTATTTCTGACAATTGTTTAGAATCTAGCATCGATTTTTATGTACAGAAATCTCTCTTCTCTTTCTGGAAATCATGATTTATTTTTCAAATAAGTACATGTAGGTACTAGGTAAGCAACTTCACCTTAGAGTAGTCCACAATGATATGGTACTCGTAGACCATCGATCCATCCTGAATTAAGGCGATCTGGCCAGCTCTCTGGTTCATGTAGTCAAAGGCCAGCTGGACGGATTCGATGATGGCCACAAATGAGCCTTGCGATAATGTGCCAACCACCTGGCCTGAAAATTACGGAGATGAAACAGCGAATGACTAATAAGTTAATGATAGTATCATTGCATTTGTGCATTTTTAGTTTGCTTTTGGAAGCAACACAATTAACAAAATCTTAAGAAGCCGGTAAGTTCACTCAACACCCTGTGTACAAACCCTATGAGAGTGGACTGAAAAATTCTAAGTGTTTTCTAAGAAAATGTTTGTATTTTCTCACTGCTCAAATTGACTTTGATGACATGAAATTGCTATCTGGGGGCTTGTTAGTCAATACAGAGGAAAATTAGTGAACTTCTTATATGGAAATCTTTCCGAAATTTCAGCTCTGTAGATAAAGTTTTGAGAAAACAGAGTGAATCTTAGTCCAAAAATTTAGGACTGTCAATACTGCGTATGAGCATCCCAAAACTGAAGCTATTGAAAACATGCAAAACAAGAAAATAGACTGGCATCTGAAACAACCAGTCCAACAACCCTTCAGTACTGCATCAATCAACTGTGCCAAGGAAACATCCGGCATGTCTGGTACTAGTCTTTATTTCTACATATTTCTCCATAGCCAGCCACCAGACTAATGAAGAGGTCTGTCTTTTTAAACAGTTGGCATGATTGGACCATGGTGGGACATGTACCAGTCTAGTCTTTCTTTAGCTTCAAATTTGAAATCACATGACTTTCCTCTGATGTGCAAAATATGGAAGAAAAGTCTTCTTTAAAAATTAAATTGAGACTTCAAAATTGGTTGGTGAAATACTGAGGGCCTTGTCTTTGCCCGATGAAAATTTGGTAGAATTTTGCTGGCTGCATTGGAATTCTGCATTGGAAATCAATACAAAAATACCACTTTTCTTGAAAATGACAGCGCACCAGCTGCCAACATTTTACCGGATGCTTTAGACTGTCATTCATTAAGTTTGTCAGGATAATTTGGTAGTTTTGTTTTTTGATATTTGCAAATGTTATACATGTATTTTCCCTTTAAGTCCCATCAAAAGTTGACATTTCATATTTTGAATTGCAGCCTCTCATGTACAAAATCCCTAAATCAGCACTCGAGACATGATTCTCACATCAAGGTTCCATGGATAATTCTTCCAGTATTTAACTAATATCGTGAAATTAACAACAAAAACAACAGCACATGTGTAAACCTTTTTAAACCACTTTCTATATTATTGATTTCTTCCAAACAATGCATGTACCATAGGCAAACTGTCTTTTCTTCACTTTTCGGAAATGTTTATCTCATCCAATCAGTAACTGAGGTCAAATACCATCGATTATGATAATGAGTAGACTGGATCACGTTTGTAAATTACATGTGCATTTCAAACGATAATAGGGAGTCGGGAACTAGCGCAGCTTTTATGGCGGGTACCAGTTCAAGCTGGTTCCCGATTCCCTTTTACAGTTCGAAATGCACATGTATGTGTTTACAAACGTGACTCATTATCATAATCGATGCATCGCGCGCGCTCGGTAACGGAATCGCACTCGGGATACGGGGACCATCGAATGTACGCTGGGCATGTAGAAGAAATCGCGTCGTTCAAACATTAAACACGATCGGAAATTTAACGTGTTCAAGATCGCAAGGGGAGCTCTCCGATATGAACGGAAAATTTCACTTTTTTTCCGGATCGTAAGTAAACTTCAATACAACCATCTTAATTATCGATGTCTACTTGTACCTCAGGTGGCATATCTAGTAATTTGGAGGCCGTTTTGAAGGTGAAATCTGATGTTTTTTGTTGGAAAATGTTGGTTTTTGGGACAGTGACAGGATGATGTTGTCCAGGTCGCGGTATTAGCTTGGACCCCACTATCGCCAGACCATATCCAAATGTTAAAAAAGGCGATAAGTTGGGTCCAAGTTACTCGGACTAGGCCGGTCCTAGCCCCATAAATGTGGCCTATTTACTGGACTGCCTCCGTAAACATAGGCCACACATCCACATGTACAAAAATCGTGTCGACTTTGCCAAATTTTGATTTTCACATTTAGGCTTAGTTTGTAGGATTTTTTTGCTTTAGAAGCATACTCACCCTCTTTATAGGCTAGTCAGAAAGTGCTGCCTTTTTCAGATGTCTAATTTTTGTGAAATTTCATTTTGAAATTTTGATACGCAAACGTGTAAAAATGAATCTGGAAATTTCACGAAAAATATACATCTGAAAAAGGCAGCACTTTCTGATTAGCCTATAAAGAGGGTGAGTATGCTTCTAAAGCAAAAAAACCTACAAACTAAGCCTAAATGTGAAAATCAAAATTTGGCAAAGTCGACACGATTATTGTACATGTGGATGTGTGGCCTACGTTTACGGAGGCAGTCCAGTAAATAGGCCACATTTATGGGGCTAGGCCGGTCCATGACCATGTCCATGTTGTCCAAATTTGAAATCTAGTCTGTTTTGTTTTTCAATGGAACCTAGATGCGAATAATCAGGAAAAGTTACATAAATGATCTAGTTTATACTGGCATTTGCAGCTCCATATTTGGACAATTAAACCTTCTCCAACTTTGCCCTCAAACAGTTTTGAAATTGTAGAAAAACTAGATGTCTATTTAACTAATTTTAAGATACAGCCGACATTTCAAATTTGGGAACACAATTTTCAGGAAATTTAGCACAGATCACATGTGACCGTGGCTCACAATACTGTATTGAAGAGGCTGTAAATTGGAATTAACTTAACTTAAGTTAATTCCAATTTCCATGGAGGAATATGCTCCATGCCAGCCCATGGTAATTTCTCCTCCCATTGCCCATCCTCCATGCGCCTCAGCTCCTTGAGCATGAGGCCATGGAGCAGCATCTTGGAACTTTTGGAAGGAAAGTTTGTGTTCCTTTCCTCCAATAAAGGCAGACGCCAGGACTCACCATCTAATGTCTCAAACTGATCAGGGAAACAACATTTCTTCTGAGCCACACTGGTTGCCACCACAGCCAGAATCAAAACCAACACTGCTTTCACCGCCATGTTTTTCCGTGTTCAACAAGAATACCATTCACCATATTACTAAGGAATGCTGCACAAAGTACAACGGTACCAGCCTTGACAAGGTCATGCATTGCTATCACGTGCGCATGTACTATGCGTTGTTGATCTCGTGACATTGCGTGTGGCGTTATTTTTTTTTAACAGCGCCCCCAATCGTGATATGATGTGCATGCCACGATTATTGGATTATTCCACGGCCAATGATTGTTTTTTGCAAACAATCCTGGATCTGCCCCTCCCCCCCCCCCTTAAAAAAAACTGCTGGCAACAAAGCCCATGGCACGCATCGACCGCATGGCGGAACTGATGATCTTTGAAAACAAAACCTATTCAAATAGACTTTACTCACGAGTCGGCCATATTAAATTGAGAGCGAGATAAACTCTTTATTTTTTGGCACTAGTTGGAGTATATATAGACATGCATGGAGCTGTAATGAAATAAAAAAAAATCATAGCAATTAGGCCCTAAATATACCATTATGCTTTGATGAATAATTCAGTTGTGATTAAACATATCCTAATGTTTTAAAGTTGGTGTATACGTGCTTTTTGGGGTGTGGCACCTTCAAAAAAAAAATTCAAATTGAATTGATAATTTCCTAGCATTACATTAGTAAAGAGCTTTACAATGAGACATCGCACGAAAATAAGAGGCCCACAACAAGTAATCAATTAATTATGTTCAACTTTTGAATTAAGAGCGGGACCATCCTAAGTCGTTCTGAATAGTGTGCGCGATTTCTGAACTGGAGCACGCCAGATAAACCACGGCAAAACAAACAAGGAAATGTATTTGGTATGGGACATTATAATAATTCCTTTCAATTTCGTTCGGAAACGAATATCAAAATATAGAAGGGAAAAAAAAGGTGTATAGGCCAACCAACTTTAAGCCACACTTGAAGAAGAAAAAAGAAATAGAAAAAAAAACTGAGGTTTGGAGCGCCTTCCAATTATAACATAGTCTGTCAGCATCCCATTTAACAGTTTACCGTTTAAAACAGATTCAGAGGTCTTTAGCCTTGGCATGTAAGCGTTGCTATTACGAGCGAAAGTTTATTCGTATCGGATCGGTGAAGCAAATGAAATGATTTTAGACAGGTATACAACGCAAGGATGCTTTACTCAATTTATTGCCTTCTATAACGCTCATGAACGTTAGTGATAGTAACTTTGCAACTTATATTTCTCATTTAAATAAAAAAAGAGTTTGCAAAATTAAGTAATCGTCGAAAAACGAACTTTTCAACCTATTTCTACGCAACATTGACACGATCTGCATTTCTATAGGACCGTGAAACCATTTATGGAAGTCAAGACCGATGATGACTTTTCTGACAAAGTGAAACACCAAACTTAATCCAAACCGAACTACCAAACCTAACACTGTTTGGTAATTCTACAATTATTCACAATATTGCGATCGAGAAGTCGGTGGTACAACCCAATAGGAAAGCCTGATTTGACACACTTTTGGATATAGTAACAGTTTTGTTTTGTTTTTCAGCATTTAGCATATTCTAAATAGCAAAGCAAGCGACAAACATTCAAGCATTAGCTATAGGCCTACGCATATCGTATAACATTGTCGGAAAGTCCGTAATTTTGTTGATACGTCAAAATTAGATATCTGGCCCGAATTTTATAGCGCCGCTTAACTGCCGATTTTGTGCTACCAGAGCTTCCGTTTATTTCATGGAGACCGTAAGCAGTAAGCACATCAAAAGCCCGTTTAACCACAGAGGAAAAATTTGCTTAAAGGGAAATTACAACATTTGCAAGCATCGAAAAATAAAACCACCAAGTTTTTTACGAAATACCTTACAGGATGTTGGTAAATGACAGTCTAAAGCATCCTGTAAAATTACGGCACCTGGTGTGAAGTCATTTTCAAGTGAATAGTATTTTTGTATACATTTCCAACGGTGGTCAGTCGACCACCGTTGGAAAAACCAAACTATTTTTCAACTGCTGCTCCAAATTTACCATTTTTTCTTCAGTCCAATTTGGTTGCATGTTCATGAATGGGGGCAGGCCAGCTAGACTGGTTCCCTTACCGTACAATTTTCCGGCATCTATAAATTTATTGATCCATTTAATTTTCAGTGGAGTCAGGGAACCAGACTACTTGAACATTTTTGTTTTTCTTGGCTTTTCCAGCAGTTCCGAACACAAAACTTCAAACATGTCAGTGCAACAATAATTTGATCTATTATACTAACCCCTCAAATAGTTCATTTCTGAAAATTAAAGCAAAAGCCAATGATATCAGTGACGTATTTTTTTTCTATAGAAATTTCGCGCGCAACCTCTGGCACATTCACGCCTTGACATGGCGCCTATAGGGGTTAATGCGGCGAATTTTTCTGAGGAACACATATGAAAATTATTCGACTTCCATTTTTGGTTAATTCTATTAAAAAGTGCACTTCTTTAAGCATTTTAAATTGTCCATGCTTTTCAGGTCAACTGAGGGCGTTGTTGCTAAGATGTCATTTCAGAAATTAGACACTGTTCGGTTTGGGGGTTTTCTGTGCAAATTGTGAACACAACATTTGCTCATTGAAAACATTAATTGTGAGAAAGGTTTGCCCATTAATTGGGCTACTGTACTGCCATGTACTTGCACAACAACGAACCAACCAAGAAAAGATACTTTATAAAAGCAAAATATCAAGATAGCCAGCAACTTTTTGTGCCAAAATAGCTGTAACATTGATGTTTCTGCCCGGAATGACATCACAGTTTGGCTCATGAATATGGAAATTTGTCAAAACAAAAAGGCATCAAAAGACCCTTCAAATTGGAAAAACGAAAATTAAAAAACAAGGTACAAATAATGGGACACAAAAGTGCATTTTCAGTGATAATAATCATTAAGAAAGTCACAATGCATGAGCCCTTTACGGTTAGCACAATTTTCTGCTGTAAACAACCTTTCTGTTACTGTTAAGCAGCGCTATGAAATTGGGCCAAGCAGCATGTGGTTTTAAATATGACACAAAATTACGAACCAGCAGTTATGTACCTTATATTTGATGACAATAATACCGCTTTAAGTTTGTTCTACTGAGCTTTTAGTTTCTTATTCACCAGCACGAGTCCCAGACAGTGTAGTATCCAAGTTTTCGATCCCAGGGGAGAGAATGTTCTTTAAATGCCAAAATAATTCCCCTTTTTTTACGAAAAATAAGTTGAATGGAGGCCGGGCACTTCAAAGGGGGCGCTATTATATGAGCCCGATTATGGTTCACGCCCGTTCAGTAACACTTCTGTTTTTAATACGAATGATAGGGAGCAAAATGAATGTCACCCTCCCACCCTGCGCTAGATACGACACTCATAAATGTATATGAATCGGACTTATAGCTATGCCAAACTCAACTGTCCCTGCATTCGCACGGTCCAACTTAAAAGTTGATTGCAAGTGCCGAACGCCGACCATTCCACATCTTTACCATAATTATGCTAAGCAATATAGACCTACATTAAAGTGACTAAATCGTTACCTTTAAAAAGGGCTTATTCATGCATTGATGCTTTTCTGTTTCATAAACAACAAGATATACAGCATCTTTAAACACCATGCAACAAAATCATCGATTCTCTCCACTGTCAGTTCAAGTTCCTTGTGGTCGACCGGGCGCAACTATATCGTTGTCCTTTAATACTGGACACGCTGGTACTTCAGCTGTTTCAGCAACTCCGATTCTGCGGTGATATACTAAGTATCGAAAAACAATAAACAAATTCCTTTCAAAAGAGATTAAGTTAATTAAACGGGGGGGGACTAAAATATTTCAAGAGCTTCGCTATGCAACTGCAAGGGTTACATTCTAATTTCAGACTATCAGAAAACCAAAATAGAATATTCGTGCTATTTTAATTTCTGTCTTGCTCGGGTTGTTCCACTCGAAAAAAAAGAAGTGTCTTTCACAAAATCCGATCGCCAAATGCAGATAGCTTTATAGCTGCTCTGGGTGATTTTGGCTGCTTCAGTGGGGATGTCCAATCTGTAGACCTTCTTACTACTGTCAGTGGCGTAGCCCGGGGGGGGGGGGGCGGGGAGGGACTACAAATTCCCATTGCCCCCCCCCTCCCCCTCTCCCCAGGTTCCCCACATATACACAAAATTATGAAATTTGCCGCATCCTACGACAAGACAATGTCTGTTTAAAGTTGCTTTTTTGAGCAATGAAACAGAAGTGTAGTGAAGTTGACTATTTGTACTCGATTCTAATCCCCTTAATTTCCTTGACCCTATACGGCTTTATGAACTGTAAATAAATTGGAAAGAAAAAAACAGCGCCCTCTATTGTAACAAAGATGTCCCCCCCCCCCGACAAAATCCTTGCTTCGCCACTGACTAGGCCTATTAGTTACAAGAAAATCTAGTATATAAAAGAAAGTCTGAAGAATCGTTGAACTTTCTTTTTTTTCTGACGGGAAATGAGGTATTTCAAAAGCATTAAACGTAGGTTTACCGAAGGGCAGTAGTCAGGCACATCGAAGAAGGCGGAAGGATCGGCAATGCCCTGCACGTAGTTGAAATAGCCAGTGACGGTAAGAATGGAGGCTGAGAGTACAGAAGCAAATTGGACAACAACAAAATGAGAAGGGTTTGTGTTTGCATCCAGGGCGGATCCATCAAAATAAGCTTCATCTGATTATTTATTTATTTATTTATTTTATACATCATCCAATAGTGCAAGCGCCAAAAAGACGGAAGGATGAATTATTTACAGTAAAACATTTTAAATGAGGAAATTTGCCCGATACAGTATTCAACTGACCTTAAGTTTGGAAATAAACCTGAAACCTGAAAACCTGATGATCCACCAATGGCTCAAGGGAAAGGGGTAGTTGTCAAAGGGAGGGGCGGGGAAGGGGGGGGGAAGCAGGCAGGTGCTACTTTTTTCCTGCATAGGCGTAGCCAGCCGGAGGCCAAGAGGCCAAGTGTCCGGAGAAAAAACCTGTCTACATTTCACAACGGATGTGCACCTGCAACTGATTTTATCAGTGTATTTATATCTCTTCCTATCCTAGTTTTGTATTGTTTGTCCTGGCACTTAATCGGCGTTTTGCTAAAACAAACAAAACCAGGGAGGTGTCCCAGATCTGAACCAGACTTTAAGCTTGTTGCTGACAATGTGAAGAACACTGGACGGGAAACGTTCTCTTTTTCAATAGAGCGGAAGGATCCTTTTTCAATATGGCGACGGGCTTTAGGACTACTTTTCGTGTGACAAAAGGGCGGATCCAGAACACTTTTTTTTGAGGAGGGGGGGGGTGCAAAAAAAATTGGTCCCCCAAAAAGTGGGTCCCAAAATTAAGGCGTGAGGTTCGGGGCGCGATTAAGGGCCCCGATTTTTTTTTTAATTCTAGATGCTCTGTGGTGCGATCTGAGGCAGTTTCTGACCATTTTTAACCATTTTTTGGTAGGAAAGGATGCATATGGTAGTGTAAGGGGTGCCTGCCTTTATTGCGACGTCACATAAAAAATTGGGTTCGTTTTTTTTTGGGGGGGGGGCATGGCCCCCTCCCCCCCCCCCCCCGATCCGCCCTTGGTGTGACAATAATCCTTGGAGGGAAGATCATCCAAAAGTCATCGAGACATCGACTAACACCCACAATAAATTAAACAAAAGGTGGAAGTGAGTATACAGCTTAAAATGTGGTTCGAACACTTTCGAGAGTTGTAGATAATTGGCCCGCATTTGGAAGTGAGAGTACTTATCATTTATAGTGTCTACGGCAATTTATTTACTGGTGTCACTGCATGCGCACCGGCTGCTGGGGAACATCTTGGCGCAAGCAGATCGTACATCACCCCGACGCAAACATTCCATCTTGTGAATAGTTAATGCGGTCCCGCTGCTATGTACATCAGATTTAAACCAGCCAACCGATCCCGTTAGCTCGGTGGTCGAGTGGTAAGACGAATACACTAGAAAGCAGGAGGTCGTGGGTTCGAGTCTCATCCGAGTGTTTTGTCTCCAACTTTAACTCGGGAGGTAACACACTGAGTATACAATGTTTATACGTCGGTGAAGGGCAAAACCTAGTTTGAGTTCGTACATCAATCGGGGACGAGGTTGTGAAAGGCCTCTATATTATGCATGCACTTACTTGGTCCGGCCTTTCCAGTGAAGCTGTAACTATTTGGTAGGCAGTCACCCTGGGTCACCGACAATGCCAATCGGCCTTGCTGCTGAGGTGTCAGTATGACATAGTAGTAGCTGTCGATGTTCAACTTTTTGTCCCCAAGGTAAGCAGTCGCGTTGAAGATAGCTCCACCTAGAAAAGAGAGCCAAAAATGGAAGATCCAGAACCACATTTACAGTTGAGGGGCAAATCGGCCAACCGGCCGTTCGCTCGTATCCCCCGCCCTGCAAACAGGGCGCTGGGACACGCTGATGAGCTTCACAGAATCTTGTGAAGGAAGGCGGGGTGGTATAAAGACATCTGGCTGCAGCTGTTTATAAGACCGCAGTTAGCCAATGCGCGCAAATGCTATCCGAAAACTTTATCATAGAAATGTACACATTCCATACTGGATGTGATTTCTTTTTCACTGCGGACCATGTGGACAAATTTTGGGCGTCGCATAATATGCATTTTGACCCTTCGTGAATTCGAAACGGAGCCTGAGCAAGTGACGGAAAATTCCACGCCCCTTAAACAACCCTGTGAAGTTTTGTAGTTAACTTTTGTTTGTCTCAGGTTTTGCGCGTTCCGCGTCTATCATGTAATTGGACAATATTTCACAAGCTGCGTTGTCGCGATTCTACCACAATAGGTTAATTGTTCCTAATCCTCATTCCTTGGTACTGTAACTTTTTAGTATTGTTTGTGCCCTAACCCTTTTGTCCTAGGTCCACGATTTTTGGTGACTCAACACTTACCGGGAACACAGTGTTGCATGGGGCCTGCCAACTTAGTTTTGTCACACTTGGATTCACCGCGATCAATGGTGTACTGAACTCCCTGCAGATGTCAGACATAATTAATAAATGAATAAAATAAATACAAAGCATAACAAACATAACATGCTGTGCAAACCTGCCGTAGGATGTTTTGTGGAAGCTATACTGCTGTGCTAACTGTGTTCTTTCTTGACGCCCAACTTCTTTATTTTTTTCTGTTACCGGGTAATAAGAATGTTCTTCAGATCAACATCTCTCGATAACCAACAACCTGTCAATCCTTCTGTCAACCATGTTTAGCACACGAGGGGAAAGCTTTTGGCTTTTACGGAGCAAGTGGAGGAGGTTGCAACTTCCGCCCTAATCCGAGTCACGGACCACCAGTGCCATATAACAACGTTGGGTTGCTTAGCAGTGGCGCACCTGGTTAACTTTTGTTTTAGTCCCACGATTTGACCTTGGTGATATGTATGTGGCCTATTTTCGAGTAGAATACGGTGTAAGTGGCACCAACGTCAAAATAGTCCCCCCCCCAAAAAAAAAAAACAATTTAACTTCTAAAAAATTTGAAACAAAAATTGTGAGCCCCCCCCCCCCCCAGCCAAATCCTTGGTGCGCCACGGTTGCTCAGGTGTGCGGTTAGGGATGGGGTGGGATGGGGATAGGGTTAGGTGGGGTGGGGCTGCATGGGCAGCAGACACCCCAGGCGCGGATCCAGTGACAGAGCTGGGACCCCAGACCTGTCAAAAAAAATTGGAGAAGAAAAAGGGTCCAATCCTGAACCTGAAACCTCATGCACGTGTTTGACCAATTACGCCGCTCTATCTGCTATGCAATGGCGCTTACACTATAAACCTCAATGGCTTATACTAAATCACAATAGAACATTATATAGAGCTGCACGTTCCTTACTTACCGTCTGTGTTAATTAATACTCCATCCTTCGTTCAAAAATGTGACTTTTTTCGAAGAACGGTAAAGTTAAATATATGCGCAAAATACCAGCTAAAACATTAATGAATGTCAAAGCCCAAGAAAAGCATGCGTGGGATAATATCAGAAAAATCTAATATAACCGCTTTTGGGGCTGAATGTTTGGGGTTGTTTTTCTTCAACTAGACCCCAATGTTTTGAATAGTTCATGAACCAGGATTTGCCCTAGCCAATTTTCAATGATAACTCACCTTTTGCCCAATTTCATATCCAAAACGGAGATCTTGTTTTCACTGATAAGGCCCAACTTCCTCAGTTGGAGGATTTGAGGGTCAGGCCTGACAGTTGCAGAGCGCGGTGCCCGGTGCGCGGTGCTCAGAGCATCCGCCAAGGTGTATTGTTACGACCCTTTGTGTTTCGTCTGAATGGAGGGTGCAGAGTACGCGCGGTGCGTACCTGGATGTTGTGCACATACTTCCCGAGGTATAGTCAGAAACGTATCTAAATTTTCGTTTTTAGAGCGACGATTTCTCACCATTGATTCAAACATGTCCATAACGTTCACTCCAAATCTTTCGCAATCAAAAGGGCTTAATTTCATGTTCGTCCCGGAAAAAAAGTTTGAACAGAAAAATACGTTCCTGACCGTGGATCATTAAAATAATGTATGCACTGAGTATACACAGTTTAAACGTCGGTGAAGGGCAAAAACCTAATTTGATTAATGTATGCATGATCCTTCTTGGTGTAAAACTGTGCAAAGTGATGGTGGTGTGACCTTTTTATTCAGACCGCAGCCAGCTGCATGTTTTCGCGGAAAAGGTATGCGAGCAGATTCGATGCCGATTAATTGCGCCTTGACCTCGAGATTCTGACCATTCAGTGGGCGCCTTCTATCGGGTCTTCGCGGCAACCCGTTGTCGTATTACAAAAACATGGCGGCCAATGTCAAGTTCGCGCAAGAACTTTGTTGACCCAATGGTTAACCATAGTTCGACTAAAGTTAGCCCGAACTCTGTCTAGTCGACGATGGTTGACTACGCTAGTCGACTATTTGGAACCAGTCTACTGGGGCTGGTTGCATCGCTGGTAATCAATAGCCGCGCGCATTCATAACGTACAGCAGGGAGCCAGGACCCAGAAGTTTTGCGATGACATTTTGACCAGCTGCGTTACGCGTTTGACTAGATACGTTCGCACGTTGCTATTAGTGCGCAGGCGTAAGTAACGTCACAAATCAACCATTAGTCGACTAATGGTCCTTGCCCGAACTTGCTCCAAGTTGAATAGTCAACAGCTTATTCTACACTGATCGAAATGACGTCACAGTTTTAAAGTCGATTCAGATTGGTTGGCGCTCTGGGTCGCATAAACTTAGCATGCTGCGATAATTGGACGTTCGCACCGTGGCGCTGCACAACGTATTCACCTCTAGTCACGTGTCTTCTGATCTGTGGCTCCTTAATAAGACATTTAAGTTTTCTTGTGCCCGTCCACATTCATCAAAACACCACTGCATAGGTTTATCTTTGGTGAGGAACTGCTAAGTTGAAGGGCACCAAAATTGCAACACAATGTTTGGTGCTTGGTTTGAAGCTAAAATTGTTGAACTTGAACTTGAACTGTCACGTGAATGGCTGATCCTCGGACTAAGCCAGCTACTGCACTGAAAAAAAATCCTTTTTTGGGGACAAATTTTGCTGGAAACCTATGTACACATTGCGTGCTGTGGGTGGTTGAGAGTGAAAACTTTTCTTTTGTTTCTGTGAACTTCGCTCGCATGTGTTCGTGGTGACAGGAGGAGGCCAGTATATATAATTATCTAGATTTAAAGGGATGCTAGCTCTTTTGGTCATGCCCCCTCTTCCGTCAAAATCTTTTATTTAATTTTTTAAATATCAAATGAAATAAACTCAACAAACAGTAAAACAACATCATGCTTTGTGTACCTGCGCGTAGTCTTGGATGACTTTGTAGTCCTTGGGTGGTTGTCCCTCGACGACTAGAGTACCTTCCTCACCAATCATCTTGTTGGTGAAGTCAAATGCGGAATTCGCGAATATTCCGATAGCCGCTGCTGTTCCAAAATGACTGATTCCACTCTGGGAACCTGGAAAAAGGCATGAATATTCACACAATATCACATCCGACCAGCGGGACAACTGACCGTGACGTCAGAAATTCGCATTCGCTTTCGCAGTATAAAATAGCCTTCAGGTGAAACGTCAGTCAGTGAGTCAGGAAACAGTCTAATTCACAAGTGATGGGGAGTCGGGGAGTCAGCCAGTCAGTCAGTCGGGGAGTCGGGGAGTCAGTCGGGGAGTCGGGGAGTCAGTCAATCAGTCAGTCAGTCAGTCAGTCGGGGAGTCGGGGGGGGCGGGGAGTCAGTCAGTCAGTCAGTCAATTAGTAGGTCGGGTACAAGGGGGGGGGGGGTAAATGCAGGCTGACAGGGAACAGCTAAATGACAGGGACGGAAGCCATCGTAAAAGCACGACTTTTAGTTCCTGTACCAGAGATGAGCTGATTGATACCAAGATACAAAGATGAAGGACTTGAATTTGAGATTTCTGGGTCAGAAGGAAATAACCAACCATTATGAACGTGACGGATGTGCTTACGTGCGGAAAGGTGTGTTCGTTTGTTTGGATTGAACCTTGTAATCTGGGGACTTTTGTTTTTCTTCCGTCAGAAATGTGCTAAACATTTGACGGTTACAAGTTCAACCAAGAGTACAGGGACAGGGTGGGTTTTGGGTTTCAACTACCTTCATGCCCCCCCCCCCCAAAAAAAGCTGAATGCAATAAACCAGAGTCCCGAAGCAAAACTTTTATCTGATCGTAGTTTTTAATATAAAGTACACTACAAACTCTATTGAAGGGACCTAAAAGGTGCTTTCCCCCGTCACAATTGTTGAGTTTTATGCAAGTTTTCTAGCAATTCAACATATCAACTTTAGAGTGATACTGTCCATAGAACAAACAAAAATCCAACCAGTTTAGTTATGGAACAATACAATTTGGAATTATTTGCGGCCCAAAAATGGTCAGAAAAAAATGAAATAAAATAGCACCCCTAGCGTCAAATGACGCTTCTTACAAATCCATGTCAAGAAGCTCCTTTAAGGCCCTTACCCCTATTTAATTACGACGTCACACAATGATTACCGCAGTGCATTGCGGGATTGAATGAGTGGGGGTCACCGCACCGCGCTCGCTCCAGAAAACTATGTACCGGGGTCTGATTTATTTTAATTTGCGCCACGAAAGCTATCAAAAATGACCCTCAAAAGTGACAAAACCTTTTCTCAATTAATGTAAACTGTATTTCAGGTCGATGATTCTTTAAAATAACGGAGAATTTAGGTATGCATACGCTAGTAGTCACGATGGCCATATAATATCACGCGGTATTAGCGCGCGTGCAGTGGCTTAAATCTGTGCCGGCGAGTGGGGGGATGGTGGATGACCAAAATCCTATAGTTGTCCAGCCGTGCAAATTCGAAAGGGGGGGAAGGGGCTGGACACCACATTTCACTAGGGGCACTTCAGAATAAAGATGTATAGCAATATGTATACTTAAAGCTTTTGTACTTTGTTTCTCCACTTTTCAGTGCTATTGAATACATTTTAGTTGTTGGGACGTTCGGACAATACCTCAAAATCTTCGCCGGTACCCCGCGCCCTGCAATCAGGACGCTGGGATACTGTGATGAATTCACGCTCTGATTGGATAGATTTTGCGTGACCTGTGACCTGCAACGTCATCACGGCCACGCCGGCAAGGTTTGAAACGGCCGTTAAGACTGAGTCATATCACTCTTTATTCCCATTCATAAACGCTTTTTATTTCGTTGAAAAGCGTAATAATGCAGGAAAATCTGTTAAACGTATCTGTGCTGTAAATTTTCAATTCTCGTCACTTGCTTTGGCTCCGTTTCGAATCACGATCGGTCAGATAGCATAATGCGACGCTCAAAATTTGTCCACATGGGGGAAATCACATCCGTTAGCATTTGCGTGTACGGCTAACTGCGGTCTTAAAGAGGTTGTGGAATGCTCGAAGACATTTCCGTCATTTTTCGGGTATAATTATGTAGCCTAAGGTGTTATGAAATAAAAACGACTATCGTTTCTGTCATGAAATGAACACAAAAGGTACTTTTTGAGAGCTATTTTTCAGGTCCTGTTTCGACCCGAACGTGCAATTTGTGTAAAAGTTGTCGTTGGGGGCAGCAAACAAAACATAGTAAGTCGTGACAGGACTCCCTATGCAGCGTTGTATAAACGAGTCCTGTTTATTACGTCACGATTTTTCTGATTTTACGAAGAACCCGACGACTGTTGATTTCAATTATGCGCTCGCCGACCAACAAATTACTCGATGAATTTCAGTTTTATAAACATATAAACGCACATTACAAAAGAATGGGAGTTTGTCATTATGATGTATATGGGTCTACTCTACAATAAAAAAAAATATAAAAAACAAAACGACTTTCAGCATTCCACAACCTCTTTAAACAGCTCAGTGCAGCCAGATGCTTTATACATAGGTCATAGGCCACTTCCTTCACAAGATTCTGTGCAGCTCATCGGCGTATCCCAGCGTCCTGTTTGCAGGGCGGGGGGTACGAGCAAACTCAAAATCCGCATTTTTTTTCTCATCACAAAAAGTGGGGAGACGATTCAATAGCCCCCCCCCCCCCCGGTCAAAAAGTAGGGGGGGGGGGATATATACCCCATCCCTCGGGATTTGTGCCCCTGCGCGCGTGACTGTATGCACTGTGTACAGCGGGCGGGCAACCCATGCACTTGTATGCGGCAGGAAGTTTCGGGGAAACACGCTGCTTACATCAAAATGGAAAAGTTTAACGACGGAAAATACGTACATAAAAAGACAGATCACGCAACGTGAATCAAATTGCAGAATTTTTTTTTCCATAGTTTTGTTTGGCACCTGGGACCGAGTTGAGGGACCGAGTTGACCCGGACCAAAATGGTTTTGAGTCATTTCGGTCCCAAGCCAAGTCTGTTCGAGTCAACTCGGTCCCAAGTCAACTCGGTCCCAGGTGCCAAACAAAATTAGATGGAGAAAAACAATTCTGCAAATTGATTCACAGAACTTGCGCGATCTGTCTTTTTGTGTATGTATTTTCCGTGGTTAAACGTTTCCATTTTGATGTACTACTGAGGCAAAATGAGGAATGTCCCCCAAAACCTTGTTTGAGTAATCGACGCCCGAAGTCGGATATAGTAGAAAAATCATGTCAAAATTGATTTTGGTTGTTTTTGTATTTTTGAGTAGTCAAGGTATCCAAGATTCACACTATGCAAGTTGGGGAAAAAAATACCCCAAAAGTGGAAAAACTGAAGAACGTTTATCACTGCCGTTGGTGGCGCAATGCGTATTTTTTTTCAAAGCCGTTTTTCTCGAAATGAGGTTGGCGAAGATTGGCGGGTCACTGTTGAAGTTCCTGCGGCATATCTTTGGAATAAATTCAGCTACAGAAATACATTTTGTATCATTGGAAAGCGCTTTAACATGATGTATATAACTTGAAAAGTCAAAGGTGGGGGTTATTCCTCATTGTGCTTTGGCAGGTCACATTATTTGGTTTAACTATTTATTGAGGTTGTACCGGTTGTACCGCTTGCACTTGCAGCAGCGTGTTTCCCCGAAACTTCCTGCCGCGTACAAGTGCATGGGTTGCCCGCTGTACACAGTGCATACAGTCACGCGTGCCAAAATACCTATAGTTTCTCCGAATCATCGACCTGAAATACAGTTTACATTAATTGAGAAAAGGTTTTATCACTTTTCAGTGTCATTTTCGAAAGCTTTCGTGGCGCAAAGTAAAATAATCCAGACCCAAAAATACACAACACTAGTTGTTTTCTATAGCGAGCGCGGTGCGGCGACCCCCACTCGATCCCGCAGTGCATTGCGGTAAACATTGCGTGACTTCAGTAGTAATAGGGTTATTGGATATTTGCACTACAGCCACCTCTCATTTTGAAAGTAAATTCACGTACACGAGTTGTTATTTTTAACTGAGTCCTGATAGGAGCCACAAACTTAAGAGTTGACCAAGAATTCTGCCTACCGTAAGCGATTACGAACTGGTCGGGATAACAGCACGGCCCTGCCGGCGCTTGGGCGTGACTCGTCGCCAAGGCAACCAGGAACAGAAACACAATCGTCTTGGCAGACATGTTGTACAAACTCAGCTTGTTCAGAAGTTGTCTGATCTCAGGGTTGGCTTCGCGACCAGGCCTTGACTTGCGATCAGTAAATCTCAAGCTCAAGTGGTGCAGCTCATCGCACCAGGGGCCTGTTATAGCTCAGCCGATCCGACCGGGCAACCAATCATTGGGCCATCCTGATTCGCGCCTGCGCAGTAATCTCGAAGCGTGAGACAGCTTTGGTCACAGACTGTAGCGGGGGGGGGGGGGGGTGTCGTCAACCTTAAAGGGTTTATGCAATGTTTTAAATGTGTTTAATGTAGGGCTTGTCAATGTACCTTCGTGTCCCATTGAACTTTATTTTCAATTTTTATTTTGCCAATAATGAACAATGGCGCACTCAGGATTTTGCTTGAGGGGGGGGGGGGCCTAACATTTTTTTTACCCAAATTGTTCATAAGTTAAAAAAAATTCCAAAAATTGGTGATTCGTTATTGTGAAAAAAACATGGTAATAAAGCCAATAAGCAACCCTTTCTCACATTTGTTTTCAATCGGCAAATTTTGGGTTCACAATTTGAACAGAAAATCTCTAAACTGAACAGTGTCTTTCTTAAGTTGACATCATAGCAACCACGCCCTTAGTTTTCCGGTAAGGCATAAGAAGTGCACTTTCAACAAAATTAACCAAAAAGGAATGTCAAATACTTTTCATACATTATTTTAAGAGGAGTATAAAGTTGCACAAATATGTTCCTAAGAAAAATCATCGCATTACCTTAAAACGCGTACGACACGAATAAATTAGCGAAAAAACGGAACTTATAGGCCAAAAGAGTTTCCTTCGAAAATCTCCCGCGAACAACAACGTCCCCCACCCACCATCCAGGTATGGCTACGGACCCGAGTCAGATGTCACCATAAACACCAAGGATTGGAACAGCCCCTCGGTCGATAATGGTCTGCATCAGAGCCGTATATAGAGCGCCCTCTTCAAACTTTGGGTGCCTTGATTTTAAAAAGAGGGCTTTCGGGGGGAGGGGTAGGGGACCGTTAACACTGTTTCCGTTTTCGGAAAACCGTAAACTTTGATAAATAAGTCATTCAAGAACACCACGAAGACCTGCTATGAAGACCGCGACATAGTAAATTAACACGGATCAAATGAATTTGAATTAGAAAACTGGTCATTTTTTAATTCTCCATACAATAACTTCCGATCTATGATGTCACGATTCTGAAACCTTGCAAAATACTTCGAGGTTGTATAAAGAGTATCTAGGGGCAATTTTGCAAAAATGTAATGGATGGTTTTTAAAAGCAATAGTTTCATCCGTCTTTCGACGTAGCGCTAGAGGGCGCCCTTTCAAGTAAAGACGCTATCATGCCAATTTTTGTGTACGACATTCCTCACTTATTATTGTTTATGAAGTATCAACTGTAGTAAAATGCTTTCATTTTCAAGTTATATTCAATTATCATTACACTTCCGGTAACACTGGAAGCAAATGGCAAATGGCTTTGCGCCTGGAAATCAAATAATATTACCAGAGGCAATGTCTAAAACACAACAACAAAAATGAGAAGAACGCGTCTCTATTCTGTTATAAAGTTATAATTAAAAGTATTGTTTTCAAAATTTGACTTTAATTCGCTTGTGAATACCGTGGTGATTATTTCCATGGATGGCCATTTACCGAGTGACTTTTAATCAGATGAAAACAAAATAATTAAATAGTCAAATAAGAAACGTTTTTTTGAACTAAACTACCTTTATTTGCAAAGTCAATGAATTATAAAAAATAGATGTTTATGTTTAGAGGAAAACTACACACAATGTCTGTAAAAACATTTCTAGCCATACAAGAAACAGAATTCTGAAAGTCAAAGTAAATCATCAATCTTGCAAATGCCTGAACAAACATTCAATCCGTTACAAAAATCGTTTGTATCATTTTGAAGAAATAGGATTGTCCTGCAGAAATATTTAAATTCTTTATTTTTTTTTTAAGTAATAAGTCATTGTTACTGAACATAGCGTCGACCATATTGTTTTATATTTTTCTGGTTCTTGACGGTTTCTGACCAATTGCTCAACAAGTTTGAACTTGCTTCATTGCTGAAACTGCTGTTGCTTGGGTTGTTCGGATTAAACATGCAATGACTTTCATCAAGTAAGTTTGCGTTTACAGCAAAGGTCTTAACCTAAAAAGGGACATCGGCAGAGTACTTGTTCTTAAATCCATTAGAATAAAACTTAAAGCAAGCATATATAGTAGTAAACACAAGCGACCTTTCTAGGCTAGGCAACGGAGAAGAAATGTTAACACCCCTTGATGAAAAAAACTCAGTCTCGCCAGGTTCTCAAAACTGTAATTTCCAAAAAAATTAACAATTTCTCAAAGATCCCTTTTTCTCAGGGAAATGCCATTAACCTTTTTGAAGATCATCCGAGACAAAAAAAAGCTGGATACAAGTTGAATCGTCTCCAAATAACTATAAAAAGCGAAACTTAACTACGTGCGAGCGCAAAAAAATATACCGCGTGGTCTTAATATTAACATCCCTGTTTAAATGTCGTTGAGTCAGGATTTAAAATGCACACTTCCAAATGTTAACTTCCACCTTGTTTAATTAATCAATTTAATTACCTTTAAAACATGTCTACATGGAATTTCTGCCCAAGCTTGTATAATCTTCCTCACTTGTCAGCCTCAATAATTTATTCAGAGTTCGGAATTAATGAAAATTTACTTTTGGCACATCACTTTTTTGCTCTCTTAGCAACATTAAACATTAATCAGCTGCAAGAACTCTCAACAAATTTCTCTTTGGGGAAAATAGTTTTGTGTGGAACGCAAAGAAAATTAATTTCAATTGACCGACATTAATTAAAATGGAAAACTTCTCCCAAAAAACAACAACATAAAACCACTAAGTAAAATATTTATTTGGAATTAATATTTGGTAACGGGTACTTTGAGGAAAAAAACAGGGAAATCAGTGTGCAGTTTTTAAACCTACCGAGCCATCAAATTTAAACAGGGACTCATTATTGTTCAAACCCCTTGCAAATGTTTGGGGATTCTCAACCGTCAATTCCATTCCGAAGTCGTCTGGATTGAAGCTGTCCGGCGCACTTAAAACTTGAAGGGAATGTCTTTGTAGCGGAGCATATCCCACATCTCGGAGCTCTTAGCCTTGTCCTAATAAGAGAAGAACAAAAAATATCAACAAAACTTCAACAAAAAGTTATCCTCATGGCCCATGGCACGGTTGGATTTGAGATTTGAAAGCGAGGCTAAGTTGAGATTTGAAAGTGAGGCTGTACATCTGCAAAGCTTACTTTGTTTCATGCACTATAAACGTACACGTGCACCGTGACAAAACTGTGTTCCTACGTAAAACCAGTATAGCCTCGGTTTGGATCCACCTTGACCGATTCAGGGCACGTAGTATCGTCAGCCGATGGACCTTGTGTCCTTTTTATACTTTTTGTTAAGATCCATGCATCTGAAGTAGTTGAAACGCATGGGATCCGGGACTTCTTTTTAGTGCAGTAGAGTTATTGTATAACCAAGAAAATATCAAGAAATTTCTGAACATATAAAGTGGGTTTAATAGAAAATATAGAGTTGGTTTACCAAAGCGCAGTAGTCGGGCACCTCGAAGTACTTGCTTGGGTCGGAGATGCTAGCCACGTAGTTGTAGAATCCAGTAGTAGTCAGGATGTCGGCTGTATTCATAAAACAAAATGACAATGAGTAAATACCAAAATGTCATTGTTTTATTTCTTCACCCGACTAATGTAGACTTTAAAAAGTCTTGGCTTGGGTGGGATGTGGTTAAGTTCAAGTATAAGTTTGGGTTGGGGATAGTCTTGGATCAAGACATTGTTGTGGCATAAGCGATCATGTGCCGCAAGAGGGCGCACTATTATGGCCATTAGTGACATGGGTCTCATTCACCAGTTGGCCATTTTTGCCGAGTCCTGAGTGTATTTCATTAGTGTTAACTGTTGAATGGGATGACGCCAGACTATTTATTGCAGGCACAATGCGGCCTTATTTTATTGTCATTTTTTTGTCAAATGTTAAATTATTCCACTTAGCAGACTGAAATTAATTATAAATTTACTTCATTTCTCTCTTCGCAAGTTCCAAAAATTAAGATTTTACCTAACTTTCAATTCAGTAATAATGGCCGACTCGTGAATATGGCCCTTGGTATTGAGCAATCATTAGCTTCTTACTTTTGTCTTTGCCCCCTCCGAGGGAGCCGGAGAAGCTGTAGCTAGTCGGCAGGCAGTCACCTTGGGTGACAGACACGGTTTGCTGTCCAACCACGTAGCCCACGTAGTTGAAGAAGTAGATAAAGCAGTCGATGGTCAGCGCGTTGTTGCCAAGGTAACTGGAAGAAGAATAGGTGGCGTTGTCTGGAAACAAAGACAGAGGGGAAAGGGTTAAAGGGAATGTATAACATGCTTTTGCTGCAATTTTCAACACAAAAAAAAATTCAAAATACATGTTAGACCACATTCTGCAAAAGGGGGCGCTTTTCCAGACAAAAGGGGGCGCTCTTCCCTTTTCCCCTTATCTCTCTATATTATTTCACAAATCAGCATATTGGGGATCACATTAAAAGGAGTCGTCTTCAATCGTCAGTTACTGAAAAAGGGCACCTAAAAAAACGACACTTGTTTGGGGACATGACCCCCATTTAATATTGTTGGAATTGTGAGGGTGAAAAAAATGAAGGGATTAAAGGGCATTGCAGCATTCTTACCGCCGACACATGTAGTCATGGTACCCTCCAGTTTCACTGTTTCGCAATGCATGTGTGTGGGGTCAATCTTGTACTCAACACCCTAGTGAAGAAAAAAAAACATGCAGAACCAAAATTAACACAGCGAAGTGTTTGTTGAAAAAAAACCAGAAAGTTAAACAGTAAAATGTTATTGGAAATAATGTGGTATCCTGACGCCATTTGTTTTTCGTTATCTTCATGAAGGTCAGTCATTGCAAACATGTGGCAAAGACATAAATATGGAACTGAAAAACATTCCTATTTTGTTGGAAAATTCCTTGAAAATTCCAACCCAACTTTCCATGGACTTTATACACAACTAATGAAGTAGCATCAGGATACTACATTCTTTCCCAACAATATGAGCAAACTGTCGATTCAGGAACGGCCATTTCTTGTCAAAATTTGAGAAGGGTGTGGCGTTGAAGTTAATTGGAGGAAGCCATGTGACTCTTGGGGCACGCTTGTGGAACTTAGAAATTTTGACACTTGTCCATCAATTGAGGATCCAGACGAATGCAAATAATTTGCATAAAATAGTGGCCGCATGGGGTTGCTGTTCGCGCCGCAATGCACTGCATGGCGAGAATATCGGATGTGCCGCCGATCGTTTACCACGTACGGACGAATAATGACGAATGCCTTGACCAAGGCTAACATTGGCCACATGATCAAGTCTTGAACTATACGTCAACCTACCATGCCGTAGTCTTTGATGGTCTGGAATTCGTAAGGCGTTCCATCCTCTGCGTAGAAGGTGCCACGTTCGCCGACTTTCTTGTCCAAAGCGTCCACGGCGGAGGTAGAATGAACGCTGTAACCGGTGCCGTGGCCCTGGTGACTCAGGCCAGCCTGGGTGCCTGTACAATGAAAATGTAGAATAGATCAGACTGAGGGTGGCTATACGATGGGGAAAGGGGTTGTACTGATGAGCACATCTCTTCACCAACCAAAGTTAGGATTCGATTTGAGGTGAAGTCGGAGTTCGTGGGCAATGCATTGGGTAATTGGCCCAGAACCGACCAGTATCGGGCTTGTACCGGCAGTAATAGGACCACCATTGGGCCAGTTAATGTTTGTTGGGATATTAAAGGCAGGAATAGTTTTTAAGCTCTGGCAGGAGCTTCTACATGTCACTTGGTGGTCGGTCGGCCTGTCCCCGGGAAATTTAACAAAATAAAGCCCCATAAGTTTCCCACAAAATATATCTACCAAAACAAGCAATTTTCAAAACAAGCAAGCAAAATAAATTAAATACTGATTGATGTTTATGAAAAAAACCCATTAATTAAATACGTAAAGATGTTAGAGAAAAGTTTGTAAATGGAGGCAAAATAATGTGCATTAATGTCATAGTCATGTGTTATTTGTTACAAATCGCTATAAATCTAGGTAACATCTAAAGTATGGTGTTCCACATGCGCCATCGGCTTCGCATATCATTTTGGGCGTCGCATTTCTGAGCTCCGGCAGGGATCATTTTGATGGATTTCATGCAAGACGGCCAGAGCTTATTGTGCACTCGCACTTGCTTGTTTGTCCATCCAATACTACGGAATTAAAATAACAAGGTACACATTCTGAGATACCTGCAACACATCGAGTGTATTGCATGATCACACAAAGACTTGCAATTTTGTTGAGTCATTTTTTGAACCCCGGACAACATAAGTAAACGCCAAATTAAACATTGAACATATACAGCAAATAACAAAAGGAACGGGCTGTTTGCACATCAGCTCACTGGGTTATGGGTAAGAGTCCGATTCGATGGTGTGAACAATGTGTGTAAATGTCCAAATACTTTCGGAAAACTCAGACTTGAAAACGGGTCTGAGTCCTTCTGCAAATACCATTGTAAGCTAGCTAGTCTGAGGATCAGGCGTTCACTTGTGCAGAGCTGCACTACGAACGCCTGAGGCCGGGCGTGTTTTACGCGACCCCGCGCCAGCTAATCGGAGCCGCCTTTAGAAGTTGTTCGTTTATAGCAGAAATTTGGCCGAAGCTGTTGATTAGCTGCCACGTTTTTGTCATACAACATTGAATTACCGAAGACACGATAGAAGCTGCCCGCTGAATGGTCGGAATCTCGAGGTGTTTTTTTTGCATAATCTGCCAGTGCACGCATAATTATCAAAGACGCTTGCCGTGCAAAAGTGTCCATACCGTAGACCACAGAGCAAAGAACAGAGGCTACGTGTCCAAACACTCAAAATGTTTTGCTTTTCCAGTAGCCTGGTTTCCAGTTTTGAAATTTTCCACAAATGACATTGAAACCTTTTCTCTTTACTGTCTGAGAATTTACAAAGTAATTTGTTAAGTAATGGTTACAGGTACCTGATCCCATAATCCGGAACCAGTTCCTGACGTCAGTACAAGAAACATAGTCTACGTGTCCAAATAGCCTTGGCGCTTATATTTTGATTCCTACAGTAACACCTTTTATTTTATTTGAGGACTCGAACAAAAACATTCAGTACCAGTGCACTCTGATTCAACATGTAGGGTTGACCAGACAATATTGAAAGTTTAGTCAACAGAATATTTTCCTTTGAAACATGTTGTTATGTACGTTACCAGACATTACGTTGACATAAAGTACTCCAGGTATTGTGGCGTTACATGCCGAGTTCATATCAAAGGTCTCGTTTCATTGGTCTAGTTTCCACTGCCCCCTCTCAGAGGAGGATGGGTTCAAAGCGCGTTTCTTCGATTTAACCACTCACAACAGGAAACGAGTATATACTAAAAAGTCAAGTGGCAAAGGAAAGAAAGTCCCCTGACGACAAATAGCGAACACTGGTCGAAACGGGTGACCTTCTGGGGCCCCACGTGGAAACTGTTGTATGCCATTAGAAACGGTATTTCGGGGTATTTCCGGCTCTGAAATGTCTTTTATTGTTTTGAAATTTCTTGAAGTGTTTTGTGTGTGAGGTATAGGCCTAGTCCATTAATAAAGTAATAACTGATTAATTTGGAAAGGGTGCAGGGAAATGACACACCCACAAACCCATCTCCGCTCCTCTTAGAAAGAAGCGCCGGTTCATTGAAGCACACATCAGTTAATAGATGTTTTCAAAATGAAAGGATTTGTTGTTTTCGTTATCTTAATTTTTGTGAAGTTGCGGCTTATTGTCGATGTCATGGATTTGCCAATGTCAATTTGCCAATAGAATCAACTATCATGCCAACGACTAAATGCCAACAAACTGTCCAACACTGTCTTGGGTGTAGTACGGGAGGAGGGGGGGGGGGCAAGGCGGGCACTTACAAAAAAGGGAAAAGGGAGAGGAACAAAAAGGACTAAGAAAACGAAAGCAGAAGACAAGGGGCGAATCATAATTACTGTTAATTTAATGTATATTTAACAACATGGGCGTTTATATGTTTCCACTGCAGGTGATTTCTCCCATCGTTTCTGAGGAGTCCCCCTCCCCTCAAAAAATCCTGCCGACGACCATGACCACTCCGACCATTAACCCTCCGACGCAGAGACTAGCCCTTTTGGGGACCCAATTTGGTTAATTACCTTAATAAAAAAAAAAATTTCCAACCAATTCTGGTGATCTTCCATCTAATCCTAGCCAGAGACACCCACTACGGATATATGCAGTCACCTTTAGTGTGTGACCCCGGGTCAGGCATATCTGAGCCTGACAACATGGGCTGCCCATATACACGTGCACAAAACAAAGTCACTTGCGGGTAGCCAAGTGCACGACTTGACCACAGACTATGTATACAACATCTGTTTCCTGTCAATGACCTCCTTATTTATAGTCTACAGACATGTCGAGATTGTATACATATAGATACTGTGTTGTGTAGCCTCAAACCAAGGCGCTAAATATCTGGGTCCCCGGAGGGACCCCTTACTGTAAGCGTGTTAGTAAATGTGCTTTCTGCGTCGGAGGGTTAAAGCTGTCGGCTTGTCGGTGAAGAAAAAACCTCAAAGCACAACAGTACATGAATTGTACTTACTTGCAGAAATCTCGTACTGGTCGGGGTAGCAGCATGGCTTCACCTCAGCATAGCTCGTTGCCAGAGCAACCAGCAGCAGAAACGCAACCAATTTCAGGGCCATGTTTGTCAGACTCTTTACCCAACTTGTGCCAAGGAAGTAACTCGAGCGAAACTTTCACTTCGTCTGCAGTGCCGCCAACTCAACAAGTGTCGGAACGTACGAAGGACCGCCTTTATATAACAAAAGCCGAACTGGGCAAACCTGACAACTTTTATTCCATGACGTAATCGAAGGCGAGGCCTACGTGCATTGCATTGTGCTTTAGGATTAGCCATCCGGGGAGCTATTATGTACTTTCACACACGTGAGTCTCACATGACTTTTGCTCAAATTGTTATTGTGCCTTTGATGATACAAGTATGTAAATTGGCACACAGTCAGAGTATGTCGTGAGAAAGATATTTGGCCATCGGCCATCGCCCATCGCAGATTTTTTTTCTTTGAAAAAAAAAAACTAAGAAGAATAACAAGAAATGGAAGCCACCTTTGAAATTTTGAAAAGTGCTTGCCTATATTTTTTGTTCAAAGGACAAATCTACGATGGCCTTATAGCCAAACATCTTTTTCATGACGTACTCTGCCTGTGTGAATGCCCTGCTTGTATCATCAAAATTCCTCCAAACATTTCCCCTATTTGCCCCACTAGATATAACGCCTTCCATTCTTAACCCCCCCCCCAAGTGATTCCTTTGAATAAGTACACACATAAATATTTGACACCTCCGACAGTATTAAATGCAGCCTCAAACTACATGTTTCGTAGATAAATTTCATCCCGTCCTACAGTTGACGAGAAATTTCAATTTCATATTTAATTTTAATTTCACGTGTCCAACTACCACGGTTACCATTATTATCATAATCTACGGGTTTATTCCCAATGGACCACCCCGGTTCTTCGGAATCAATGCAGCTGATGAGTCCTTGATTGGACCTTGATTGGACGAAAATGCATTCCCGCTCACCCCGAAGGAAATGAATAAATTCCTAATGTCTAAACAACCCTTCACACCTAAGAATCAACCAACTATATTGGTCCCCAAAAAACTATTCATTTCCCAACCCAATTCTGTCAAACTTAATGGTGGATTACGAAAACACTCAAACCCGTACACGTTTTCAAGGGTATTGTCAGTCTATAAGAAAGGAAATCTCTGAAGGAGATTGAACAACCACTTTGCTCATTTTCCACATTTTTAGGAATTATTTCTGTCGCTGCTGATGTTGTTACTGTGTTAGTGAAATATCAATAACAAAATTGAAATAAACTTATTTAGCCCTTACGTTTTGCAATAATGTTTAACTACAGGCGAAGGTCACAAAACTTACATTATATTATGAAAAGTAAAGTTAAAGAAAAATTCATTTTGTTTTTAAATGACAGTATCTAGCTTCTGCTGTCTTCATATTCTTTTGTGCATATAAACCGTATGATTATGACGGCATGACTAAACATGATCTGTTTCCAATAAAGAGTAAATTTTCGGTTTAATACATACACATGTTTTTGTCCGTTAAACAGATATTCCTTAAAAAATCTTGCAGAACCAGAACAGCACCGGTACAGCTACCCCCCCCCCCCCCCAAAAAAAACCCCGAAAATCCACACTCATTGGAGGTGTCGTAATTTTGAATGTGATCGTCTTATGAAGACGTCATTTATATGTACCTGTGGGGAATGTTACCAGCTGCATTTTGATGCCACGTTTGCTACCAAAGACTGTAAATCGTCCAAGATTGACAACGGTTTATGAACAAAATGATGCAGTTTGAAAAGTTGCAAATTTAAAGTGTAAACACTGCCCAAAACGAACGGCCCAAGGGAATACCGATTGCTCAATGATTGCATACCGGAGGGAAAACAGAAAAGAAAAGAGTTATGAAGTCATATTTGGTGTTAATTGAATACACATTTAACATAATGGGCGTCTGCAGGGGTGTCAATTGGGTGGGGTGGGTACATGTCCCCCCCCCCCCCCCATTCTGGCCACGACCATGCCAAGTGCTGCATACACAAGCTTATGACTATTTAAAATCTCGACAAGTAAGCCGGCCGGGGTTGGATGTTAATTTAGTCCTTGCAAGGTTCAAATCCGACACGCAAACAGTCTCCACCATAACAAGATAATTACGTAATAAGCTGTGTCTTGCTCTATTATAGCTCCATGGTTAGACATAGAACAAGTGACAGACGCACAAATTTAACTTAAGTCATGCAACGCTACAATGTCACACGTACACTTTCCACAAGTCGTTTGCTCTTCGGCTTATACCTTTTTATTCATGGTTTTAAAAAAAAAGTCTACAGATCCTTGTTGGAATGTTTGAACACTGGAGGACTAATTAAGAGTCAGGCCTGAACCCTAGAAGTGCACACAATGGAGCAGCAAATGGTTACAATGGAGCTCCATAACAAAGATATATTTCCATAACAAAGGATAAATTCGTGATGTCACAGGCTGAACAACGCTTTACCGGGAAACTGTTTCCGTGTACGGGTACAGTCAGTTATACCATGGAGGAATAATACATACCGTATACTGTACACTCATTCCTGCCAATATAACCTCCTGCACTGAGCCACACTCAATTTACACACGTGAGTCTCACATGACTTTTACGCAGATTGGTATTGTGCCATTGGCACTCAGTCAGGGTGTGCCATGATAAAGATATTTGGCTGTACCTGTAGGGCCATCGCAGATTTGTCCTTTGAAAAAATATACGTAGAATATAAACAGAAATGGAGGTCACTTTTTGAAATTTTGAAAATTGCTTGTTATTCTACCTACATTTTTTTGTTCAAAGGACAAATTTACAATGGCCCTATAGCCAAATATTCTTTTCATGACGCACTCTGATTGTGTGCCCATTGCCATGCTTATATAATCAAAGGCAAATTTCCCCCAAATATTTCGCCTATTTGCCCCACTAGATATAACGCCTTCCATTCTTAACCCCCCCCCCCAAAAAAAACCACCTTATTCCTTTGACTACGTATACACATAAATATTCGACACCTCTGACAGTATTAAATGCAGCTTCAAACTACAGGTTTCGTAGAAACAAATCATGCCATCAGATAGTGTTGTCGAGAAATTTCAATTTCATTTGTTTAATTTTAATTTCACGTGTCCACCTACCATGGTTACTATTATTATCACAATCTACGGGTTTACTCCCAGTCTCACCCAACGGTCACACACCAAACTATGAACTACCCCAGTGTTCGGAATCAATTATGCAGCTGATGAGTCCTTGATTGGACCTTGATTGGACGAAAATGCACGATTGCCCCAAAGGAAATGACTGAATTCCTAATGTCTAAACAACCCTTCACACTATAAGAATCAACCAACTATATTGGTCCCCAAAAACTTACAATTAATTTCCCAACCCAATTCTGTCAAACTTAACATGGTGGATTACGAAAACACTCAAACCCGTACACGTTTTCAGGGGTATTGTCAGTCTATAAGAAAGGACATCTCTGAATGTGATTGAGCAACCATTTTCCTCATTTTCCACATTTTTAGGAATAATGTCTGTCGCTGCTGATGTTGTTACTTTTATACAGACCTGTGGGGAATTTTATCAGCTATAGTTTGATACCCTGTTTGCTACCAAAGACTGTAGATTGTCCAAGATTGATGTAGTTTGAAAATTTGCAAATTTTATGAGTACGCGGAATGCCGATCGCACATGCTCACATATACCGATCGCAGTGCTTACATACATACATGCTGGGGTTTCAGCTCAGTGGATATTGCCCCTTAAGAAACAGTGAAAACCATGCGCAGCCTTTTGATCACGAAAATACGATTTCATCAAAAGCACTCTTTATTTCGAAATCACCTAGGCCCACATTTCTTGGTTTCTTCTAAACGACAGCAAGCCAGATGGAATCATTTCACGGGGTGTTTAGTACCAATCAAGTTTAATCCAAGTAGAATACATTTTTGATAATAATTCGGTAGGCTACTTTGGGGATAAATGATCCTAGTATACCCAAGCAATTAACTGTGTGTTAGACATACAACAAGCGAGAGGCTGACAAATTTTACTTGTGTCATGCAATGCTATAATCAGGGTGACCGTTTTAGCCGTTTTTCGGCTAACTTTGACAGATTTTTTGTTAAATAAACGAGTTTGACAGAAAATTTGAAAGAATGGATTTTTTTTGGGCAGATTTCTGGCAGAATTCTGCAAACATGGATATTTGACAGAAAAACATAACAAATTTGAAGGAAAAAAAGGTACATGTCGTTAAAAAATCTTCAATCTTTTCAAACAAACCCTTGCATAAATGGGAAAAATTGGCTGGTCTAGGTGCTGAGGTTCACTGGGAACTGGACTTTGTCGTGGCAGAATCGCGTTTTGCCTGAAAGTTACGCAATTTCATAACATCTTTATGTTACTGTAGATTGTTTATAAAGTAATTTGAACCTTAATGGAGGCAATACTACAACATCTCTGTGTGATTTTAACTGTTTATAGTGTATTTCGAGTAATTCTGAGGAATTTGGCAGATTTTGGATGAATCTGACAGATGTTTTAATTGCATTTAGCAGAATTTGGCCAAGACCTTACGGTCACCCTGGCTATCATGTAACACGTACACTTTCCGCTAGTCGTTTGCTCTTCGGCTTATACCTTTTTATTCATGGTTTTAAAGAAAGTCTACAGATCCTTGTTGGAATGTTTGAACACTGGATGACTAATAAGAGTCAGGCCTGAACCCTAGAAGTGCACACAATGGAGCAGCAAATGGTTCAACGGAGCTCGAACAAAAAGTAATATCCATAACAAAGGTAGTTATGGATGTTCCGTGACGTCAAAGGCTATGAACAACTCTTTACCGGGAAATCGCTTCCGGGTACGGGTACAGTCAGTCGTACCACGGAGGGAATGAATACACTATACTGTACACTCATTCCCGCCAATATTTTGAGCCCCTGCATGCACTTTCATGATGCATAATAAGTACAGCCTTATGCAATTTGTTGTTCTTGAGGAGATTTTCTATATCTTCAAAAAATTAGGAATAGACAAGACATTAAACGAAAACACGTACTAACGGTACTATAGTCATGAAGTTTACATAGTACAATTATTATCCTTCTTGTGTCTCCACAATGAAGAAGTATACCTCGTTAATTAAATGCACTTTGGAAACTAGAAGCAAAACGCTACCTAAATGAGCTTCTACCACACAACCTAGTCAGTAAACAGAAGACTCAATGATGTACAACTTTCACATTTCTAAATATATCCCAATTCCTCCAGCTAAGGTATACAACATAAAGTACCGTGATGGATATTCCATATCATGCCTATAGCCTACAATACAGCATAATGCAATAGAGAATGAAGGTACAACATCATGAGCTTTCAGTTCAGACAAGTAAAATGACCCATATTTAAATTGCCTAAGGCGCCGGTCAAATGATGATTTGTATACCGTCAATTTCGCTCCTAAATAATAGAGATTTCCTGGCCCCTCCATCACAAGAGAGTTTGGTTGCCGTAACAATAAAGGGTTCCTGCACTCCAGTTCGCAACGAAGTAAAGAGGGATAATTTTTTTTCAAAATGTCGATGGGCCGTAGGACTGTTTTTAGGGTAAACCCCACAAGAAAGGGTAAATCATATGCATCTTGATAGGAGAGTTGTATTTTCCCCAATTGTTCGGAGTGCGGTATTTATCACTGGTTTATTGTATCCATGAAATGCTTTTAAGATTGCAGGCCAGTAAATAGACCCGAAAATGACGATTTGCATGCCCTCCAAACTATCAGGTATTAGGGCATTTGAGGGTCATGAACTTGAGGATTCTGTTTAAAAAAAAAATTAGAAGGGTGCACATAGAAGCCGTGCAGAGGACTGCGAGTTCGTATTTCTGTGGAATTCTGATGAAATTGGGACATAAAATGTCTCCATGATTTTGCAATGGAGCAAATGCGTCCTTTTTCAAAATGGCGATGGGCTTCAGGACTACTTTATGGGTAACCATCTTTGGGTGCAACTTTTTCCCAAAAGTCTGGGTTAACTCCTAAAAATTGAACAGCAAATGAAAGATGATGAAACAAGCTTAATACATTTGATGTGTGTGCCAAACACCGTATACAGTAACGAGTGTATAATTTGGGAATTGCGCCGGGGGCAAGGGGACCGGGGACCAGGGGTACTGGGTATTGGGGGAGCCCCCCCCCCCCCACCACCCACTACTTTGCTATGCCACTGCTAAGAAACGTGCTTCAAAATACTCAAACTAAGAGGGAATTTTTGACGGAAATTTCGATCAGTGCGGGAAAGCGCACTGCATGCAGCGTCTGCACAATAGATGCATGCAATTGAAAGTGCCTTGCCTGCATGTCGCTGACCCGAGATTTGTTTATTTCCTCGATTTTTAGAGGCATTCATGTGGTTAATTGATCCTTACGCTTGCCTAAACAAGTGCTATTGGGGAAACAGCAACATTCAGGTATAGACATGGTTGCAGGCCAGTCTGTAAATAGGCCCGAGGTTGCCAACGACGGCCAAATCACGATTTGCATGCCCTCAAATTCTCTGGGGCCATGAACTTGAGGATGAAAGCAATGACCATCGGACTGCGAGCTCGTACTTCTGTGAAATCATCGGATGAAATTAGGCCCTCAAATGTCCCTATTTTGCAATGGAGCGTAATACTAGTGTCCTGCGATGGGCTTCAGGACTGCTTTTAGGGGTGATCATCTTTGAATTTAATTTTCTCAAAAGTCACTGTCAACCCGCCCCAAGAATTGAACAGAACATTTGAGATGATGAAATAAGCTTTAATGTGATGGGTGTCTCAAACACTTCGGACAGCTATGAGTATTTGTCCTGAGTTTCGGAAGTAGGTGTATTTTTATCACTGCATGGGGTCTATAGCAGTTTATTTACTTATTTATTGGTCTCTGCAACATTAAGGAAGGCGCTTCTTGAAGCTATGAAACCGCAGGTCAGTCACCCAGACTCCTCCAGTGGTCGGCTGCGAGCAACCAGGCGGTAAGGCTGCGGCGCCAGTGTTATCCCCATCCGGCCCTTGAGGGATGGCTGTGGCGCCCCCAACGGCAGACTGAAGCTAAATCGATGCAGTAGATGGGTGAAGAACAGGAAGAGTTCCATTCTGGCCAATCGTTCGCCAGGACACATCCGACGACCTGTTAAAAAAAATCACGCCCGCAGAAGCAAAGCACAAATTATATTTCTCATGGGGTAACAGTTAATGTAAACAGCGCCCTTTTTTTTTGATGAAATCAAACCATGTTATTCGAAAAATTGCTTTCTTGACTTCCTTTTATATTTCATAACATCGATGTAGTTGGCCGGTAATTGCAACAATGCTAGCCACTTTTCTGTGAAACATTTTTTTAACATGAAGTTATTTGGAAAAACTTACCACTAATTTTCATGATCGATACGAGTCATTAAAGGAGAAGATGATTGACCAATCATTATAATAGTTGTATGTCTGTTGGGTTTTTTTTTTTGGGGGGGGGGGGTTGTTCCAACAAACGCGCCTACCTATACCGTAGGGCAAGAAGTGTTCTGGTTTGCGATACCGCCCTCTGTCGTCCAAGAAGCGCTCAGGACGGAAATGGTCTGGTTCCGGCCACACTTTCGGGTTGTGCATGACAGCCCACATGACAGGCATAATGGTAGTCCCCTTCGGTATGTCGTACCCATTCAGCTTAGAGTCCTCGGTTGTCGCTCGTGGAACAGCTATGAGGAGTTAAAACGAAAAGTCAGGAAAATACAAACAGTCCTTTCAGTCTGACAACAATGAGTTCTGATGTTATTTAGGATAAGAGATAGCAGGGGAATAATTTCAGTGATGGAATGTTCATAAATGGTTCAAGCGCTTGATGAAAAGGTCCGATTTCTATTCATTCTTATTCACGTTTTAGGTTCTGAGCATATAATCATTATCAAGGTTGGCGCGTAGTGCACTGCAGAAAGTAGATCGGTTCTTATTCCTTAAGTACGTCGTTTACTAAAAAAAATGTGTTGCCCTATTCTTTCTTTTAACATTGACCATTTGTGACACAATACGCACGAGCGTCTTAAAAAACTAGAAACAGCGACCAAGTTACACACGATGAAAAGTTTCGCTGGTACCCACTGCCCTTAAGGGTGCTTAATTGTGACCGCGTTAATTCCATAGAGCTATATGTTTAGTTCTCAACTGTTTGAAGCAGGAAAAAAATTTGAGTGGGCACGCGTCGTGCACACGTGGTAATGTTTACTCTGAGTCAATATAGTTTTAATAAAAAATCACACGAGATCAATGAAGTTTGAGGTCACCAACCCCTTGTGGTGTATGCTTTGTAGACGAGCGAAGGTCAAGTTTTAACCACGGCAGCACTCACCAGATTTTAATCTTTAGTTGCACTAGACATGACCAGCAATGTCGGAAAGGGTAAATACAGTACTGAGAAAGGGTTATTAACATTTAAAAGGTTAAAGTTATGATTTCAGATGGAGCTTAGGACTGACTAGTAAATACTTGGTGATTCACTGTTTTACTCTTTCTCTTACTTATTGCTGCAATGTATCTAACTCGTTGAATCTCGTTTATAACGGCCTGTGCGTAGTTCAGCAGGGGTCGCTCCTCCAATGACGGCATACGGGTGCGTCCAATCACCTCGTCTAATTCCTCCTGCACCTTCCGCTGCACGTGAGGGTGCGTGATCATATACAGCAAAGCCCAGCGCAAAGTTAGGGCGGTGGTCTCCGTGCCAACAGCGAACAGATCGGCGATGACCCAGGTCAAGTTCTCCTCGGTGAACGAGGAGGGCGTCTCCCCGCCATCACTGCGCATGCGCATCTCCTTCAAGTACGCGTCGATGAAGTCCCGAATCTTGCCCTGGTCAAAGGTCATCTGATGCTCGCTGATGGACTTGGAGAAGAGACAAGTGTTGAGCTCCCGGACGTTGGCCAGAAACTTGCCGAACCCGCAGAGAGGGATGTACTTCAGGACGGGGAAGAAGTTAACCACGCCTGCCAAGCCGACCAGCTCAAAATTCTCCTGTAGCAAGGATAGCATTCGTTTGAATGTAGCGCTATCGTAGTCAAAGCGCGTACCGTACACGATGGAGCAGATGATATTAGACACGGCGGTGTTCACAGGGTGACATGGGTCAAATGCTTGGGACTGATGGGCGTTCACACGGTCGCAAAGATAGCCGACTTCCTCGGTGATGTTGGCTTCAAAAGTGTCTTTCCCAAGCCCCATTCCACGGAGAATGTTGAATGTCCACGCCCTCTGCTCCTTCCAATGTTTGCCATAGTATGCGCCAGCCACTCCTGTGGATAAAAATGTAGGCCCTACATTAAGATCTGACGTTCTAGATTAATCTTTAGAACTTTTGGCTCGGCTTCAGAGTCTGTTAGCTGTGACTCTGATGGCTTATAGGCCGTGCGTCCGATTAAGATATTTTGTGGCTAAGGCTTCGGTCTTTGTTTTACGCTGTTTTGATTAGTCGTAGCCAGACAACATTGTTTGCTTGGACACAGCACAGATGCCATTATGCAAATACATTATGCAAGAACCAATAGCGCCCTCTACCAACTGAAATGGGCCAGAGTTTTAGTTTAGCGGCCATCGAACGTACGTCTGAATTTTCGCAGTCAATTACTACTAGGCCTACTATGTGCTTAATTTCTTGAAGCTGTTGTAATGTGGTAGAAGACAAGACGTATGAACGAACGCACGCTATAGTTGACAATGATGAGATTGTGGTGTGGCACTTTATATTATCTGCGCGCAAGCGCATTGTGTCACGGATTAACCATCGGTAATAAGTCGATCGAACTCGAACTTGCCCTAGTATAGTCAACCCTGCGGTGACGTCTAGTGTGGAGATTAGAGACCTACAGGGCAACATGAAATTGTTGCCAGACATCCTTACAGCTCTGGGCGTCAAGCCTCGATTGCAACTTTAAAGGTACACATCATGTCTACGATCACAAACATTTATTAGTGCTTTTGATTGTTTGCTTACCATGTTTTAATGTGTGGGTCACAAGAAATCAACATAAACATGTTAAGAAATCCTAGGTTTTTTATTTTACATCTGATGCGGCGCTATATTTTTGCCTTGCCCACCCAGCAACGATCAAAGCCATCGAATTATGAGCAAATTAATGTCATACAACGCCAGACTAGAGTCGCAAACTGCATATTAAACAAGCATGGTGACAATGGACACGGTGGGAACGTTTTCGAAAAGAAATACGTGTGATGAAGACAAGCACAAACATGTTGTACCCTAAATTCATCCGCGTGATAATTACACACGAAAACAATGACTGCAAATATTCAAGGTACATAGGCCTACAGTTGTTAGAGCGCATTTCAGACGAAAGAAATATCTTTACTATGTTTTTATCTTATTTACGAATTCTCCAATTAAAATCTAGAAGGAAAATTAACTCGGCACGTGTAGTGACGTTTCACAGCCAGCTTTTTTAGGCGCTGCATGGGGCATAGTGGGTGCGACAGAAGTGGAGAGTCAATGTCAAGGGTCAATTACCGCACTTTTACGAGTTGTCGTTCGCGCCTGAGCACATTATAGAACAGCACCTTTTCCGATAGAACTTTACTAGGCTGATCGTAGCGAGCAAAACACCAAAGGCTACGACCACATACCAGTCAGGCCGAACGGAACTGGTGCGATTTCTTAGCAGGTTGTTTAAAGATCGCCAAACCAGACAGGAAATTGGAGGGAAACCGCAACAAAAAGTAATAAAAGGAAGTTTTGATAATATGATAAGATAGCTTACATGTTGGCGCGCAAAGTGTTTAACTTTTTTCTTTGTTAACGAGACTTAATCACCGTCTGAGGTTTGGTATTTATGAAACTATTTTTAGAACGGTTGTTGACAAATATAGTGACTTATAATGTTCACTCATTTTACAGCCGCGGTAGCAAGTGGACATGTCCCCTCATAGATTTTAGTTCCTGAAATAACCCGCAGACAATTAACGCCGTGTACAACTCGGTGATCTATTTTCCTGTCATAACAATAACATCCTCTCTCGGCACGACCGACGAGCCCTTTTTTCTTGCAGGACGCCCACAAAGTTCATAAATCCAGACAAAGTTTGTTTATTAACGCTGTGCCCACTTTCAAGAGTGAACGACACGTAACTTAATCAGACACTGCAGCAAATATAATTCGTAGACCTGCCCCAATCATCGCTCCTATTATTCATTCGAGACTCACCTACATTGAAAAAAATATATCACTAGGCCTACTACTAGTACTACAGCGTACATTGTTGAACGACGTTAAATTTGGGCAGTTGACTGCATGCATCGCGAAAGAAAATCGATGTTTTCAAAATAAAAAGAAAAGTGTTTACCGTATATCGCCTACCTGGGTAGAGTTACACGCAGCTGTCCCCCACTACTTCCCAGTGCCACACAGGTGCCCCCCCCCCCGCCCCCACAAAAAAAATGTGAAATGTCCCGCTTGCCAAGTATTAGTGTCTTTGTAAAGTAATTACTTGAGTTATTAAAACAAATTACAATGTAAGAGGAATCTAGTATGTTGACTATTTTTGACTTCCCTGTGACCGCGCGGTTTTATGAAATGTGAATATATTGATTACAAAAGAGCGCCATCTACCGTCAAAGAGGTCAAGCTCCCCCCCCCAAAAAATGTGCGTCAATAGAGGTCCAGTCCCCCCCCCCCTCGAAATGTAAGCACCCCCCCCCCCCGCCCCTCCCCCAACTGAAACAAATCCCGGCTACGCCACTTACATGTATACATATTTCACACGTGGCTAGCCCTGTCATTGGCGGATATACGGTGGAAGGAGTGGCTAGGGTGTCTTACCCCCTTGGGCCTAAAAACAAATTGGAAAATCGTGCAAAAAATCGCAAAAAATGCCTGCTAGTGCTAACAACCGGGCCCCCTTGGCAGCCAACCTCCGGGCCCTCGAAACCTGGATCCGCCCCTGTTTTCTGATTAGTGATTCAGCTTTGAGTATCGATTGACATTATTGATACTGCAATTACTAACCTTTTCCTCCTCCGACCTCAGTGAACATGGTCAATTTTGGCCGGTCACTGTACACATCTCCGGACTTGCCAAGCGCCTGCACGATGCAGTCATAGTCCCCCAGCACCACCACCCTGTGCCCACCGAAGTAACAGGTGAATAGCCCGCCGTACTCACCAGCCAGCGCGGCCAGCCTCTCGTGGGGCGCACTGACCCCAAGAGACGGTAGGATGCCCAGGAGGGGCCAGCCCCAAGGGCCTGGGGGTAGGTTGACCGTTGGAGAGCCCCGTAAGCGCCGTGAGAGGCCCGTGTGCTCCTGCAGAAGCCACACCACCAGCCAGGCGGTTACGAAGACAAGAGCAAGTCGGACTTGCGAGACGAAACCCACGCTCCCCAAGTACGTTAAGGAAGAATCGGCCTCAAGTACAGTCTCCATGCTCTCAAAAATCAGATCCGAAAGTGTCTACCACTCCGGCACTCTCAGATAGATCAGACTCTCCGTATAACAATGTCCACCCTCTTCTAAACACGGCAAATAAATAGTCAGCTTGGGCCGGAAGTGGGCCGAGCATTGACGTACGAGTTCCGCGTGGTTGTCAGAAACAACTGTTCAAATCAATCAAAAAGCGATAACGCCGACATTAAAATCGTTTTTCTAGATAAAATTCTTTACAAACACTCTCTCTCTCTATTTCTTTTTTTAATATTGTACTATCGTAAAAATTCCTCTATGGTATTATTTACTCTGTTAGACTGGTTAAAATTATTCTCACGGTTTGATGTCATCACGTCAGAAATAAAATCCATATTTGTTCTAATTTTATCATCGGGACAAGCGAGTGACGTGTTTTAAAGCACATTACCAAGAACGATTGGAAACAAGGGCTTGATCTGTGAAATATGACGCTTGTGCTGATAAAACTAGACCAGACAGACGTGCATGCAAATATACCATTATTTGTTAATAAAAGATAGGATCGTTGATGACGCTTGGTATAAAAGAATACGTCACGACTTTGTTTAAAGGCATATGGGATCATTTACATTGATCCAAAAAAGTAGCCTACAGAATTATTTTCAAAAAGCAGACGAAACTATAGTAAACACTCCATAAATTATTACGTCTGGCTTGTTGTCATTTAGAAAAAATCAAGATATTGAGGTGATTTCCAACGATCTGTCAATTGACTATTTGACGGAGCCTCACCTTCCTTAGTCTATGTAATAGCTCGCTCCGTAGAACGGGTGATACCCAGACTACACCTTCCTATGCAACATGCTCATCTAAAACTAAATTGGTTTTTTTTTTATGGCTTTTTGCCTTTACATGGGCATACTGAAATTCTGTTTTGAGCTAACGAAAGAATGGTTCGTGGCTACACTGTACGAAGTGTTGATTTTCTACATTTAGATATGAGGAAAACTGGCACGATTTCAATCTTATGGCGTTATGTATACATCTTGGGATCACGTTGACATTCATACCAAGTTTCAAGTTCAATGAAGAGAATTACTGTCCAGAAATAACACAACCCCCGATCACCCGAGAAAAAGGAACGTATTAAAAATGTGTAGGGTGACCAGGAACAGTCCAATCACCCAATAATATTCAGTGGCTTTCTTACATCTATAGCAACGACGTTCCATGGGGGGGGGGGGGGGGGGGATCAGCTGTTTCGGAATTACAAAAGGCACACTTCTTTGGCTTTTGCCATTGAGAACAACCAGGGCCTACATAAAATGTTTTATGTTCTTTAATACTCGGGACGATAGACTTTATTGCCACAAGTGGGCCTATAAAACACGAGAGGAATTGTTCTTTTAGCTTTATACCCAAAAATATTTATTTGCATTGACAAAATAACAGCAAGCCGGTCAACCGAATCAGTACAAGCAAAAACAAAGCATTTGCTAGCTGTGTTACTCTACTCGAAGTCTGTTGCTGATGACGTCATTTGAGAACTTCGCAAATTAGTTTGTTGCTGTTCATATAATGTTTGTGGGAAATCTTAGGGGAAAAAATGGAGGAAAAAAAATCAAAATAAAAAATCCACTTTCTTTCACGTGGAAGACGTTATCATGGCTTCCTTTTTGTTCCGAGTCCCCACTGAACACTTGAATAATATTTTGATTAGGCCTATATCAAAATACTTCCGCTTTCAAAATATATTCATTTATCACTGCACTTCCGGCAATACAACATTAAAAGGATATTTTTCCACGCAAACACAAAATTTCTCGTATAATATTTTTCCTTTATTTAAGCTCATTAAATGCTATTTATAGTCAACCAGAGTTCTTTTACAAAAATACAATATGGTGCATAATATAAGTACAATGATTTCGAATTCATGGGGGTATAATGACAATCAATTCGTTCCGCACGTGTAAATGTACCAGTCTCGTCTTCAATTTATGCCGTCACTTGTCGATCTCTTCTCGCGTCAGTCCAGGTTGATAATTGGTTGGTATTTTTTTTTAATGATACAAATGACTACAGCTGTGCCTCAGATAACAAAAACACCCAATCACAATGCTACATTTGAACACAACATGAACATCACATCCATCCTTGGAAAAGAAAACTTAAAGTTACGCTGTTTGGGAAAGGGGCGTGTCCGCCAAACAAACCAATGGGGATGCAGAACCTTGTACGCGCGTCAATCAACAGCCATTTCCTTGGCAACCATCTTTGCCGTTAAATATCCATTTGCCGCATAGCACTGTATGTGGGGTAGTGTGTGGAATATCCGCTTGATTACAAGCGGCTGTGATATGCGTGCAGATACATCGATTAATTATGCAAAACACCGCGTCTTGACCTGGAGATTCTGACCATTCAGCGAGCGCTATCCGGTCTTCGGTAAGCCGTTGTTATATATAACAAAAACGTGGCAGCTAATTGACCAATCAACAGCTTGGTTCACATTTCTGCATGGAATGACGTCACAAATTCTAAAGTCGGCTCCGATTAGCTGGCGTGCGGGTCGCATAAATCTTCTTTGCGCAGAGGGCGGCTGTGCACACGTGAACATATGATCCTTAGACTTATGGTTTGTTAATAAGTCTACCCGAAAAAATGCTCTCGTTACAATATTTGACCGTGGGCAAAGATGGCAGCCCCCACATCGCTACTCATTTCAGTTACATGTTCTGCATCCAGTAATTCCTTTGCCTGACTATAATACTTCCACTACAACAGTTATTACATGACCATCCAAAGTCATACAACAATTACACGTTTAAAGGCTGACTGAGGATTTTGCAAAAGAAACCCATTAACCAGATCCCGAGGACATTAGTCACTAAATATTATTAGATTACACACAGCAGAAAGAACGTACTTCACTCTTCATGTTGATTATATCACTCACTTTTCCGAGTGAAAATGTGGACTTTCCTGTTGAATCTCACTGTGCAGTACTTGTATGAAGACTTCACCATTAAAAATTCACCATTTCGTTTGTCGGCAGGGTTATTCACACAACCAATGCTGTCTGTTACACCGAGCAAAAATTAACAAAGCTCTAAACAGTCACATTGTTTCTAGCAATGCATGTACTGGGCAGAAGCACGCAGTACCATTTTACCAGTAACCAATTTTGCTTAGCTCAATTTAGTGTGCGCTTACCAGCCCCATGAAGTTCCACATTGAAGTTATGACAGGACAGATATGACTGCAGTAAAATTCAAATCGGCATGAATCGCTTCAAAGAGGTTTCAATTCTTCCAAAGCGTTTTTTTTTTTACTTCACCCCAATTCCTCCAAAATCCAAAACCTGCTTCTGTCTGATTTTGTTGGAAACAGGACTACACAGTAAAGCCACTAATATGTTACATGGGAGTTAGGATTTGGCAGATTTGGGAACGGTTCCTGTGGAAAATGCCTGAACAGTAGGGGTTATTTATTTGGGCATTGACTCGAAGAAGACTAGATTATTAATTTTTGTTTTGTTTTTTGAAAAGTGGAGCTTTTTAGAACTTCAAAAATACAACTAGCCAAGTCGTCCTGTAATTAATCTGAGGGTAACGCCATACTGTCGGGATATTATTAACACCCTGCTATAGGCAAACTGTTTCTTGTGTCCCCAGACACAAAACGCATGATCTCATACAATACATAGATAGAAGCCAAATGTTATTACACCCAATATACACGTATAGACATTAAGATTATACATAGATACAAACATGTACAAAGAGCTAAAGACTTTTTTTGTTATTTACACTGGCTTGGCGCAACGTCTACTGACATATAACACACCACGAATATGGGACAAATTCTGGACCTACTTAGTTGTGTTTTTTTTTACATGTACACAGTTGTAAGAAGCATTTACATGTACACTGAGAGTTGTAGATACATCTAAATAAAAAGAAAAGCAAAAGAAAAATCGTATCTGTTATCTGTGTTTGTTACGGCTACAGAGATATGGCATGTCAACTAATGAGCCTCATACACAAAGATTTTCCTTATGGCGGCTCCTCCAAAAAATGGCATACTTTGACATATATTAATTTCCAGGGGAAAAAGGAAAAACAAACAAAAAAAACAGGCCGATGAAATAAGAGTGATGAATTTGACATTGTTCAGGGCTGAATGGAATGCAAGTTGTGGGAACTTTCTGGTGAACTTTCGGGTCAAATGAATTTTACGCAATGGGACTTTTTGTCAGTCTTGGACTAACGGAAATCCCACTGTTGCGCAAAAGTCATTGGACCGTAAGGTTCATGTTGCCTAACTCTGACCGAGAAGCGCTGGCCAATTTAGGAACGCTGCGAAACGCGGTAATTTGAAAAGGGGCAGTAATACTTGAGCACGTTTGGGTGAGGACCATTAGTCCACTAGTGGTTGACTCATGATGTAATTTACATCTGCGCACTAATATCACCGCGCGAACGCCTCTAGTCAAACGATGGTCAATAGTCCTGGCTCCCCGTTGTGCTTTATGATGCACGCGGCTATTGGTAACCAGTGAAGCAACTGTGTCCCATACTCCGGTTCCAAATAGTCGACTAGAGTAGTTCAACTATCCTCTGTTCGAGCTAATAGGTAGTCCAACTTTGGTTAACTATAGTTTGCACCCAAACTTGCTCCTGGTTTTAACAAAAAATCTGTTAACAGCCAAAATGTTGAACTACTAGTATGAAGAAAACAAATAAAAAGAAAAGGCTCTGTGTCCGATAAAAAACCAGTCAGAACAGCCTATACAGGGTCTAATTCTATTCAACAATTTACAAGTTTCATTGATATATATATTGCACTTTCAGTACCACAGACACACTAACAGACACATTTAGAAGTCAGGCATTTCACACAGTCAATGGCAAATGGGGCAATCACTGTACGTCATAATATATTAAAAACGGACAAAATACACGTCCCTTTCTACATTTTACAATACAAATTTTCCAACGTCGTCATCTGTCATCCCCCGTAATACGTATATACAAATGGTAAAACAACTGTGTGTTAAGTCACAGGTCAAGTGTTCCATCTCAACGTCATGTATGTATTTCACATGTTCCAGGCCAAACAAAACAAAGTAAAGTGCTCGCTTAAACAGAAAAAAATACACAATTTGCTGTGAAAGTATTTATAAACAAGACCATTCGGCATTGCAGCCCCCAAACAACCGTTTTGTTTAGCACTGCACGTGACTGAAACCGTTCATGAAAGGAAAAGCGCAACATGAAACACGTAAAAAAATTAATAAGTTCCGTGTCTATGCCAACTTTTTATCTTTCGTGCGGCACATTTTTGTCCGATGCAAAAAGTAAAAATGTAAGGATGAAAGCATCTCACAGTGTCTTTGATTATTAGGCTGCAAAGTTTGAAGCGAATTTAGTATAGAAGCACAGAATGGCGACCGTAACCACGGAATTCTGTGCTTAGCGGAGTCATGAAAGTGGGTCCAGACCTCTTCTTGAAAGGACTTGACAGTTTTCTTAGTTTTCCTGTTTTGGTGTGATACTTGAAAGGAGACTGAGTGAAGTTTACCAAGTTAATGAACAATGACGAGGATGGCCGACATCCTTAAAACTTTGAGCGCCAACAAGTAAAAGCTAGCGACTTTTTTCCATTTTATTATTTTCTCATGCTTTGGAAGAGCACCCAGCATGCAGCGCTCACTTCGGTGAAGGGCAGAACACAATCCTGGAACTTCTTACAAAGACTTCACTGCTTGTTTCTTCATCAACAAAAAAGAAATTACTTAACATACATTTGTCTCGATTCCCAAATAAATTGTACACTATAAACACATCCTCTTTTTTTGTAAATACAAGGATGCTACAACCCTCTCATTTCAGATTGTAAGATACAGTTTTTTTTTGTATCTTGCTGATCTATATTACGATAAAAGCACCCGATAGTCTTGACTTAGACACACCCATGTGCCACGCCCATATGCCACGCCTTGTTACCTCCTATTGGAGTTGTTTTGAGTTGGTGCAGTTGAGGCTCCACAGGCGTTGCTTCCATTAGCACCTGATTGGCCGAGCTCCAATGGGCATGCTCAGTTGGAGGCTCGCGCGACACATCCCGCGCACCGCGTCCGAACGCCACGGCCTGTGTTACCTCCCGTTGGAGTTCTTGGAGTTGGTGCGCTTCAGGCTGCCCATGCTCCGGTTCTTTGGCACCTGATTGGCCGAGCTGTGGCGCAGCCGGCCCGCCACGCTGGGCACGCTCAGTAGGGACTCGCAAGACTCGCCGTCGGCTTGCGTGCCGCCAGTGGTCACGCTGAGGGAGGACATGGAGCTGGACAGGTTGGAGGTGGTCAGCAGGGAGTGGTGCAGGCTCAAGTTGTTGCTGCTGGCATCGCCCTCCATGACTTGCTGCGTCTGGCCGATGAGGGCGCTGATCAGCTTGACAAAGAGCTCGGCATTGGCTCGGATTTGAGCCTTCTGTAAAAGGGTGAGAGGAAGAAAGTCATGAATATTCATTATGCATAATATACAATATGAGATCATGTTTGTAATTCTCAATGCTTTAATGAAAACTTTTCAATAGCTTTAAACACTATGTGGAGGTTAGCAGTTACACCACGCGACTAAAAATCTCTTTTGTGAGTTCATCGTAGTTCTGAAAAGAACCTGCAAATAACTCCAAATTTTGCGCAGTATCCTCTGTCGAGAGACCGAGAGATTTCAACTATTTGAAATACAAGTCTGCTTACAATGAACAGAGCATATTGCTATACCTCATACATATTCATGATCGACAGCCGAATTCTCACTGGTCCATTCACCAACACGTGTCAGTTGCTGTTTACCAAGCGCGCGCGCGAGTATTTACACACAGGGTAAATATGCATGCGTAGTAGACTGTCGCACGGGTTACCTGTAAAACAGTCTACTATGCATGCACTTTATGAAGCAATCGTGGACCTGTCGCATGGGTGTAGTACGCAAACATGAACATCCCCCTAGCTACACATGAAAAGATGGCTGCATGTGTAAATGTTAATTAGCGTTTTTCTGAGCTCAATAATGCTGAACTGGAGAATATTGTGGACAATAAAGATGAATCCTGTACTAACTTTTAGGAGTTACTGTATTGGAAACGAAATGCACTTTTCTGAGGTGAGCTGGACAACTTTCTCCAAAGATTTTATGCCTGTGAGGTGCATATTGCAAAGGGAAACTTCGGCAACTGAATATGTATGAGGTATAGTAATACAAATATAACATGGTTTATTGACAGTCGATATTAGCTCCCTCGATATTGGAAGTTGACAAACTAGTTCTCGAGGCGAAGTTTGTCAACTTCCAATACCTCAGGGAGCTAATATTGACTGTCCACCCTCAAACCATGTTATATTTATATACTGGTTATTTTTGCTAAGTAAATATTCTCCATGCTTACCACATTTTTGTCGACGCCTACCTGTGAGAATTGACTGGAGAACCTCCAGAGACCACCGAAGCCAATACCTTGCAGGTAGGTGGTGTGCTGCTGGGCCATTTCCTCGCTCGCTAAGGTGTTCTGGACGATGCTCTGCACCGCGCTTAGCGTGGTTTGGTTGTGGCAGCTCTTCAGAATGCTGACGATCTTGGAGTCTAACAACACGTGCCTGAAAGTAAGCATAAAGCAAAACAAAGCTCAAATTTTGTGTGCATTTGTGCTACTATTGAGGAACATTTTGGCTGATGACTAAGACGAGTTCTGTGCTGAGCAAGATTTCCGTGCCAGAGGCGGACACAATCCACGTCCACTTTCCTTTTCCTTGGCAGACATCACAAGGTACCCCGCACAATCTTTTTTTAAGTAAATGTAAACCCACTACGTCCTTGCATGAAGGCGAGTTTCCACTTTACATGCAAGTAAATGCAAAGCCAATTTGACGAAGGAAATTTTTTGAGATACTTTTGCAATGAAACTAGCCAGAGTTGCAACGACGTCGATTTTTTGCCAATCTGCACAGCAAATGCCTGTTTTCACATCAAAATTTCTGCACAAGTTCGCTTTTGCTCAAAGTATGAACTGGCGTGTATATAAAAAAGACACTAAAGTATCCCCTATTTGGCATTTGCATGGGCGAGGGGATTATTTGGCACAGAGTTCTTGGAGACAATTTGAAGATGCGTACCCCTTGCTACTTTTGAGTTTCACCCTGAAATGTAGATTAATTTTCTAAATTTCAATTTCTCTAGCAATGCGAAGGTTTAATGACACATCAACCGAACAAAAATCGGCCAACTTGAACTGTTGAAATGTTACTTCACAAATTTTGATTTACTAGCAGCCCAGCCTGCTTGCAAAGCGGATCTGTTTGCAACCAAAGTTAGAACTGCTTTCCAGACGGCTGCAGATACCCCCCCCCCCAAAAAAAAAAAAAAAGGAAAAGGGAGGTGACTGCTTTGATTAAAACATTCACGTGATAAAAATTTATTAAGAGAAAAAATGTCAAATTTGTTGAAGACTACGGGGAATGTAACGCTATACTTACACAATAGGAAACACTTGTGGGAATACTTGGCTGGCCTCTGCCAGGTATTCATATAAGATTCCCGCTTCAGCTTCGTTTAAATTACGCACCAATGTGGCCTGAAAAGATAGCAAATAATACAAAAAGGGCTTATTATCAAAGGACCAAAACCAACAGATTTCTATTGTGCATCGTAACCATACACTTATCAAGCACATCTTAGCTGTCACTGGTCTACTCTAGTAGACTTTTTGGGTTGGACAACTGATTATCAATAACTGATCAGATTGTAGGTGTCATGATAAAAATTTGACAAAGGCTTTGACTATTTCATTTATATTTTGTTTTATTTGAATGCGTTTGGGTTAAAACAGCACGGATTTCTCCAAAGTGAAGACACACTGCAGCTTAGGAATCCTAAAGAACCCTAGAGACAAAGTAGTCTTACTATCATCCGTTGTCAAACGAAGACCTTTCCGTAACCAACGTCTGATATATCTGAGAAATGCACAAATTGTTTGCAACCCCGTGTGCCAGCCGATTAGAGACTTCAGAAATTGTGACATCATTTCGATCAGAAATGTGGACTAAGCTGTTGATTGGTCAATTTGGTTGAAATGTTTTTGTAATACAACAACAGGTTACGGAAGAACCTATAAAAGGCGCCTGCTGAATGGTCAGAATCTCGAGGTCAAGACGCAGTCTTGTTTTGCATAATTAATCGCTGAATCTGTTCATATATAATAGACCATTGATGTACAAGGGGGATACTCCATAGACTAGAGACAGAGAAAACAATAAAGAAATGTTTAGATTTAGTGCAAGGAAGATAACCCCAGAATACCGTTTCAGGGAAACCCAAGGAATGAGGCAGGGACTGCAAAAGTAATCTTTAAGTTGACCTGGGCTGGAATCGAACCTGAGTCACAAAGGTGTAGGGCAAGGGAAGCACCACAGTGACTCCCATTTTTGAGACTGCAAATCGGTCACACATGAATATTCATAGCCGGCAGACGAAGAGGTACTTCACAAATCAACCACTTGCTTGAACCAATGGTTCTTAAAGGCATTTGGTCCTAAGCATCGCCAAACAACTTACCAGTACTGTTAGCAACAATGCTTGAATCAATGGGTCCGTTAAAACCTCCTCATCCAGTAACACGTTCTCCGAAGGCGTTGACACTTTGCGTTCTTTCCTCGCCCGAGGCACGACGATGTTTCCGCTACTCGTCTTGCGTTCCATCCTGGACCTTCTATCGCCGGAAGAAGTGTCAGTTCCTTCTGCAGCTCTCCGCGATGCTGAGGTTGTTGAGGAGGAAGTGGATGGGGTAGAAGGCATGGAGAGCGCCCCGTGCGACAGATCCAGGCTCTTGTAGGGCTTGAGCTGCATCTTGTCCGGATTGCAGTAGGTGGGCTGGCGTTGGAGCGCCGAGTCCAAGCTACGCTGGGTCTTGATGGCGCTGGCGGCGGCAATGCTGGCCACGGCCGTCTTCTGAGGTGACCGGGCCTTCTTACTGGGAGACTTGGGCGTCTGGGTCTGAGCCTGGGCCTGTGTCTGCGCCTGGTGGACCGCGTTGACAAAGACCGTCTGCTCTAGGTCCATCTCGGTCAGGTGCTGGCAGCCGCGGCGGATGCTGCAGCGACTACGCACCTCCTCTGAGAAAGGCAAGAGGGCGGCGAGATAGGAGACACTCTCCACGTTGACGTCAAACATATCTCTGTAGATACCAAATGACATAAACAAAATAATAATACATATTGCACAAATGCTAAGTGAATTTGACATTATAAAACATCCACAATAAATTTGCCTAAGTTAAAATGTTCCACTTGTTCAAATTCACACTGCAAACACTTGCCTTGACGTAACAAGTTTGCACGTTTGAAATTGGGTTTGCCCAAGCAGGTACCTTCTCTTGAAAGGGTTCCTTTTCAAAAATTTGGTCTTCTAATTTGAGCGTCTGTGAGTGGAACTTACACATTTCTGTGTTTGGAGACGATCTCCAACATCATGTTCAGTATGCGGATGGTCCTCGAGACAGTGGTGTTGCTGGGATGCCGAAAACCTGCAGATAAAACACAAATATTTACAGGTAATCAGAACTTTCCATAACAAGCTTCTTGTAGTGACTATCAAGTTGAACATTCAATTGGACCGGACTAGAATTTGAACCTTCTAGCCAAAGGGAGGGTGAGGGGAGGGACGGGACAGTAAAAAACTCTCTACTTTCCTCCCCTGCCATGCCTTTTACACATGCTAGTCACCAACAGTCAGATCAAATTTCTTGTAGGGACTGTGACAGTCAAATTCCATCAACAGACAAAAGCAGGTGTCTTGTAGACACAGCTGGTTTAACAATCACCTACAGCCAAGGCAAAGCTGTATCAAGGTAAATAAACAGTCACAGCCAGTCAATCCAGCTTTATGTAGGCAGGGAGTTCTTAGCTGTTAACAGCAGTTACTTGATTGATTTCGACTGCTGGGATGGCTTTGTTAAATTTGCCTGCCAGAGAGGGAGGGTTTTTGCCTCAAATAACCAGAAAATAAATGAGCGGCCTGACTGTACCTTTGAGAAGGTGCCCCACCAGGGCAAAGTTGAAGTTGAATTTGAAGCTGAGTCCCACGGCGTGGTCCATCTGCTTGAAATGCCACTCCTCCAACGGACGACGAACCTCCATCAGGACTTCCTCTGGACTCTGGAAATATGCAGAAATTAATATTATAAGTCTCATTCATGGTTACAAACGTACTTGTTACAAACTGACTGACTGACCGACTGTCACTCGTGACTTATACTGGTGTAGGAGTAGCTTTATCAGGCTGGCCTGTTTATGTCTTGAATTACCTACATCAAATGTGTGACCTGTTCTATCAAAATCAGACTTTTCTAGGCATAAGGTCGAAAATGATATTTTTACATATTGTTAACATATGTTCTTTTTTCTTTCAATGGGTGGTTTAATTTTTGAAACCGGTCATTCCTGGGCAGAGTTATGCTATTTTGAATTTCATTGTGTCGAAAAGTAGAAAACGGAGAAAATGGCCACGAACGTCACAAAACAGCTATTTCTTTAACTGATATACCTTATCAAAATCATCAAAAATAGTATATGTAGAGTTCAAATTAGGGTTTCAAACTTTTATAATATATTTTAGACATGTTCAGGATTACAAATATACAAAAATTAGAAAATCGATAAAAATCACCCCCACAGCGTTTTTTTGGCCCTATCTCAATTTCAACCTCTGCCCAGAAGCGTCTGCTTTTGACAGAACAGGTCACATGTGTATTAGTCTGGCATTGCTTTTTTATGTACTTACATGATACATGCATGGGCAATAAGTCCAGTCTCCATACGAACGACCGGCAAAATAGGATTTGCATTTCCATCACGTTACCAATACAGCTTATTGCATAAACTTTTTGTCTTCTGAATCAATTGAGTAGAATTTTGTGCGCTGTGGAACAAGTTTTATTAGGCTTGCTTTATCTTCTTATTGTAAATTTCATGTTATTCAGCATGAAGGCTGGTTTATGCTCAATGGAAATGCAGGTCTGAAAGGCCAGCTCACAATCGCCGCAAAAAAACCCACCAAATTTGTGATGTCCCATCAAGCTCTTGCACTGCAAATTCGCAAATGTTGAATAGATTTCAACTCTGGCAAGTTTCACTGCAAATGTTTCCCTTCCCATTCGTGTTAGCGTAAATTATGAACCAGTTTTAAGTAAGCAAATGTTCTAAGTGCACGTGGCGATTCAAGTCTGATACTTTTACAGAATCAGATATTCCTGGTTAGCAATTCAGCTCAGCAATTCAGCTTAGAAGTTTTGATAAGCAAGACTCCTACTTACCACTTCATTGAATACACTTTGCTCGTCCAACGTGTGGAGGTTCTGCTCCAATAACGCTAAGCCGGCAGCGTACAGCGACACTTCATCCAGCTGCAGCACAGCAATGGCCACCCAGAACAGGAGCTTGTGAAGTGGAGAGCTCTACAGGTCAAAGGTGAAATGTCAAAGGGTAAAAGTCAAAGTATGCATACAAAAATAATTATTATATTTGTGACCTTTTCTATCAAAAGCAGACTTTTCTGGGCATAAGATCAAAAATGAGATTTTTGCATATTAATAAAATATGTTGTTTTTCCTTTTGATAGGTGGTTTAATTTTTGAAACCGGTCATTCCCGTGCAAAGTTATGCTATTTTGAAGTTCATTGTCATGATTGTGTCGAAAAGTAGAAAACGGAGAAAATGGCCACGAACGGCACAAAACAGTAATTTCTTTAACTGATATACCTCAACAAATCATTAAAAATACTATATTTGGAGTTCAAATTAGGGTTTCAAACTTTTACGGTGTATTTTAGACATGTTCAGGATTACAAATATGCAAAAATTTGAAAATCAATAAAAATCACCCCCACAGCATTTTTTGGCCCTATCTCAATTTCAACCTCTGCCCAGAAGCGTCTGCTTTTGACAGAACAGGTCACATTTTACATAGAACAGTTTAAAAATAAATTAAAGCAGTAAGAGGTTTAATTAATTACAGAATAATTAAGAGGCCACTTTGAAATACTGGATGATTTATTTGGCTGTCAAAACTGTCTATTACTTTTGGTAACAAAAAAGTACATTTTATTAAACGTTTCAAAAAGTATCCTACTGAATTATTGTCCAAAAGCTTATAGATCGTACTGGTACTAAACACCCATAAAATTATTCCGTCTGGCTTGCTGTCATCTAGAAGAAATCAAGAAATGTAGGAGATTTCCAACGATCAGTCAATTGACTGATTTTTGCAATAAAGAGTTTTATTATCACGATTATAGGCATGCAACTGGGAATTTAGGTAAAAACAAGGAAACTCCAAACCACACAAGACTTTGTACAGTGTTTGTCAATTTGTAATGGCATTCATGAGAAGCAAAAAACGAGGAAATCAGCGGATCCGAGGAACACTTGAATGCGTGTATTAACGAAATTGTGTTTCGTGATCAAATGGTTGTGCATGATTTTTCTCTAAATCATACATAGGCTCTGGTAGATTCTGAAAGATCGGGGAGGAGGCTCTGCCTTCCTAAATCCTGCAAAATCCTACAAAAGCCCAGTTAGATTTTGAAGGATCTGGGAGTGTTAGGGGCAGAGCATTAAACCACTTACTTTCCGCAGCAAAGGCTGTAGTCTGGTCAACGCAATCACGATGGACTCAATCAGCAGTAGACTGCTGGGCAGCTGAGGCGGTTCCCAGTCCTTGACGGCATGCACGGCCACCGCTAGCATGTGCAGGAGATACTTGATCTGGGCTGGGTCGGCCTGCTTACTGATGCAGCCAAAGACGACCATGGCCCGGGGCTGCAGGGCTGGGTTCTCGGTAAACGCAAAACTGTGGGTGACAGAAAAAAAAATTATTGGTGTGACCACAAAATTGCTGAAGGATCACTCAGCTGGGCACAGGAATCTGCTAAGCAAATTAAATACTGAGTTAGCCAAATCGGTCACCAGCTAATATGTCATTTGATGTGTGCTGTGTGCGACTGGTTCCTTGTTAATTTTCGCTTACCATTAAAATATGCTAAACACTATTTTCGGCTTTGTTGGTCTGTAACATTTGGTGCAGGTTTTCAAGTTAAACGGTCGCCCGAGAATCTGAAAGCTGGGAGGGGGCAGAATGGCATCACATGACTGTAAACAATTGGACACAAGCCGGTGCTATTCATGGCGACATACAGTGCTGATAGAGACACAATTTTGACGACGAAAACTTTGAGAAAAATTAAATGGTTTGGTGTCAAAACTCCTAATCCTTCCCACCCTTTCCCCTCTGTAAATCTGTCAGTTGACCACAGCATACTTAGTGGTTGAGTGGTCTGACATCTGTACTACTAAGCAGGGGGTCGTGGGTTCAGATCCACACAACGCTTCTAAACACTACACCAAAGTAGGGCAAAACACACTAATAAAATCAACATCACCCCATGCATATTTCCTAAGATATTTGGTACTTTTATACTTCCATGCAAGCTTGCAATAATTGAGTAGTAACTTACGCCCTGGTTTTCTTGTTCCATTCAGCCAGCCATTGGCACTCCGGGATATCCCGCATGCAGGCCTGACGAAGACAATGAGATTAAAAAAAACCCAAGAGTTCACAGGTGATGCAGGAGTATGTGGATTTACTGTGAATGCGTCAGCTAAGGTTTACTTTCAAGAACACCACACATGAATCTTCTTAAGTTGAAGGAAAGGTTGGAGCAGTTACTAAGAATTGGTGCTTGTGGAAATTTCGTCTAGCCAAAATCGGTGTCGGAAATGTGTGCCCGACCGCAGTCCCTTCATGTATAATTTTACAGAGAACGATATCCACAAGAACGATGTAAAATCTTTTAAAAAAAACCTCCCTGGTAAATGCATTTTAGGGTCCGATCAGCGTTGGCTTAGGTGTTTCTAAAATTGCGACTGGTGAAAGAGATTAAAACTACGCCCGCAATTATTTTACGTGCCGTTTTCATCGACTTTTCATCGCCTTTTTTTTCTTCAAAATTATAGTTTAAAAAATTGCATTTTGTGGAAAAATCGTTGCAAAATAATATTTGGTGGGACACATTGTAAGAAAATCGGAAATTTCGTTGGAAAAGTCAAAAAGTCGGTTTTCCAATTAAAATCTGAGAAGTTTCATCTCTGTTAACTACAATCGCCTCTCTCCACACAAGAGTATACACGGGTGCCTGTGAGGGTAGAGACCAGATTATGCTAATCTCGAGCTGCTGTAGAAAACTGGTCACATGGCCTGATGCAGCAGGGTAATAATTGGAAAGCTCCTTGACACCTTTCATATTCAGCACATAAGAATCATTTTATTAATCAACACCGTCTCCTACCTCCATGATCTCCAGCAGGGCGTCCGTGACCGTCTCCAGGGAGCTGAGCGGCATGACTTCCACGCTCTGGCTCAGCGGTCGCTCTCGGTAGCTGGACCTGAACGCCGTGACGGCCGCCGACTTGACCTTACTGATGCCAAACATACCGTAGAACTTGGGCAGGGAGAACTCAGTCAGGCCCAGGTCTAGAACCTTCTTTGTCTCTTCTGTATGATGAGAAAAATATTTTCACTCAATGTTTCCTCCTTCCTGGAAGAACCTTCAAAATATCCCTGGTGGGTTTTAAAGGATCTGAAACGGTTAAGGGCCGATTCGATTCATATCCGGGACGAGTTCCGGACATTGTACCAGGTACAAGTTGCAGGATTCTGAACAACTTCCCCGCAATCAGATAAGGACTTTGAGTCTCACAAGACCCAACCTCGTCCCCAGGGTGTCAAGCAGTACACACCCACCAGTACCTGCTCTCTCACTCTGGTATTGGATCATTTGCATGTGCAAGATTTTTTAACACGTATGCAAATGAGGAATAGTCTGGTGCCTGCCTGTGCGTTACATTTGCGTTTGTTTTTGTATGCGGTGTCTGGGGTAAAAACAGAATCAATTCGTCGCAGCGCGAGCATGGCGTGAGTAATGAAAACACGATTTAATTTTAATTAAACCGGATTCTTAACGAGACAACATGCAGTATCACATGTCATATTAATATTAACAAATTGGAAAGGAAATGAATATTTTTGAGAATGGTGGACGAATGATCGCGAAAACACGCACTGCACGTTATGAATAATAGCACCAAGTACACGATATAAATCCATTTCTAGCCAATTGCGGTATCGAATCAGGATACAGGAAGACAGTTTCCTATCCAGGGCTTACAATTGGAAACGAGGTTGGAAATAAAGTAAGCACTGGGGACGAGGTTGCAAAGACCAGACTTGCAGTAAGGTGACAGACTGTGGGAGTACTCACCACTGAATTTGAGTTGTGAGCACGTTCTGAGGGAATGTAGTATATTGATGACCAGTCCATGGATGGAGGCGCGTAGAGGTAGGGGTCCCGTGGAGACAAGCAGAGGGATGATGTGGAACAAGGCAGGCAAGTTATTGGCAACTGTCAAATCAAGATCAGGAAATAACAAAAACTATTTAATATATCATCAAAGGGTGAACCATTTATATAAGGTTCTCATTTTTAAATTTTGGTTATCTGTTTGTATTATCAAATTAAGCATTAATAAAAATAGCAAAAGCTAAGTATATTCTAAGAATGAAACAACATCACAAAATTAATTGGTGTCAAGTTGTTTTTACACAAAATAGTAAGTTTAAAATCCAAGCTAAGAGAGTTTGCCTGAAATTGCTTGACTACTGTAAAGACCTTTCAGTGCTGAACAGACAAAATGTGACCAAGTCCACAAAAGAGGGATTATGTTGCAAAAAAAGTAAAATTAAGTTATATACATGGTTGGAAACCCCACAACAATAAGTTTTCATTTGGTATATAATAAAGCTCCATAGCCCCTCCCGTTTTGCAGAATGGCTTTTGGTTTTGAACATTAACCTCCTTGGAGTTTGAATTACAAAACTGAGAAAACAGGCTTTAAAATAGCTGGCACTGTTGCAGATTTGGGCACGATGCACTCAAAATTGTAGTTTTTTTCCTCACTTTATTCATCAAGATCAAAATTTCTGTGAATGAACCCTGAATCTTTCAGTAATAAAGATGTCATTCATGACAAAAAGTGAAAATCACTTTTTGACAAAATGTTCACCCTCTCAACGTTGAGTGGGCCATTACACGATAATGCACAGCGCGACGTAATACCCTTTTTGTGGAGCGGGCCACATTTAATAAAGAATAAAGTGAACTGACTAGGAACACTATTACTCAATAAAACGTGGAATAAAGAAATAGCCTGGAGCAGAAAATGACAAGTGACTTCCCGGACACTTTCCAAGAGGTCGAAGGTCAGAATTCCACTCTAGTCAATTCATTTTGTCAACCTCATATTTAGGTCAGGAAAGTGGTTTTTTTAGACAGCAATTTCAGTTTTGCTCAGAACCTGCCAGTATCTGTGACTCACCATCAAGGCAATTATTGAACGACAGCATGAGGAGATATCTGGTCAAGATGACGATGTCATCCCACATCAGGTGCTTCTCTAAGGTGGGTGTGGGGGACAGACACGTCTTCTCTAGAATCTGTGGAATGGGAGACAAGACAGCATGAGGAGATATCTGGTCAAGATGACGATGTCATCCCACATCAGGTGTTTCTCTAAGGTGGGTGTGGGGGACAGACACGTCTTCTCTAGAATCTGTTGAGTGGAAGACAAGACAACATGAGGAGATATCTGGTCAAGATGACGATGTCATCCCACATTAGGTGCTTCTCTAAGGTGGGTGTGGGGGACAGACACGTCTTCTCTAGAATCTGTGGAGTGGAAGACAAGACAACATGAGGAGATATCTGGTCAAGATGACGATGTCATCCCACATTAGGTGTTTCTCTAAGGTGGGTGTGGGGGACAGACACGTCTTCTCTAGAATCTGTGGGCGGGAGACAAGACAACAAGTACAATCAACCACGAGTCAATCTCATCTGACAATCACACTTCAAACAGAAGTCAAAAGTCAATCACAAGTCCACCACCAGTAAACTGCAGGTCAATCTTATTTCAATCAGAAGACCATGACATTTCAACCACATGTCTATCAGAAGTCCAATCAAAAGGCATTCACAAGTCAATAACAAGACAATGACATACCACTCAGAAGTCGCTCAGAGGTCAAATCGAAGTGAAACAGTCAAATTACAAGTTAATCTCCTGTTGCTAATGGCACAGAACTTTGGTTGCTTTTAGAACAGTACTTTCCAAAAATGTAAATGCGACGTCTTAAATTAGCGACTACCACATAGCAAGTCAAGAGGCAGAATCTGTTGGTGAGGTATTTCCTCGCAGTTAAAAACTGTAACACAGACTCTTTTTGATCCCTCAGAACTTGCAACCAGCAAGAGGTTTCTCGTTTGCCTACCTTGCAGAGTCTATCAATGACTTTAGCAGAGACTAGTTTGACATTGGCTGATGCTAGAGCAACGGCTGTATCTGCCATGACCTCAGTCCGCGGCTGACCACCGCCGGTCAATCCCGTCTGTAACTGCACAGTCACCTGCAAGCCATATTAAAAGCAACAACGATTTTTAACCTAGGGAATAAAGGTTTCAAGTCCCATGTATTCTAAGAAGAGTAATGTGGCCTTTCTTTGGATCAGAAAGCTTAAAAACATTCACTGATGACTTGCGTCTTGACTTGAAATTCCCAAAAGGGTCGTTTCATAAGTTTTTGAACGTGCATTTTCCCATTTTCCCAAGTACTGAGTACAAGCACGAATACGAGTACGTTTCCTCAAGTACGAGTACTTTTCCAATTTTGATTGGTCAATATTTTCCCAGGTTTCTGCTGCCATGATAAGTATTAAACATGCAAGAGTCTACCAGACTGACAGTAGAAAATGGGTTATATTTACTGCATGTACCCCTAAAAAAAATCCTGCAGGAGAACATTTTCATGAGTGCGAGTACGAACACTTTGCCACAAGTACACGCAATATTTTTTTTCTTGCAGATACCAGTACATTCTCATGAGTACGAGTATGAGTACGTAAAAATACACTTGAGCATGAGTATGAGTATGAATATGAATACCAGTACTACAACACTGCCTAAAGGTACACATCAAAATAGCCTGGGATATCCTAGTCCGAAAATTTGGGACTCTCAATACTGTGTATGAGAGTCCCAAAACTTAAGGTATCCATATCGTGCAAAAGTTTGTGCTGCATAATAAAACCAGTGTGAATCAAATGTGCAAGCTTCTTACTCACTACAGTTTCTTCAATAATCCTCGAAACTTCTGCCCTGCAAAGTTGCTGTTGTGAGCATTGCATCACCAAAAATTCAGCGTTTAATTCTAATTTTGCAGGGAGTTATCGAAATCCAAACGCAAAACATCACGTTGATGTGTACTGCAATGCATTGTGAAAAAAGACTCCTATTAAAGCTAAAACATTTTCATCCTGTAGATAAAACAGCGCCCTCTTGTTGATCTGAGTGAATGCAGAATGTTTCATTTTTTAACAGAGGGCGCTATGTTCATTTGGCCATCGATTAAAAAACAAGTAAGCTGCAAGGCTCTTCCTACACCTACCCAGAATACCTTGGGAATCACACCACCATTTCTAAAGCATGGAGAATGACGTGGATGGTTTTTGAACTGTCAAAAACTTGCCTTAAAATTGGATTTAAGGTCTCAAATTTAGCAGGTGACATGCTTGCAACTTAAGCATTTTGATGTATGTGTTGTGTGGGCATTAATTAGCCGAATGGTGAGTAAAAAAACGTCAGTAGTAATTTTGCACATTTTTATGCACTCACGGTCCCAGTCTGGGGATATCCTAGGCATGGGAACTGAATTTTTTTCTGGTATAACCCTCTCAGACGTATTCAGACACAACTTTTCTTTCTCAGTGACTACAAACCTTGATGAAGCTATCCAGTACGCAGTCAATCAGGTCTTCCACCTGGCCGATGTTCCCCCAGACCTTGGCCTGTATGGATGGGTACATCTGCTTCTCATCGATGGTCATGTTGATGAGCTTGTCGAGGACCACTGAGAGCTTGTATCGCTTCACTTCATCTGATCGCTTGCAGAACCTAACAGCAAAAGAAAACCCATCAGAGATCACAGTCCAATGGTTACGGTGTTTGACTCATTACGGTGTTTGACTCACGTGCCATGCTACGCGGGGTTTTCTAACCCTGACGGGGAAACATGGTGGTTGTGGTCTTTGGCAAGACACTTTACTACAATTGCTTCTCTCTACCCACGAGTATAAATGGGTACACGTGAGGGTAGAGACAAGACTGCGTTGACCTCGAGCTGTTGCAGAAAAAAGCTTAATGACATGATGAACAGGGGTAATAATTGTGAAGCGCTTTGAGACCTTTGGTAGAAAGCTCTACACATGCACCAAACTATGATCATCATTCATAATGCATGACTGACCTTGTCAGGTTCGGTAGCCATGGGGTCATGTACTCCAGACACAGATGCTTGAGCTCAATGCTGATCTTGCTGAAACCGGTGATGCACTCCTCAAGGAACTGTCCAAGGAAAAAAAAGATCAACTTGAATAGTTTCTTCAAAAACCGAGAATGTCGCATGAGTCTTTCCAAGGTATTAGCAAGTATTCCCCGCAAGGGAAACTGGATGGGTAAATTAAAGAGGTTGTGGAATGCTCGAAAACATTTCCGTCATTTTTTGGGTATATGTAGCCTAAGGTGTGATGAAATAAAAACGACTATTGTGTCTGTCATGAAATGAGTACAAAAGGTACTTTTGAGAGCTGTTTTTCAAGTCCTGTCATGCCTGTTTCGACCCGAACGTGCAATTTGTTTAAAAGTCGTCATTGCGGGCAGCAAACAAAACACAGTAAATCGTGACGTAATAAACAGGACTCCTGATGCAGAGTAGCATAAACGAGTCCTGTTTATTACGTCACGATTTACTGTGTTTTGTTTGCTGCCCGCAACGACAACTTTTACACAAGTTGCGCGTTCGGGTCGAAACAGGACCTGAAAAATAGCTCTCAAAAGTACCTTTTGTACTCATTTCATGACGGACACAATAGTCGTTTTTATTTCATCACACCTTAGGCTACATATACCCCAAAAATGACGGAAATGTCTTCGAGCATTCCACAACCTCTTTAAGCATTTTTTTTTTATCCCTTTAGTCACTGTAGCACCCGAAACCGCACGAGCACTCTATGGTTTTATGATTTCGCAGTGAATAAGTTCAATGTAATGCAATGAAGTCCAGGTGCTAATGGGTTAATTTGACAGGGTTTGTTCCCTAATTACCTTGTCATGTTTGCCATACGTACTAACTGGTTTTTTTTATCTGGTCACATTCAACAAACTGAAAGTTATCACTTGAATAAAAAAGGCACTCCATACCTTCAACTGTGTATGGTTGTTTCTGAAGCAGTTTCCTCAAGTATTCCAAAATGATAACGCCATGAATTACTCAAACAATCAAAGTGCTTTTTCATTTGGGTATATTAATGAAGTATGGGAAATTAATATTAAACACTAACATGCCAGCTTGTTGAAGCCACTGAATGCATCTGTTGTGTGGATGTTCTGTGTGTGGTTTGTTTGTTGAATATCATTGACACAAACAAGGTCTTGCCTTCTTGAGAAAAGCTGACATTGGCACCTAACGTACATAGGACCATTTGCTTTTTGTGCGTTTTGTGTGTGTGTTTGAAGAAACAAAATTGCTTAAAATCTTACGAAGGGTGCAGAACAACTAACTTGTTGAAGTTTTATCTCAGTTGATACTATAAATTTGCTGAAAATAGAGAAAAATTGTGCTCAATTTGTGGTGTCTCTTAACTGGGTTCGTTGCTAACGCACGTAAAAAAAAAACTGTGCCCACAGCACACTTTCTTAAACCACGTACGATCATTGTTTTCTTCCGAATGATACCATTTCAAGCGGAGTAATTTCACAGGGTATTTGACAACAGTCATATATCTTCACTTTAAGCAAAATGTCTCTGTCTTTAGAACGTTAGGTACTTTTTCAGCAAACTGCAAATGATCCCACATGGCTACAAAGGGCTTAAGAATACCGATATCTTTGAAAATGAAATCCCTATGTTTACCTCCAGGGTAAGGTGTGGTTCATTAGCAGCCAGCGTTTGACTGATGGAGACAATGAAGATGGTGTTATTGGCCGGGATGCAGAGCCCTGATGTCTCCAACAGCTGACCCTCGATCTTGAGGTTAAAGGTCGTAGTCAGGGCGCACAGGAGGTTGTAAGCCGCCGATCGCAGACATGGGTCGTTGCTTCCCAGATTGAGTAATGCCTGGATGCAAATGAGCAGATAAAAATACACAACATGATAACAGAGATTTTTGACAGCACTGAAGCTGGTTTTTAAGAAACACTGGTAGTGCAACTTTTCGAAGAAAAAAAAAGGGAAAATAGTGTGATTGAGCAGTTTCAACTTCTGATTTAAAACCGGTTAGGGGCCTTAATGCCATTATTCAAAACTTTATTGAAAAGTTGTCAAACATTCCACATGTCCAACGATTTTGTTCTTCCATTTTACTCCATGCTTGTGCCATTTCTATGGTGGGTGGGGTGTGGGGAGGGGTTGTTGTGCTTAACATCATTTTATATGAAATCATCACTTCGTTCTGAAGCACTTGGTTGTAGCCAGTGCAAGCAGCGTGTATGCGCGGATGTGGTGCAGAGCGCATGGTCTTGTGACCAGTTTTAAACATATTTTACAATGGCTTTCTTGTATAAATTCATTTTCATCAAAAAACATTCATTAACCCTCCTACTGTTTGAACAGTCACAGACAGTCAAAAATTCCATCCACTTCCCCTGCAATGCCCTTTACACAGGCTAGTCACAAACAGTTGGATAATATTTAAGGCAGGCACTCTGACTAGTCAAATTTAGTCAACAGCCAAAAGCACGAAACTGGTTAGCACAGCAGTCTTATCAATCACCGACAGTCAAAGCATAACTGTATCAAGTAACATGAACAGTCACAACCACCTGAAGACGGTCAGAGCATACTGACCGGAACGTCGAGTTTATACCTCTGGTTATTTTCAGAACCATTCTCTTAGTTGAGAAATTATTCGCACATGGTGTTTCTGCAAACCTTTCATTATTTAGTCACAACCAATCAATCTCGCTTTATATAGGCTGGGAGCTCTTAACTCTTGAAAACAGTCACTGGATTGATTTTTACTGAAAGGATAACTTGGTACGGAATGCATGTTTGCATAAGAGGGTTAACCCTAACCCATTATAGCTAAAACCTGGCTAAATGCAACAACAGGTAACACCTGTTGCATGGCAATGTTCCAAAAACCTTAAGGCCACCAACAGCAGCGTTTCTTTATTGTGAATCACACTTTTTAATGACACTTACCATATTGAGCAAAGTACCGGGAACATCCTTGGGTCTGATCTTGGGGTGAACTGTCTCAGAATCCTGCAAACAAAATAGTAACATGTCTTCGGAGAGCTGACCAAAAAAATGTCTTATGTGGTCTGTGTGCATTTCTAACACAACAAAACAACTGCATCTGGGCTTGCACAGTGCTTGCATAAGGCTTTGCATAGGGCTTGAAAGTTACTGTAAAGTATTGAGACTTTTGTTTAGGAAAGTCTCCTAGCGAATAGCTCTAGAAAGTTAGGATAAGAAACAATCTGTCATGCAACAGGAAATAAAGACACTTACAGGTCTTGATCGTTTCCATCTTGTCTTGATGTGGTGAATGGCCTTCGTCACGTCTTCTGATTCTTGATGCATGAACGACAGCGTCCGTCCATCTTGAAGTGTGATGGCGAAGGTGTTCTCGTCAACCAATGTGACCTAAGGGTCAAGACGTCGTGGTTCAATTTATATGCAAGTCAGAGTGGTGTACACATCTGGCAATATCTTCAGTACAACTGAATACATGGCTTTCACTTCAATGACCTAAGGGTCAGGAGGTCATGGTATGATTCACATGCAGGTCAGAGTGGTGTGCATCTAGCAGTATCTGAATTTCACCACAATGACCTATTATCTGCTTAATACATGTTTTTTGTTGTTTTTTTACAATTGAGAGTTGTACTTTATTCAATCGCAAACCAATGACGATGAACAATGCAAAAGGTATGCCTTTGTTACAGGTAACATTAATAACTTGTCAGCCGACTTGAGACTCAACAAAATCATTGAAGTTTGAGGACAACTCATCAATGAATACAAGAAATACATGAATTTTTTTTTAAAAAGCCTGTTACCTCAATATCATGATATACATCATGACATAAAAGTTGGGATTATCACACCCCTACAGAATATGGCTTGATTTTAATTTGAAAGTAAACAGGAATAATGAATCGCTGAATAATCTTGTTCAACTGACTGACCTCATCTATTTCAGAAGCATGGTAGATGTCGTTGAGTAGCACCGGCATTCCTAGCACCTTGGTCTTATCCACAAACGTCACCTGCACGGCAAACTGACCAACCTACCCAGACAAATTGTCAAATAATCACACAACTGAAAGAGACGACCATGAAATTACTGGCATCAAAAAAGTATTTTGCGCAAATGTCCACGTCGCTGAACTTCAAGAAAACAACAACTTTGACAACTTTTTTTTTCAGTGTAATTTTTTGGCTATTTATTTTATCAAGGCTGTTTCCTGGCAACCTGAGGGCGCTGTTGCCGTGATGTCACTCTAAGGCCGTGTCCGAAACGGGCTTCCAGAGCTACGGCTACGTCTATTGTCAGCGCGTCCCCGCGTATTTTCAATGGGCGCAGACCTAGACCTAGCTCTAGCCAACTGATTCGGATGCAGCCTTAGTACACTCTCTACAATTAAGAATATTCTGTACAAATCATAAGTTCTATAGAATGGGCCTTTATATGAAACTGCTATTTAACTCTTTAATTCCAAACACAACATATGATGTTGGCTTTGGATCCAACAATGTCGCCCTTTGACCTTAAAATGTTGACCCCTGACCTACCTTCATAGACACCTTAGTGTCTTTGTGCGTCTCAGACAGCTTGAGCGCATTGCTGAAGACCTTAAGATCCTCGTCAAACGCCAGCGTGGACTTTGGCAGGTGCTGCTGCTCTGGTTCGATGAACTCTGACAGCTTGCTGATTGACTCGATGAAGACAAGCTTCCGTGTACCCTGGGAAAATTACAAAATTACAAACAGACAAAGTTTTATGACGTTTATTACAAAAACACTGCACAAATTGAGACTGCAAATCATCACATGCCTGGAAGAAGGTCGTAAGGGTGAAAAATGGGTCAAAAAATCAATTTCAGATTTTTGGGTAATCCATAGAGCTTGGAAATATCTTTCATTTGATACACATATTGTCTCAAGGGGCTACGTCATTCTAACGTAATTAACAATAAACAAAAGACGGAAGGACGTTTTTCATTATTTGTGCCCGGCAAAAGGTCGTAAGCATGTAATTGTAATGTAAACAAAAAATGTTCCAAGCGGGCTAACGTCCCACTCAAGTGGGTACGCAAAGCCAATTTTGTTCCCGGCAAAAGGTCGTAAGGATTTAACATGCCGTTTAAGGTCGTTAGCATAAAAATTTAAATAAATTCACAGTAATAGCTTGAAATAAAAATGCACAATATTATTTCAATTATTAACAAATTTCATCAGTCAAACTTTCAACCTTATGTGATTTTTAATCTAGAAATGGAAGCACAAAACCTTCCATCTCGATTATCTCCAAAAGTGTTTTTTGCGTGCATGGGCTGCTAACAACCTTTTCCTTGTCACATGACGAAATGCTACCTAAATACAGCTGATTGCACCTACTTGCTTGGTCTTATGTTCCAATACGTTAGGGCGGTAAAAATGGGGAACTGCCAACATAGGGCTGGAAAGCTCAGTTAGTAGAGCACCAGAACAGTAAACCGGAGGTCCCAGGTTCAAACCCGGCTCCAGTCAATTTCTTTTGTTCAACTTAAAAAAATTGACTTCTTGACGTTGAACAGACCATGTGACCAGTTCTCGACCAATCGAATTACACAATTTAAAACACTCCGTGGACTGTCACAGTATCAGTGTTGTAGTCGAGTACTTTTTTTCCGAGTACCGAGTACTGCCGAGTACTTAGGTTGCCGAATACGAATACGAGTACGAGTACAAGTACTTGTACCTTCGAGTACAAGAACAGGTCTCTGAGTACGAGTACTTGTACTTCCGAGTACGGGTACGAGTACGAGTACTTCCGAGTATGAGTACGAGTAGGAGTACTCGCATTTCCGAATACGGCCATACAGCAAATGGTTCATTGTGCGTAATTGGCCCAGGCCCAGTCAGACCGATATACAGACCCACTCACGGCTAGCTGTTAAATGTGTTTGCACGGACTTGCACAGAGGAAAATCAGGAAATCTTGATTTCTCCACAAGCCAATCAACCATTTCAAACTGAAAGTATCGATAAAATAAGGCCATGGTAATTAGTGAAGCTATCACATTTTCCCCCCGAGTACTGCTATTCGAGTACGAGTACTTTGATTGAGTAAAATTTCGACATGTCGAGTACAAGTACTTTGCTGCCCGAGTACGAGTACCGTCATTTCGAGTGCGAGTACTTTGACATTTGAGTACAAGTACTTCAAAAAAAGTACTCGAGCAGTACTCGAGTACGAGTACCGAGTACGAGTACTACAACACTGTACAGTACCTTGAACGGAGTGAGTATCCTCTCGTTGCGCTTGATGTAGTCCCTCATCCAAGAGTTAGCGTTGTAGAGGTACACCATGTGTAGGTTCTCAAACATGTGCTCAGCGTACAGCAGCCAGTGCTGCAGGTGCTGCTGGCGGAAGCGGTTGTCCGGACCAAAGTTGGTGCAGTCCAAGATGACCTCGAAGGGTCGCTGGTAGAACGGTTTGAGGGTCAGTCGGACGTGGTAGATGAGCTGGTCGATGTCAATCTGTCCACATCTGAAAGGAGACGGATTTAATTCATAATTATACGGGTCATTCTATAAATTTGGGGTCCACTAGCTTCCCTTTACGTCAAACATGTATGATTTTGTAAATTCTAGATTCCCTCCTAAACCCCTAGGCCCTTTTCGCTAGGAACCATCCTCAGACCTGCAAAATCCTCCAATTGCCACCATGTAAAAATTCGTTTCAGCCTCAATCCTCCCAAATCATCCGTTCTTTGTTGACCACAATGGGAAACTGACTACGTGAATTATAACAATTTTTGAAAATTTGAGCCAAGCAATTGACTGGAGCGGGGCTTGAACTTGCGACCTCCGTATTACCGTTTCGGTGTTCTACCAACTGAGCTATCCAGCCCTATGTTGGCGGTTCCCCGATTTGTCAATGTCTTTGTGCCAAGGACACTTGAACAGATCACATATGAACTAAATCTTTGGCGCCTAACACTGTACCCAATCAATCTATCCAGCCCTACGATCGTGAGGTTGTGGGTTCAAGCCCCGCCGTGGCCGCGCGTGTTGTCCCCTTGAGTTAAGGCGCTTTACCTCAATTACTCCTCTCAACCCAGGTGTTAAATGGGTACCGGCATTATTCAATGCTGGGAAGGTAACAGACTCGCTGTGGAGGAGGTGTGGCGATCCCCACACAACAGCATATGAGTCTGGCCCAATCTCTAACGAAAGAGAGATGGGCACTCCGTTCCTGTGAACACAGGTTCGTCCCCTTTACTTTTTTTTAATAGTTCTACAATATACGTCCTGCAATCAAGAACTAACAATCCCATAACGTGAGGACAAGGTTTTAGCTATCTACTTGGTTCAGTCATGTGCGGCTTCTAAACGATTTACAAACAAAACAGAAATGAAGCTGAAGACAGAGAGAAAGCCAACATTCCCAAAAGCCTTCAGGCTGGTCTTGAAGACGGTGCCGTTAGGACTGACTTACTTGTATTTGCGAGCAATGTAATAGAAGACTGGATGACCGCATCTTGACGTGCCCTCCTGATAGAAGATGTTCAGGCTCTTCAGTCTCTTGAAGTCTTCCTCGTTGTGGATGTTGCGTCTCGCCATCAACTCCTCAAAGTTGCTGCTGGTGAAGTCCATGCTGCCCCATCTACAACAACAAAGCAAATCAAAAGTGCACATGAAGATATCTCTTCAGTAACAAATTCTGAGTTTGAAATCGAGTGCCGAAAAACATGCTAAAAAGACCCACTTGCCCATCTCTTAGCTAAAATTTCTCCAAAATTTTGGCTGAAAAATGAAAAATCCACGAAATAATCAGCAGAGGTTTATGGGTTGCCGAGTGCCCGAGAGCAACGTAGGGTCTATGGTTTGTTTCTCTTTGCCTAAAGGCACCCCTTAAAATATACCAGTTCTTGTGTTCTAGGAAAAACTGTTATCCGGTAAAAAAATACCTTGAAGGTTAAACATCAGGAATTTCAGATTTAAAAAGGGGTTCTTAACAAAATCCTGAAATCAGCAAAAATCCTGACAAAAACTTCTGTGATCAGGAAAAATCCTGAAGAATCTCACCCCTGAATTCTGAATCAACCAAACTCAACATTGAAATCAAACTCAAAATCAAGTGTTGAATTTGGACAGAGTTTGTAGGATTTAGGGTCCCTGACTTACTGTGATTCTAGCAGCAGTCTTGGATGTTCCGGAGGTCCGATGTACGCCAGGAGGGTGATCATCTTATCAAACGGTCTCCTGCCTACAGCTCGGTGATCTCTGGAAAAGAAAATCAGCAAACAATTGGCAACAATTCTGCCATATAAAATAAACTCAGCAAGGCATATTAGACAGTTTCTCACTTGAAGACTAAACCAGCGACCACAATTTGCTGCAATTTTTTAAGGTGTAAGCTCGAAAAATTGGTTACACAAAAAAATCTCATAACTTGTTAAACTTTGATGGGCACATGCAACCCTACCGGCCAATAGAGAAGTAAGTGCACGATTACAATCTGAACACAAGCGTGATCCCACCAAAGAAATGTCTTTCAATCGCATTCACGATTAGCTTTATGCAATTTTGTTTGCGATATTAGCAAGAGGACTGAGTTGCGTACCTGCTGCTGGAGAGGAAATCACCCATCTTCTCTTGATGATTCCATAGCAACCGATGCAGCGCCACCACGTTGCTGTCAGACGTGAACGAGGGACTGCTCTGACTGACGACGTCGTTCATGTGAGCCTCCGACGCGATATCCTCAAAGAACCTAGGAAACAATGGCAACAATTCACAACTAGCTGACTAGCACCGGCACGGCAACCCGGAGGTGACAGGTTCAAACCCTGCTCCAGGCAAAATGTCTTTGTTCATGCAATCAATCAATCATTATAAATTGTACATAATATTCAGAAGCCTAAAGGGATGTTCATTACAGCTCAACGTTCAGTACAGACGTGTTCGTCTTTCACTCTTTATGCGACAAACAAAAACGCATTAAAATAAATAAAGCCCCATAAATAGAATTTATTATTATTGATGAAAACATTCTGACTTTAATTATGTACCTCCAAAGCAAAGACAAAGATTGTTTGTCAGAGACTCGCAAATAATTCAAAATTTTGAAACTTTTTATACCAGGACATATGTTGTCATTCGATGTCTTGATCATAAGAGAATAACTTTGGAACTGTTAAAATAACAGCAATTAAAGAAAACAGCATTTGGTAAAAACTCAAAACTAGCACAGGAAAAGCAGCTTTGAAGCTCTGTATTGTTATTAACCCTAACTCCCTAGGCCTTTTTGCTAGGATGTAGCTTCCATCCTGCAAAATCCTCCAATTGGGCTCACGGAAAAATAGCATATAGCCTCAATCCTGAAAATTCCTCAATTATTTCTTGAATATGGTCAGTGGAGGGGTGACCACTGCCTGAATGAGGATTTCACGCGTAATCCAGGCCTATATTTATGCACGGCTGAGCAAAAACAACAACACAAGGTCCGGCCCAAGACCTTGACAAAGTGCATCCTACGAAACCAGTAACGCACTTTCGCCATGTAACCTCAATCCTCCAAATTCCTCCACTATGGCAAAGAGGATTTTAAAGGATTCAGGGCGATTAGGGTTACTATTACCTTCTACCATCCTTGAAGTTGGCCGACAGGAAGTCGTTGAAGCTGACCATGTGTTGCTCCTTGAAGTTGACGGTGTTGGCGATGTTCTGCATGATCTTGGAGACCAGCTTGAGACCTCGCAAGGAGTTGCCCACGGGCTTCTTGTCAATGATGCCTTGCTCGTATGGAGACACTGAAAGAAATCATATTCATAGTCTTTTGCCATTGGCTCTGGGCATGCACTGGCCCTAGAGTAGCTCAGATGCTAACTTTATGGTCGATTCATAATCATGGTGAAAGCAATTACTAACGTCAATTTGTGTCATCGCAGCAATTTTTCATGCTAAGAATTTCACAAAAGTTGAACATAGAGTTCCAAGACAGCACAATTTATCACAAATCAATTAATAATCAATCACAAGGGGGTCAGGTTGGCGTAGCGGTACTTTCCTCGCCTTCCACCGCTGTGACCCGGGTTCAATTCCTGCCTGGGCCAATATGTGGATTGGGTTTTCAGTCCCTGCCTGATACAGTGGGTTTTCCCCAGAATATTCTTCTAGGGTTTTCCTCCCACCTCAAAAACTGGAAATTATCTTCAGTGCCTTCTCTCTATAGGTTTCTTCAGGCTTGCAAGTGTCTAGGGTGCTTTTGCGAAATCCCCTTATCCGTCCCCTTTTTGCACTTTGATACTTGTGTTTGACTTGTGACTGACTGGAGAAAACCTATTATTGACTTGTAATTTGACCTTGTGACTGTCTTGTAATTGACTAGTGATTGATTAATGATTTCCTTATGACTGACTTATGATTTGGTCTGTGATTGTCTTGTGTTTGACTAGTGATAGACTAGTGATTTAGTCATGATAAACTTGTAATTTGACCTTGTGAGTGTTTTGTAATTGACTAGTGATTGATTTGTGATTCCTTATGACTGACTTGTGATTTGAACTGTGATTGACTTATAATTGACTTGTGATTGACTTGTGATTGACCTGTGATTCTTTGTGATTGACATGTGATTGACTGGTGATTATGTGGTGATTAACTCGTAATTGATTTGTGACTGACATTTGGTTAACTACTGATTGACACAATTACAACTGTATTAACAGGGAAGGAATTTTTTCGGCATACCTATGGCTGGGTTGATGAATCGTAGGAAGATGGCGCTACCCACAGCCCCTATGGCATTCTGAGGGAAACGCTGCATGACCACTTGGAAGAGGCAATGGCACACACTACGCAGCTGAGCTGGAAATCTGTTGAGTCAACACAACAAACAAGTGCATGATAATAAGACTTTGTAAAAACACAGATTGCACAAAATAAAAACAACTAAGTTTCACCTCAATGTGCAATGGCTGGCAATGATGGATCATTTTTTCAATCGACTGTTGTGTCCGTTATTCATTTACATTTTGGGTTCAATTTATTGGAAACTACTTTCTGAAAATGAAGACTTCCTTTTAAAAGGGCTGGCATAAGTGGACATGCCAAAAAAATCCATGCACAAAACTTTTTCACAACGATATGGGAAGAAAATAAAAACAGAATACTTGGTGAGAAAAAAATCAAGACCAACACTATGAAAAGGTGCGTGAATGACCATTGATCAATACTTACATTGCCAGTATCATTTAATTTACCAAATGATACTATATAAATCAGCTGTTTGATGGACCAAAACGGTAAGCGAAAAGGCTACGATCAACATACAGGCCTAAATATGTGATGCAACCAAGCTAAATGAGTCGTTTGTCGACCCTGGTCAATTTTTTTTAACAGATTTGAAAAGAGCACAATCTCAGCATTACTCCTGTGCAAACCGCATGCTGATACCACCTTTAGTTCAAAAATTATGGAAGTCGGAACACCAAGAGATGTGATGAAGTGATGTGATAAAGTGGCCCTGTTTTGGCCTGAATCTCCAAATGAAAGTTCCCGACAAACGGCTCATTTAACTTGATCGCATCACATATGTGCCGACCAACACTGTCTTGGACATGGCAGTCAAGCAACGGACATATCTCTGGGTTTTTGTCACTGTTGACACAGCATTAGTGCATGGAGTCCAAAACACACAAAAAAAATCCTTGCATCATCAATTAATCTTAAATTTATAACAAGCCAGCGCAGCTCATGCATCTACTCACTTGGAAGTGGACTGTGTGATAGCCGAGAAGAACTTCTTGGCGGCCTCGATGACATTCTTTCGGTTTTCCTCCAGGCTCTCGCCAGCCTTCATCCTGAGGAAAACAGTCCAAGAATCACAACATCAAAACATTTCAGTTCGGGCTCATGAGATTAAGCAGCTACTTGTTTGTCAAGAAACCGGATAAAAGTCTTAACAATCGATAAATTGTTCAAGACAACCGCAATTCTGTCCATCTTTACAGATTACAAGGAAATGGAAATTACAAGGGAATGGGAATCAAATGGGAAAGGTAACGGACTCAATTTGCATAAACTTTTTTTTTTTTGGCCGAATCAAGGAACACCACAATAAATCTGAAGCAGGTTATTAGAAAATTAACCTGTCAAAAATTTCAGCTCAGTAGACATCATACTTTTTGAGAAAACGGTGAAAATGCCTCTTCATTTGTCTCAATGCAAAGCATAGGGTTCTGCTGAAAGTAAGATGGTTTGCTCCTTACCATTGCAAGGAAATTTTGGTATTTCCTTTTTTCTGGAAAATGACGGCATACAAGGCGCAATGATTTCACAGGATACTTGATCCTATTATTTACTTACAATTAAGTAGGACATTTCATGGTGTTTTCAATTTCATTTTTGAACGTTTGCAAATGATGTTCATTACCTTAAAGACAAAAATAAATTTGACGTTTTGGTTATACAAATGGAAACGGTGAAGCTACATTGATGAAGGCTAAAACCCACTATCAAAATTTCGAAATATGAATCTTGGCTCTTATGAACTGACCTGGCCGGATCCACCTCATATGAAATGTGTTCCCTCTCCGGTGACATCAGCTCAGTGATCAACGGTTCCAGCTGAGCGTGGAGATAGTTGGATCCATACATCTTGAAGCAGAATGCCATGATCTTACTGGCTAGGCTGTTGCCCCGGAATAACGTCTGCATACAATCTGCCAATTCTACCTAAAATCCATCAATCCAACAAAAGAAGTACGAGTACAAATTGTCACTAATCGCAATCGACTGTCATGGTTGGACGCTGTAGCCATCTTTGGGGTGCGTGCTTTTGTTCAACAGGGATACGCTTGAGTAGACCTCTTCTACGGTCATTGTCACTGAATTAAAGGTATAGTCCATCATTTGTAATTTGTGCATTTTGTTCGTTTGAAGCAACAAAAGTGTTCAAAATCTAATGAAGGATACTGAACAACTACCCTGATGAAGTTTCAGCTCAGCTTCAGCTGTATATTTCGAGAAAAACAACATTCTAGGATCTCAATTTCAAATCAAAAGTTGCTGAATCATGTTTTGAATTGTTTTGAATTGCAGCTATACGCGATGTCGCGCACTGATCCGACAAATTATAGCAATTGCGCGCGCCTGTGCGTCGTGCCAATGCTTGCGCGCGCTGCGCCGAATAACAAAACGAACTACTAATTTAAATTTTCCAACGGTGCGTCTTAAGACGCACCGTTGGAAAGGCCTTCTTTCGTTGATTACTTCAAAATGATAGCTTGCCAGAAAGAATAATTTCACAGAGAGTTTAGTCCACTTACTATTTTTCAACCAAGTATGTTTTTCAACAACGCCAGTTACTTTTTCGGATGGCTGCAAATGGTGGACTATAGCTTTAAATTGGCATGAAAAATTAGCATGAACAATTAGCATGGAATGGGGTTGAATTAGCCTATAAAACTTGACAGCGACATATGACTTAAAGTGTTGGGTTTTAAAACCTGTGATTAGAAGGCGAGTGGTTTAAACAAGGTTGATGGCTGTGTGTTGTGTCCTTGGGCAAGCCACTTTACCCCAACTGTAATAACTTACCTCTTTTGAGAACATGTTCCAGAGTAACTGATAGAGGAGATGTTTGGCATCAAACAGTGTGACAAAGACTCTGGCCAGTTCATCCTACAGAGCAGAGGGAAACAAAAGAAGCACATTAATCCAGTTCAATGCACCACAAAAACAAAACAATCTGCAAAACAGCGTTGCAGTCAAGTTTATCACACAAGTTTAGCACAAGTCTGGTCAAAAGTAATCCATATGTTCTTAAACAAGTCTGGCCAGAAGCAAAAAGGGGTGAACAATGGCAAACGAATGCCTTTGACACCGTTCCTTTGAATAGCTTTGTGACTTGACTTCAGACTGAAGGACTTATTATTGAGTGGACTATAACACTGATGCAAACAAGTGTTGAATCTTGTAGATAATTTTTATAATTCCTTAATCTGGTAATGCAACCGAGGATGTCAAGTAACATGATATCTGCACCAGTAAGCAGGAGATCGTGGGATCATAAAGTATTCATTAAAATTTCTTGGGTGAAGTGCAACAAAATCCTGAAACAGCAAATAAAACTTTACAACCCACATCTGCAGATTATTAAACTAACATATCCTGAATTGACAAAAGAAAAAAGTCCAACCACAACTCCCCCCCCCAGCAAAAATGACGAGAATATGAAATTAACCTCGCAGCAAACTGGCATGCAACTAAGACACACAAGAAAAAGAGGAAATTCCAAGCTTTAAAAGACTTTACACAGTGGTGTTCAATTTCTAATGGCATAAGTGTGAACTCAAAAATGAAAAATCAGCTGAACCGAGGACAAGTTGCATGCCTAATATAATTATATTTGATGGCATTGAGGGGGATACAAAAACATATTGCACAAGCTTTGATTTGTGCGATATTGTTATAGCTAGTGCAATATATTCTTGTGTCCCTCGAAAAAAAAAGCCATCCAATATTATTATTACTGATATCAGGCTGACTTGATCCAAAACAAAAACTTTGCAGGACACTGTCTTCATTTCTCAAATTTCATCGAATATTCTTCACTTATTCGCAAAGCTCGAAGCTGCGATTGTAGTTGTTGACAACAGTGCGCGTACAAGTACCATGCAGTGCGCTGCGTCGTGTGCGACGGTACCCCGTACTACGCCCTGTTCACTGGTTGACAACTGTGAGTTTTTACATTCTTGAATGTGCCGGAACGAGGGATGCCCGGATGACGACAATATTAAAAGTAATATTGCAGTCATCCAGTTACTTTTACTGACATAATATTGCAGTCATCTGGATACTTCTTCTGTTAACCGTACAATGCGCTGGTTTATTTTTGTACATCGAAACCTGACATAAATAATAATAAAAATATTGATATGTTAATTTTTATTTTTCAAAATCCTTATAAGAACAGACAACAGTTAGAGTCAAAATACAAAAAAGGTCAAATATTTTAAGAAACTGACCATTTGTGAGGACGCGACGACACTGGCTAGTGCCATGGCGATGGGCAGCTCTCCTTTGTCTCCCAGCATCGTTACCAAGCCGACCAGTCGTTCAAACCTGTCGGCCAGAACCGTCTCAGCCAAGGTGTCAAACTCTGTGCCCTGCTGGAGGATCTTGGTCAGGACCTCGATGAAAGCTCCTCTGGTCTGGATGTCATTGTGGTAGCCTAGCCCTATTCAAGAAAAGTTTCATATTTTAACCCTGCGGGCTACGCAGGGGCTCACGCGCTAGTCCCTTTTTTTGTTTCTTAACTTTTTTTATGAAGCTATCGCCCAATTCCCTTGAAACTACATGTAATCCTAAAGTGAACCTTGTGGTTTGAGATGGTATGGTCGCTTTTCTTGTAGGAGTTCACTTGGGGGTCAGCCGCCCCTGGGAAAGTTGGGCCTCCAGCCAAAGCACATTCACTTGTGCACAAAACAGTTCTCTGTGTTTTGCATACCGCCGTCACAACAATGTCATCAATCATCCTCTACTGCTGGCCCAGTGACAGCTGTCTAGAGCCACAGAAAGGCTGTCTCTACTGTTTCATGTCTATCTTTTTTGGGGGGATCCAACATGTAATGGTCGGTCCAACATGTAATGGTCAATCCAACATCTAATGGTCACAGTGCATGCAGTGTATGTACATGACTGTGCAGCCACAATGTCTGTGAGTGACCTACTGGAGGGGTTTCAGTCTTGTATGGGTTCGGGGGACCTTCATTCATCATATTCAGACCATTAGAGAAAGGATTGTGTCCACAAAATGGTATTTTATACGCGAAATCAAAACTGCCTCACGCGTGAGCACCTCAGCTACGCGGCGTAAGTTTTTACGCTTCGCAGCTCGCAGGGTTAACCCGTATTAAATCATACAATAGGCTTGTGCCAAATAGTTGAATAATCGGTCATCCACCAAATATTCGAAAAACCTCTCAAGGTAATTCCCGGAGACTTTAGGTTCATGGGTACAAATTAAAAGGTTTACCCAAAGAGAACCTGGAAAAAATTATAAAGGGTTCTGAAAAATTACAACTACATGTGATTATTAAAAGGATTTAGGACAGTTTCTGTGTTTTGACAATTTATCAAGACTTGGGACCAAAAAATCATTACTTGTGCTCAGATCCACAAACAAAATGGTTCTCGAACCATGCGTCTCGCCTGCTTTCGCGATAATCTTTAAAGAGTGACTAATCAGTATGAAGGGTGCCATGTTGCAGCTATGACCCAAGTTTGGTTGCAATTGGACTTCAACTTTTGAAATGAGACCAATTTTATATTTTCAGCCTAATTTATAACTTGACCTCAGATGACCTTAGACCTTGGTATGTGACCTTTGACTTCATTATCATATGAAGGTTGCCATGTTGTATCTATGACCCAAGTTAGGTTCCAATTGGAGTTCAACTTTTCAAATGAGACCAATTTTGCATTTTTAGCCTTATTTACAACTTGACCTCAGATGACCTTAGACCTTGGTATATGACCTTTGACTTCATTATCATCTGAAGGTTGCCATGTTGCATCTATGACCCAAGTTTGGTTCCAACTGGACTTCCACTTTTCAAATGAGACCAATTTTACATTTTCAGCCTATTTTACAACTTGACCTCAGATGACCTTAGACCTTGGTATGTGACCTTTGACATCATTCTCATATGGAGGTTCCCATGTTGCATCTATGACCCAAGTTTGGTTCCAATAGGACTTCAACTTTGGAAATTTCAGCCTATTTTACGAAACTTTTACCAAAATATCACATACATACATAGTCTCTTTCCTGAAGAAAGTTCAGGCGAGACAAAAACACTCCTTTCTGGCTGTGATGTTATCAGCACAAAAATAAATAACTTACCTGTCCCTGCGACACAAATACCATGTGTTTTGTACACAAAAACACCAAAATCCTTATTTCGCATGTATTCATCACTGATTTAGAACCATCTGTTAATTTTTTTTCTATTTCAATTGCTGTAAACCTTTATTACTGAGTAGTTCATTGAGGGCAGTGCTTCTTACCAATGGAATGTGTAAGTCCGCTGTCTATGTTAGCGCTGAGTAGGTTGGACATGGCCTGTATGGTGCATTTCCTGAGGTGAGCCTGGGTCTGTGTGTCCCCCTGTTGTCTCCCTTCTGTCGCCTTGTCTTCTTCCCCTTCCGTCAGGTCGTTCAAGAGCTTCATGAACAGGGTGAAGTATCTGAAGAAAAGAAAGAAAATCAAAGTTTGATTTGATTCACAGGAAAAATGGTACAAAGTAGATCGGTTTTTCCATTTGAACTGCTCTGTCAACTCAATGCAGTCAAGTCAATAAACGTTGTCACAAGTCCACCACAAATCCATCGCAAGTCCATCGCAAGACCATCATAAGTCCATCACAAGCCCATCTCAAGTCTATCACAAGACCTTCACAAACCATCATTAGTCCATAACAAGTCAATCACAAGTCAATCACAAGTCAATCACAATTTGTCATAAGTGCAGCACAAGTACATCACACGTCCATTACAAGAATATAAAATATTCTATCACACGTCCACAACAAGTCCATCACAAGTCAATCGATCATAAGTTCTCACAAATCCTTTACAAGTCCATCAAAAGTCCATCCAAATGTCAATCACAAGTTAATCACAAAGCAATCACAAGTCAATCACAAGTCCATAACAAGCTAATCACTAGCCAATCACATTATGGAAACTGTAGATCACATGACTGCTTTTCCCAGTGACTTGTAAAAAAAAAAAGAAACCCAAATGTTAGGACTATTGTTTTAGTGACGTTCTGCATGTAGCACTTTCAAAATCTAAGATTTGAAAGCCCAATTCATCAGCTTTCTTTTAGTACAAGAATCATTCGAATCACTCAAAATGTCATTTTGAAGTTAAGGAATTTTAAACACAACCACCGTTTTAAAGTTCTGTGTACAGATCACAAAAAGATACGTGCTCTTGCAGGAAAACGAAAACTAATCACATAAGGATGTGTGTGAATTGTTTTCTTATTGCTGAAAGAACACACAACTTCTTTTAGTGATCCGTGGACAGTGGTTGTGTTTAAAATTCCGTAACTTGAAAAGTACATAAGTGATTTGAATGATTCTTGTACTAAAAGAAAGTTTATGAATTGGGCTTTCATAACCTAGATTTTGGAAGTGCTACATGCAGAACCTCACTAAAACAATAGTCCCAACATTTGGGTTTCGTTTTTTTACTCACCCTGTACTGCACTTATCCGGCCCCAAGTAACTAGTCTCCAATTTGCAATGCAATTGTTCTGTGATATTGACTGTTGTCAACCAGTCCAGTCAATTCCACTTACTTGTAGAAGAGGTTGGATTTAGCTTTCATGATGTCACCAGCGTCACCTTCTTCAGGTTGTAAGGGAAGACAGACCAGCAATGCTGCCATGGCTTCCATACTGGCTTCATCCAACTCACTACACACCACAGGAAAAACAATCATCTTTCAAGTACTTTTGCTTTTCTAATGCATTGTAAAGGTCAATAATTATTGGCTTCCAAACACCTTTCCAAAAACACTTGTTTAGTCCATTTAGTGTCTTTCGGGTATTTGGGCCAATTCTGAGCTGCAGACAATGTCATAAGGCCAAAAAAAAAAAGTCTCTGGTTTCTGGTATGGAGCTTGCCCAAAAGTGGTGCGGCGACGCGGCTTTTTTTTTTTTTTACCTTTTTTTTTTTGGCTTCAAATGTCGGCTGATGACTGCAAATGGTGCCCGACTAAACTTAGTGCAAATATATGGGAGTCCAGAGAGGCCACATAAAGCTTATTCTCGATCATAACCCCATCTAAAAACACGTTAAAATTGTGCAGCAGCAGAATTCCAGTCGAACCAGTGAGTTTGGCGGTTTTGAGACATCATCTTTTATTGAAAAAAAAACTTTTTCATTTTGCCGACGCGCATGGCTACGGCGACGCGCGCGCATACCAGAAACCGGAGACTTTTTTTTTTTGGCCTTGGGTATTTGGGCCAATTTTGAGCTGCAGGACTAACTTTGCAACGGACACGTAACAGACTTTTGTGGACATTGTAATAATGAACGAAATCCTTACAAACGTGTTACCAAAACAAAATTAGAAATTGATGACTTCTGTACAAAACTTGTAGTTTCAAAGCCCAACATACAATTGGTGTTTGATTTGTGTATCTAAATTCTGTGATGAAATTGTTGAAGTAATTTTGTGGAAAACAGACAAATGAATGGACTTTGTATAAAAGTGATACCAACAAAAATGAAAAAGATGACTTTTGTACAGAAGTCGTATTTTCATAGCCCATTGTACAATTTGGGATGGATTGGTTTATTTAACTTTCTGTGGTGAAATTATTTCGAAATTTTTAGGACACACGAAAAAAATGTTCACATTTTCTATTTTTCTTCTTTTCTGTTTGATATAGATTTGAGGATTTATATAACAAAATGCTAACACCTTTGAAATGAGAAAAAAATCATTAACTTTAATTAAAAAAAACAAGTATTTTGTATTCTAAAAGGGATGCCTTAAACTGCTTTGTAATATTTTGAAAACCAAAAATACAAAAACTAAATTAAAACAAATAAATTGGTGATCTTAACATATGTTTGTACCGTGTCTGTAGAGTTCCTTCCTCTCTGGGAATACTGATCCAATCTGACAAATAATCCACCAGCTTGTTGCGGAAGCGAATCTCTTGCCTGAAGGACAGGATGTCACGCTGCTTCATCATCTGAAATATAACCCAGTCAATATATCACCCAGTCAATATATCACCCAGTCAATATACAGAACCTGGTCAATAGTCAATGAACAACCTGATCAATAGTCAACATAACACTCAGTGAATATGCTCTAAAGTCATTATTGACCTGCAAACTATACAACCAGTCAATATATATTAGGCCCCAACAAAATACTTCTACTTCCGGCTACCCGACCGACCCTATTTTTAGGCTGCGACCCTAAAAAAATTATCGGCGAGTTAAAAAAAAAAAAAAAATGATTATATAAAATTTTTAAAAATCCTGTTGTCTTTTCTGTCTTCATAAAACACCTCTCACTAACCCTTATGCGTCAAAAATGCTTGTATTTATTTGTTTGCCTATTTACATTCGCTGTTTTTTTTAAGAAGAAACCTCCGTTGTTTTTACAAGTTCGCTTTGCGAATACTAGTTCGCAATTCGATGTCACGGCGACGATATGAAAACACCTGCGTAATGCTCAATGTAGCAATGAATGGCTCCTGCCGCGCCGCGCACTAAAAACGGCCAAAGAAGGCATGATGGAAATGCAGTAACCAGTCTATGCATGGCTGGGGTGCACTGCAGTTGCATGTAAGATTAGACATAAAATGCCAAGAAAACACCGATGGAAAACGAACATTTTTGCAAGCTGCACCACTTTACATCGCGTGGTGTACGGACAGTGTGGGCCAATTTCCCGTCATGACTAGCATTGTGCATATGGTGTGCACGACCAGATTTTTTTTTATATTTTTAAGAATTATCGACCATAAATATTTTTGACAATTAATTAAGGTGAGTTTTTATCACTTTTTGTGGCCATTTTTTGTATAGCTTTCGTAGTGTAATGGAAAAAGTTCAGGCTGAAATTCGTATATAATTGAATTCCCCATTCAATCAGCAACACAAAAATTGGCCCAAAAGAAAAGTTCTGACCTACCTACCCTCTTTTTAAAAGCATGTAATTGGAAGCAGAATTGTTGGGGTTTTTTGGCCTTGCATGGCCAATCACACAATTAAATCTCATCTTTCTAGGTTTAATTTGTTATTTGGGACAGAAAACGATTTTTGAGGATCCGTGAAACTTACCGCAGTGAGTAGATTACAGAATAGCACCTTGATGCGTACCACGTACATAGAGGCATTGCATATACTAGTGTCTAACCGCCGTACATATCTGAAAAAACAAAGTTCATCCCTTCAAAATATCAATCCATTCAAAATCTAAAAATAAGTGCACAAATGAGTCATGTTCGAGCTGACAGAAATCAGTGCTGGGCTCAACTTTATGTTTGGACCAATCAAAGAAATGATCGCTCAACTAAATCGTTATGTTCGTGAAACAAGGCCGCATCTCCAAATGGCGTGTGACGTCGTCATGAAACGCGAGTTTTCAATGTCAAAAGGGCGTATTTCGCTTAAAATAACCCGGATGTACACATAAAGTCAATGACCGTCGTGATGCGCAAGATATGACCAAAGTGCTTCCCAATTATTACCCCTGTTCATCAAGGCCTTGAGACCACTTTTCTGCAACAGCTCGGCTCAAGATCAGCGCAAACTGCTCTCTACCCCCACAGATAAGATGCAAATGTAATAAAGTGTCTTGCCCAAGAACACAAGCACCATGTTCCCCATCAGGGTTGGAACCCATGTACCATCGCAGCACATCAAGCATGGTAACCACCAAGGCACCCTGCAGGAATATCTGTTTGAAACAGTGGCAAGGCTTGCTGCTTCCTTACCTGATGATGGCCAGCATGAGCCCCTCGATGCTAAACACACCCAGATACTCAGCGGCTTCCTCGCTGCTATTATCCAGGACTTGCCGGATGACCTGGATGGCGTGCTCGATGAATAAGGTGTTGGTTTCACTCTGAACAACCTGGGAAAAACAATGACCCAAAAACTGTGATGAATGTAAGTGCAAAAGCTTCAATGGAGTAAAATTTACACCGTGAACCTCTGTGTTGAATCAACACTTATAAGTGGCCTGTTCTGTCAAAAGCAGACGCTTCTGGGCAGAGGTTGAAATTAAGATAGGGCTAAAAAAACCGCTGTGGGGGTGATTTTTTTTTTCGATTTTCAAATTTTTTGCATATTTGTAATCCTTAACATGTCTAAAATAAACTATAAAAGTTTGAAACCCTAAGTTGAACTCTAAATATTGTATTTTTGATGATTTGTTAAGGTATATCAGTTACAGAAATTACTGTTTTGTGACGTTCGCGGCCATTTTCTCCGTTTTCTACTTTTCGACACAATGAACTTCAAAATAGCATAACTTTGCACAGGAATGACCAGATTAAAAAATTAAACCACCTATTAAAAGGAAAAAGAGCATATTTTAACAATATGCAAAAATCTCATTTTTGACCTTATGCCCGGAAAAGTCTGATTTTGACAGAACAGGTCAAATCAGGCAATTTTTGTAGTTTCTTTCTAAACCACGAAATAACAATGAGACAAGGGATGTTTTAAATGTGAATGCAAAAGATACAATGGTGTTAAATTTACACTGTACCCATTGGTGTTAAATCAACACTGTATAGTTTCTACATCGGCCAAGTTTTTTGGTCGAGTGGGGGAAGGATATTTGGTAAAAAAAGCCTTTTTTTTTCGTGATGAACCACACCGAACACAGGTGCTACATGCATCTTTCCGTGAACCACAGATAGTCGGGCAATAGTACAGCCTGGCGTGAGCTGGATAGCTATTTTCACTTCCATGATGCATTGGAACTTCAGCCACTAAAAGAAACACATTTGTTTCATAAAACTGTACGAGGCATAATCATTTTTAAGGTCAACTTCTTCAAAAACAAATCTTACCTGGCCATTCGCACTGAAGAACTTCTCTATGTGTTCCTTGACAAGTTCAAAGAGGTGGGGGAATAGTGCTGGGTGAAGCTCACTACCTATCAAATCCTTGACCGAATCTCGGATCTGGAAAAAAGAAATGAGCAGAGGAATTGATTGGAATCGTCATACAACACTATAAAGGCGGTCTACTAACTGGTTATCCAAAAGTGCTGTAGTTGAGTCTACCGCAAGCCCATTGCAAACCCATCGCATGTCCTAACGAGTCGATTACATCCCCTCAAAAATCCATGACAAGTCATCTCAAGTCTATTACAAGCCCATCACAAGCCTATCAGAAGGGCCATCACACGCCCATCACAAGTCCATCACAAGCCCATCACAAGGTCATCACAAGGTCATCACAAGGCCATCACAAGCCCATCATGCGGCCATCACAAGGCCATCACAAGCCCATCACAAGCCCATCACAAGCCCATCACAAGCCCATCACAAGGCCATCACAAGGCCATCATACGTCGATCTCAAATCCATCACAAGTCCATCACAAGTCTATCGCAAGTCTATCGCAAGTCCATCGCAAATCCATTGCAAGTCCATTGCAATATTGGAAGTCCTTACAAGTCCTCACAAGTCCATTACAAGTCGGCCAGTCCTCGGTCAAATCACAAGCTATTCAAATGAACTGTTACAAAGGAATCCTTTGTTGTTGTTCATCCCCTGTTACTTGTGATCAGAACTTGACTTGTGATTTTGTCATAACCAAACTTGCGATGGACTTGAGATGGACTCGACAACAACACTGGTATCCTGCTAATTTTTTGGAAGTCTCCTAATTTGTCAGTGCACAAAGGGAGCCCGTCAGGAGCCATAAGCCAGCATGTGTCATATAGACAGAGCCCAAAGCTACCAGGCTGGCAACATAAGCAATGCTGTAAACCTGGCAAATGGGAATCGGAATAACTAAGAGAGGATATTGTGAGGATTATAAGGCAAGTCCAATGGAAACCTGTGCTAGTTCTGATTCAGTTACCTTGAGCGCATAACCTGGTGAGACCAAGCTTAGCCAACAACGTGTAAACAACCTTAGCAAATATTCAAAATCCTACAAAATCCACCACCATATTCTATGTACCTTAACTTTAAAGGGCATCAAGCCTCAAGGAAAGTATGGCTGGACTCTACCTTCCTCAATCCTACAAAATACTAAACTGTGAATGAAACCAATGGTATACGCTTTGTACCTACCAAGTTTTAAAGGGACATCAAGCCCTGTGAAATGCAATAGTGGCTGGACTCTACCTTCCTAAATCCTGCAAAAACCTCGTGGTAGATTCTGAGGGATCTTGGAGGGTTAGGGTTCAGACATTTTTATAACCGTGATAGTTATGTGGGGGGCAAGCTTGCTTCATCTTCACATTACCTGTGGTCCGAGTCTTTCGTTATTGCACACTAACAGCTTGAGTAGACATGCAATGAATCTGAAACAAACAAACAATCCCAACATGATTGAATAGGGTAGCGCTAATGATGGAAAGACAAAACTGGATTCCATTACAGTGAAACAATACCATAATTATTATAAGATGGAATATTTTGCATCGGGGTAATATAAATCAAATTAGGTTTTGCCATTCACCGACATGGGTTCGAGTCCCTCCCGAGTGAATTTTTCCAACTTTCACTCGGGAGGTAACACACTGAGAATATTTGAATGTCGGTGAAGGGCGAAACCTAATTTGATTAATACCAACATTATTTAACCTTGATGAAAAATGGTTGAAAAGTTCATAATGGTATACAGGATTGATTGTGTTTTCACAGGGTACCTGATATCAGTCCTGTCTTCATTTTAAGCATGGTTTCTGTCATTAAATTGGTGGGTCCGTTTCTGGGTAATTGCTGGTAAATGTTCCCATGTGGTTTTAAGGTTGGCATAATTGTTCCAGTGAATGTTACAGTCGATAATATACTTACTCATTGACTGCACATGGTTTGTCAGCTGACGACGGACCATTGCTGGACATGGGCGAGGTCCTTGGAGACGTTTCATACGACGATTCATACCTACAGAAACACAAAATCATTTAGCGATCCACAAAAGTAGCAACTCCAATGCCAACACTGTTGAGTTTCACTCTGCCCGTTTGCTTAATCCCACAGAATCTTACAAATTTTAAAAGGCGGGGAAGAAATATTTTGTTCACAATTAAATCTAACACAACTTGGGAAAGGATAGTGTCTGATGCAGGGTATTAAATTATTAAAATCACCAAAAATATAACTTATAACAGGAAAAGTCACCGTTTCATTACCCACATAATAAACATTCAGATTTTACAAGTGCTTTCAAAAGTCAAATAATGCAATCTTAATTAAGTCGTTTTTACCTAATTGCCCCACCTTCAACATATATTCTTAAACCCATCCCCCTTTCATATATCTTTGTCTGGGGCTCTTGCTGGTCTTTAGACACACCCCTCTACGAGAATAAAACAGAACCTTTCTCATTACGCTACTGTTATTATTAAGTTACCTTATTAATGACACTTAATACCCCGTCCGATGAATTAATCATAAACTCCCCGATTAAGTCACCTTTGTCCACAGCTCTTGTTGATCTTCAGACACACCCTTTTACCTAATTATCCCACCCCTAAAAAAAATCAAAACCTCCCCCATTGGAAGCACCTTATTCTAGGTCTCAAAGTTGTCTTAGACACACTCTTACCTAATTACCCCACCCCCAAGAATAAATCAGAGCCATTAAGTTACTTTTGTCTAGGGCTCTTGTTGATCTTGAGACACACCCCTAGTTACCTGATTATACCAGCCCCCAAGAACAAGCTAAAAGCAACATTTCTGGGGCACTTGTTGGTCTTTAAACACACCACGCCCTTACCTAGTTAGCCTGTCACAGTCTATCTTAGAAACCTCCCCTACCCTCATTTACCATTGTCTGAAGCACTTGTTGGTCTTGAAATACATCCCGCCCCTAACCTAATTAACCTGCCCCAGACTGTCTTAGAAACCTTCCCCGATCACTTTAACTTTATCCATGTTATCTGAGGCAATTGTTGGGCTTGAGACACATCCCGCCCCTTACCTAATTCGCCTGCACCAGACTGTCTTAGAAACCTCCCCCGATCCATTTATCTTTATCTGAGGCACTTGTTGGGCTTGAGACACATCCGCCCCTTACCTAATTAGCCTGCCCCAGGCTGTCTTAGAAACCTTTCCTGATTCAATATCTTTATCTGAGGCACTTGTTGGTCTTGATACACATCCGCCCCTTACCTAATTAGCCTGTCCCAGGCTATCTTAGAAACCAACCCCACATCCCTTTACCTTTGTCTGGGGCTCTTGTTGGTCTTGAGACACACCCCGCCCAAGGCGCACAGGAACCCCGTCATGTTCTGCCACTCCTGAAGACGAACGGTCACAGACAGAGGGTTGGAATGGTGGAGCAGAAGCGAGGGACTGAGACACCCGCATGACTACAAGTAGAGTGGAGCGTGGCAGCGTGTGTAGGGGTGTGTTTGCAAGGTGGGTGGGGCGGTGGGGGTAGGGGTAGGGAGAGAGAGAGAGAAAACAGAGAGAGATGGTAGCAAAAAAGCGAGATGAAACACAGCACAAAGCGTGATCACGCACACACACCAGCATTGTAGTCAAATCCTTTTCTGACTGAGTCCGACAAGTATAATGAAACACAAGCTGGTGCAATAAGGAAAAGAACTTTTGGGTCGTGTCACACAAGGCAATTTACAGGCAACTTGTTTCTTCAAGAAGAAATTGACAACCAAACTTTATTTCCGTCTAACTTTCTGACAAATTTCCATAAACTGTTGGAAAATGATATCTGTTCTTCCAGAGAGTTCCTTTAGCTTACATTTTGGTTGCCCTTAAGTTGCCTATGTGAAAACTGCCTTGTGAGACATAGTTCTTAAAAAGCTTTCAGTGTTCGAGTATTTGGACTTGTTGATTTCTGTTACGTATGAATACAAGAACCGCAACAAAACAGTTTGCTGGACATGTCCAAGTAGTCCCAAAAGGGCATGTACTCCCAATTTTGTCTGTAAATATTTGTGTCAGAAGCTTTCAAAACATTTATATTTCTACTTATTTTAAGTACTCAGTCAGCATAGCCTTGGTGCTCATAATTGATTCCTAATATAAAACCATACATTTCAGTGTGTTTCTTGACTCAGAAAAGGAATTGACTACAACACTTGACACACGCATTTATGAATGAGGGTTTGATCTTTGGCCAAGCAGTATTAATTGGGTTGTAGCATTTGAAATCTCTCAAAATTTGGAACGCTTTGAAGCCTTTCTAATGCTGGAAACCTAATTCTGCAAGATTTTCAAATATTTGCCTATAAGGAGGTACACTTAAAGGCATGTCGGATGATTAGATTCTGGGGCATTTTTTTTAATTTGAAGCAAAAAAAAAATGCTAAAAATCTTAACCTGTTGAATTTTCACCTCAGTTGATACTATACACTTTGAGAAAACAGAGGAAATGTATGCACCATTCTTTGGGTCTAGTATCTGGATTCCCTTGCTAACGCATGTAAAAATGTGTTAGCAACCACCTTCAACGTTAACCATTTCGGGCGCAATGATTTCACCGTGTATTCAGGCATGCAACTAGGAAGTCACAAAAAAAGAGGAAATTCAAATATTTCCAAGACTTTGTACAGTGTTTTTCCATTTTCAATGACACCCATTGGAGGTCAAAAAAGAGAAAATCAGCTGATCCGAGGAAAAGTTACATGTCTGGTGTATTTGATACCAGTCCTATCTTCACTTTGAGCAAGCTTTCTGTCACTAAATCTGTTGGTACTTTTAGGGGTAATTGCCAACAATCCTATGTGGCTTTAATCAGGAACAACTTGTTTTCAGCTGGAAACACTGCTTGTTGGCACAGAGAACAACTGTTACAGAATGGAGTATTCCAAACAAACAGTCGCATTCCGAGTTTTGAGACGTTCCCTAGTTGGTACCCTTATTCGCCAAAGTGCCAAAAGTATGAAACAGCTATGGTACACAATTATTTTAAGCACAGATAAGTTTTGCTTGTCATGATGATGTAGACTGCTGTAGTATCTTTACACCTTCTTTTTGCCAAGCGAGTGAATTGGCATAGCATTTGTTCTCGCTTAGCAAGCTCTGTGAAGTTTAAAGCCTTGCAAGTTTGGGGTTCAATACGTTTGTTTTCATCATGCAAGAAATTCATATAAAGCAGGTTTTAAATTTGACTACATCTTTTATTTCTCGTTAAATGGTCACGTTTGTTGTTCATCAAAGTTTGCATAATCTTGTGTTCGGTTGGGTCAAGTAGGATTGTCTTTAAAAATCAATGTACATTAGATGTGAAAAAAGGGTTCCTTTATTAAAAAAGACATTTCAGAAAATGTGGGGTGGGGCCAGCACAAGTCGTATGAGGGTCTGGTTGAGGAACGAAATGCTGTAAGTTAGGTTAGCTGCATTGAAGAAACAACACAATTAAAATGTATTATCTTTCCCATCACCAGTGGCTTGTTGTTATTTATGATATGAATGAAGGTTAGGCAGCGTTACTATGTGGCAAACTACAGTTCAACCTGAAAGGAAAACGACCCGCACGCGTGTGGCAATACGAGGCAACGCGCAGCAATCCAGTTTTTGGGCAGCACTGTAGGGCACACTTGATACCAAGAATGCTTGCACAGTTAATTTCACAGGCTACATCATTGGATTTCTAAAGTAATGAGTTTCCACTAAACCCATCAAAAAATGCAATTAAAATTTTACTCTCCTCCTCTTGATATGTGATCTATTCTGTCAAAATCAGACTTTTCTGGACATAAGGTCGAAAATGAGATTTTTGCATATTGTTAAAATATGTACATTTTCCTTTTAATAGGTGGTTTAATTTTTGAAACCTGTAATTCCTGGGCAAAATTATGCTATTTTGAAGTTCATTGTGTCAAAAAGTAGAAAACGTAGAAAATGGCCATGAACGTCACAAAACAGTAATTTCTTTAACTATAAATATACCTCAACAAATCATCAAAAATACTATATTTAGAGTTCAAATTAGGGTTTCAAACTTTTATAGTATATTTTAGACATGTTCAGGATTACAAATATTCAAAAATTAGAAAATCGAAAAAAAATCACCCCCACAGCGTTTTTTGGCCTTATCTTAATTTCAACCTCTGCCCAGAAGCGTCTGCTTTTGACAGAACAGGTCACATATTGTTATTGTATAAATTCAGAAAAAATGAAAATCTGCGCCCATATCAATTGGCAGATGGAATAAGGCACAAATATACACACAGAAACAGACCTTTACATGTACATCCACCTTCTAAATAGTAGACTTTTATAGAGGATTTGGCTGTACTCCACTTTGCGGTGTTTCCTTTTTAGTACTTTGTATTGAAATTTGATTATCGACTAAATATTCAAATAGCGTTTTTACGGTTTGAATAGTTGGGTAAAAACAAACAAAACAAAAAAACAAACAAAACTAACCACGCACACACAACTGTTACGTTATTCTTATCGCAATGTTGGGCGCTTTGTTGTCAGATGCCACTTTTTGTCGGCAGTAATTTTTTTTTCGATGGTGGTTCATTGTTCCCATCCTTTTAGCAGGTTAAAGCCGTTGACAGTTGTAAAATACTACAGGGTGAGTCAAAAAAGCACGAAACCCACATGTCGGGACCATTGTTTTAGTGAAGTTCTGCATGTAGCACTTTCAAAATCTCAGATATGAGAGCCAAATTCGTAAGCTTTCTTTCAGAACAAGAATCATTCAAATCACTCATGTACTTTGCAAGTTACGGAATTTTAAATGCAACCACCGTTTTCAAGTTCTGTCCACGGATCACAAAAAGGGAAGTGTTCTTTCAGAAAACCAAAACAAATCACAAAGGAATGTGTGTGAATGGTTTCATTTTGCTGAAAGAACGCACGCCTTTTTTGTGATCCGTGGACGGAACTTTTGAACGGTGGTTGTGTTTAAAATTCCGTAACTTAAAAAGTACGTGAGTGATTTGAACGATTTTTGTACTAAAAGAAAGCTTATGATTTGGGCTTTCATATCCTAGATTTTGAAAGTGCTACATGCAGAACTTAACTAAAACTATAGTCCCGTCATTTGGGTTTCGCTTTTTTTTACTAGCCCTGTATAAAATAATCCAGCGGCCCGTAACATCACTCGCCGCACACACATTTAAATTGGTGTGCTTTGCAAGCAACTTTTGACCGGCACACCAAGCAAATGTGGCTGGTGCATGAAAAACTTGATCGGAGAGTTTCAAATTCTCCAATATTCGGTCAAACAGTTTTAAATGTTCGAATACTAAATTAATAAAAAATGGACGGCCCTACAAAATTAACTTATTTATTAAAATGGCATGAAATCTGCAAAGCAAGAGCACTCTGTCCCACCATGCCACATCAGAAATCAAACATGTCTGCTTCGAGTATGTGTACACACAACAACATTCATATCAACGTGACAAAACAAAGATAACTTCAAATGTCATTTTCAGAACAGAAATGTTATTATTTAAAAACCATACTTCAAGCATCAAATAATTTAACAAATAATGCAGAAATCAACCGTGTAGTTAGGAGCAAAAGTCTTTAAAGCTATAGTCCATCATTTGCAGCTATCCAAAAAGTGTCTGACGTAATTATTGTTGAAAAACATGCTTGGTTGAAAGATAGCAAGGGGACTAAACTCCCGGTGAAATTATTCTTTTCTGGATTTTGAAGTAATCAACGAAAGAAGGCCTTTCCAAAGGTGCGTCTTCGGACGCACCGTTGGAAATTTCCGTCAGTAGTTAATTTTTTTATACGGCGAAGCGCGCGCAAGCATTGACACGAAGCAGACGCGCGTGCACCCTCTATAAGTCGTCGGATCAGTGCACAACATCGCATAGCTGCAGGCCCAATTCAAAACGTGATTCGGCAACTTTTGATTTGAAATCGAGATCCTAGAATGTTGTTTTTCTCAAAAAAAACAGCGGAAGCTGAGCTGAAACTTCATCAGGTTAGTTGTTAATCACCCTTCTTCAGATTTTGAGAATGTTTGTTGCTTCAAACAAACAAAGTGCACAAATTACAAATGATGGACTATACCTTTAAAGTTATAGTCCATCATTTGTAATTTGTGCATTTTGTTCGTTTGAAGCAACGAAAGTGCTCAAAATCTAAAGAAGGGTGCTGAACAACTAACCTGATGAAGTTTCAGCTCAGCTTCAGCTGTATATTCTGAGAAAAACAGCATTCTAGGATCTCAATTTCAAATCAAAAGTCGCTGAGCCGATTGCAGCTACGCGATGTCGCGCACTGATCTGACGAATTATAGCAACCGGGGGTGCGTGTGCATCATGCCAATGCTTGCGCGCGCTTCCCCGAATAACAAAACGAACTACTAATTTAAATTTTCCTACGGTGCTTCTTAAGACGCACCGTTGGAAAGGCCTTCTTTCGTTGATCACTTCAAAATGACAGCTTGCCAGAAAGAATAATTTCACAGGGAGTTTAGTCCCCTTACTATCTTTCAACCAAGTATGTTTTTCAACAATAATTATGCCAGCTACTTTTGGGATGGCTGCAAATGATGGACTATAGCTTTAAGAATGTAACTCACCTCCAGTTCGTGCTCCTGTGTGGGAATCGTGTGGTGTGATATACGCCTGCGGATGCTGCCCCGCCCTTCCAGCGTCTGGCTATCCTCCCCCCGTCCTTTATTACTGAGCAGCTGCTTTGTGATGGTTTCCCAGCGGGTGTAGGTCTCTCTCCAGGACTGGCAACAAATGATCAATATACAAATACTGGATGCTAATGAGTGCCATCTGGCAATGGTAACAAAAATTTCATGACGTGGTAGATGGAATTCCATCTGTCACCAAATGAAATTATTCTTTCCATTGCACGAATGTAAATCATTCATTATTTATTTTATACAACGTCTGAATAAATCCTCGTCATCGGATTGGTACATTGAATGTACAGCATCAGAGTAATTGGAGCTGTGTGACCATGCAATGGAAGCTCTATTTACTGTGGTGCAGCTGGGCCGTGCGTTAGGCCAAAAAAAAAATAAGTCGGTCTCCGGTCAGCGTGCGCATCGATTTTAATCATGCGCGTCAATCTTTTTTTTTCCCAAAATGTTCCGCGGTAGCTCCAACAGCCGCACCTCCTCAATTTTTTTTACCAAAGAGCACCAAGGAATGGGAAATTGCACCAAGGCAAATGATCGAGAGCACCAAGGCAAATTATGGAGGACACCAGTGTACATGTGGACACCAAAAAAGCAAAATAGTACCCCACCTTGTCTGTACAATCCAAGCTTGAAGAAAAAAAAAAAAAGGAAAAAAAAAAAAAAAAGCCGCGTCCCCGCGTCAATTCCGGAACTTTGGTCTGACCAGAGACCGAATATTTTTTTTTTTTTGGCCTTAGGACGAATAATTCGATTACACGTTATCAATAACCCACCAATCAGATGACGTAGATTTATTCAAGCATTGCATAATAAGAAATGGTGAAAGCTAGACCTGTCTACCCCTAATACTTATTGGAACAAGGAAGACATATATATGTAATAATGTATGCGGCAGTTTCATTTTCAAAACTGAAGTATTTCCACTTTTGGCATTTTATCCGCAAATTTTCCCCTGTGGTCGGCCAACAATTATTCAGTTATTTCATTAATCAATCATGTCCGTTATTGGTTAGTCTGCAGTTCAATTAATTACAAACCAATTTTTTTGAAAATGAGGGCTTCTTTTAAGATGCCACAGGGAACAAAACACACAAATTCTTGAGACCAAATAACACGAAAATTCATTTACGAAACACTTTCACGAGGAAGTTTTATTTATAAGCATACCTGTGAAGGCTGAAATTTGGACTGCATGCAATATGGACTCATTGGTGGTATTGCACAGGCCTACGCGAAGATAGATAGGACAGTGACAGGTCACATGTGAGGCTCTGAGTCCACACAAGGTAAAAGAGAGCAGATTTCATAGGACTCCAAATTTCATATGAAGCCGGCACTGCCAGCTGGAAACAAAACGGTTTTGTAACCCCTCTCTTTAATATTTTGAGAAAATAAGAGTACCTACAAAATATATCAGCAATTCAAATCGTTGTGTCAGCGCAACAACGTCGTATCTCCATTCTGCAACAAAGTCGTCACTCGCGCATATACGCTCTGTGCAACAACGTCATATCTCGACGTTCATTGACTTTGCGTGTACATCCGGGTTATTTTTAGTGCAACAAGGTCGTATCTCCTAAAATGGCATAAACGAAAAACGCGAGATTCAGAACGTCAAAAGGTTGTATCTCGCTTAAAATAACCCGGATGTACACGCAAAGTCAATGGACGTCCAGATAAGACGTTGTTTCACGGAGTGTATACTAGTGAAATGCGACTTTGTTGCAGAATGGAGATACGACGTTGTTGCACTGACACGACAAAATATTTATCCCAGAAAAAAAAGGGAGATTTGAATGTCTGAATACATTTTATTTTCATACCTGTATGTTTCCTTCAGTCACATATTCAATTCTCCTGAGGAGAGCAAAAATCCTCTTCTGCAGTGCGGCCCTCTCTGCAAACCACAAAATAGAACAAAAATCCTCCTTCAAAACTAAATTGCATTAAATACCTACCAAGCGGTAAGAAAATGTATTCACTCCGGACGAACCTTTGCTAGCAAGACAGAACCATGAGGTTCGAAGGATTTTGTAGGATTGAGAAGGGTGGAGCCCAGCCACTTTAACTTGTACTTGAAAATTCAAGTACTTGAAGTTCAAGTACAAATAATGTGTCTGGTTCCTGCTAAGTGAAGGATTTTGTAGGATTTTGTAGGATTTAAGAGTGTTCTTGATAATATTTGAAGAGTTGAAATAAGGGAATCATTGGAAATAGACCTTTTGCTTGGCAGCCACTGTGGAGGTAGTGCTTTTGCTCCACAGGGACTGAATGACAATTTTTGCAATAATACTTCCAAGATGGCTGCCTGCAGGCAAAGGTTCTACCCAATCCTTTTGTATTTTTCTGCAAGTCTACAATTGTGAAAACGTTGACAAAGTTGAGGTGATTTGTAAAAACCCTTTACACGGTGAATGTTAAGATTTTGATAAAATGGCTGCTAAATCTGCTTTTTCTACTTTTATTAAACTATATAAAAAAATCTTTATCAACTGATAAAATTTGTTGTGGTGGTTGTTGAAAAAAAAGTCAAAGCGGCCAAGGACAACCGCTTATCTTGACTTTATTGGTACCGTAATTTTCGGAATATAAGCCGCGCGGCGTATAAGCCGCAGCACGCAAAAATCTGCAAATTAAGATTTGAAGTCGGCGTATAAGCCGCACCGGCGTATAAGCCGCACCGACGGCAGTGGTTTCAATTTTGTAAGGCCTCCAAATTCTAGCCAAAATGCTCCGAACCAGTTCCATTTACACTACAGAAGCTATAAAAAGGGCCACAAAAGTTGTATCAAATCATTTACAATCGATACTCTCACAAACAAATGTGGAAAATGTGGCCGGCCTAGGACAACATTTTCCTGCAGCACGTGAGAGAGTATGCAACCCACCGTGATTTTCCCCCATTGCGTGTGTTGTCTGACTGGAGCGCTACGTACAAATCTTGCTTTGTGGCAACAGATGCTGATTTGTTTTGTCCTAAAAATATACAGGTCCGTTTTTATCTCAAAACTTATCAAATTTTTGTGATTACTAACGAGCAGTATTCAAGTTTCGATCATAACTTTCTTCGAAAATAGTCAAAACGATGCTGCCATTTTCATGGACGAACCCATTAATTTTGTAAAGGGTGATATAGTCCCTGTTTTGAGGTTTACATCGTTTCTTGAATACATTTCAAGTACAAAAACTATATTGTGAAGTTGAACAACTGATTATCAACTAAAGAAATGTTTCAGACACCATAAAAGTATGAGTCGCCTTTTTTCTTTTTTTAAACAGCGGAAATGTTGGTAATTATTGTTTCTAAGATAGTACACCCCTATGTTACCTCAAATGGTGTGGTCCGCTGGGGAAAGCATGCTGCATGCAGCAGCACTAGAATCACGTACGGCTTGTTGCAAGCGTCAATATCGAAGACAGCTTTCACCGTACTTTTTACCGCTCGGCACCTTTACGTGGCACGTGGTTTCGGTTCGTTAATGACTTTCTTAATTGATAATTCATTTCAGCAACATATCTCTTCTTATACCAGTACATTAAATACACATGTGAATTTCATTTTTATTCTTCAAGGCTCGGCGTATAAGCCGCCCTGTGTATAAGCCGCAGTAAACATTTTCATGGGCAAAATCAACATATAAGCCGCGGCTTATATTCCGAAAATTACGGTAGTTAATTACTTGAAAGGATTTTTTATATATAGGGCCTGCTTAGTCTGGCACCCTAACAACTGGAATTGTTGACTCCACTCATAAACAACTGGATCCTTTGACATTACCTTGGGGTCCTATTCCCACGGCAGTGGCCAGATCTGAGTAGACGTTGTGATTGGGCAACACCTGGGTGAGGGTGAAATCGTCGGCGCCGCAGCATATCTCAGCTTCCTCACAGAGCTGACCAAAGCAGGAGAGAGCAGTCAGAACTGCTTCCTGGTCACAACTCCACAGATTCATGAAGAATACACACTACAAAATAAAAACAAACAAACAATCAGAGAGGAAATAATAACTGGTGCCATTTTGAGTCCACAGGAACATTTCGTATGAGATAAATGATGCGTAACTCAGCAAAATTTTGGTGAGTATTTTGGTTATATAGTTGAAAAAAATTCAAAAAACAAAATGAGGGTGATATTTTTTTTTTTTTTCAGATTCGTTAATTAAGAGTCGTTAATATTTGGAAGGCCAAAAACAAAAATATAGTTCTGCTTCTGATTCCCTACCTATCCTATTCTGACAGCCCCTACCCTATTTTTTTATGGGAAAAATGAGAAAAAAAAGCACCCCAAACCATCAATTACTATCGTTTACCCCGACTACACGCAGACGCCTCCATATGATCATACACAAAAAAGTTCCCCACCTACCCACCTTATTTTCGAATGCCATGTAATCAGAAGCAGAACTATTTTTTTGGTCTAATCTTTGATATGCTTGCTACACATTTATAAAAACAGTATAACAAATCGTGGAATAAGAGGGATTTTTAGGTAAAAAACAATTGGCATATTTTAATGACTTACAGACCTCAAAACTTTAAAGGCATTTTTCTAGGTAGTTTACTTTTTTGACATGACAATAAATGCAAACTTTAAACAGCCATAACTTATGAAAGGAATGTCTGATTGAAGTGCAACAAACAGTATTGTAGGGAGAATTTAATTCTCTTTCCTAATACCCACAAACCCTCATTTCAACCTCTGCCCAGTTCTGTCTCATTTTGCCAGAACACCTCACATATCAGCTTTCCTCGGTATAGTGGAATCGGGCGACCAGAAATAGAAGCTTTTACTGCGATGGTGTAACACTCAAGCACATGCTGCATGTGTTCTTAAAGACAAGGCGCGCTTATTTTGGTATTCCTACTAGTTTAAGGAGCCCGGAGTGTTTGCGCCATACCTGAGAGCGACTCGCGCAAGCCTTGCGCCACCACAGAAAATGGCTGCCACCATATTCAATACCTCAGGAATCTTATATCAACTATCCACCCTCAAACCGTGTTTTACTTGTATACTTGAATGCGTCTCCAACATACCTCTAGTTTATCCTGAGCTTCTCTGGTGCGTGGAATGTTACAGTCGACCGTGGCATGGTCTTTGTACTTGTTCAGGAAGCAGTTTCTCAGCGACAGGACCTCACTCAGCCATTTGAGGACCTCGGTGCCATTCAGTATCTGACAGGAGACAAGCTTCTGGGAGACGGAGAACAGCATCTGAGAGCTGCAAGAGATCAATAAGACAGCTAAGGTCAAATCTAAACCTCTGAAGATTTTTTAAAGTTTATTTTCACCATTCTACCAGCCAAAGTCCTGACAAAGTGTGTGCCTGTTTATAGAATTAAGAGAAGAAGTTTTTGTGTTCCTTGCCTTATATCCCAGAACGTCGCGATCGGAGCCTCCCTGTTCCACAGCTCGACGTTCTCGGGTTGGTGCAGGGTCAACAGCGCCCTCATAGCCTCGTGCGCAATGTTGGGGATGGTACTGCACATGTACATCAAGGTGATCAGACCTCGGATCAGGTTGCTCGTGCTGCTCTGAATCTCATGGCCGGCCCCGTCAGGATTCTGCGATTCAGAACGATGACGACATGTGAAAATAGATCGTTCAGGATTTGCCAATAAGCTCCGCCCACTTTTGGTTTGGCTACATTTCTCACAATGCCTGGGACTAAAATGTTAACTGAGCTACTGGGGTCACATTACCAAAAGTCATGATCTAATTGGTCAATACGCACTGTTTGATTGACAGGAAGGAGTGATCATTATAAACACCACAACATGAAAAAAAGTTGAAACTGGAAATACAGATTAAGGGTAAGGGTGGAGATCAGGATAAAATTGGATGTAGAATTGAGTGGTTAAGCCCAGGGATGAGATTAGGAATAATATTAGGAATTGAAGTACAGCAAAAATTGCCTGTGGTAAATCGTCTGGCCGAACTTACATGCAGCATGAGTTTCGGGTCTCCATGGACTAATCGTACCAGCCACAGCAGCAACGTGTTGGGCACCTCCTCGCTGGATTTCTCCTTGAACTTTCTGACTGGTTTCTTGTAGACATTTTTCAGTGTCGTCAAACTCTGTAGAGATAAAAAAAATTCAGAATATTACAAAGTGTGTATGGCTGGATGTAAAATTTAGTTCATGAACTGTAACATGTACACTTGTGTCCATAACCTTAGCTAAATGTCTGTTTATACCCAACCTTGTTTCCATGGATACGATCTTGCTGCGCCATGTTGGTTCCCATCATGCCTTGCGCGATCTGAACCCCTGGAATTGTGTAATTAAATGTCCCACTATTTGGGAGATTTAATTGTAAATTAACGAGCAACTCAGTACTTCAAATTTTCAAAGTTTTCTGTTTGTTGAATCAATCCTTTCAAACATAAGACTTCCTCATCGCCTTATTTAGCAAGGACTTATGTGAAATGTACCTCTGTCGTTCCTTTACAACACAAGATACAGGTTTTTTTGGCTAAAAAACTAGGCATTCAGAATCCATATCATACAGGCATCGCGCAGTTTTGAAAATAATGTTCGTACGTGACGGATGTGACTTAAAGGAGATAACGCAAGAGCGCATATACCAGGCATGCAACCGGGAAATCACACAAAAAAAGAGGAAATTCAAATCTTTGCAAGACTTTATACAGTGTTTTTCTATTTTCAATGGCACACATGGCAAGTAAAAAAAGAGGAAATCAGCTGATCCGAGGAAAAGTTGCATGCCTGATATACATGTAGGGCATGCACGCGCAGTACGCTCCGAATAGCCAGTCAGCGCCGTTTACGTATTCCTCAAGGGCAGGGATTAGTGAAGGAAAGCGCACGCGCCCATGGAGTCCAGGCTGCGTCGTTATAGCGCCCTCATTGATTACCCTTTGTCACTTCATCTTACCTGACTGCTTCTGATGGTCGTCTGGCAATGGCTGGTGACCTTGGAGTGAGTTTCACTGAAGAGAATCCGTAGCGGCCCCGGCATTGTGTCATACACCACACTGATCTTGGGCCACCATTTCATGTTGGACTGCAATCAGTAAAAACAATGATTTACAAGAGAGTTTGAAATAAATCTATGACGGCAGAAGATACAACGTCTTGCAATTTTACAGCAAAACCTGCAGCATTCCAAAACATTCTTATTTTTTTCACTTCTGACATTTTCCAACACAATTTGTCAACAACAAAAAAAGATGTGCTCAGTTAAATTCAAATGGAAGATTTTATCCCCCTTAGTGAAACCTATTTATTTGACTTACCTTTGTGACGATGGTGTGCAACGCACGTACTAGCACCAAGTGGAAATGTGGAGGGGCGTTGACCGACAGACAGGCGTTGAAGTGTTCACACTTGTCAGGGCGGAGTCTGAAGCAGGCCACAGCACACTCCACCATCAGCTCAATGTCCGCCGAGAAGTTACCTGCGCCCCGGGAGAAAGGCTTGTTGGGGTTGAAGAGAAGCATCTGGAGACGAAAAAAAAACAATTTGGAACACACAAATTGAGTAGATGGTAATTCGCATTTCCATTTGCACTACTTTAACACTATTAGCCCTAACCGCCCTGAATCCTCCAAAATCCTTTTTGCAAATTGGAGGAATTTGCAGGATTGAGGTTACATGGCAAAAGTGGGTTGCTGATTTCGGAGTACGCACTGTGTCAAGGTCTTGGGCCGGACCTTATGTTGTTTATGCTCAGCCGTGCATAAATTTAGTCCTTGATTATACTTGACATCCTCCGCACTGCTCCAGGATGTCACTGCCTCTGCCTCAGCCTATTGACAGTCATAGCCGGAGGATTTTGCAGGATTCAGGCAGTGGTCACCCCTCCATGGACCATATTCAAGAAATAGCGGAGGAATTTGCAGGATTGAGGCTATATGCTATTTTTCCATGAGGCCAATTGGAGGATTTTGCAGGACTGAGGCTACATCCTAGTAAAAAAGGCCTAAGGAGTTAGGGTTAGCAAACTAATACTTTGCATTCCCCTCACACTCCTAAACCCTTCAAAATCCACCAGGAGGTTTTGGGGGATTTTGAAGGAAGGTAGCGTCTATCAAATCTATTTTGAAGATGAGTCCTTTTACTCCATAAGCCTAACCCCATAGGATGATCTACTAGGAACCTTCCTCATCCTTGCAAATTCCAACACCATATGGTAAACTCAACACCCAAACTGTTGGACTCTGATTATGGTGATATTCCTGACCCCATGTAAAGCATAATCAGTTTACTAGTGCAGTAGTCATCCTGACAGATTCCAACAAACCCTGGTGTTGGAGTTTGACTGGATGGGGATTGTTAGGGTTAGTATATCAAAATAGTGGAATAGCAGGACTCAGATTTAAGTACAAAGGCAGTGTTGGTTGACCACTTAGAATTTGTAGGAATATATATGAAGCCTTTCTGTCAAAATTTAATCAAAATCCCATGAACCAAGAGTCAGATTTTTCATATGGAAACAAAATTGTACTCCCATGCTATTTTTCACATGAACGTTGTTTTCAAAATTAGACGGTGCATTGTGCCTAGTAAACGTAACAGGCTTTAAAATATATTAGTCCATGCATGTAAACTACTAGTTAAACATCAAGTCAAAAATGTATTAGTCACTTTGAAGTTAAATCACAAGAGACAAGGGATGAACAATGAAAAAGGAATAAAGCGTCCGAGTTCATTTGAAAAGTTTGTTGTTCAATGACAATGTTACATCTCTGAAACCTGCCAATGTGTCAAACCCAATACTCAAAAAACCTGAATTTGTCCACGCTAAGGCAAACATATTCCTAACGATTTTAAAAAAAATGGAAAAAAAAGGAGGGGAGGGGGGAAAGGAAGAAACTCAGCATTACCTTGAGATCGAGCATGAGCTTGTTGACCAGCTTGCAGAGTACCGACTTCTGCGGGTTGCTGATGTAGGACGCTGCCTTGCACAGCTTGACGCTGGAGACGACCGCGCACTCCGTCAGTTGCTTGTTGCTGCCGGGTGAGCACAGCGACTTCTGCAGGTTGTCCAGGAACTGTTTCTTCTGCAGGAGTCGCGGGGAGGGGTTGGGGTGGTAGCTGGTGGTGTTGACGATGTCATTCATCAGCGCCTGGAGAAAGGGACACATTGTCAAATCAAGTCACAAAATTTCATTGAAAATTGGGCCTGCAGCAATAACTTGGTTTTCATGTCACTGTTCCGTTACCTTTTTTCCAGCTCAATCAATCCAAAACAACTTTGTGAAAAATGAAGGCTTCCTATGTTAGAGTTCCAACCCATTAACCCATACTTGTTCTACATTGTGTTACATTGTGTTCATTCAATGAAGAATTAATAAAACCATAGAGTACTCGGGTGGTTTTGGGTGCTACAGGGAGTAATAGGCAGGGCGGTTCAGGTGCTTCAGTGAGTAATAGGCAGGGTGGTTCAGGTGCTTCAGTGAGTAATAGGCAGGGAGTTTCGGGTGCTACAGGGAGTAATAGGCAGGGAGTTTCGGGTGCTACAGGGAGTAATAGGCAGGGCGGTTCAGGTGCTTCAGTGAGTAATAGGCAGGGTGGTTCAGGTGCTACAGTGAGTAATAGGCAGGGTGGTTCAGGTGCTTCAGTGAGTAATAGGCAGGGAGTTTCGGGTGCTACAGGGAGTAATAGGCAGGGAGTTTCGGGTGCTACAGGGAGTAATAGGCAGGGCGGTTCAGGTGCTTCAGTGAGTAATAGGCAGGGAGTTTCGGGTGCTACAGGGAGTAATAGGCAGGGCGGTTCAGGTGCTTCAGTGAGTAATAGGCAGGGAGTTTCGGGTGCTACAGGGAGTAATAGGCAGGGCGGTTCAGGTGCTACAGGGAGTAATAGGCATGGTGGTTTCGGGCGCTACAGTGAGTAATAGGCAGGGCGGTTCAGGTGCTACAGTGAGTAATAGGCAGGGAGTTTTGGGTGCTACAGGGAGTAATAGGCAGGGCGGTTCAGGTGCTACAGGGAGTAATAGGCATGGTGGTTTCGGGCGCTACAGTGAGTAATAGGCAGGGCGGTTCAGGTGCTACAGGGAGTAATAGGCATGGTGGTTTCAGGTGCTACAGGGAGTAATAGGCAGGGCGGTTCAGGTGCTACAGTGAGTAATAGGCAGGGAGTTTCGGGTGCTACAGGGAGTAATAGGCAGGGCGGTTCAGGTGCTACAGGGAGTAATAGGCATGGTGGTTTCGGGCGCTACAGTGAGTAATAGGCAGGGCCGTTCAGGTGCTACAGTGAGTAATAGGCAGGGAGTTTCGGGTGCTACAGGGAGTAATAGGCAGGGCGGTTCAGGTGCTACAGGGAGTAATAGGCAGGGTGGTTTCGGGTGCTACAGTGAGTAATAGGCAGGGAGTTTCGGGTGCTACAGGGAGTAATAGGCAGGGCGGTTCAGGTGCTACAGGGAGTAATAGGCATGGTGGTTTCGGGCGCTACAGTGAGTAATAGGCAGGGCGGTTCAGGTGCTACAGGGAGTAATAGGCAGGGAGTTGCGGGTGCTACAGGGAGTAATAGGCAGGGCGGTTCAGGTGCTACAGTGAGTAATAGGCAGGGAGTTTCGGGTGCTACAGGGAGTAATAGGCAGGGCAGTTCAGGTGCTACAGGGAGTAATAGGCATGGTGGTTTCGGGCGCTACAGTGAGTAATAGGCAGGGCGGTTCAGGTGCTACAGGGAGTAATAGGCATGGTGGTTTCGGGTGCTACAGGGAGTAATAGGCAGGGCAGTTCAGGTGCTACAGTGAGTAATAGGCAGGGAGTTTCGGGTGCTACAGGGAGTAATAGGCAGGGCGGTTCAGGTGCTACAGGGAGTAATAGGCATGGTGGTTTCGGTCGCTACAGTGAGTAATAGGCAGGGCGGTTCAGGTGCTACAGTGAGTAATAGGCAGGGAGTTTCAGGTGCTACAGGGAGTAATAGGCAGGGCGGTTCAGGTGCTACAGGGAGTAATAGGCATGGTGGTTTCGGGCGCTACAGTGAGTAATAGGCAGGGTGGTTCAGGCACTCAGTGACTGAAGGTGTTCATAAAGATGGAATCTGCGTCAGGGTGATGTGAATTCAATATTAGGTTTTGCTCTTCACCCAAACGGACTCTGTCTATGTACAATGCACTGCGACAGAGTCAAGGAAATAGACCTTTATCTTGCTGCCACCATTTCAGTCATGTTCCCTGTATCCAATAACAGTACTAAATGATAATGTTTTTGTGCAAAAAGGAACCAGACTATTTTTTCTTCCTGGCTCGCTTTTGTTACGTTGATTTGGATGGGGAAAAATTGAGATGGCCGCAACATGCTAATGGTGGAGGGGTGACCACTGCCGGAATCCACTAAAATCCTGCGGCGGTGACTGTCAATATGTTGAGGCTTGGCCAGTGACATCCTGGAGCAGTACAGAGGATGTCAAGCCTAATCCAGGCCTATATTTATGCATGGCTAAGCAAAAACAACACAAGGTCCGGCCCAAGACCTTGACAAAGTGCATCCTACGAAATTAGTAGCGCACCTTTGCCATGTTACCTCAATCCTCCAAATTCCTCCACTTTGGCAAAGAGGATTTTGAAGGATTCAGGGCGGTTAGGGTTATTCACAAGTAGTAATGATAACACTGCAGGGTTGCATATGTGTTTTGGTATCATAGACAGATCTGGAGTCTTGACTCACCGGGCAGAGGATGAGCAGCATGACCTGCAGGAGCCAGACTGAGCTCTTCCTCTTCGCTGACTGCATCTCTGGTTGGCTCTCTGCCATGTCAAACAACTTCTCGCAGCAGTCTGAGGACGGGTGAGAAATAACGGACAAAATCATTTGTGTGCTTTGCCTGAGACAGTGTTGCCATCCAGTACATTCTCAAATGCAAGTACAGGGTGAGTCAAAAAAAGCGGAACCCAAACCCCAAAAATGTATTTCATATTTAAAAAAATATGTAGCACCAAAGATAATAATGACTGGAAAGCCAATTTCATAAGGTACTTTTAGATGAAAAAAATGACTGAAATTGGTCAATCCGTTTAAAACAGAATGACCCTAATACCTGTCTCATCCAAAACAATGCGATTTCAAGAATCGTCATCGCAATTGTCTTCAAACATCACCAGCGATACAATCTCAGTTTAAACGTTAAAATTTTTCAGCAGAATCCCTTTGAAGGCCTGTCCTTTAAAAAAGCAGAGTTTATAAATCATATTGTTTGCCTAACCAGGGTTGTTAATAAAGATATTGTGTACTACAGTTGGTGACAGTTGTTGAAACAAGTATTCTGTGTCATTTTCTTTGTCGTTCCAGTCAAAACACACAATGAATTGCTTTTTTTGGACGAGACGGGTTTTAGGATCATGGTGTTTAAATGGTGATATTCTTTGAACGGATTGAGCAATTTCAGTATTTTTTTTCATCTAAAAGTAGCTTATGAAATTGGCTTTCCAGTCATTATTATTTTTGGTGCTACATATTTTTTTTTATATGAAATATATTTTATGGGGTTTGGGTTCCACTTTTTTTGACTCACCCTGTATGAGCAGGAGTTTACATACTACTCTTTCGTTGTAGTTGAGCAAAATTTGATAAGAACACGTAAATGTCAACTGTACCTTGGATTTCTGATTCACGAGTGTCGTGCAGCATCATAAACTCTTCAGGGTAGTTGTCCATCCAGTTCCAGATTGCCTGAAAACAGATTTTAAAGAAAAATTAGCAACGAGGACACTTATATCTATGACCAAATTGAAGTTAAGCGGGTTCTGTAAATTGCCCTGTGTGGCCTACTTATGAAAGCAAACGACAGATATATCGTCACCGACACCACGAAGTAACACCCATCTACATACCAGTAAAAACTAGCAATCGAAGAAAACGGCAACTAAAGTTGAACGCCTTCTAAAACAACACTTTGCGTCAAAACGACAGAGTATTTTCAGTTGGGTTTCTCGTTGTGGACACTTGATGAATTGAATTTATTAAATCTGCTGTTTTTCACTCGTTTGTGTATTAAATAAACAAGAAATAAGAGAAAAAAGATGAGTGTTAGTTCGTGAAACCGAAAAAGCTGCGAAACTGTAAATTTTCGTTTTCACGAAGTAACACTCTTCAATGTATTTAACACGAGGAAAGTGCAACTTCAGGTCAGCGCGCGCGCGCGCTCATACAACTTGTTACAAGAAGAGTGTTACTTCGTGAAAACGTTTTTGCTCACTTATGAGCAGAGTGCGCGCCATGCATTGCAATGGAAAATGGAACTTGAGTGTTATTTCGTGAAAACGAAAATTGTCACTTTTACGCAAAGGTTGTCATGGATACTTAGCGTAATTATTAAAGTAAAGCTCTTGAAGCTTTGAAACTTCGTGCAATGGTAGGCCTTGATGAATAATGTTTAAAAATCCAAAAAACTGAAAATCGAAAAAAAAATGCTTTAACACGGTAGAGTGTTACTTCGTGGTGTCGGTGACGATATGTATTTGCGTACTCTCGTGTGCAGAAAACCTTACAGATGAGGATTATGGGGTACTTGCATTGTTCTCCTCTTTAGAATTTTCCTTCTGGGGTACCGTTAGACAAAAAACAACTTCCAGGGCACCATTAACCCTCCTTTTGTTTGATCATTCAGGGACAGTTAAAAATCAATCCTGTTCCCCTGCCATGCCTTTTACACAGGCTAGTCACCAACAGTCAGATCATATTTCTTGTAGGCACTGTGACGGTCAAATTCCATCAACAGACAAAAGCAGGTGACTGGTAGGCACAGCTGGCTTACCAATCTCCTACAGTCAAAGCATAGCTATATCAGGCTTCGTAGCAATCACAGCCCGTCAATCCTGCTTTATGAAGGCAGGGAGCACTCAACTGTTGAAAACAGTCACTTGATTTATTTTGACTGCTGGGCTGGCCTTGTTGCAATCGCCAGCCAGAGAGGGAGGGTTAATCCCTTCGTGCGAGTACCCAGCAAGCTAGCTCTCGTGATGTCAAGTGCATTCATCAAATTTTCAAGTCAATATTTACAAAGTAATTGTGTCTTCACATGAGTCAAAGGCACCCAAGCATACGTACAGAAATGTTTCAACAACATGTATGTTCACTAGAACAAATTCCTTAAAAAATAAAAATCTATTTTACCTTCTCCAGACTGACCACTAGAGTTGCCATCACACTCTTTCTCAGCATGGGAAACTTGCAAATTGTTTCTGTAATAAGATAAAGATGAAAAATATTGAAAATGTCTTCTTAATTACACCAGCTTCTGACTAGATCGATGTTTGTAGTTGTTCAGCATGACTTCTAGAGTGTAGTCAATTGAAGATTGTACAAATAATTCAACTGTCACAAATTCTATTTGGGTCAACCCGAGTTGCTCTCAAAAAAGGGAATATATACAACATTTGGTTTTTGCTGTAATTTTTAGAAATGGATGAATTTGGGAGTTTGTATTTTATAGCAAATATTGTTACACTGACTTGTTTGAAGTTTTGTGTTCGTAGATGCTGGAAAAACCAAGAGAAACAATCATGTTCCTGTAGTCTGGTTCCCTGACCCCACTTAAGATGAAACGGAGCAATTTACAGATGTCGGGGAATTGTAAGGTCAGGGAACCAGTCTAGCTGGCTTGTTCCCGTTCATAGATGTGTAATCGATTGCAAACAAAATGCGGACTAACTAAATATGATAAATTGGGGAGCCAAAATTTAATACTCTACTCAGAGACTCAAGGGAAGTCAAGTCAATTTGTGACCTGAGTCAGATATGTCGAGTTGTAATTATAACACAGTAACAAAAACTCTGTAATTTTTGATGAGGTGAAATGAGAGTTTGATCAAGGGATTAATTAGTGTTCATACCAGTTAAGAGCTTGGTCAATCGTCTACAATCCATGTTGATGTGTTGGATCAGTTCAATGTCTGACTCGTCGCCCGATTCATCGGTGATTTTGGCAAGGGCGTCAAGTCTGCACAAAATACAAGCAAATAAAATAGATACATAAAAATATGAAATTGAAAAGCATTCAAAAGAAATCGTTGGTAATATGATTGATTAAGCCTCCTGCTGTCTGAACAGTCATAGACAGTCAAAAAAATCAATCCTCTTCCCCTGCCATGCCTTTTACACAGGGAAGTCACCAACAGTCAGATCATATTTCAAGCAAGCACTCTGACTAATCAAATTCAGTCAAAGGACAAAAGCAGGCAAGTGGTAGGCACAGCTGGCTTATCAATCATCTACAGTAAAAGCATAGCTGTATCAAGTTGAATAAACAGCCACAGCCAGTCAATCCTGCTTCATGTAGGCTGGGAGCTCTTAACTGTTGAAAACAGACACTTGATTGATTTTGACTGAAAGGACAACTTGGCACAGAATGTATGTATGTTTGCATAGGAGGGTTAATCTGTTTAAAAACTGCATAATCCTTGAAGGCCTTTGAAACAGAAAGAAGAAGCCTACCTTGCATATATCCGGCTGAAGACCGCGTTGAAGTTGTTGAGGCTGAGAGCAAAGAGGACTTGGGAGGCAGCCATCTTGAGTTGCGCGGTCAGTGGGTGCTCGCCGGGAACGTTAAGAAGTTGACAGACCTCCGGTAGGAGGGACTTGACCAGCATGGTCTCATTGGAGCGAGATGTGTCTTTAGGTTGCTGAAAGGAAAAGAAAAGGAAGGAGAATAATAGTCATTGTAGATTTCTCTATCTGAAATAAAAATCCTTGTGAGATTACTCGTCAACTCGTAAAGTTAAAGGGAAAATACAACATTTGCAAACATCAAAAAATAAAACTACCAAATCATTTTGAAATACCTTGCTGGACTGTTAGTGAATGACAGTGTAAAGCATCCTGTAAAATCATGGCACCTGGTATACTGTCATTTTCAAGAAAAGTGGTATTTTTGTATCAATTTCCAACGCTGATCGGCTGACCAGCGTTGGAAAAAACTGGCTTTTTTTCAAATACTGGCCCCAGTTGACCATCGCACTTGTTTGCAATCGATTACACACCTATGAACGGGTACAAGCCAGCTAGACTGGTTCCCTGACCTTACAATTCCCCAATGTATGTAAACTGCTCTGTTTCGTCTTAAATGGAGTCAGGGAACCAGACTACAGGAAAATGATTGTTTTTCTTGGTTTTTATAGCATTTTCGAACCCAAAACCTCAAAAAAGTCAGTGTAACTATATTTGCTATATATTTCCAACCCCCCAATTCCATCCATTTCTGAAAATTACAGCAAAAGCAAATGATGTAAGTTCCCTTTAACTCAGGAGGTACTTACTGCTGATAGGCATTTTTCCAGTGTGTCCAGGACAATGAGCTGGGATTGATGGAGAATCTTGGCTTCCTCTTGACCAAGTGGTCTCTGCCAAAATGACCCAAAATAATAGCAAAGTTTATTTTATATACATACATACAAAGTACAGCTTTAACCCTAACCTTCCCAAATCCTCCAAAATCATCTTTGCAAAATTGAGGATTTTTCAGGATTGGGGCTATATGGCAAAACTGTGTGGCTGATTTTGAAGGATGTACTGTGTCTGGATCTTGGGCTGGACCTTGTGTTGTTTATGCTCAGCTATGCATACATTTAGGCCTAGATTATACTTGAAGTCCTCCGCACTGCTCCAGGATGTCACTGGCTCTGCCTCATCATATTGACAGTGATTGCCGGAGGATTTTGCAGGATTGAGGCAGTGGTCACCCCTCCGAGGACCACGTTCAAGAAATAACGGAGGATTTTGGAGGATTGAGGCTGCATCCTAGCAAAAATGCCGAGGGAGTTAGGGTTAATCAGGGTTGTTCTTGTTTGTTAAAGATATCTGTACATAGGATGATTCAGCTTGCATGCTTTTTTTTTTTTTTTTTTTTGGAAGCAACGAAATTACTGAAAATCCTAAGTAGGGCGAATAAATTAACAACTAACCTGTTGAAATGTGAAGATGCCCAATAAAAAAAAGTAGTTTTCTTTGTAAACACAAAACATACAAGTTTGAAAATTCGCTAGAAGAAAAAAAATTCAAATCTTAAAAAAGAGTAGTCAACAATAGTTCTGTTTAAACATTTACAAAATAAAAACATCAAGCGACGGGCCTACCACGGAGGATGGGTTGAGATTGTTGAGTATCTTGGCCAGCCCATTGATGACCTGGGAGAACAGACGCTTGCTGACGCTGATCAGGCAGGTTTTGCTGCGCTCCAAATCGGCATGGGCCTGGCCAGACTGACCACTCAGACGAGATGGCAGCTGGAAAAAAAAAAAAAAAAGTAAAGACCTGGATGTATGCAAACATCATCGTAAAACCGTGAAGGGAAACTATTCACAAGTAAAAGTTAAAGGGTAATTCCACAGTTATTCACGTTACATTTTCGTAACGTGAGTAACCGATTTTGTGCGTCTTGTTTATCACACATAACACATTTTTCTGGATGTCATCTTTGGTGCTTAGGTAGGTCTAGGTCTTCTCTATCTACCATGGGGATAACAGTCATTAAACCTTTTCAGTAAGGTAATTACAGCCCAAGGAAACTCAAAAGTACATCAGAAATGTAACGTGAGTAACCGTGGAATTGCCCTAAAGATAATTTACAACATTTTCAATCATCAAAAAACAAAACTACCAAATCATTATGAAATGCCTTACTTGACTGTTAGTCAATAATAGTCTCAAGCATCCAGTGAAATCATGGCACCTGATGTGCTGTCATTTTCAAGAAAAGTACATTTTTTTAAAATCAATTTCCAACGACGGTCAGCCGACTGAAAAAAACCCGGACTTTTTCAGATACTGCCGCCCCCCCCCCCCCCCATTTCACCAAATTTAGTTAGTCCACAGTTTGTTTGCAATCGGTTACACATCCGTGAATGGGCGCAAGCCAGTTAGTCTGGTTCCTTTACATGTAACTGACAATTCCCTGATGTCTATAAGTTACTCATTTCCGTCTGAAGTTGTGTCAGGGAACCAGACTACAACATTTTTTTTACTTGTTTTATTTTCCAGCATCTACGGACACAAAACTCTAAAAAGGTCAGTGTGAAAATATTTGCTATAAACTACTGACCCCCAAGTCCATTCTTTCCCCCAAAAATACAGCAAAAGCAAATGTATATATATATTACATTTAACTATCTTAGCGCATAGGCCAACAAAAAATTTCAAGTCAAAACATGACAAAACATATGCTTGGATAAAAATAGTCATATTTTTACTTGTATTCATGTACCTTATGACATATAACTCCCACTAATTGTCCTACAACCTATTATTAATTTAAAGGGAAAATACAACATTTGCAAACATCAAAAAATAAAACTACCAAATCATTTTGAAATACCTTGCTGGACTGTTAGTGAATGACAGTGTAAAGCATCCTGTAAAATCATGGCACCTGGTATACTGTCATTTTCAAGAAAAGTGGTATTTTTGTATCAATTTCCAACGCTGATCGGCCGATCAGCGTTGGAAAAAACTGGCTTTTTTCCAAATACTGGCCCCAATTGACCATCGCACTTGTTTGCAATCGATTACAAACCTATGAACGGGTACGAGCCAGCTAGACTGGTTCCCTGGCCTTACAATTCCCCAATGTATGTAAACTGCTCTGTTTCTTCTTATATGGAGTCAGGGAACCAGACTACAGGAAAATGATTGTTTTTCTTGGTTTTTATAGCATTTTCGAACCCAAAACCTCAAAAAAGTCAGTGTAACTATATTTGCTATATATTTCCAACCCCCCAATTCCATCCATTTCTGAAAATTACAGCAAAAGCAAATGATGTATATTCCCTTTAAACCAATTAAAATAATGGCCACACCCACTGAAAAAAAACATCCCTCAAAACTGCCATGCAGCTTCCTTAATATCTCACTGCCGCTGAGTCAAAGAATATTACAGATGGACAACTCTCTGAAAAAATCAAAGTTGTAGCCCAAACATTTTTGTTTTCATGCAAGATTACAAATGATGATTTCGTTAATTTTTTTAATAAGCAGTTTGGGATTGTATTGGGCTTTATGTTACTTTTTGGAAGCTGAGGAATATGCAAGTACCTTGTTGATGTGACCTGATGTTGATGTTTCTTGGGGCTTTTTGACGCTAAAATTACAGCATGACTGGAATGCAGAATCTTTCCCCACTTTTAGGGCTGTGTACAAAGTCTATGGTATGGGGAGTCGTGAAACTTCATATTTTTTTGTAATTACTGGATACATTTTCTGGTCCTAATTTCGGGAAAAATGTTGCAACCTGACGCCACTTCAGCGGTTGTGTTCAAAGTCTATGGAGAGTCCAGAAAATGTTCTTCTCTTCTTCTTCTTTCAATTGAGTGCTAACTTCACAATTGAAGACTACAGCACATATGGTGGGGTGTGATGCGAGAGACGTCTTAATTTTTAGTTAAAGCCCCTTTAAATGTATCGGCAGTTGGTGCTGTGTAAGTTGTTATGTAAAAGGGTAAAGCTGTGAATTACAACGGCAGTTGTTCTATATGTAAGTATTTCCTAACAAAATTGGAAATGTTTCTCAGTACCAGATCCATGTCTTATCATCATTTTTACAATGAATGACCTTCGATAATTTCACGTATTTTTAACATTTCCAATAGATCTTATCGCAAATACCACTTGACTCGAGTCTCGAGTCGAGTCGAGTCGCGAAAAATAGTGACTCGAGTCAGACTCATCAGACTCTTGACTCCAGTTAAAACTGTCGTTTTCCTAGTTCCGTTTTTTTCCTAGTTCCGGATAGCTTCAAATAAAACCTACCTCTTTTGGATTAGTCTCCAAAAAATTTTTTTTCAGACAAAGTGCATTTTGAAAAGGAAAATGTAAGCTTCTTGACACACAAAGGTCTTACCGATAAAATCTTTAGAAGAGGAATTTTGGCCGGATTTCCGACTCGCTTTTTGACATGTTCGGACCGTTTGTAGAAAATCGCAGGAGTTGCGAATCGACGAAAAATTTTCTCCTCGGTACATCACTCGTATCGTGTGATTTTGAATATTTTGTTCATACACTACAGTCGTATAAACTCTTCCGTCGAATGTTTGTTGAATCAAAATAAGTTGTAGAGTCTCTAACTTTTGAAAATTCGCCAACAAATGACCGTATGTTTTTTGCCTAGTTCCGGATAGCGTGTGTACTTACGACCCAACTACAGACGCGTTAATCGATTTTGTGTGACGTATTCTGTGTGCTGTGTCAAATCTTTTCGGTCTCTGCGTGAGTTCGTGCCGTTGCGCTGCAGACAAACGCTTCAAAATCATTTACGTTTTTCTCTTTTTTAAAATTTGTTGGAATTCTCTTGAATTAACTATTTTTGGAAAATTAAATAATACTTTATCAGAAATGTGCTTGATTCGGGGTTTTTTTGGCTGAAATTTTTTTTTTTTTCGCGCGCAGTGTTTGATCGATTCGGAACTGATTGAAGCGATCCGGAACTAGGAAAAAGGGCATCGGTACTTTTGACGTCGTAAAGTCAAATTAAAAGGAGCTTAAATTTGAAAAATTATTGTGTAGTATCTCCATCACTCAAGGTAAACTTTTTAATCAATGTCACTTGAATTCCTGGCGTAGTTGAGCAGCTGAAACTAGTGAAAGCTGCCTGAATGATGTTTGCTATCCGGAACTAGGAAAACGACTGTAGGCCTCGGCCTAGAACTCTGTAGAATAAACCCAACACTGACGTAAATGAAAAACACGGATATGACTGAAAAGTGACATGACTGGAAAGGAAACAATCATATGACAACAATGAATGAACTTGAATCATTAATGACATATTGTGAACAGCTACTGCTAGTGGACACACGCACACACACAAAACAAACATTCAAAATGTGCACACAGAATCCCAATCAAAGGTGTGTCATTGTGTGATTCTGCGTAAGACAAAAAGTTGCCATTTTCATGCACAATGCTTTCGTGACCCGCGGCAGCACACCATGGTTCAATGCACAACTGTCATGACTGTAGCTCGTCGTAGTAGTATGGCCGAGGCCGGCCGCTGCAGGGCTAGGGAGAGCGCGCAATTCCAATGCAATGATCACAAAAATTCCATCCAAATTCGACACTCTTCCCGACCGTGTCTCGCCACAAAAAGGGCCACGACAACCCCCTCACCTGTTCCTCGAATCGTGTGATCAGCTGTGACACCCATTCGATGGGCCTATGAGCAGCCATGCCGGGTGGGAAAAACACAGAAAACGGTAGATGACGGGCCGCCACACACACGCTGTGTATCTTCGATGTTCATCGGTCCGCCATGACACATCCGAGTACTTGACGGCCCACTGCGCATGCGCACGACACCCATGCCAAATATGGAAAGTGGGATCGGAAGTTAATGGGGACAACTTACACGTTATGGGGTGCACTGTATAGAAATTGGAGGATATAATGCATCAATTAATTTTAAAAAAAATCCGGTCGCATTTAAATATTGTAAACATTGTTTTAAAAGAGGTATTTCAATGAATTTTAGGGTGTTTCAAACGTTACATACTTGAAGACAGAACATCATAAAGCAAAAACGTCTTTTTTTGGGGGGGGGGTGTTTCGAGTCAAGTGATTTTATTTCACTAACCTAAAAAGCAATCACGGAACACAAAAATTGTATTCACATTGCTCAACGCAGTTACGTTCAGTACGTAGGCCTATGTATAAATCCATGAAGAATATTCACCGCCTATTGCTTTTCAACGCGCAACAAATAAATAACAAGATATAATACTTATACCTCCGTGACGATTTTTGTTAGTAAAGTTACATTTTCGGAAACTCGGAACTCAGACTTTAATATTTTCAAACATTTACAATGGGACCACACAGTTAAACAAAAAAGGTATTTCTGAAATACGCAAAGTTATTAACACAAACATTACAACAGTGCATGCACAAGAAAACAAGTGCGAGTGCACAATAAGCTCTGACGAAAAATGCGGCACATTATGGAACACCATACTTTTGGTCAATGTTGGATAGACTGTCCCCCCCCCCCCCCCCCCCCGTAAATATCTAGCTCCCATTGAAACTGTAGCGAACTTGAAATCTGTGCCGGGGACTGGGGGATGGGGGATGACTAAAATAACAAAATTCTCCGGCCGTGAAACTTCGAGACTGAGACCAGGGGGCGCTGTTCTGATGCAGATGTACATGTATACTTACGCCCCTTCAACTTACATCAAAACAGCGCATTTAAAGCTTTTGATCTTATTTTCCCTTCTTCAGTACTATTAAATACATTTTAAGAAGTTCGAAAATTACCTCATAATCCGCCTTTTTTTTGTTTATCATATAGCTCAACACGAAAAGTGTGGGGGCAATGATCCAACGGCCCACCCCACCTGGTCAAAAAATGGGGGGGGGGGATATATACCCCCCCCCCCCCGGATTTACGTCCCTGCTTAAAGCCTTTGATTGGATCGCCTACGCGCGCAGTATGATTGTTTATTTTTGAATCGCCGCTGTTCAATTGTGCACATGGGGACGCCCGGGTCATTCAACACACGAATTTCTAGAAACTCTCGCTTATATTTAACAAAAAAGTGGGGCCAAAAATAATGGCATGGGGTTCTGGGCGTGGCCCGCTTAAGGCCCCCGATTTGTTTTTGGGATCCATTCTAGATGCTCTGTGGTGCGATCTGAGGCAATTTCTGACCACTTTGACTGATTTTTTTTTAGGAAAAGATGGTGGTGTATGCATGGCTGCCTTTATTGCGACGTCACTTCATAAAAAATGGGTTCTTTTCTTGGGGGGGGGGGGGGTGGCCCCCGTTGCGCCCCCACCCCCCCCCCACCCCCAGATCCACCCTTGCTAAGTTAAGGTATTTAAGTACCATACACAAAAAGTACACAAAATCACCAGTGTCTCCATGAAAGAAATTTCAAGCATTTCAACTGCATTTTGTTGTAAATATTGAATGGCAATACCTCTCTCTTTATTGACATAATTTGCCAGAGATACTCATTACCCCAAAAAAATTATTGCAAATTAGAGACCAGGCTATTGCCATTTTGCAATAGGCTGGTTGCAGGTAAACATTACCGTTGATAGCGATGTGAAAAAGTGCGAGTGCATGCATGAGTTCTGACCGACGGTGTTGAAAGACGACTTGCATGACAGTATCAGTGCCTGAAATCGATCAAAATGATCCCTGCTAGAGCTTAAAATCGATCAGAATCTGAAAAATGCGACGCCGATGGTACATATGTAACACCATACATTTGGTGAATGTTCCGAGGACGGACGACAGACAGACAGACAGACAGACAGACAGACCAACCCAAAGTGACATGTATAAAAGCTCCTGCCAGAGCTTTCAAACGAAATAGCGCCCTCAAATACGACGCAACGACAATTTACCGCTACAAACTTTCAGTAGTCACATTAATTTTGTGTTTTCAATCATCACCTTGCTATAGCAATTTTGGAACCATTAAGGATAATGGTAGACACAATAATAGGAGGGCACTTTCATGTCCGCAAGAGGGGCAATTGACTAAATATGGGGGGTGCCCCTCTGGCCCCCCCCCCCCCCCCCCCCCCCCGTTCCGCCGCCCCCGCAATATACCATAATAGCACGTATGATATGGGCCAGAGGGACACCCCCCACTTATTTTCTGTTGGTAATTGTGCTCCCTGAATCTCAGGAATTCTTTTGAACATGGAGTAAGCGGGCCTAATAAGATAAAGAATTACGGTTGCACCATGTGACAAATGTTCTTTTGTGAGTTATCAAGGATCTGAACAGACCCGGGGGAACTCAAGGTTTCGGACTTTGTCGGACAATTGCTCCATGGTCGATCGGATAATACTCTTCCCGCCGTCAGGAGTCTGTATGGTGGCCCTGAAGGGACATAACCGGTCGTGAATATTTGTTGCGACGTAGTGAATTTATTCACGACTAGTCGTGAACGTGAATATTTTCGCGACGCCGTGAACATTTTTCACGACTAGTTGTGCAACAAATTCTCGACGTCGCGAAAAATATTCACGACTATTCGTGATTTTTTTGTCGTGAATATGTTTCCAGTAACTTGAAGGGTTCAACAACAGTGTGCATCAAGTTGATTTTTGACCCGCGGCCGCGTGATGCGCAACGTATCTTGGTACTTGTGTCTGCTATTAATAATACAAGCTAGCAGCAGTAGTATGTCGTTCCTCCATACCACGCCACGGGCTCCGCTAGACCATTTTGAATGGGGGGGGGTGCCCTCAGGAATTTGGCCGACGGACGGTCACGCAAAATGCGTGTAATTGGTAATTTCCTCCCAAGATTATCCCTTCAACTCCATTTCTAATTTCCTTTACAAATATAATTATGAATGGTGAATTATGTTGATTATAGTTTGAATGGATCAAATTTTTCAGTGGGATAAGTTCAACTTCAAAATCGTCAAAATTTTGCCCTATCATATTGAAAAGTATTGGACATTTGCTCGTCGCAAAACTGCGTGTACACGCTCAGTACGTGTGTGCATACCTTTTTCAGGCCCGATCCCTGATCCCCGGACTGGAGGGGGGGGGGGGGTCTTTAAATCCTAAAGTTGAACTTTCTATATGCGATCGCGGAGCGCGAAGCCCTGAAGGCATGGGGTTCAGGGCCCGCTTGAGGGCCCCAGGACATTTTTGGATTCGATGCTCTGTGGTGCAATCTAATGCATTTCCTGGCCACTTTCTTCGTGACTTTTGAATGAAATGTGCTTGAGTTTAATAGGGAGAATGGGGGTGGGTCATTAAAGTTGATAGAATACATCACATAAATCACACCAAAACTGTAGCTTGACTCTGTTTAGCTTGATCCATGATTTTGAATCGTTACCAAGAATCACCTAAATTCGTAACTGCCTGCGTGTTTGCACGTGTTTGTGTTTCAAGTTGTACAGCTATATAGCTCTAGCTGTCAACCGCCGTATATGAAGCGATCTCGCGCGGCAGCTCGTGCCGACATAACAGAATGTACAATCTTTTGCCATGGGTTGCTGCAGAACCAGTGCGCTTGAACATTATCGAAAAAAAGCGGCAACTTCCGAAAAAAAAGCTCGTCACCAGATCAGTTGAAACTGTTTGGAGATGGCATTAGGACCGAACATTGTTTTCCACGTGGCTTGTTTGAACGCGGATACCGTAACAACAAGGCAGATTTAGCCCTTCTTCCTAAAATAGGCGAGAATCCCGTGAAAGCGAAGTAAAACCGATAAAAAGATCCCGCTTGTTTGTGTACAGTACTCTAGCTACTACCCACAAATAAAACCCTTCAAGCTACTGAACAAAAAATATATTCGCAACAAAATTCGCGACTAGTTATTACATGTAGCTCCACATGGATTGCGGTGATCACAATTATTCTACGCATGCACTAGCGCGCATGTGCCTGGCAGACCATTTGGCCATCATGACGTATGCCTTCATCGTGTTGGTGGTACGTATTGTTTGCGTGATGCGAATAATAGTCAACAATTCAAAACGTCCTTCTGTGTTCAGAACTCCCTTTTGAAAATAAGCAAGCAGTTTCAAGAGATAAATACCATTGTTTTTCTTGTTTGGCTGTGTGGTCCTTTTGAGAAAAACACATATCCACCCAAATCATCGAATTTTAAACACATTGTTTGGTTTGCTTGGCCAACAGTGTGTTACGCAACAGAAGGTTGCAACTTGCATTGAAGGAATCTTACTTCGTGGTGCACTCAAGCGAGAGAATTATTATTGTGACCCGCGCTAAATTTTACAGCATAGAGCAAGGAAACAGCGGTAATAGAAAAGCGAGTAGCAAACTTGCACCGTGGTTTATTTGCCCGGTGAGTTTCTTCCCGGGATATAGCGAACCAAGATCGACTGTCTCAGGTAAGGATGTAGTGGATGTCATGTATCATGAGGTGGGACGAGTTGACGTCATCCGATGAAAACATCTATTTATTTGCACACCAGTTTTCATCGGTTGCTTTGACTCAAGAACCATAGTAAAGAACATAGGTCTTGGCTAGATGATAAGCATAAATAATTCCCGGATGTCCATGCCCTTAAGTTACAGGTGGGCGCGGACATTGCTGACAAACCACTGACGGGGCACTCAAGCGGCGAGGCGTCAGTGGCGCATCGGGGGTGGGGGGGGGGGGCTCGTGTGTTTTTGTACCTGACAAACTTAGAATACTGGAGTCTTATAATTATGTAGCGCACGTATCTACCAACAATTAGGTACTCAAGGCGCTGGAAATTATGTCTATTATTAACGACAGGTAAATGACGTTTTATGAGAAATATGAGACCCATAATGTAGCACCTTATAAGGGTATACAAGGTGCTGCAGCGCATATTGCAGCCACTGCCAGAAACACGGGGATATACCCCTTTCCTTTAACGATAATTAAGTGTAACTGGGTTCTTTAACGTGCATAACACAACACACGGGACCTACGGCTTTAACCATCTGAAGGACAAAGCAATAATGGTAAAGTGCCTTTGCCCAATAGCACAAGCATGCATGCCCCCACGGTCAGGATTCGAACCCATTTACCACGGCAGACGAGTCAAAACACCGTAACCATTGGACCACAGCACCCGCCACTAAACTTGCACAAACTTTTTAATGGAATACATTCCGAGTTCAAACTGGCAGACTGTTTGCAATCGATCTATACACGTTGAAAGTCTTAAACTTAAGTGTTATTCGCTCATGAAAGAGGAACGGATATATTTGCCTGTACAACGTATGTTTTAGTGTAAAATCCATCGCACGATTCATTTCACACTCTTGGAGATAAGGCAAAAAAAAAAAAATATTCGGTCTCTGGTCAGACCAAAGTTCCGGAATTGATGCGGCTACGCGGTGGTTTTTTTTGTTGTTTTTTTTGCCTTTCTTTGTTTGTTTGAAGCTTGGATTGTACAGACAAGGTAGGTACTATTTTGCTTTTGTTGTGTCCTCATATACATTGGGGACCTCCATAATTTGCCTTGGTGCCCTCCATCATTGGTGCCTTGGTGCAATTTCCCCATTCCTTGGTACAACAATTTGGTGCGGCAATAGAGGGCGCTGCTGTAGCTACCGCGGACAATTTGGAAAAAAAAAAAGGTTGACGCGCATGATTAAAATCGACGCGCGCGCTGACCAGAGACCGACTTATTTTTTTTTTGGCCTAACGGAACGTTGATAACGCGTGTATTGACGAACGTCTTATTATTATGTACAGTGATATGAGTCAATCGCTGATAAGAAGGCAGACTTTACATACATAACTGTTATGTAATATATTTGCCAATAATAGGAGGTAACAAGGAGGAATTCATTTATTCAATGTCATTTTTTGAAGTTTGAACCCTGTCGTTATATAGCATTAAAAAATAATAACTTCTGGTAGCGCTTATATAGAGCGTCCAAATTTGTCTAAATGGCTTTTTAACATGTGCTCAGCTTTGTTTTTTTTATCTTTAAAAAGAAAATTACCTATACGAGAAGCGATTGTATTCGGAAGCCGCGGCAACTGCGTTGAGAATTAATTAAGCATGGTCAGGAAAAAAGAGAAGAAATTATGATTACAAACGCAACTACTTGTGCATGCATGGAGGAAACAATACGCGTGTGGGTTGACATGCGAAACGGGGTAGATGACGATAAATCTTTGCGACGACGACTAAAAATGTTCTGCTGGAAATGTAGTTTCCCCAAAAAAATTACAAATTCCATTCTCTGAGTGTGACAACAATGAAATCACATCATTCAAGATACAATAATATCATGTCTCACGTTAGTAGGACTACTCGTAGACTCATTGGTTGTATTGCGCATGATTTGGTGGACAGAATAAGAACAGGGACAAGTACGGTATCGAGGTTAGTCCATACACTGTTATTTCGGTTGTGTACTACATGTATATGAACCTATAGCAACCAGTTGTGTAAAAAAAAATTGAACAAGTTGTGTAATATTTTACACAAGTTGTGTAATATTTTACACAAGTTGTGTAAACAACAGTTTACACAACGGGTTGCTAGGTTCATAATAGTACACAACCGTTTGATTTTCACACAACCGAAATAACAATGTATAAGGTAAATCAGATACATAGGAGTCCAGATTTTATATGACACTGGTCCGCAAGTCGTATGCTCCCTGATTCGCGAAGACATCCACCTGTTTTTTTCCCCTCAAAAATTGAAGGAAGTGAATGAAGATGCTGCTGGCAGAGTGCGCCGCGAAGAACGAGGAGGTTTCGTCTTCTGGTCATCTCGGCAATATGGCGGAAAACTTGAAGAACGACGGAGGGGTTCAAGTCGATGTTACAACAGCCAAAACCGGTGAGAACATGTAGCCGGCGAAGGTTATAGGGAATAAATGTGTGCTTGGCCGGTTTTAAACAAAAATACCAGTTTGGAGTCTGAACACTGAAAATGACCCGAGCCGATTATCAGTGTCCAGACTCCAAACCGGTCTTGAACACGGTGCTTAATACGGCCAAGCACATAATTATTTATTCCCATTCTTAAATAAATTTTCGGTCAACAGTCAAACAAGTTCAAAAATTATAAATTTCTAACGATTTCGTTCAACAAGTTACTTCATTTTTTTTTAAACCCCTCTAGCTATGTTATGGTATAGTCGTAAACAACTCCTTATATCATTGGCGCGCGCGTTGCGTGTACTGCGCGATGTGACGCAGAACGCAGCTGTGCCGGTATAGTGTGAATTTAGGCGTATGAAATACGGACTCATTGGAAGTATTGCGCGCACCTAACCGATCAATGTAACGTTCAACCAGTCAAAGGGTAAAATGGACCGGTTTTGTGAGTCCAAATTATGTGACACAGGAATAGTGTTTAAGACCAGCCAGCCGGTGTTTTATCAACCGTTTAAGACCGGCCACGTGACGATGGGGGAGGGGGAGCGGGGTGTCAGGGAAATCCAGACAGAATAAGAAACTTTGCTCCACAACAACTATTAAATTAACTCAATGAACGGTATGTGGGAGGGGTTATGATAATGATAATGAAATACGGATAACCATATTCCATCGGCAACACAATTACATTAAAACAGTAATATTGCAAAGACAAGATAAGTCAGCGGTAGCACCATGTGAATATTTATTCACATGATTTATTCACATGGTGCTGCCGCAAACTTATCTTGTCTTAGTATCTTTCCACCAGGCAAACCTTCAAATCTCACTAATATTGTATCAAAAGTAAGACAAAATTAAATTGTTTTCAATTTATACTTACAATTTACTACCAGTACTTAAAAATGTATTTTATTATACACTTACTAAAAGCCAATACATGCACATGTGATTAAAATACTCATATTTATTACGTTAAAACCATTGGCCATTTTATCGCTTGGTTAAGTGTTTGAAGAGATGGATTGAATTTGGGACAAAAGATTGTCGAAAACGGAGTGACTAGTTTGTCTGTGGTGGACGGAGTCTGATGCCTGAACGATTAAAAACAATTATAGCCCCCTTCTCCCGTAGAACCACACCAGAACAGACACTGATACATGATCAGAGCTGGATATCTAGGGTTTGTTCAAGGGGAGGGGGATGTAGCTCTAAACGGGTGCCAAAGCCACGCCCCTACTTGAGATGATACACAGCTGCTATTTTATGAAGAAACAATGCCCACACCGGATTTTCTGGTGAAATACATCATGGCGACAATTTGTTTTCTCTTTGTTTGTTTTTATTAAAATATGTAATGATCGTCTTGATGTGTTCCTACGTGAAAAGTAATGATTTTCTGGAAGGACGATATAACCTCATCATTGAACGGTTGACATAGCAACGAGTTGATTCAAATCACTAATGACGCATATAACTTTTTTAAGGTTTCTGGTCATTAAGGACTAATGATGATCCCTTATAAGTGAGAGTCTGGTTCTGTGTCAATAGGTTCTAATGATCACATGTATTATCCCGGGACGTAGAATAATTATGTGCCTAAACTATAGTGGTGTTCATACCAAGATATGCTACTACAGCCATATGGGGTTGCGAAGGCCGATTTCTAAGTTACGTAATACTTTATTTTGAATGAAACAACATGCACACAGACATGTTGATGTTCGCGGGCGAAATCTTTGAAAATCAATTTCTCCCGTAGTTGGAAGACCGTATCTTTATGCAACTTTCAGGGTATGTTTTTCTAATAATGATCCAACTATGTGCTTAAACTCATTGTAATATGTTCAGCACTTTTTCTTGAAATTGGAAGAATAGCCTGGTTACGTGCATTTTTTAACAGTTGTAACACTGGTGTTTGCAATATCTGTCAATCTTTTTAAAGCCTCACGAATGTTAATACGGTTCATATCCATTTTGTGCACAGTAAACATTTGCACTATCGCCCCCTTCACGAGTTATTAATTAATAAATATCACCCACGGCCGGCTTCCATTGGTCGATACCGAGACCCACGCGAAGTCACGCCGAGTCACGCTAATGAATATGCTAACATACGCTTCGTCGCTGTTGCCCCAAAATCGGCCAACCTGAAAACCATGCACGTCGGAGTTTGAGCGGAAAAAATCCTCGACGAAATTTTCCTTGGAGATACTTCAAGGTTTGACACAAGCGTTTCCAACAACAGATTAAGCTGAAATTCGGTATATATTTAGATGATTAGTGTTCAACTACTCGTGAAATGACAACTTGTGTGGATTCCTAGAAATTGAGATAAATACATAGATTTGGGGACGTTTTCGAACGATTTCTTAATTCACGACTTTCAGGTCAGCTTTACCAGGCTATTGAGGTCGTTCGGCATCGATGACGGCGATTTTTTTACTGACATGAAGTTAGAATTTCTTCTTCTGTTATAATTTAACATTTCAATCATACTGAGCATATTTTCTGAGAAACACAATATTCAAAAACCATGGGTTTGTGTGTGTGTGTGTGTGGGGGGGGGGGGGGGTGCATGAATTTCACTGCTTGGCCTGTAGCGTCCAAGTACGTAATCGGATTAACTTTGTCCAACAACAGCGACGCTAAGGCTGTCGCAACCACACGGCTGACTATCAGTTCGGAAACAAAAATCGAGGTCGGAGGACGGCCTTCATACCTCGAAATGAACACTAAATATCTTGTTTAACTTACAAACGCTAAACAATTTAAACGGAATGTTGAATGTGTTTTCAGAAAGTCTCTAGTTACAAAATTAAGCATGTGTTTGAGGCTTAGTTTTCGTGCATCTGTATAATGCATAAGGAATCTGACTCAAAATTTAACTGAGGCAAAGTTTTACTACGTATATAGCGGCGCCTAGCTCTGCCCTTATTAAAAACGTTTTAAACGGTTGTAACAAAGCGCTTGTAATGTGTTCAAAAGTTAAAATGACTTTTACAGTTTAAGTGAAAAGCTGCTCGGTACTGAATTGTATAAAAGAAAGTAAGAAGATGACAAAATCTTTCTGAAAGACGAACAAAAAGTTAGTTTGATTTGCTGATAATAATTGAAGATCATATCCTTCGTTTTGTCTTCTTTTTCTCCAAGCAAATACGAGAGGAACTTGTCTGGTGTGCGGGGACACATCAACCGCCATCCACTACGGCATTTCGTCTTGTGAAGGATGCAAGGTATAAGAAAGTAATACAATTTCGACGCTGGCAAACCATCAACTTGGCAAGGCATTGGCTTAATAAATTGGATAATTGTTTGGATGGATCCGACCCTTTAGGATTTTATATTTTCAAAGTCACACATTGAAGCACAGTCTATAGGCCTATTCCTATTGTTTTATTTTTCAGTTGAAATAGAGGAGATCTCTTTAAGTTTTGAATTTGCATCAGGAAAATGTCTAAAACTTTTGTATCGGTGGAAGTTTTCTTTGAGGAACCATGTGTTAAATGAACTCTTTTTTAAAGTATGCACTGTTATTCGTAAACTGAACGTTTCAAACTGTGTGACCTGTTCGTCGTGAAATCATCACAATTAGCGCATTTATAACGTTTACACAAGCAGATTTATAGTTACATGAAACGTTAAGCATTCAAAACATTTGTACAGGTTCCTCTCAGAATTCGTGCAAATGTGATTTTACTGAACGTAGAATTTTCAAAACGTTTAATTACACATCTTCCACTCACAATTGGTGTTCTCACAAAGGTGATTTTATTGTTAAACGGCGAGTGTTTAAAACGTTTACACAGGTTCCTCTCAGAATAACTTGTTACATGAAACGTTGATCATTCAAAATATTTAATAACGCACCCTGAACCACAGTACCTAATTCTCAGAACCGCAGTAATTCGCAAAGGAGATGTTATTGTTTACATGCATGTACATGATGCCACAGTGCCACCACAAGCTTACCAAGGCTTTCTGCTGTTTCTCACCATGCGAAATTCCAACTTTCTCGATATCAGTGATCTGATGGAATCGCCTTGTTATTACAATGGGTGCGTGGGGAAGGCCTGAGATCGATCTTGTTCCTCTTTTTTTCTGCCAGAGTTTTTTCTCTCGAGCCATTGCCAACCACGAATCCTTCACCTGTCCGACCAAGACCTGCCGAATCAACAAAGCTACCAGGAACCGATGCATGTATTGCCGATGGAAGAAATGCATCGCTGTGGGAATGTCAAAAGATAGTAAGATTACCCCGTGCAACAGAGAGTATCAAATTGTTCAAGTAATCTGCTCAATAAAATAAAACGGACTTATACTCTACCGTAGGCCTACCGCTGACAACTTGTGACTAATTTTGTTAACAATGTACTGCAACAGAATCAAGGAACTAGACCTTATCTTGCTGCCACCATTTCAGTCATGTTCCCTGTATTCAATAACAGAACTGAATGATAATGTTTTTCTTGTGCAAAAAGGAACCACACTATTTTTCCTTCCAGCCTCGCTTTGGTTACGTTGATTTAAGTAGGGGGAAATCAAGATGGCCGCAACATGATAATGGCCAATGGTAATTGATGGGACAAGCAAAATTCAGTTGAATAATTCATTTGCTGTTTTCTCGCAGGAAGCAAACTCGGCAGACGTCCAAGGAAGAGCCGAGTCTCTCGTTCTGTGCCAAGTGCATTGGCGGGTAAAAGTGCAGACGTCGGTAGTGGTACTTACATGTATTCCTCCTCAGCAGCATCCGATCAAGCTGGCCAGGATCCGTGGCAGACTACGAGCAGTCAGTATGCTTCATCACCAGGGATGTCAAAAACAACTTGGACCGAGACACCTCCGCATTGTGAGCCTCTGGTTCCATTTGAAGGGTCATGCTTCGCCGGGAACAGCACGCCTGCAACCCATCTTCCAGCCACGGGCGAGGGGTCCTGTGGCATCAGGAAGAAAACCGCAGAAAGCCCATCAAACAGCATCGACTTCGCTGACAGGGTATTCGATCATTGGAATTCCATTTACAAGTATCTGTCAAAAGAGGGCACTTACATCAACGTGGTGGAGCGGGCCGACCTGGAACATATTCAGTTTGAAGCAGTCGAGGATCGGCGTCAGATTATGTCCATCTTACTTTCTAACTTCGATCCGTCTATCAGGGACTTTATCAAGTTCATGAAGCTCATTTCGGAGTTCCGTAGGCTGGACGTCCAGGACCAGATTATCTTGATCAAGGAGAACATGTACGAGGCGATCACGCTGCATCAAGCTTTCCTGATGGGAAACTCCGAGATCATACATGTGCTTAGTTCCGCGCACTCAGTCAGGATCCCCTTGAGCCTAACGGTGACTGAATTAGCTCTTTGGAACATGTTGAGAGCCACTTCGGATGTCGGCCGGCAGATGATGCGATTGGGTCTCAACGGGCAACATGCATGCGTGCTGGGCGTCATTGCTATACTTGCTACAGGTTGGTTGATACTTTCATTAACTTTCTGTTCTTAGTTATCTAGCACGTGCGTACGAAAAGTATACACATATAACATTGTGCTTTATAGAAATACATCAGTACTTTGCGCATTGCGTTTCCTGAAACGACTAAGGGACCGATATAGGGGTCAGATATACACCCGTGGTGGATAGACGGATATTATAGGACAAGCGAAGTCTAAAAGATAATTGTTAAACACACCCTTATATATTAAAGAGGCTTGAAATAGTTTGTTGTCAATATTTCAGATCGCATCGGGCTCAAGAACGTGTCTGATATCGAGAGGCTGCGGTCTTTGACCCTAGAGGCCCTGCAGCAGCTCATCATGAGAACCCATCAAGAGAACCACCGTGAGGTCTTCTCTAAGACCATCCTCCTTCTGCCATCTGTCAGAGAAATCAACTGTGACCACAGGAATCTGGTGCTGGCCATGTCTCTGGAAATGCCACAGAGAATGCCGGACCTCCATAGGGAGGTGTTTGACATATGAGGTCGAGATCACCATGGCCGGGGGCCGTATACCATAAGTCCGACGCCTCATAGGTCCGACGCGCCTCATAAGTCCGAAATTTCGGACTTATGAAGCATCGGACTTATGAGGCATAAAATTTATTTATTCCGCCGCATAGGTCCGACGCCTCATAAGTCCGACGCCTCATAAGTCCGACGTCGGAAAAACGAGGCGTTTAATTTGTTGGACCTACGACGCGTCGGAACTATGAGGCGTCGGACCTACGCGGCGTCGGACTTTTTGCAAATGACTGACCTTTATTGAGACGACTATGAAGGAAAAAGTGGCGTCAGGAAGCAACATTCTTTCCCCAGTTGCTGTTAAGCAACTAAATTCTTCAGATGTATTAATTGCTATAGCCATTGGTCGACTATAGATGCTTCCCCTTCAATTCAAAACATGAAAATCACGTGTTCATTTTTACCTTGAATGTTTTGAAGTACTTAAGTCTGATATTACAATTACATGCATGCATGTTTTAAGTTAAAATAGGTCCATTGCTCCCATTGAATGTTTAGAATGATGAATATAAGCAAGTTGAGCAGATGCGTACTAACCGTGGAATTTGCCTTCATGTTTTTTTTTTACACAGATTATTTTTGTCAGTTAGGCCCTAATCATCATTTATTTTAGTTTGTAATATTCGGATTCCAATAGGCATAGTAGTCATTGTTGTTTATCGACTGGAACTATATTTGGCCGAAGATTACAAAATGAAGATGTACATGGGTTCTGATAAAATTAGGTTAGGGCTGGGGTCCATTATTTATTTAAAATAAAAAAGAAAGAAAAGGGGCCTCGGTCTTGTTTAAAGATGGCTCCCCGTGCTGTTTTCAAGTACCACCTCTAACAAAAAAGATAAAAAAAATTTTGCTTGCTATTTTGCTAGCAATATAAAAGTTATTCACTTTTGAATGAGTCATCGAACGGTAAAATCCACCGACGTTTAGTTATTGAATTATTTCTTCACAAAATTTGAATTATTGGCTGCCAGACAATAACTCGGCTCTTGCAGGGCGGGTATTCGTGCGCAGAAAGAAACCCTCCTTTTTTTAAAGGGTTGCAGACGCTCAAGACGGAATAAGTAATTTTTTTGAGAAAAGAAAACATACAAATTGCAAAGTCGTTGTTTGTAGGAGGAAAATCCCATTTTTTAAAGAATTTGAAAACAAAGATCAAGGAGAAAAGGTGACCTTGTTTTTGTTATTTATGGAAAAACCTGCACTGATTATTTCACATACCAAATTGTAGAAAACAAAACACCTTGGGAAAAATTCAGCACTCGAATTTGTTGTCGTAAGTGTGGCACATCTCATTTTGATTCACTGAGTATTTGAACATAATTGTCGGAAAAGATACATTTACACCGACAACAAAACTCATAATAGTTGAATGCACCAAGTTACATGTTTTGCGTAAATACTTGATTATGCTAGTTACCAACATGTAGGGATAAAAGTGAAGCAGCAGCAGCTTTTAAACTTCTCCCTGTAATTATCACAGACAAAAATACTGTAAAAACTAACAAATACGAGTAGGAGAATTGTACCTACATGATACACAAGACATTACGACCGTTACGTCGAGTGAGACCAGACAAGGTTATATCAATGTTTGTAAAACTCAATTCAATTCAATTCAATTCAATTCAATTCAATTCAATTCAATTCAAGAAGACGTTTATTTCATACACCTTTAGAGAAATACATCAATAAATAAAAGAAATCTGGTACATAGCAAGTTAATAAATTCGATAAATATGTCACACAAAAATATAATAAAAGTAAAACTAGCTTAAAACAAATGATAAACTAACTTTTTGTATACAAGAGAAAATAAGGAGTATGGGTTTGTTAAAGTATGGTGGGCTTGTACGATACAGCCCTTACAGACAACAATAACAACAGAAAAACAACATAATAACGAAACTCGAACGAGGCAGACTAGACAAAAGTGACACGACGAAAGCTGACGGCAAAAAAAAATACAGGAATGCAAAAATACAATGTATATAAAAGTACAAAATGATATAAAAGTACAAAATGAATAATTAATGGCCCGATCCATGGTGTTCTGACCAATCACAGCAGCCGTGATTTATGTCCGACGTGCGTGCACTAAAGTCCGACCATGCGTGCACGCGCGTATGATGCGCGCGGAAGGAAAATGCAGAGGAGCACGTGTCAATTTGCCCACGTGCGCACTGGGCGGAGCTTACTGGATCGGTCCAAATTTCTTGAAAGAGCAATGATTATTAGAGAGAAGGAGCTATAATACAAATGATGAAAATGCATGGAAATAAGGTTGGGAAGCTATGCTACGTACGAGGACAGGAAGAATTTATTGTACAATGATTAAAATCGCCCCACGGGAGACAGTGTTCTATGCTGGGATCAATAGTAGGGGGACCATGGTACCGAAGACTGAGTGTTAAGGGAAGAAAGAGTACAGTGCGAGTGACTGCTTGATCTAGTAAAGCGACTAGGCCTAGGGGTGTTTTGTACTGAAGAAAAGAAAGACGAAAATGTGCTGGGAAGATTGTTGGTGAATTTGTACGTGAACATCGCAGCGTGAAAACTATTTATATCAGTAGGAGTAAGGGTGCTCAACTGTGCAAATAGGTGTGAACAGTGTTCTCTTGGCGGTAAGAAAGTACAGATCCGAGACAGCCCTTTTTGTGCAATATTTAAAGGATGTAATTGGTATTACTGGCACGACCCCAGACAAAATTGCAATAGTTCAAATCGGGTAAATAAAGGAGGGGCATAGAGGACGTTGGGAGAAAATGACGAATCCTAGAGATGATCGACGCCAGAGTGGCGAGAAATGGTTTTAGTAATAAGAGATGTGGTTGGACCAGGAGAGTTTGTGATCGATGAGACAATAGCATAAAAGTCATAACACTGTATGGGAAAACTCTCCCTCAGGCCCTGGAGCTAGGAACACACTCAGGCTAAGGCCAAAAAAAAAGTCTCCGGTTTCTGGTATGGAGATTGCCCAAAAAGTGGTGCGGCGACGCGGCTTTTTTTTTTTTTACCTGATTTTTTTTGCTTCAAATGTCGGCTGATGACTGCAAATGGTGCCCGACTAAACTATCCCCATCTAAAAACACGTTAAAATTGTGCAGCAGCAGGATTCCAGTCAAACCATTGAGTTTGGCGGTTTTGAGACATCATCTTTCATTGAAAAAAACACTTTTTCATTTTGCCGACGCGCATGGCTACGGCGACGCGCGCGCATACCAGAAACCGGAGCTTATTTTTTTGGCCTTAGTAGGTGCTTAAGATAAATTTTCAGTTTCCTTGACAAAGAATGTACTATCACAGAACCCCAAATCGTTCCATAATAGTAATATACTAGATTCATGTTTTGTCCGTAGAAATGTTTTAAATATTGTGATTAAATCGCTGTAAGTGGTACGTTTTACATTGTACAAAGACCCCGCAAAATATTAATATCTTGCAGGATGACAAATAAATTCACAAATGTATTTGATTTGAATGAAAAAAATGCTGGCCCTAGTACTCCGTGTGGAAGTTTCATACAGGCTCCCGATGGCACTTATCAATCCGAGACTCTGTACTCAGTTTAGCAACGTGGTAACTGACGTGTTTCGAAATCATGAAAATAAATTTCATTCACAATGTTTAAAAATGCATTCCCAAACTTTGGTTTCAGAATTATTTTCACACGAAATTCCATGATGGTGTTTTCCCGACACTAGTGTGTTCCTGATTTGTATTTAGCGATTACATCATGGGTAGGCATACGGGTATGTCTAGACTGGTGCTGTTTTCGGTGTGCAGTTTCCCAAACGCTTGTCTTCAGCGTGCATGTATATTAGGAGTCAGGACGTCGGCTTAATATCTAGGTCCATTTTCTGCTTTTAGAACAAATCTTGAAATCAGGAGGCAAGTATAATTTGTAGTACATTTTGTATTTCTGTTTGTTATGGATATTGAGGGCTTTGAAATAATGCTAGAATAGGACGTTATCTGTGGCTGGAGACAACAAAACCGAGGATAACTCCTTGATTGTTGGCTTTCTTCTCAAAATGGCCATGGCGATCTTTGAGATTCTTACTTTTCATTTCCATGTTTCACCTGAGAACAGATTTTATTCAGTATATGTGTATGTCCGATTTAGGAGTATTTTTTTGTCATTGATATTTTTTTTAAGTTCGGAAAAGCTCTTATGTGTACTTCATACACAGGAGTTACGGACTGATAAAATGCAAGCTTATATATATGGAGACACCAATACAACATTTGGACATACATGTAGACGCCTATTTGGTCAATGAGGAGCAATTTGGGAATCCAAAGCAAAACACTTTTATTCAAGGAGCTTTGCAATTGCTCCTTTTTTTTATAATACATATTGCACCAGGGTTTTATTCTACAATAACTCTACTTCGAGCTGTGTTATGAACAAATTGTTAAAAATTGGAGGGCCGTTTTAATTTCTTTTTATTATTTTATACAAAGCAATAGAGCCATTTCATGGCAACAATCTTTGAGGTTTTTCTTCGTTCTTCTACAGGCACAGCAAGAGTGGACAGTTTATACATTCATTGTTACAGAATTAGTAACAAACACCTCAAACAAGGCTGCCTTATGAAAAGGGTATCTACACCCTGTACACCCTTGAACCCAAAAGCGACTAATGCAAACAATCAAACACACAACGATATTATACACATTTTGTACTTTATCTTCCCACCAACTTGGTAAGTTTTCAAAACACCAAACGCTTCGGATATAAACGATTAACGTACAAATTAATATTATCAAAAATAGTACCTCAGAGAGACATTCTCAAAGACTTGTGCACAAACATTTAAAACTTTCAGGATCCCTAAACCCCATTTTACCTTATCCTACCCCCACGGATTTTGGTACATTTATGTTTTGGATCACGAGAAATCGATCTAGCCTATTTGTGACATTACAATTTTGCCTCTAAAAAGGAGTTGTGACATTAGAGAGGCATTGACATTTCTCCTTAATCTACCTCGTCTCCCTCAGGTATAACTTATGACGAAAAGCTGTTACAACGAGGGTACATTTACAGAAATTAATGTCCAGGTCTACATAAATTATTTTTGTTGAATAAAGCATATACCATACCTAAAAAAAATGTAGTCTAGAGAAACAATCCAACTCATCAAAGTATACCAAATACCAATCACAATTTACTGCCTTTTATCGGGTACAATGTATGTGTGTGAATGCATCAATAAGGTTCACATGCCTACCCTCTAAAGTTCTTTGAAAAAATGAGGATGACCACCGTTAGGTTTAAGCCAACCTACAGTTCAATGCATTGAGTCTCAACTGTTAACTGTTGAATGGTGCATTAACCAGTGAAGTATGTGCCCATCAATGATCCTTGTTGCTAGACCCTACAGTGCCCCTCTGTAGGTTATGCAAGGGTCTTACATGTATAGCCAGGGCCCAATGTCATGGAGCCGTATGCAGGAAGTAGTGCTTACTTTGCTCAGCAAAAATCAATTGAGAATCAGTCACAAGGAATAAACCTTGCATAATAGTTGGGCTGGAAATCTGTCTTTGATTAGCAAATTGTTGTTCCTAGCAGCTCCAATTGGCCCCTGATCCATGTCTCATTGCAAGTCCTTGAAGGATATTTTTTCAACCAGCATCCAAACCCCTGCGCTTATTCCTACGCCACCCAGCAGCCAGCTGGTGTAGCTGCTTCCGACAAGGAAAAGGAAAGCGTTCAAAGGTGTCAGGAAAACGACAAGCTCCACGTTCAGGACATGATCAGCGACGACATGGTGTTGTACAAAGGTGGCGAAGACTGGCAGGGTCGCAACAAAAAGGATGGCTTCAAGCAAGGCGTATAGGCCTATTCCAGTCTGGAGAAGATCGCTGTGGAGAAGGGTTGCAGAATAGATGCTGAACATGCAAGCTCCAAGGACCACACCTGTCCGGCGTTTGGGCGTTAAGGAAGTGATGATGTGTGGGTCCTGGTGGAGGTTCAGGAGAAGCAAGGCACACCCTGAGTTCCAGATCTCCTGGGGCTGGAGAGGGCAGTTCAGGCATGCTAGGAGGTATGCTGAAATGGTCAAGAGGTTGCTGATGGTCGACACTTGATTGGGTGCAAACCCAAAAGGATCCCTGCTTTGTAGCAGAAGACAGTAGAAACGAAGAGCAAACCCAAGCAGTATGCTGATAGCGCAGTAGAGTCGCAGGCATGGAGTTAGGAAATCTTCAAAGATGTTAAAGTCAGCTTTCATTCCTTGGCTCAACTCGGTGATATAAGTCACTGATCCTACAGATGCAAGAAAGCAGACTGCCGGCTTTAGTAGAGGTTGCTTCCTGACAAGTTGTTTTGCCCTGAAGCTTACCCATAGTGAGAGGAGGATGAAGGCACATGCTACACAAGACAACGTGTATTGTAACAGGGTTAGTTTGTTGGGTGTTGTGAAGAGAATCTCCGAGATTTTGACACCTGAGGCAAGGCCGGTGATAGCAGACTGGGAGAACACGGCAAATAGGCTCTGATCTGGTGACATAATGCCAAGGACGACAGCTACAAGCAAAGTACCAGCCAACAAGGTCAACCAGCCGCTCAAGCTTTGCCACTCCAGCAGAGTGGTTGGTTGTATGACAAATGCAAGCCCAGTGGCAGCCAGGCAGAGAACGTTTACTCTACGGGCTACAGGTATGTGGCGCAAGTGCTGCGTGGTCAGTTTGAGGCAAACTGTGGCAGTTAATGCCACCACCAAGCAAACAACCTGTGAATTGGTTGGTGAGCTGTTATACAGCATGTAACTTGCAGGTTGTATTAGACTCTGATAGCAGAGTAGCAAACTAGCCATGATGCTGACGATGTAACCTAATGCAGCCTTGTTAGATACCTCTCCCTGCCACTCAAAGAACAGAAGCTTGGTCATGGCCAGGGCCAAAGCAACGACTGGTACCCCAAATAAGCCACTGGTGTCAGACGGCTTCCCTGTCAGAATGCCAACCAAAAACGGCACCTTGTAGGCATGGAGCACTGACCCTATCCAGACACAATACCACAGGACAATGCCAGCAGATAGCAACCTCACTAGGAGATACACACTGGTGACGCTAGTGCACAGCATCAGGAGAAAGGAGTACAGGTCTTGTCTGTAGAGGTACGATTCAGTGTAGACCATCACTCCCATGAACGTGATTAACAAGGTTGTTGAGAGTCTGTGATTACCTACATTGCACGCAAGGAAACAGGCGACAGACAAGAGTGCATTCAGTATCAGTGCAAACTCAATGGCAGAAAGGTCCACATTAGGAAGTTTCAAATGCCATGGAATACTGTACTGCACAGCAAGTACATAAATAAGCACCACAGCCAAGCAGCATGCACACTTGAACATTTGGCCAATTTGGCCCTTTTGGGAGGCTGTCCATCCGAGAAGCACGTTTGCGAGTATTATCACCGACAGCCAGTGAATAAGTAATGAATCCTGTGTCTGACTGAGAATTATCCAACCAAGGAACAGTGATGCAAGGCCAGAGGTCCATCTCAACCCAATGACAAACCGGTATGGAATGCCGTAACAATCAGACCAAGTTCTTAACTCAAGTAATGTCATCAGAAAGCAGGGTGAACTGAACAGGAACAGGAGCTTCACAATGGTGGTCACACTGAGTAGGTTCCAAATGTTCAAAATGATGAAAATCTCTGCAGGTGCTGATACGTATAAAATCAGAAGCAAGGAGACTTCGGCATGACCGAGAACAAAGATGTCAGAGCTTGAGCCAAAGTTTGTCTTGCGAAACGACGGCTGTGAGGGGGTAACAAAGAGTCTGAGTACAAGGAAGCCATGAATGATGATACTATAGGGTATGTAGTGGGACGAGGTAAACATTGCCAGGACACAGCTGAAAATGGCCACTGACACGGTTGGAAAGATCGTGAAGAGCGACATCTCTATGGTCTCAGCCAGCACTGGCTCCTCTTTCAGGAACTCCTCAAAGTGTATTAGTACCCATCCCCCTGTCATCACCACCGACATGTTGAGGAGGAGAATGGTGATGAAGTGGTACATGGATTCCCACACCAGCGGCAGGGCGGAGTAGATGGTGCTGACCTGAGCTGCGATGAAGACCAACAGGAAGGCCAACACGGCTCTCCGTCTGGCGCCCCCACTCTGCATGAAGTGGATAATGAGTCCTCCGACAACAACGACACCGAGAAGTAGCTCTCCGCACAGGGCCAGGGCCAAGCACAGACCTGGCAGGGCAGCAACACACACACGGCCATCGTACTGAAAGGGTCTAAGCTCAAACCACTTTGGTAGCTCCTTTGGGGGAAAGTGGGTGTCAGTGGGGGACTGGAATCAGCTGGTGAAGGTGGTGGTTCAAAAGCTGCTCTCCTCATGGTGAGCATCAATTTGCTATTGGGAAAAACAGAAAGAAACAAAAGTTTTAAAAATGTGGACAGGACAATTCAATTAACCATAACCATCCCAACTCCATCAAAATCCATTCCCCCATATTGGGTGGATTTGGGGGAACTTGGTCCAGAAGGCCAGGCGTGACTAAATATTGATGCAGTATGATGGGTTTGGGCCTAATCATGAGCCTGAAGCAGTGCTGGGGGTATCTGATTGATTTTGCCTAGCTTCCTGTACTGCTATTGTAATAAAAGCCATTTGTAGAAAGTCTGTGAATGTCAACCAGTGGTGGACTCCATTACAGGTATGTCATGTACAGTTTTGTATGTGATGCACAGTGATTGATGGATTTTGATGGACTGGTCCAGTTCCTAGTTAAAGACGCTAGGGAGTTAGGGTTAATGTTCAAACATAAAGTTAGCGAAAATTGAGAAACTTCCACATATTGGTATCCAAAACATATTACAAAAGTTAAAAATGCCACACAAAAAATTAAAGTAAAAACATAGCATAAGATGAAATAAAACTGACAAACGAAACACTAAAGGGACACTGGGTCCTGAAACAGCCCAATTGGGCTACAAAATGCGCTTTGAACGAAATGATGTTTATCGGAAAGAACATTTAAAAGTAGGATATACACATGTATACATCCACACAACTATCCTCTAAAACCTGGTTTTTTGTGTGTTATTCCTGTATAATGCATGCGAATACGAATTTCGGGGTCCGCTTTTGCGACCCCCAAAAGTTGAGCTGTTTGGGTGCTACATGTAGTTGTGATTTCATTCGAAAAGGGTTCGCCTTTTGCGGACGTCAAAGAAAATATATTTTGTGCTTTGGTGATTGGTCACCGCTGTTCCCGAGACAAACGTGTATTCATGTATGTATGCTATATTGTACAAACAGGGAACGACAGGGAATGTCGTGACCGATGTAAACAACAGGGTTTTTTTCTTGGGAACAGTAAGACATACATGTAGATTGGTTTCCTTTCAACTAGATGTTTGAAATAGGATAAGTAAACAATGCAAAACATGAAATTTTCGGGGATTTCAGGATCTAGTGCCCCTTTAATCTACATGTATTGTCTGCTTGCACTTTTGATCTTAATCTCATGGCTTTAGAATTTGATGACAGAATGATTTGATAATGCAACTTTTTTCATGACAATCCTCTGCAGTTCAACCAATACACGTATATAAATTTATTCAAGTTCACATTGGAGTCTGGGTATGCTCTGTGGATGGCAAAGAAGCAGTTAATTTGGTTTTTTTTTTATAAAGTACATGTATGGCCAGTGAACCAGTAGGAACTACATTTGAAATGGGATTTCTACAATAACTGCTCATGCGATAGGATTAAGTGTACCTACTTCAGGGCCCTTTTATTCTTCTTTACAAAATGAGTTCTACAACCTTTAAAAGCAATTTTTTTTTTATTCCAATGCCCCCTTTTTTCTTTACCAGCATACATGTATTTGGTAGAAAATGCAACCCAGTTTTCCAGTTGGCAACCAAAGCCATTTCATGCATTGGGTATCATTCACCGTCTTCATTTCTTGTTGCATTTCTCATTTTCAGCTTTTGTTGTACCCCAAAATGTGTGTCATACATGTATAAACATGTATTGTCTGTGGAGGGCTGTGCAGGTTTTGTCTGGGCGTGGCAAGGAAAGGCCTTGATGTAATGACCATGTAAGTTGTAGTGCATGACAACTTTTAAATCCCCCCTGGGCATGCTGGGTTGGGAGTAGAGTTATGATGCTTTTACATGTACCATAAGCTACCCCACTCACACTGACCATCACCGAGCCCCGCCCTTTGTATTTTCTCATAATTAATTGTTTTCCTTGCATTTATTTCTACAACAAATTCCTTTATTCTTACTATAATTAAAGAACTTAAATCGTAGTTGCCCCTAAAATTAGAAGTAATTAGTAATAATTAGTAGAAATAAGTAGACAGATCCAATCTTTCTTAATAAATTTATTTACTTGAAGCCTAAACATCTTCTCTTTCTACCAAGTTATTTGTTTGTCTCGCTGCGGCACCTGACCACGCTACAGTATGATCAAAGAATTTTTGCACTCCTAAAAAAGTGTTTCTTCATCAGATTTATAACTGTTGGTACTTTTCAGGTCATACTAAGGAATATGAGTGGTGGGGTGGCCCTGTATGGAATTCTTCCCGGTTTGTATTTTTGAGGGACATTTTGGGGTGAAATGACGATTTTAACTACAAAACGCAACACGAAAAAGATGGCGATCACCGTGATTTTGAAACGCGTACAAAATCAAAATCGTAATTTCTACCACGAGCACAAGACACTGTTCAAATTACAAAAATAAAGGTGTCATTAGAATAAATAGAAGTCATTTTTGAATGACAAAAAGCACCTTTATTACTCTTATTTGATCGAAACTAAAGACATGAAAGAGGGGCCCATAACTACATGATTGCCCACATGGTTATTTCTATTTGTGTTTTCACGGTTTTGTAATTCATATATACAATGTAGTCGTGTTCCCTAACGTGGTGCACTTCCACTTTCTTCGTGTAGTGTTGCTAAACCTCTTTGTTGACAAACCTCAAATTCATGCAGTAAAATCCTAGTACTTTTACCTTATTAATGCTTGCTATTTAACCTCTGTGAACAATTTCGGTTTCATAAAATTTAATCCGAAATTAAAAAAACGGTGGCGTACGGAAATTGGGCACAAATTGGTGCAGTGTTCCCTAACGTGGCGCACTTGAATAAATCTCGAAAAAAAATCGAAATTAACATTTAAGAATTTCTGTAAACTTGATAAATTCTGATAAATAATTATTATCTCTACTTGTACTTAGGCCCTACATACCCAGCCATATGTTTGTCAGAAAATTATTTTCTTATTTATTCGGAGCATTATCAAAGGGTTCACTTTTGCACTTGAAAATATAACCAGAAAATCACGCCAAAATAAATTTTTCCTGTAACTTTGTTACACTTACAGGTAAATAAACTCGCGATTTATGAACAGGAGTGTTTAGAACTTGATAAAATTTAACTTTCTGTGAAATTTCAGTTAAAACTTTTGCTCTAGGTAGGTGCTACTGGCGAATAATCAAAGTGCGCCACGTTGGGGGCCGTGCCACGTTAGGGTACATAGTTTGGGAAAGAATGTTGCAACCTGAAGCTACTTCAGCGGTTGTGTACAAAGACCATGGCATGTATGTAGCTGGAGTTACCCAGCCCTGAGTTTTATCATTGGGTTGTCTATAAGGGCTGGAGCGAATTTTTCTCGTAACTTGTAGTATTTGCAAAAAATTTTGGAAAATGTTCAATTTTGTCCCCGTTACACACTAATTGCAACTGCAACTCACCCCAAACTTGCCTGGAATAACCATTACACAGGTCCTTGAAGTAAAAAACGATCCACGATGAAGATTCAGCCTACAATTGCAGTGAAAACAGGAGGAATAACCGCTAACTTGACAACCTTGCTGGATTGGCCAGGACCGCAATTGGTTTGTGCACAAAAAAAATTGTGTACAATGAATGGCGGTCGATTAACAGGCACAAAGAGCGATCGCTGTCAACTACTCGGTTTTGCCGGCTGCGCTGGTTGTTGGCGCATGACGTCACGCGGAAGCGTAACACCCGATAACTGTTTCATGCACTAATATAAGGTTTACCACTCGCATCACAGCTTTGGTACTGGAACCGCAACCAATAGTGCATGAAACAGTCATCGGGTGTTACGCTTCCGCGTGACGTCGCGCGCCAACAGCCAGCGCAGCCGGCAAAACCGAGTAGTTGACAGCGATCGCTCTCTGTGCCTGTTAATCGACCGCCATTCATTGTACACAATTTTTTTTGTGCACAAACCAATTGCGGTCCTGGCCAATCCAGCAAGGTTGTCAAGTTAGCGGTTATTCCTCCTGTTTTCACTGCAATTGTAGGCTGAATCTTCATCGTGGATCGTTTTTTACTTCAAGGACCTGTGTAATGGTTATTCCAGGCAAGTTTGGGGTGAGTTGCAGTTGCAATTAGTGTGTAACGGGGACAAAATTGAACATTTTCCAAAAATTTTTGCAAATACTACAAGTTACGAGAAAAATTCGCTCCAGCCCTTATAGACAACCCAATGATAAAACTCAGGGCTGGGTAACTCCAGCTAGCATGTATGGAGAGTCTAGAAAATGTTCTAAGTATTTCCTATCAAAATTGGAAATGTTTCTCAGTCCCACTCCCAGAGTCATGAGAGTCATGTCTTATCATCATTTTTGCATTGACTGACCTTCATTGAGATGATGTATGCAGAAAAAAAAGTGGCGTCAGGTTGCAACGCGTTTTCCATTGTTTGCAAGCCTTGTTACTTTAATACTAATATCAATTAGGCCTATCATACATTACATGTCATAAAACTAACAGTAACACAAACATGACAAAATAGATTGTAAATTTCATAAACGTTTCTTACCTTACCGTCGCCAAATTTTAGTGTTGTATAATGTGTATCGGCGCTGAAAACCCACAAGCAAAAGTTAACTCCTGTAAACGACTAAAATTCGGCATTTTACCAATCATTATAAACAAAAATTAGCACCAAAATCTGACTCAGTTGCCGTACATGCCGTAAATCATTTGTAAATGGAGGCCGCCATTGCCACTCACCGAAGTGAGCCAAATGGTGGCGCTCTTCAAGTATTGCGTGAAACTTCTCTCAAGCTTGAGGACATTTTTTTGGCCAACCACCGCCCCCCACCCCCCCCCCCCAAAAAACCAATCAATTAATAAAGGTAATTTACGACCCTGAGAAAATGTTTAAATGCATTATGGAAGAACTAAATAGGGCAAACAAACAAAAATTGTCAAAGTCATAAGAATTAGACAAGAAATTAGACTTCACACGTAAACTTTAACATCATTAACTTTTATATTGGCAAAATTTAATCCATTTGGTTCATTTTGCTAACTATGTCAGTACATGTATTACAAAAATAATCAGTTTACAAAGCTTAATTAGAAATATAAAAATAAGTTCGGATTTTTTATAAGACATACGTTTCATATCAATTCAATAACAATTATATACATGTACATAATTTTAACAAAATCCAAAGAAATGATTTAAGCTGCATAGAAAATAAAAAAGGCAGAATATCATAGAAAGCTAATATTTTAGATATGTTCCATCTAATAAAATTTCAGTACCATCAGATTGCATGCATAGTTAATTTGTCAAATATCAAACCAAGTGACAATTTTAGTTTTGATGCCAACTTAAAAAGAGATCCGTTCTGCCTATAGTAATAGTAATTATGTTCACATCATAAAAGAGGAAGACATTTTTCAAATGTGGGTCTTTCTATAATTGTGACCTGTTCTGTCAAAATCAGACTTTTCTGGGCATAAGGTCAAAAATGAGATTTTTGCATATTGTTAAAATATGTTCTGTTTCCTTTTAATAGGTGGTTTAATTTTTGAAACCGGTCATTCCTGCGCAAAGTTATGCTATTTTGAAGTTCATTGGGTCGAAAAGTAGAAAACAGAGAAAATGGACACGAACGTCACAAAACAGACATTTCTTTAACTGATGTACCTTAACAAATCATCAAATATACTATAATTAGAGATCAAATTAGGGTTTCAAACTTTTATAGTATAGTTTAGACATGCTCGGAATTACAAATATGCAAAAATTAGAAAATGGAAAAAAATAGAATAAAAAAAAGAACAGGTCACAATTTAGAGTCCAAAGTGTGACATGTTTTCCCATCCCTGTTACTTTGAGGAAGACTGCAATTATCTAGGGGTGCATGATGAGAATTGCAATCAATTTTCAGGTGTAACAGGAACAGGAAACAGGTGAACTCCATTCTGACCCACAGATACACTCAAATTTTAAATTGGTTTATGTTATTCAAGGCAGAACTAACACACACGATCATCATCATAGCATGATCTTTATCAAAGGCAAAGTTTTGGAACTTAAAAAACTCTTTTTTTTTCAACTACAGTACCGGTATTTGTCTCTGCAAAAGTCTAGTAAAAATTGTGTCTTTGATAATTTTCCCTGTAAGGAATTTAGAATGTAAAAATAATACAATAGAAATATTAAAAATAAGAACTTGACATAAATGAATTACATGGTAACAGTATTTCAAAGAAAGCTGTGTTACAATCAGTTTTAATTTAATATTTTTATACACGACCAAAATCAGTCAAAAACTTCGTTTTTTTTTAGCAATTCAGCAATGTATGGGCTACGTACAGGAAGTAAAAGTTGCCGATAGATTTATATTTTTAGCCCTTTTTTTTCTTTTTGTTTAAGTTGTCTTACAAATTAATTGTTTTTGGGAGTAAACTGAATTAGCCTCTTTTTTCCATTTCAGATTGCCATAAAGCAGGCAGAACCGTTCCTTTCCCTTTTTTCCCCAATTCGGGCAATTCACAATGCAGTGCGCCACCAAGAGTTTGCTATGGAGGGTCAACTTTTCAAATTTACAGTCCACAAAACATGGCCCATTTGAACGAGTGTCAGTAGACAACTTGAGCTAACTTGGGGCATAGCGTTCTGCCGCCTTACAAAAAAAAACACCACATTGATAAAAGAGAAGAAAAGGGCAAACAATACTCAAATCATACTCTTACGAAACTACTGACCAGAAATACTAACAATTTCAAATGTCCCGCGCTGCAAATTTGTCGACCATCTCCCACAATGCACTGGGAAAAATGAAATCTTCGTGGCAACTCTTGGTGGCGCACTGCATTAATTATGAATCGCCCAAATTTCTTTCTGTCCAATCAAGGAGGTGAAATTGTACAGAAAACTGGATGTCAGATTCCTTGACATACGTTCACACTCATATCAGGGGATCCTGCAGTTCTTTGTCCCCATCTTGGAGTTTGCACGCGATCTGCATCGCAGACCTCAGACTGTGCAGTCGGTCTCTGTTGAAATGTTTGTCCCAGAACGGTAAAAAGCAGAAAACCTGTACAAAAGATGTCAACACACATTTACACAAGTCCTAAATGTACAGCAAAGATGACAAATACTTAACTCAAATAAGTAAAAATCCTATGGGGAGTCAGGTTGGCAGTGTGGTACTTTCCTCGCCTTTCACCTCTATACCTCTGTGACATAGGTTCTTATCCCGACATGGCCACGGGTGTCACTTGAATTTTTTCATGGCAGCCAATCTACTCGGGCCAAAAAAAATGCTCCGGTTACCCTACCTACCCTATTTTGACAGCCCCTACCCTAATTTTTTTTGTTTGGGGGGGGATGAGGAAAAAACCCTGAAAATCTTCAATTACTACCTTTTACTCTTGACTACACGCAGACACCTCCATACGATCGTGCAAAAAAAAAAAAATTGCAAACAAAATTCCCTAACCTACCTACCCTATTTTCAAATGCCATGTAATCGGAAGCAGCAGTATTTTTTTTTTTTGCCTCACCATTAGTGCTGCAAGATGTCACTGGCAATGAAAACATTGAAAATCTGGGGGTGGGGGATGTGGATGATTCTTGGAGGTTCTGTTGGGCATGCATAGGAGGTGTACCAAGAAGGGGGGGGGGGCCTTTCACCTCACGTGGAATGGGTGAGGGATTTGGTTCAAATGTGGAACAGTTTTGGTAAGGTCTCTAAAAACATGCTGTAGTCACATCAATCACAAGTTGATGACAAATCATCCAGCCGTTAAGTCAAGTTGAAAATATACAAATGAATGTAAGCAAGTTCAGATAAGCCTCTGCACTGATGACGTCACACTTTGTTTACATGTGTGCTTTCTTACGGGAGCATGGTGAAGACAATGCTTTCGTAGCCACATAGAAAAGCGCACAATTAAATGAAGTGTGACGTCATCACTACACAGGCTTATTTCAAATGCATATGCGTGCAATATGGGTCATGTGGTCATTTGGGATAATCAAACGTCACATGAATAATTCAAACGTCACATGAATGCACAAAGAGACGGTTGCACGACGCTCATGCATTAATTACAAGCAGAATCGGCGTCTGAGTAACAAGTCGCTTGATGCCTATCCTGAATGACCTTTGGCCTGGACAACTTCATCGAGATACTGAACTGGCTTATGAATGAGAAGAAGGCATTCCATTGTCACTGTCCTGACACTGTTCATTTCAAATGCTTCTCCCTTGACTTAACACATGACTTGTGATGACTAGATTACAACTGTGGTAGTTTATTTCAAATGAAAGGACCTACCGAATTAAAGATGAAACACAGAGGAAACCAGGTAGGCAGAAAGCCGCTGGAGAATGACAAACACTGTAAAACAAGAAAAATAGTAAGACTTTTGAAATATGCTATTAAAACAACCAAAAGCCATCAAGTTCAACTCCACAAACTAAAAATTAATACCCCAATGAGCCATACTAAATTTTCTGTTTGCCTCCATTTCGTATTCCAGTACTCCCGAAATTATAATCTGTATCTTTTTTTTCAAATCAGTAAAAATTGTACCATGCACGTTCATACAAAGTCAAATCTATCACTCAAGATTCAGGCTCTAGATCTATGGATGAGTTGAACTATCAGTAGGGAATCCAGCACAGCCAGTTCCCCACCCCCCCCCCCCTCTATTTTCCTTGGTTTTTTGGTGGGAGGTAGGTCTTTGCCTCCATTTTTGCAACCCTCCCCTATCCATAAATGCTGGATCTGTCACTGACTATTGCCTGCTCCTGGGTGGACCCGGGCCCAAGAAGTGAAATTTGGTAAGCACAGACTAGAAAGTATTTGCTCAGCAAAAAAAAAGCAGGATCAGCTAAAATGTCGTCAAAAGTTCATTGCTTGTCATCAGGTGACTTATGCGTCACAAATTAACTGGATAACCAATATTTTCTGCGAAGCAGGTGCATAAACTTGAGCTGGTGATTGGGGTTGGGACTGGCCAATTCGGGCGATTCACAATGCAGTGCGCCACCAAGAGTTTGCCATGGAGAGTCCACTTTTCAGGTTTACGGTCGACAAAACATGGTCCATTTGAATGAATGTCAGTAGACAACTTGAGCTAATATGTTATAGATTGGAGCATAGCGTTCTCAGCCGCCTTACAAAAAAACCACCATTTTGATAAGAAGAAAAGAAAAGGGCAAACAGATCCTCGAATCATACGCTTACAAAACTACTGACCGGAAAAAACTAACAATTTCAAATGTCCCGCGCTGCGAATTTGTCGACCATCTCCCACAATGCACTGGGAAAAATGAACTCTCCGTGGCAAACTCTTGGTGGCGCACTACATTGTGAATCGCCTGAATTGCAAGGGGAGGGGAGGGGATTGGGAATGGGAGGGAGTTGGCAGGAGGAAGCATTACCTCAGCTTCAGTACCTTGCTCCTGGCCATGTTTGAACTCGATTTCAACGACGTCCAGCCACTCCGCCCACGTCCAGTTGAAAATCTGAACTCGGAATTTCTCCCGATCAACCTGAGGGCATTATGTCAAAAGAACTAGGGTTAAGCAGGCTTGGATGACACATTTGGAGATCTTACAATAGGATCCAATGGACAGATTGTCAGTTTGAAAGGAAAAAAAAGGTGAAAGATTAGTAGAGATTTGGGTGGGTATGTGCAATGGTAGTGATAATGATGATGCCAACAATGATGACGATTATGATTATGATTATGATGATGGTGATGGGGATTAGGCATGTTACTGTTAGGCAAAAAAAAATAGTTCTGCTTCCGGTTTCCCTACCTACCTTATTCTGACAGCCCCTACCCTAATTTTTTTTATAGGGAAAATGAGGAAAAAACACCCAAAACCATCAATTTCTACTTTTTACCCTTGACTACATGCAGATGCCTCCATATGATCGTACACACACAAAAATTGGCAAAAAAAAAATCCCTACCTGCCTACCCTATTTCCGAATGCCATTTAATCGGAAGCAGAACTATTTTTTTTTTGCCTTATTTAAATAGCCAATAATAATGATAATGGTGAATGGTGATGACTCCATTCATTCCAATCAATCTGGTGATACACTTGTACGATATATTGCTGTTGATCTCTGCTGTTATGTCAACAGGAGCGATAGAATGCACCACAAAGCCTTTGCCTTGGAGAGGCCATTTTTCAAATCTAAACTTGACGTCCTTCCAGTGTTGTATTTGAGTCCATCACAAGTCCTTCCAAGAGTCCTTTCATAAAGCCAGTCACAAGTAACTGGATGAACAATGTTAAAGGAAGGCTTTCATAACAGTGCATTTGAATTATGACTTTGACTTAAAACTGATCGAAAGACTTGTGATGGACTTGCAGGGAAGCACCCGAATATTTCATTCTTATCTTAATTAAAGTAAAACACCAATGTTAATGGAATCCCGTAATGAAACTCATTGTTACTCACAAAAAATTTTAAACTGAAGTCACACGCACTCCTGAAAATGCAGTGCCCTTGTTTAAAAGGAAATTGGTTTGACACATTTGTTGACTCTTTACCCAAAAATACCCTGCAAAATGGCCTTTGGATTCTAGGCATTTTGTAGCACATTACGTGGCAAATTGCTCATCTACTGTTTCTGGCTGTGTATATGACATGGCTATGGCTATGGCTGGCCATCTTACACGCGCCTATGGAAGCCGCTGAAGCCACTTCCCATAGTCATGTGTGTTACTGCTAGCCGTATAGCAAAGATGCAATCTTACCTTATTCACAAAGAATGTGCCGTTAGTGCTTTCCAGAGATTGGACTCGATCCACGGCTTTGATGAGCTCCTCGACACATACCCCGGGCAAGGTGTTAGGGCAGTCCCACCTAAAGTTCAGTTGAATGAAAGGACATTATAAGTATTACGACAGAACTGTAGCATTATTCCAACTATGGTTTGAACGATCCGTGCTTACGATCACCGTTCTGTGCTAACCACGCTAGCAGAAACATTCTGTGCTAACCCTGTAAGTACGCAATCCTTACCCATGCATGTACGCATGCGCATAAGCCAAAACTTCTCGCTAACACGTTAAATGCGCTTACCGTAAGCACGGAATTTTCTGCTATAGTATGCAGAGATTTTTCGTTAACTGTAAGCAGAGACATGAAATTTGGCCCTGGGCACGTGATCACTGTACACTCACGAGGCCCCCTTCAATGGAGAAACCATTGTGCACGCTACTGTACAAGACAACTGCCCTGTGATGGATTATCTGAACAATAGCTAGCACAACGCTTTCGCCATTAAAGGGGGCCTTCGTGATAGAATTGTTATCGTGACCGGATTTGTCTATAGTTGGGGTCTCTGCAATAGTTAGGGCATAACAGATACGATCAAACAATTACAAGCTATAAACCACCTCAAGCATAGTAGAGCTGGTCCCAGAGCACAACAAAATCTACTCAAGCCACTCAACAGAATGGCTAGTCACTTGAAATCTCTTCATGCATGTGGTGTCACAATGGGCTGGATTAAGCCCATGGGTAATCCTATACAATAGCACTGCTGGGCTCTCTTCACAGAGCCAACAACCAGAATAACTGGGCTGGTGAAATACTTGTCTTCACCTCATGAAAACTTTGGCGAATTTTGTTTGCTAAAGAGTGAGTAATGGTTGCCTGAATTAGTTTTGCATGTTTTTCTGCACTCAGGATTCCTAGTCTGAGTGACAGAGATCATGCCTCGGACTCTAGACTTACAATGCAATATGGGAAATAGGGTTGAATAAAGGAAATTTGCCCATGATTTATTGAATGCGTACTTCTCTCTGTGGCTGTGCACCAGTTTGACTCCCGGTACCCACATTGCGGGGCGCATCGTGGCCTGAACAGGGCCCTGGATGGAACTCAAGAAGCAGACCATTGTTCCAGTCTTCAAGAACTCACTGAAGCATTAGTGGAAGTCACGAGGGTTATTCTTTCCAGCGATGGTCATCAGATTTCATTTCCATAATCTTGCGTAACTGTAAAAAAAAATCAACCATATGATAGCTACACAAATAGACCTTTTTGCATTTTGAGTGATTTTGTACAAATGGCTACCAAGCAGTGTGGGAAGGAAAAAGCAGCAATGTCTGTCATGGTGCCGTTTATACAATTTCCATTTTTCAAATGCACTCAAGCAATATTTGCAATAAGGCTCGAGTCATAGGCAATGGTTCTTGTGGAACTCTTTCCTGTGTACAAAACGATTGTTTCATGACCTGAAGTTGTGGGGTTTTCAAAATTTATTCAAGAGAAATCCAGTAAATTTTAAAAAGAGAAAAAACGTAAATGATTTTGAAACTTTTGTCTGCAGCGCAACGGCGCAAACTCATGCACGGACCGAAAATCTTTGACCCAGCACAGAAACGTAACACACAATTTATTAACGCGCATGTAGTTGGGTCGTAAGTGCACGCGTTATCCGGAACTTGGCAAAAGCATACGGTCATTCGTTGGCAAATTTTCAAAAATTAGAGACTTTACAACTTATTTTGATTCAACAAGTATTCAATGGAAGAGTTTATACGACTGTAGTGTATGAACAAAATATTCGAAATCACACGGTCCAAGTGATATACCGATGAGAAAATTTATCGTCGATTCGCAGCTCCCGCGATTTTCTACAAACCGTTGAAACATCTCGAAGTGCGAGTCGCAAATCTGGCCAAAATTCCTCTTCTAAATACTTTATCGGAAAAATCTTTGTGTATCAACACATGATCAAGGAGCTTACATTTTTCTTTTCAAAATGCACATCTTCAGAAAAAAAATTATTGGAAACTAATCCAAAAGAGGTAGGTTTTTATTTGAACTTTGAAGCAATCCGGAACTAGGAAAAATCCGGAACTAGGAAAACGAAACGACTACGTAGTCGTAGGTAGGCCTACAAAAAAAAGTACAAATAAATGCATGCAAATCAACCCAAGAAAATTGACATTCATGTCATGATTGGAGTTCCTAAACACATGTTTGCCCGCCCGAATGATCTCTAGACAAATCTACACCGAAACTGCCACTATTTCTCAAAATGTGCACATCACAAGAGGTTACATACTCACACAATTCCGGGATTTTCTTTAAATTCTGTGCATCAAAATCATCTGTCGAGGGTATGTTGTAAACATTGGTCAAAGGTCAGTATTAAAATTTAATATTCATATTATAACTGGTTTCCTTACTTTACAGTGACATCTCAATACATCTGAATATTGGGACCAGCCATTGCTTTAATTATCGGAGCTATTGAGGGCGCTATACATGTGTGAGTCATGTCATGTGAATTGTAGTTTCGATCCAACTCGGACCCAAACCAAGTCGGACCCAAGCCAACTCGGACCCAGGCCAACTCGGACCCACCACCAACTCGGACCCACGCCAACTCGGACCCACTACCAACTCGGATCCATAACCAACTCGGACAATTATTCAACAATTTCATAAAGTTTGTCCACTTATCATCTGTAAATAGAGTGATGCTATTAAGTATAAATTTTCATTGTAGTTGTCAGATAAAATATCTGTATTGCAGCAGTTTGTCGTCGTAAAGCGCATTGAAATGCTTTTTTGAAATGCGCTTTAAAAGTGTAATTAATTATTTACTTTTATTATTTGTTTCCATTGAAACATATTGCGCTTTAACCAAAAGTAATTAAAATTAAAGTTTAACCAATTATTCATTTTCATATTTGACATCGTTCACGCCATATCTTGCTCAATTTAACAGCAATTCATTTCATTTTTAATTAACACCACATAAATTCAAAACAGATCTTCATAGAAAAATAAAATTGGAAAGTATGACATTGAAACATAAACACTTTCAAACATGACATGATTAATTCAATAAATATAAGTAAACATTATAAGTCATTCAATAAAATAAATAAAGTATAAAAACGAAGTCTATTCTAATCTCTACATGTATATGATTTAAAAAACCAAAACACATAAACACCATTGCATACACTGCAAGAAAAACGAAGGTTCCATATTGAACAAAAAAGGTTAATCAAAAAAGTAAGTTACACAGATTCGTAAAAAACCCACAAAACTCAAAGCCAGCATGTGAACTAAAAAAAAGATCAACTTATTAAATACCCTACAATTATGAAATGTCAATCATCAAAAAGGAGTATTGGAGCTCTGGGAAGATTATCCTTCAAGGCCTTACAGGTAGCTGTCTGTATGTTCGACTATGATGTTCCATGGGGGGAAAAAAGTTAATCAAAAAAGTATAAAAAGTTAAACAGATTCGTAAAAAAAAAACAATTAAAAAAACTAACAATTACATGAAATGAAAGGCCTATTTCAAATTTATACTTTGCTTTTTGTGCCCGACTCAACAGATAAATGCCGAACTTGATCCAAATCGTTCAGTGACTGGAACTGCTGCAGCTTTACATGTACTTTGGAGACTTTCCAACGTGCTGTCGAGTCCAAACCGACCGCGATATATAACAAGCTTGATCTACTGGCTAGCAAATGTTTTAACTATTAATTGTACTGAACGAAGTAAACAAACAGTAATCGATCAAGCTGTAAAAGCTCGACCCGAGACCAGCCAAAATATCGAGACCAAAGGGGACCGTACCAAGACCGAGACCAAGACCGAGACCACAGCTTCCGAGACCGAGACCAAGACCAGCAAATAGTGGTCTCGAGGGCGGTCTCGAGACCTTGAACACTGATTATTTGGCACACACCCACAAAAAGCAGATGAAAAAGGAAAACATTGCACATATCCATTTCTTCATGTGAATGAGTAATAAGAGTGCAAAATCAATGTAGTATAATCAAACAACAAAACTAAAAGCCCCATTCTGACCAATATAATTACAGAATATCTTCACTATATAAGCACTGTAACATTAAGATGACCTATAAAATATAATCTCTGAAACTAATGATTAAGTCATTGTTGGGTCCGAGTTGGTCGTGCTTGAGTACGAGTTGGTCTTGGGTCCGAGTTGGTCTTGGGTCCGAGTTGGTAGTGGGTCCGAGTTGGTAGTGGGTCCGAGTTGGCGTGGGTCCGAGTTGGCGTGGGTCCGAGTTGGCGTGGGTCCGACTTGGTTTGGGTCCGAGTTGACCTGATGCCAATCGTATCGGCTATCGATCGTTTGGATCGTTATTCTGAATCATTGTGAAATATCAGGCGTAAGTATCAATAAAAAAACAAACATTTTTTAGTGCGAAATGTTGAAAACGTGATAAATTTATTGTGGAAAGAATGTAGTATCCATACGCCACTTCGTTGGTCGTGTACAAAGTCTATGGAGAGTCAAACAAAAAGAACACTTGACTAAAGTCTAAGCTTAGTCTTGACCTCCGAAATGATGGGGGGCGGGGGGGGGGGGGCGGCCGGCGGGGGGTGGCTTGTACCATACTTTCAATAGGGGTGCTGTTCAAATCCGACGATTATCAAGACTATGTTACAGAATACTGTAAAAATACCCCCTAACCAAACTGCCTCTAACACTATTTTGTGCACAGGCAGACATTACCACTACAGTTGTGCAGGCGCTATAGTATAGCTTAATTAAAATATTTTTGGGTGTTGCAGAGCAGGAGGGGGGGGGGGGGTCGCAATATTTTGAATGAATTTTTATGAAAACAATTTTTTTGGACATGGCTGGTTTTTTTTTGGATAAACAATTATATGCAGTAGACCATCATATTGGGGCCATCTTCATTTGTTCCTATTCGAATCAACGTAACCAAAGCCAGGCTTGAAGGAAAAATAGTCTGGTTCCTTTTTGCACAAAAAACATTATCATTCAGTACTTAACTGCATATAGACTGAAATAGTGGAAGCATGATACAGGTCCATAACCAATTGATTTAAATTTGCAGATGTTTCCTTTCCTCAGGTCAACGAACTTTCATACAGTTGATGAACTAGTTCAAAAGACCAATCATCACCATGAATCTGTCATCGTCGTCAAAAAAGAAGCGGGGCTTCCACATGAAGGAGTCGGAGCTGATGTGCAAGAATGGATGCGGCTTCTATGGCAACGTGGCGTGGCAGGGCTACTGCTCCAAGTGTTGGCGTGAGGTGTGCCAGAAGTCCCGGCAGGCGCAGATAGAGAGCGACGCTTTGCTTGCTCGCAAGTAAGTGTTCCGTGTCGCAAATTAGAACGTTCCGTTAGACTCGGCCCACTATGCACGTGAGCAACACCACACGTGTCTCTGAAATGCCACACCCTACATGCTCCAGCCAAATGCGCCATACACTCGTGCGTATGACCCGTTTGGTTGAAACTCCATGGGCGGGTCTAAGTGAATGGGTCTATTCAAACCATCGTTTTGTTTGATCAGTCACAGACAGTCAAACATTCATTCCACTTCCCCCTCCATTCCTTTTAGGCAGGCTAGTCACCAACAATCAGACCATATTTCTATAGGCACTTGGCTAGTCATATTCCATCAACAGACAAAAGCAGGTAACTGTGGTAGTCACTGTTGCCTTATCAATCTTCTACAGTCAAAGCATAGCTGTATCAGGTTTCATAACAATCACAGCCAGTCAATCCTGCTTCATGAAGGCAGGGAGCACTCAACTGTCACAGTCACTTGATTTATTTTGACTGCTGGGTTGGCTTTGTTGTATTTGCCAGCCAGAGAAGGAGTGTTAATTGGTGTTCTTAACAAAAGTTAAATCTATGGGGGCAGATGGGAAGGACTTTACAAACACACCTTAAAGGGAATATACATCATTTGCTTTTGCTGTAATTTTCAGAAATGGATGGAATTGGGGGGTTGGAAATATATAGCAAATATAGTTACACTGACTTTTTTTGAGGTTTTGGGTTCGAAAATGCTATAAAAACCAAGAAAAACGATCATTTTCCTGTAGTCTGGTTCCCTGACTCCATATAAGAAGAAACAGAGCAGTTTACATACATTGGGGAATTGTAAGGTCAGGGAACCAGTCTAGCTGGCTCGTACCCGTTCATAGGTTTGTAATCGATTGCAAACAAGTGCAATGGTCAATTGGGGCCAGTATTTGAAAAAAAGCCAGTTGTTTCCAACGCTGATCGGCCGATCAGCGTTGGAAATAGATACAAAAATACCACTTTTCTTGAAAATTACAGTATACCAGGTGCCATAATTTTACAGGATGCTTTAGACTGTCATTTACCAACATCCTATTAAGGTATTTCGCCAAAACTTGGTAGTTTTATTTTTCGATGTTTGCAAATGTTGTATATTCCCTTTAATAATTACACTTAACCTGTACCTTAATCAAGCCAACTTTCTGGAACTGCAGCTTTTGCAGACATGGGGGTCTAAGATGGACAATCAATCAGAATTAAGGAAGATGTTAACCTACTTAGTCCCCTCCTGGAGGTACAAGTTTGTTATCTCAGGATTGAAGAGGACTCATGAAGGTCCTCAGCGAAGAATTTGTGATTACAGCTAATCTGAAATTTATCCAGTTACGTCTAGTAAACTACAACTGAATTGATCTTTTGTGTCTTGAAAGAATTGCGGACAGCGAGCGTGCCCACTCGCTGCAGCCCGCCTCGGGCCAGAGCAACGAACCGCTGACCTTTGACAAGTTTGAGGAGAAGAAGAAACAGCAATCGTCCACCCGCAGCAAAGCGGTCAAGACGTTCTTTGGTAAAACTGCCAAGAGTCCAAACAAGGGTAAGAAACTTGTAGATGTTGAAACAGTGATGAAACCTGTTGAATGTGGCCAATATTTAATATTGCACAAACCCTTAACGATGTACCGGTACTGACCGTGCCCTTCAGTATTGTTTTTAATTTGTTTTCCTGTGGAATATTAATTTTGTATTTTGACATAAAAAACTTGTTTTTTGTATTTTGGGCGTATGAAGCCCCCCCCCCCCCCCAAGGCTTTTATTTGGGGTTGCTGTTTGCCATAGACAGATCCGCCCTGCAAGTAAACTAGTTCTGTCCAGATTGGGGGAGGGGGGCTGGAACCAGACTACCCAACTACAGAACTGTCATTGGGCTGTAAATTACTAAAAATTTGTGAAGTAATTTTTCCGTAACTAAACTTGGGCCGATTTCTTTTATTCATTGTGTCATTCAAAAGAAAATAACTTTTGTACACTAGAAAAAGAGTTATTTAAGAATTTATGTCTGGATCGCCCCTTTTGGGGGCTGTAGATGTCCGAAATCAAACAGGGATATGAACAAAAAGGGGGGACTCCCCCACTTCCACCCCTTTCTGATTTGGAAATGAAATTACAAATTTTCATGAAATTTGGTAGGCTAGTACAGACTTTCATGCTAGCAGCACCTTTTATATGTTTGCAAATAAGATATCAGTGATAATTATGAAACTTCATTTCTACAAATTTTTTGCAGAAATGGTTGGCCAGCATCCTCCCATGGAGCGCAAGCACAGCACAGAGAGCCAGAAGGCCATGGGCGACTTCATGGAGTTCCTGAAGATGCTGAACCGTCCGGCCGCCCAGGACCTGAACAAGCAGTGCCGGCTCTTCGTGGAGAAGATCCAGCGCGCCACCCACCTCAGCGTGGACGAGCAGTCGGAGATGGTGCAGGACTTCTATGCCGCCATGGGCGAACGCATCAAGAGCCATGTAGCGTTCAAAGGTAAACTCGCGCAAGGTAAATATCGTTTCTGTTTTGTTTCTCTGCTGGACTAGCTCTCGCATCACCACCATCAGCGTCATCTGCTTTGAGGCTTCGTTTACAGCTGCTCCTCAGACTTTTCATCTGGCACAGCAAGTACATTTTCTTTTGGTCCATTAAGTAGACAAGGATGAATCTGTTACCATATCTCACAAAACGTGGCTGGAGTTAAGTCTGTCAAATGTCCAGTCACAAGTAACTCACAAGTCCATTCATGGGTCCAGTCACAAGAAATAGGGGGTGAAGTTCATGTGAATAGCTTTTGACGTGACTTGGAACTAGATGACATTTGTCATTGACTTGTGATGGACTAGTGATTGACTTGTGATTGACTTGTGATTGACTTGTGATGGCTTGTGATGGCTTGTGATGGCTTGTGATGACCTGTGATTGACTTTTGATGACTTGTGATTGACTTGTGATAATGTGTGATTGACTTGTGATTGACTTGTGATGGACTTGTGATGGACTAGTGATAGACTTGTGATTGATTTGTGATGGCTTGTGATTGACTCGTGGTGGACTTGTGATGGACTAGTGATTGACTTGTGATGACGTGCGATTGACTTGTGATGACTTGTGATTGACATGTGATGACTTGTGATTGACATGTGATGACTTGTGATTGACTTGTGATGGAAATGCGCTTCGCATTTATTACCCCTGTTCATCAGGCCGTGATACCATTTTCTGCAGCAGCTCGAGATCAGCAAAATCTGGTCTCTACCTTCACAGGTACCCATTTATACTCCTGGGTGGAGAGAGCAATTGTAGTTAAGTATCTTGCCCAAGAACACAAGGACCATGTTCCTGTCAGGGTTCAAACCCACGTACCATTGCACATAAGTTGAACACTGTAATCTTACATTTTGCTTCATGGGGTCAAAGTGTGCAAAGATACGGGCTGTCAACATTTTTCAAACAGTTCTTCAAGATCAAACCAATCATTCTAGTTCACAACATACGTCATGCTGCTCTCCAAAGGTGTCACACAACATTTCACAGCTCTTAATTGATAAGTTAATCTAGCAACAGTTCTGGCACGCAGAAATAGTCAGGGACAATTTACGTTCAAGTTAAATACTTTCTTTAAAAAACTATATGAATGAAGACATAAAAGAAGAGATTACAAATCTCAGAATGTCCTTCCTTTACAATTAATGCTTCATTTTGAATACTGTGTAGTTGATCTGTTCCTAGTGTGTTTCCAGCTAGGAACAGCCTGCTCTTAAAGGGAAGATACAACATTTGCAAACATCAAAAAACGGAATGATCAAATTATCTCGAAATACCTTACTGGATTGTTAGGGAATGACAGTCTAAAGCATCCTGTAAAATCGTGGCTCCTGGTGTGCTGACATTTTCAAGAAAAATTGTATTTTTCCAACGCTGGTCGGCGTTGGAGAAAACTGGCTTTTTTTCAAAAACTGCTCCTAATTTTTCATATTAAGTTATTCCGCATTTTCTTTGCGATTGATAACACACCTGTGAAGGGGTACAAGCCTGCTGGACTGATTCTCTGACCTTACAATTCCCCAAAGTCTATAAATTGCTCTGTTTCATCTGAAGTGGGGTCAGGGAACCAGACTGCAAGAACATGATTGGTTTTCTTGATTTTCCCAGCACCTACAAGCCCAGAACGAGAAACAAGTTAGTTTAACAATATTTACTATACCATACTAATCCTCCAAATCCATTTATTTCTGAAAATTGCAGCAAAAGCAAATGTTGTACATTCCCTTTAATTAACCCACTAAGTAGCCCTCACACCGCCCTGTACCGCTCTGCCTGCTACTCCTCATACCGCCTCAAACCACCCAAGCATCCTATAGTTTTATTGATTTTATTGAGGAGTAAATACAATGTAATACAATTGAATACAACTGCTAAAGGGTTCAGTCATTGTGCACAGCAAATGGGTATTAACCCTCCTGCTGTCTGAACAATCACAGACAGTCAAACAAATATCAATCCTCTTCCCTGCCATGCCTTTTACGCAGGCTAGTCACCAACATTCAGATCATATTTTAAGCAAGCGCTGCGACTAGTCAAATTCAGTCAACAGACAAAAGCAGGCAGGTGGTGGATACAGCTGGCTTATCAGTCACCTGCTTTATGTAGGCAGGGAGCACTCAACTGTTAAAAACAGTCACTTGATTTTGACTAAAAGGACAACTTTGCACAGAATGTATGTTTGCATAGGAGGGTTATTGTAGAATCCTACCACTCATAATTCTACTTAAAAGCTGTCATAGGTTTCCTGTAATGCTTGGATGCCCCGTTGACTATTTTGTGTTTCCCACTTTGACGTACGATCTGTAGAGCAGGGTTTGGCTCAAGGCCGGGTCATATTTCACGTGAGAGCAATAAAGCAAAGTTAATTCGTGACATTACAAATTAATATTTCAGTGTGACGCTCATTGATCGTTTGCCCAATAAATTCGTGTTAATTATAAACCAGCCGTGAGACTTTTTTCTGTGTGTGGCTTTTAATGTCATTGATGATTTGACTACGGATCCATGGAGCAAAATGTGCTTAAATGGTCCTTGAAATTCATCACTGTCAAATTTCAGGGTCGTCACAAGATCAGTTGGAAGGCATGCTGGACAACATAGAGAAGGTCATCATGACCCGCTTGTACCGCACGCTCTTCTGCCCGCCGTACACGGACGACGAGCAGAAGGACCTAGCCGTCCAAAATCGCATCCGACGTCTGCGATGGATCTTGCCTGCCATGCTGGATGCAGTCATTGATGAGAGTAGCCCCAGGGTGAGAGAGCTGATCGAGAGAGCCCAAACAGGTCAGTGTTATTAAAGCCAGAGTCCATCATTTACAGCTATCCAAAAAGTAACTGGCGTAATTATTGTTGAAAAACATACTGGGTTGAAAGATAGTAAGGGGACTAAACTCCCTGTGAAATTATTCTTTCTGGCAAGATGTCATTTTGAAGAAATTAACGAAAGAAGGCCTTTCCAAAGGTGCGTCTTAAGAAGCACTGTTGGAAATGTCCGTTAGTAGTTCGTTTTTTTTATTCGGCAAAGTGCACACAAGTGTTGACATGACGCACATGCGTGCGCAATTGCTATAATTCGTCGGATCGGTGCGCGACATCACGTAGCTGCAATCGGCTCTGTGAGAACGTGTCTCAGATGATGAAATGAGGCCCAATTCCAAACATGATTTAGCAACTTTTGATTTAAAATCGAGATCCTAGAATGTTTTTTTTTTTTTCGAAATATACAACTGAAGCTGAGCTGAAACTTCATCAGCTTAGTTGTTTAGCACCCTTCTTGAGAGTTTGCACTTTTGTTGCTTCAAACGAACGAAATGCAAAAATTACAAATGATGGACTATACCTTTAAGTTAGGAGTATCGCATAAAAACTGAGGGCCAGTGGGCTGTCCTGGAATTAGTGTTGGTCAGAGACTGGGTTTGAATGATCATTATTCTGAACTACCAAATTATTATGAAATACCTTAATTGACTGTTAGTAAATTACAGTCTCAAGCATCCTGCGAAATCATTGCGCCTGGTATGCTGTACTTTCAAGAAAAGTGAAATTTTGTATCATTTTCCAACAATGGGAAAAAAACAGCTGTTTTCGAATGCTGCCCCCAATTGACCGAATTATGCTAGTCCACATGTTGTTTGCATTGCGTTTTGTATCCACGAATGGGGGCAAACCAGTTCCCTGACCTGATAATTCTCTGACGTCTATAAATTGTTCTACTTCGTCTGAAGCATTATGTCAGGGAACTACCAGAACAGTGTTTTCTTCTTGCTTTTTCTGGCATCCATGAACACAAAAATTTAAAACAGTTAAGTCATTGGAATAATATTTGCTAAAAAGGCTATCCCAAAAAACCATCCATTTCTGAATATTAGATCAAAGCAAACGTATATATTTAATGTAGCCGTTCATGATCCCCTGGCAAGTGCGGCCAAGTTGTCATGGCAATAGAGGGCGCTATTGACATGATAAATCAAATCCATAGTCTTGGAAATAGTAATCTCCTTTTCATAAAATCATCAAAACTTTCAAGAACTAACGGCCTTCATAGAGTGAGCGTTACAACAATTCTTTATTTTGTTCGGTCAAAAGCAGTATTTCAGGATTTCAAGTGAAAGAGAACTACCGTAATTTTCGGAATATAAGCCGCGGCTTATACGTTGATTTTGCCCATGAAAATGTTTACTGCGGCTTATACACAGGGCGGCTTATACGCCGAGCCTTGAAGAATAAAAATGAAATTCACATGTGTATTTAATGTACTGGTATAAGAAGAGATATGTTGCTGAAATGAATTATCAATTAAGAAAGTCATTAACGAACCGAAACCACGTGCCACGTAAAGGTGCCGAGCGGTAAAAAGTACGGTGAAAGCTGGCTTCGATCATGCTTCGATCGACGCTTGCAACAAGCCGCACGTGATTCTAGTGTTGCTGCATGCAGCATGCTTTCCCCAGCGGACCACACCATTTGAGGTAATATAGGTGTACTATCTTGGAAACTTATAGCTTCTGTATTGTAAATGGAACTGGTTCAGAGCATTTTGGCTAGAATTTGGAGGCCTTACAAAATTGAAACCGCTGCCGTTGGTGCGGCTTATACGCCAGTGCGGCTTACACGCCGACTTCAAATCTTAATTTGCAGATTTTCGCGTGCTGCGGCTTATATTCCGAAAATTACGGTAGGTAGTGTACGTGAGCTAACAGTTTGAGACTTTTTTTTCTCGGTAATCCCTTCATCAGACCTCATCGAAGTCAACTCTCGTCGAGCGCCCATCGACAAGCTGTCCTGCATCGTGCGCTGCAGCAAGAACATCTTCAAGATCATCAGCTTATCCCAGGATGCACCGGCGAGTGCAGACGACTACCTGCCTGCCATCATCTACATGGTGCTTAAAGCCAACCCGCCCCAACTGCACTCCAATATTCAGTACATCACCAGGTTCGCAAACCCGTCCCGGTTGATGCAAGGCGAAGCTGGATACTACTTTACAAATGCGGTATGTACATGGTGGAAGGCTAGAAACAGTCATTTTAGTGCTGGTTTTGTCCTCAAATTTCAAACTCTTGAAGATTTTAATTGAAATGAGAAAAAAGTAGGGGCCTAACGTTTCGATCCAAGCAGGGTCTTTGTCAAGACAAAGATTTGCCGATTAGTAAGCATTTTAGAGCAGTTTTGTTCATTTTCAAATTTTTATTGAGAGGCTCAATGATCAAAGTAATGTAGCGGAATCATTCGTTACAAGAAAATTGACTGGTGCTCGCAATAATCAGTTCATAAGCTCTTCAGTACAGCACAATAAGCCGGTTCAGTGCACAGCAAGATTCAGTGATTTTGTTTTTTTGTTTGTTTTTCTTCGGGATAACCGTGGCAGATAAATGCACACAAGGCTATGGGGGACGTGGTAAGGGCCCGTGACCATTCAGCCCCGGTATGAAAAGGGCCCCCCAGTAAACTCGTCCCCTCCCAAGAAGTCCTCTCGTACCGTCCCAGCTACCGGCCCAGGAGCTGGTCCAGTTGCTAATCAGGAACTCCTCTATCCTGGGGTCTATTGTTTGCAAGTATTGACACATGTAATATATCCCAGAAGAAACCCGCTTGTGGTTTTCATCTCTCAGCGCGAAACAATAGAACACTTTCGTCGGCACAGATCAAATCCCCTGCCATGTGGTTTCGCGCACAATGGGATCGTAAATTACCAAGGTGTTATGGAAGGATTTTATCTTTAATCCGGTAAGTCTGCTATTGTCCTGCTCTGGACGTTCTCTGAAGGCAATAAATTGATGCGCCTGACTGACTTCAAAACTTCTGGTCAGACAGGACCATGTACCGAACGAGACTTGGCTGAAGACCGGACTGGCTTTGGACCGGACGAGGTACTTTTCATACCAGGGCTGAATGGTCACGGTCCCTAACCAAATCTGCATTCTGTGAAATTTTTTGTGCAATCGAAAAAGAGATGGAACTTTTGTTCGCACAAAAGTTTTGACACACAAGACACCTAAAAACACTTCGCTGTCCAAAGGCATTTTACAAAATGTTATACTCCAGAACAATACTCCAATACTTCAGAATCTCAAAGATTCAATCTTGATGGTACCCCGCAATGCTTTTTGCACGCATACGATGAAATGTTTATCCCGAAAGAAAAATCGGCAAATCTTGATGTGCTGATGCGTAGTTGGAATACCCAACTCGCTTATTCAAGTTTGTCAGTAGCCATATCTGGTACCCAGTCTTGATTGCTGTACACTCTATCCACAGTGATGCCACCAGACTACTGAATGGTTTCCCCATCTTTTCCCCACAAATTGTGTATATATGCAGGTCTGACTTAATGCTTCAAATTTAGATCACTGGGTTGCAGTTTTGTTGTGCAAAAGAGACAAGAAAAATTCAATTTGACTTGAGTTTTTAAGGATATTCAGAGTTCCAAACCACTTTCAGGGGAACCTTGAAAATGAGTTTCAATTTTTTTTCCAGTTAGGGAAAACTCAGGGAATTTGGGAAAAACTAAAAAAAATCAGGGAAAACTCTGGGAATAGGACAGTGACCCAGAAGGGAGAGGTTTTCACCAGTATGGCGTATGTGCATCTCTGTTGCATATGGTGAGGAAAGGATGGCTGTAAGGGGAGAAGGGAGGTCATGGCTTGTCAACAAGTTGCCTGTGTATTATCAGTATCTTAGTTTCTTTGCTGCAACCACCTCCCAGCAACCTTGTTAAAATGAAAATATTTCTCGTGGAATTTTGGAAATTTCTCAGGTAAATATCAGGGAAAATTCAGGGAATTTCGTTTTCACAAAGTGTTTGGAACCCCGATATTTGACTCAACACAATTACAATGTACAAAACAGGGACTGTTGATAGTGCAACATTGACTACTCATGAAAGCCAATGCAGGGTAGATTTTGTATAGTGTTGACACACTGGTCCATGTGAACATGACACGCATGCGGTTAATTTTCCAACAGAATAATATCAAAACTGGTGTTTTTTGGGTTTTTTTTTGGTAGTGTTGTGCCATCAGCTTCATAGAGAACCTGGATGCACAGTCGTTGTCACTGACCCAAGAGGAATACGACAGCTACATGGCTGGCGAGGCCGTGCCGCCGGGAGGCCTGTCCCAGGAGCCCATCTGTGACGGACTGCGATTGATGTATGCCAATCTCACGTCCCTGGAGGAGCTACGAGGACGGCAGGACCGACTGATGAAGAGCGCCAAGGAGCTGCAAGCCGAGATGACCGCCTGGAAGGACAGCGTCATCAAACAGGTAATAACCAGGGGCAGATTGCAATACAAAAAAATGCCGCTATGGGCTCCGTGCGCCAACGAAAGAGGGCGCCCTTTTACTTAGCAACAACGTCCCATAGGTAGGACATTAAGCTGGTTGACGCACACTGTTCCTTGTGTGTGACGCATGTACACCAGAGGATTTGTACTATGTACACGCAGTGGTACGGCCACGCGTCACGGCAAAATTGCAGTCAGGCAAGATGGCGTCGGTCTGTCAACCCCAACTGTACTTTCTTTGCCGATGAGGGGGTACTTGTGAATGGAGCAGATAACGAACACCGCTATAACAAACATTTGGCTATAACAAACATCCCCTTTTGCTCCCAAGATAATTCTATTCCATGTGTAATGCACAATCCCTATAACTAACAACCGCTGTAATGAATATTTTTTATGGACCCCATTATATTCATTTAACCCGAACTCCTGCAGCATTTTTCTGGGATGCAACTTCAATCCTGCAAATCCTCCAATTGTCTCCATATAACAATTACATGATGAAATAGAGGAGGAAAGTCATGCAGCAGGAGACACACCTGAAGCCAAAGTCAGACGAGAAGCCGAGATTTCGTAAACACCCCTCATCTAATTGATTGATTGTATTTTGTTGCAGGTGGATGACGTTTTGAGAGAAAAACCCTTGATCATCCGGAGGGCCAAGGTGCCCGCAGGACTGGACACAGAGATATCCAGCACGTCACAGAATCTACCAGCCCCGCTTGTGCCAGAGGTCGTCAACAAATGAGGAATTTACGTATGCCATTTGTAGGATTCGTTGAGGGCGCTCTTGCCGAGCACCAGGGACAAGTGGACGATATCCAGAATGGCACAGAATCTTCCAGCCCCTCTCGCACCACAGGTCGTCAACAAGACAAAGTTATCGGGGATGTCACCGAATCCCCCACTTCCTCATGTGGCCTCTGTGGCCTTTTCATTAGGACCCCCAGTGTTCAGTGAGGGGAACTTGGACTTTTGGCCGTTTGGTGTGGAGTGTGCAAAATTTGTGTCATCTGAACATGTATAAATCTGTATTATCTTCGCATGGGTGCTAGGTGCGTGGCAGCAATTGCATAAAAGTGTCAGTCATATCTAACTCTTTGTTACCGATGTGGATATACTTGCACATGGGCTTCATCACAGGTTACTTTTCCAATGGGAGTGTGAAATGAAGCACTTGTACTTATAACATGTATAATGTAAATGTATAGGCTTATTTTCTACTTGACTCCAGAGGGTCAGTGTATAACAGTGGCATAGTCGGGGGCCGCCCGATAGTCCGAAGGTCCGATAGTCCGAAGGTTCTTTAGTCTGGAGGTTCGATAGTCCGAATGCACAAATTTTCATAAGAGGGGGTTCGTTAGTCCGAAAATGAAATAAGGTTCATTAATCCGAACATATGATACAATAGTCCGAATGTTCATTAATCCGAAGGTTCATTGGTCCGAAGTTTCATTTTTCCAAAGGTTTGGTAGTCCGAATTTAGAATAAGGTTAATCAGTCCGAAGGTTCAATAGTCTGAAACAAAAATAAGGTTCAATAGTCCGAAGGTTCATTATTCCGAATTGACAACAAGGTTCGATAGTCCGAAAAGACTATAAGGTCCAATAGTCCGAATCGACAATAAGGTCCGATAGTCCAAATCAACAATAAGGTCCGATAGACCAAATCAACAGAAATGTCCGATGGTCCGAAGTGTCAAACTGACGAACCATATTGCCCACTCGGACTGTCCAACCTTAATATCAATTCGGACAATCAAACCCTACCGTATATTCGGACTATCGAACCTTACCATCTATTTGGACCAGCGAACCCTATCGTCTATTCGGATTATTGAACCTTCGGATTTATTAACCTTATTCTATTTTCGGACTAACGGGCCCTTCGGACTATTGAACCTTCGGACTAATGAACCTTCGGACTAATTACCTTTCAGACTAAAGAACCTTTGGACTATCGAACCTTCGGACTATCGGGCTGTGACCGTCGTAGGCCATGAGTATGCGTACAAGGCAATTTTTTCCCCACGAGTACTAGTACAGGTACCAAAAAAAGGTTCTCGAGTTCAAGTACAAGTAAAAGTACAAGTACTTTCCATGAGTAGGAGCAAATTTAAATGGGTACTTTTGTTCTCAAGGGGTTTTTGCTGTCAAAGTAGGCATTAAACAAATGCTGAAGCCTCCCAAACAGTAGAAAGGTTAGGTGCTTTTCCTGCACGTACGTCTTAAAAAAAAATTAATTCCTGTGGGAGAACATTTGCAAAGTACGAGTACTAGTACGAGTGAGTTCTGTCTTTGTGGGAGTATGAGGAGTACGATTACGAGTACTACAACAGTTGTATATAATGAAGGCCTCTTCAGTGGCACACATTGACTTTTCCCCAGAATTTCCCCATGCATTGCCAATTTGTTTATTTGTTTTAGCTTCAAATTCATTCAGCTAAATATTGGTTTTATGCTTGCAAAGCAATTTTAGTGTCTGAAAACGTCGTCTACAGGTCAAAAAAAGGCAGTGACCAAAAATCAGGCACAAAATTGGGACGAGATTTGCCTAATGTGGCGCACTGGAACAAACCATAGAAATTCTCAAGTGAACATGTGATATTTCTTTCAAATTAGATAAAACATTATTATTGGTAAGGAGTAATTTCCATATTTTGAGGCACAATTTAAAACGGTTCAAAGAGCACTTAAAACATTTTGTTTTTTGCAAAATTGTGTCGAATGGACATTACAATCCAAACTTTGTAATGGGTTTTTAAACTCAAGATGTATACAACATTTGCAAACATCAAAAAATAAAACTACCAAGTTTTTATGAAATACCTTACTAGGATGTTGGTAAATGACAGTCTCAAGCATCCTGTAAAATTGGTACCTGGTGTGAAGTCGTTTTCAAGAAAATTGTATGTTTGTATAAATTTCCAACGGTGGTCGGCCGACTGACCACCGTTGGAAAAACCCAACAATTTTTCAACTACTGCTCTAACTTCACCATTTTTTTTTTCAGTCCAAAAGTTTGTTTGCTATTGGTTACATATGTTTATGAACGGGTGCAGGCCAGCTAGACTGCTTCCCTTACCTTACAAAGTTCCGGCATCTATAAATTGATCCATTTTTTCTTTAGTGGAGTCAGGGAACCAGACTACTCCACCATTTGTGTTTTTCTTGGTTTTTCCAGCATTTTCGAACACAAAACTTCAAAAATGTCAGTGTAACAATATCTGATTTATCATAGTAACCCCTTAAATAGTTCATTTCTGAAAATTACAGCAAAAACCAATGAATGATGTACATTCCCTTTAATAGGGAGATTTACAACTTGCTAAAAATTAATTCCTGCAAAATTTAGGGTCAAGGGTTTAACTCCGACGATATGCTAGAGGAGACAAATTGATGTGTGCCACATAATAATTCACATGAAGTTGATATGTTGTGAGAAATCTGTGCACATAGGAAAACAAAGTGCAATACTACATGTACATAGTAAACTTTATATGCTAATTATTCACAACCATATAGTTCAGACAATAAACTGATTTTACATTTCTTCAAAACCATGCCTCTGTGTTTTATTGCTTTTTGTTAATATAAAAAGAAAATCGGAAAAGGTACTTTTTTAGTCACCGTACACAAATCATCAAATAACCTGGTACTTATTTAGAGATACATGCTATGGATCAACAAATAAATGTACGAACACAATAAGAAATGTACATTGCTCTTTGTTTAAAATAAATAGATTGTCATAGATTGGACTTCTTTAGGTCACTGCTGAAGACACATCTTATCAGAAGGCTTTTAATTTGTAACATACGTTATTTGTAGGGATGCGACGTTTACGTTTACACTTTTAAACGTTTAAACAAAACATTCTAAATCCGTTTACGTTACAAATTTTCCAAAACGTTTAAACGAAACCCAAATAAAAAAGGGCCTATATTCACACGATCTTTTGAGTCAAATATTAGCCAAAATTATTAACGTTTTCGAATCTATATTTAGTTTTCAAAAGCTTAGAATAGTTTTGTACACGGTTTCTAATCGAGGTCGTCCTCGATTTGGTTCCAGTCCTCGATTCACCGACGATGTTGCACGTGTGTGTCCTCGATTTACACCATAAACAAACGCTAAAAACTGTGTTTAGCATTATTAAACACAATGTTGCTATCACTTTGTAAACATGTTTAGAAGCTAAACATTACGTGTCCGATTCCTAAACATTACTGTTCAATAATGTTAACACCTGATTAAACACTTCATCCATCCTTAAGTGATAGGAAGAACATTTTAGAAAAGTGTTTAATTGCTAAACACAGCTTTTGCAGTGTAGGAAATTCAGGATCCAATACAAAAAAGCAAAATTATGAATGTATAATATGACGGACAACAAAAAGGACTCCTTTGATGACGAATGACGATTCAAATCTCTATGCCCTTGTATTGTACCAATAGCAAATGTGTAGCAAAATGTGTGACGGGTTTGTACTCTCGAAGTTTGTGATGCTATGAGTATGCAGTTCAATCTGCAATTAACATCAAACCAAAAAATACAATAAGTCTATAAAAGTATGTCAAAATGTACCTGTACATACATGAATCAATTACAATATGAACTAGATTAATTAAACTGACTGATTTGATCCCCAAACTCATGAAATTGTGTCTTTCTCAACCTATGTCATGTGTCCTAGTACATCAATGTTTACATTGAAATTAATAGTCAAGTATCCAACATTAACCTTGGCTGACAGTAATCCATATAAAACTGATGAAACTGACGTGAGAATCATGTCACGTGCATTCAATAAACGTGCATCTAACGTGCATAAAAGTTTAAAACGTGTATCGCTAATCTTTCCCAAATTTATCCCCAAAAGTTGACCCAAAATTATTATAGCTAATAACAGTACACAGACATGTTCACGTTGGCGGGTGGAATCTTCCGTTTCTGTTTGGATGAAAATGCGTGGGTTCTCCAAAAACGAAGTCTTATTTGTCAACTTGTTCTTTCATTGTATGTCTTTAAGTAGCTTGGGGTGGTATCTACAATCGCACAGGAGTTGTCGTTTCCGGTTCCCAGAAATCACTGGGAAATACAATTACGAGGATCTGGAGCCCGATCGCGATATGGTGATGCGAACAAACAAATTTATCTAAGACATTTTCTCAATGGTCGTGCGGTGTACCCCGCAACTCGTTCGCCATACTGCATTCCGGAAGCCGAGTAAACACGAAAGGCTACCATAATGCACACTACGCATCAAGTGTTTGCATTATGTTTTTCACTGTGATCGTGCATAATTAGGCCAAAAAAAGTTCTACTTCCGGTTTCCCTACCTACCCTATTCTGAGATGTTTTTATGGAAAAAATGAGGAAAAAACACCCCAAAACCATCAATTTTACCTTTTACCCTTGACTGCACGCACACGCCTCTATATGATCGTGCACACACACACAAAATTGGCAAAAAAAAAACAATTCCCTACCTACCTACCCTATTTTCGAATGCCATGTAATCGGAAGCAGAACTATTTTTTTTTTTGGCCTTAATTGTACCTTGTACTTGAAGTTGTACTTTGTACGTCATAACAACCATCCTCATGCGAGTATAACCTGATAACTGGCGGCTTGATGAGGGTGGTACTGGTACATGTTCTACATGTTCTAGTGGGACTTGTTTACTTTTGAAACTAGATGTAAACGTTGCACAAATTAAGGTTGAATGGGGTAATGTGTTCCACATATCAACCGATTCAGAAAAGAAGCTGATGTGCCCGCATGCTGTGGATTTTGGTGAGAAATTTGTCTGAACAATGTAACTTATTATTGGAGGGGAAAAACACTTTCGGGAAAAAAATATACAACATAAAAAAGGCGATGTGCAGCTTAGTTCTAGGCTCGCCTGCTCATGACATGGGAGATTCCCAAGTATGCCTTTTGGTAGAATCTACGAGCGAATCTCCCTGGTACGGCCAGTATCACAACTCCAGTGGTAACAAATACCAAGAGCATTGTTTTGTTATTTAGTCAACCGGTACATATGATTAACCCTCCTACACTCAGTGACAATCTGTCACTGGTAACCCTATCTATGTCTGTAAACTGGCCTGGCCTCATATTGGTACAATTGACAGGTTAAAATGGCTGCTACACAACCTGTAGCATTATTAATAGTCAACTAATCTATCAAACCACTTAAACGCACTGTCTTTGGCAGTTTTACGGTGTAGCCTAATCCTGGGTATGTGTAGTACTTGGTGACCAGCCTGTACAAAAGCTACCGAGAGAGTTCCAGTTCGGGGTTTTTGATAGTTAGTGACAGTTATAAGTATAGGAGTTAAAGCATTGTTTTGGAGCCCTATAATTTATGTTATTTTATTTTATAAATTCATTCATTTCCCTGTAAAATTCACCTTTAACATTTGTTATTATTTGCCATATTGTGCTTTCGCGTCGCTTATTATCATTTTCTTTTTCATTTAAAATTTACTTTTAGTTTAACTATTTTGTTACGTTATTTTTATGTATGTATGTTTTTTATTTAGCTTTCATACTGTCTTTGTTTATAATCGTTCTTGACATCCTGTATCTTCTTTGTTGTTTATGTTCAGGAGACTCAAACTCGACCAGCTGTGCTTTCTGTGGGTCCCCTGCATCTCTTGGTGGTGTTATTCCAATGTTATTCTTATCTTTATATTCTAAAATGCATGAATCATAGTAAATTCTAAGTATAAACTGTATTCTTTCATGCCTTGAGATGAAATAAAGTAAAGTAAAAAAATAAATAAATAAATAAAACAAATTAAGAACGGTCGTCTTTGAGCTACAGCCTAGTAGATAGCGAGATGAGCTATATCCACAAAGATCCCTGGTCGAATCCACGTCGTCTCTGCTCATTTTCATCGGCTATTTTTCTTCTCTGAGTTTATCGTCGAGATACTTTTCCCACCTCCATCAATGAACAAAAATTTGCAAAGGAAAACAGACCAAAATCGCCATCAATATTTCAGGGAAAAAAGTTGATTTATTCCTCATATTCAAAACACAAAATCTGACTGTAAAAATAATGTTTCAGTCTTGACCCAAATGATTGAAGTCTCATTTGTATTTGAAGGCCTGTGCGTAATCTAACTCGGCTCCAAAGCTTCCAATGATACTTGATGGACAGCTATAATAAAAAAATATATATTTTAGGAACTTCATTGATGTACTTCATTGATGTATTTAAATTTGTTTGCTTGGAAAAAATGTTGCAACCTGACACCACTTCCGCGATTGTGTACAAATTTCATGATTAACTGTTTCGAAAGCCTTTGAAAGGTCAAAAAATACCAATTGAAAATTCACCATTATCTATGGCTTTGAGCAATTCATGAACAACATACGACTTCATAATGAACATGGCTCTCCGAACTAAATCTGTATTTACTTTCTCTTTTTGGACTGATGACTGCCACAATGCTGTCCGTGCCCTGATTCTTTCAAAACTGGACTACTGCAGCTGCCTTCTTAATATAGTCTCTAAGAAAGAAATATCTCGCCTTCAGAGACTTCAAAACAGATGTGCAAGGCTTATCTTTCCGACCCCCAAACACACCCATACCTCTCCTCTGCTCAAACAACTACACTGGCTCCCAGTCGCCCAACAAATTCAGTTTCGCACACTGGTTCACACATACAAGTCACTTAACACTCTGCACCAGATTATCTTTGTTCTCTTCTCAAAATCCAAAAGAGTTCTTACTCCCTTCGTTCTTCTGCTTGTGAGTCTCTTGTCATCCCCAAGTCACGTAAACTGGCTGGTGACAGGGCCTTCTCTGTTGCCGCCGCCCGGCTATGGAACAACCTGCCCATCTCCATCAGAAACTCATGCAGTGTCTTTTCCTTCAAAAAGGCTCTCAAGACCTACCTTTTCCCCCAAACGTAGCTGCATGTCCTTCTTTTGTTGTTGTTTTTGTCTTCTTTTCCTCTTTCTTCTTTTCTAGCGCCTTGTATCCTTTGGTAATTTGGCGCTATACAAATCCAGTTATTATTATTATTATTATTATTATAAAACCAGAAATAACTTGTACGTGTACATAAAATGTACACTGAAATTTGATACATTTTTGTTTTCAACAAAATCATTGGTTGTACTTGAAAGGTTAAATTTTCGTGATCCTTTGTTCATAACTTAACTGGGCTGTGTCTAATGAAATAGTTATCAGCCCGACCACTCTGCGTTTGTAACTCAACAAACGCCTTGACCTCTAGTTTTTGGGGTTTTTTTGTATTTTTTTTTAGTTCCACGATTTGACCTTGGTGATATGTATGTGGCATATTTTCGAGTGGTATAATAGGGGTGTAAGTGGCGCCACCAACGTCAAAATAGCCCCCCCCCCCCCACCAAAACCCCAATTTTGTTCTGCGGCCAAAAATTTTGGGCAAAACTTCTAAAAACAAAAAATTAATTGTGAGTTCCCCCGCCTAAAGCCAAATCCTGGGTGCGCCACTGAATATTTACTATAAAACACTTACTTCGAAATCCATTTTTGAGGATTACAGCGAAAACAAATGTTTGTATATTACCTTTACATGTAAGTCTTCTTTGATCAAGCTTTGTGTTTTCTTTTCAAATTCTTCAGATTTTGACAAAGCTGTGAGGAAGACAGAATATCCAAGATGGCTGGCAAACGGTGTATCGGTATGGGATGTCTCAAGCGTCTGGTGCTCCTCTTCAACCTCCTGCTCTTTGTAAGTTGATGTTTATCACAGGACTCCCAAAAACGGTTGTCCGACGTCCCGGGACAACCAAAAGTTCCAGGATGCCAGCCCGATGGGCAACCACTTTTTTCACCGATTCTCACACATTTTTACTCTTCATTTAAGTCCATGGGAATTTTTTTAAGTTCCAGAATCCTATACAATGTGCACAGCGTCGAACAATAATATCAACATTTTGTACTAAGCTGCTGCGCTATCACCATTTTGCAAGCGTGCGTGCACGGTGTACGGTGCCCACCGCTTTGCACCGCGCCGGTGTAGAGTGGTCCAGTCGGATCCAGGAAACGGCAAATGTCATTTAGCTGGTAATTAAAGCAATCATTTCATTAGACAATTTAGCGGCTATTTCACTGGCCACTTTAGTAGCCATTTTCACCGGTCATTGTACTTACCATTTTAGCAGCCATTTCAAATACCAATTTAGCATGCAAAGTGGCAGCCACATATCTTGGCAGCTATTTCACAAGCCAATCTAGCAGACACTTTAGCAGCCACTTTCCCAGCTAATTTAGCAGCCATTTCATCAGTCAGGTTAGCCGCCATTTCATCAGCCAGTATACCAGTCAAAACACCAGCCACATATTATTTACCTTCTTTTTTACCATCCACAGCTCTCGGGCTGTGCCATTCTGGCCCTGGGTATCATCCTTCGTATGAAAGAGGGTCGCTTTTTCCCGCTGGCTCCAGACCTGCCGTTGATCCGGAACGCCGCTAATATTTGCATTGCAGCCGGTTTCATCGTCATACTTATGCCCAGCGTGGGATGCTGCGGTGCATACAAGGAAAGCACTTGCCTGCTCAAAATGGTGAGTAACACCAATTTCAGGTTAGTTCGAAGAGTGGAGGTGGATTTGTTCAGTGCGAAGCGAATTCGTCAGGGTAATGGCAAATGTCAAAATGAAAATTCAGTTGACCTAAAATTAGCTTCGTTTTCACGTGATGTAGTGACGTGTACAGTAGTGACCATTAAAAAAAAGTCTTCAAAACCATATGTTAATTTGAATGAGCATTTCAAAATAGGATATAAACTTCCACACAACCATGCTTAAAAGTTTGGCGATTTTGTATTATTCTTGCAAGAACCGAGTGAGAACGAATTTCAGGGGGCAACATTTTGACTCTCAAAAAATTAGCTATTGCGTGCTAGTTGTGAGCTGCCGCACAGCATTTCGCATTCTGTGGACATGCGAGAAACATTTTGTAATGGTGCTGTGTGTATTATGACGTACACAACATACATGTACGGTAGCCCTACACTGAATGCACACGGCTGGAAATGCGTATGCGTATTATATGCCACCAAATGTCCACCGCATCCGATGTAAACAATCAGGTTTTTTCGTCTTTTCTCGGGAACTGCAAGACATTGGGTTATTTTCCTTTCAACCAGACTTTTGATAAGTAAGTAATAGGATAAGTAATCAAATCCAAAACATCAAGTTTTTTTTTTGGGGGGGGGGGGGGGGAATTCAGGCCCTTATGCCCCTCAGGGCGTTATGCCCCTTTAAGGAGATGTCTCATTATACCTCGGTCATTAATTCCCGTTTCCTTTCTCTCCTTGTAGTTTTTCCTCTTCCTGCTGCTGATCTTCCTTCTGGAGGTTGTCGCTGTCATCCTTGCTTTCGTCTACCGAAGACAGGTCGAGACGGTAGTTACTGACGACCTGATGATCAAAGGTCTGAAAAATTATGGCAAAGATGGCGAGGCATGGCTTACCTTTGCCTGGGATAGGCTCCAGACTGAGGTAAGGCTCGATGGGCACCTTAGTGAAAACCACAGGACGCTTATTGACCACTTTCAGAAGGCTCCCTGAACGCCATATTTATTCGCGTAAGGGATTAAGAAAAAAAGAAAGAAAGAAAACGAGTGGCGAATCATTTTATGTTAATTTAATGTATATTTATTATTTTACAAAGGGCGTCAATTTTTGCCTGGCCGGTGATTTCTCCCTTCGCTTAATTGGCCCCCCTTTAGAAAAAATCCTGGCAACGCCCATCGCATGAGCGTCAGGCGTCGTTGGCAATGTGCTGAAACTTTGCTCAACGGTAACAGAAAGTCGGGGGACCACTGAATACATTACTTAAGGTGCCTGATGCTCACATAGAGATGTTATGGTCTGTGCAGATATAAAATTCAATTAGTTAAAAAGAAAATAGAAATAAATCGACGACGTCATCACACCGGAAGTTTTAATGAAAAGACCTTTTAATCATACACAAATTGCTAAAAAAATCATTCGTGACAGATATAATCAAAATGTCGCTATAAATAGCACAGTTAACACAGCTATTGAGCTTTTTGGTAATGACGTCACGATAACGTCACCAGGAATCATATTACAAGCAATCAAAGATTTTCAGATTTAATCTTTGAAAATCAGTATAAAATCAACTGTTACAGATTTGATTTTGTTATTTGTGGCAATCGATACAATATTGCAGGGTCTTCTTTTTTGGTAAAAAGTGCAAAATCACATGACCCTTCCTCCCGGTCAAAACCGAAAGTGCCTTATTATTTGAAATTGGCAGAAGATGCGAACTTGCTTTCAACGATGTAAGTCTCTGCCTAGGCAGTACTGTACAAAAATATTGCAGGTGACGTCATCAAATGTTAGAGCGCCCTCTGGCAGCATGTTGATAAAGTCAAACATGCATATTGAGTTCATGTGTGTGGCGAATTTTTGCAGTCATCACTAGCCCAACACCGTGTGGTTGTTCCTACAACCTCTAGTTATTATATTATTTTATCTTTTTTAATTATTTTTTTTAAGTCTGAGTGTTGTGGTGTGAATGGCTTACGCGACTGGGCAGACAACAACGATGACTTCATATTGAACCAAACCCCAGATAGTTGCTGTTCATCGTATACAGAGGGATGTGGTATATCAAATGTTATTGAAAAGTTCCAAGAGGTAGGTTTAGTTTGGAATAATCTGGCCCGCCCCGTTGCACCAGATTTCCGCTGAGCAAATGAGACCCTATAACTGTGACATTAAATGGGTAAAAAGAGCAGTTTATTTGCTCAATCCAAAAAGGGAGATTGTTAAAATGTGAGTTTAGAAGAGAGGCAGCATACACTTTGAAGATCTTGGACTTTTATTTTTCGTACGCACAAAGCGATATTATTACGATGGTTTCAATTGTGTACAGAAACATATGGCCTTTACAGTAGAGCGACTGTGATCCAATGGTTACCGTGTTCGACTCACTTGCCGCGGCACGTGGGTTCGAACCCGGACGGGGAACATGGTGCTGGTGTTCTTGGGCAAGACACTTTACTACAATTGCCTCTCTCCACCCAGGAGTATAAATGGGTACCTGTGAAGGTAGAGACCAGATTGCGCTGATCTTGAGCTGCTGCAGAACTGGTCTCATTGCCTGATGAACAGGGGTAATAATCGTGAAGCGCTTTGAGACCTTGGTATAAAGTACTATAATATTAGTAGTAGTAGTAGTAGCAGCTTGAAAACAGCACCTTTCTCTTTTAGTTTCCCCTTCTTGCATTCAGAAAAAAAAATAAAGATTTAGATTTCATCTTTCACGGCTTCCGTTCTAGAAAAAAATGTATACGTGGTAGGACTGGGCTGTTACTAGTTCCGGTTGCGATAACTAGAGCCGTGGCGATGTGTTTCTCGATGCCAAACTGCAATGGGAAACCATTGCAGGCTCTCCAAAGTTGAATTCACTTCTCATCTCATTGGTAAATTTCACTGTGAATGCTTCCTGCTGGCCAAGTTTGTGTGGCATTTGCATTCACATTCACGTGAGGTCGGAACTGGCCCTTTACTAACTTTGTCTCGTTACTTTTCGCCTTTCGTCCAAGGATGAATTTGTCAGGATTCTGATTTTAGGATTTTGTAGAGAATCCTGTTTCAATGCTGGACTGGAATTTCTGAGGTTTTATTATTTAGGTTTTTTTCCTCTCAATGTAATGTCAAATAACGGTGGTGCTATATAGCGCTTTAAATCTAAGGTTTCAAAGCGTTTTGCAATTATTGTCCCTATTCATCAGGAATGATACCATTTTTCTGCGGCAGCTTCAGATCAGTGCAGTCAGGTCTCTTCCTTCACAGCTACCCATTTATACTCCTGGGTGGAGAGAGGCAATCGAAGTAAAGCGTCTTGCCCAAGAACACAAGCATCGTGTTCCTCGGCAGGGTTCGAACTTACGTACCACGGCACGTGAGTCGAACACCATTACCATTGGACCACAGCGCCTCCCTAACATGAAAGAAATGGGTATTTTGAAGGGGTATACCTTTAGGGAATTGACCCTACATTGCTGTGGGGGCTGAGCAATCTTCAAACCCCGTGCTGGTTAATTATTTCGTATATATTAATTCTCCCACTCTCACAACCTGTCGGTCTGAATGGAATCATTTCTTTGCTTCTCAAGGGTTGTCAAAAAGCACTGATCAAGCAACTGGGAGATTCCATCTACTACATCGTTGCAGGATGCATTGCTTCCGGTGTATGCCAGGTATGTTATTAGGGCCCCCGTCTCAATTCATATCTGGGACGAGTTCCGAACAACTTCCGGGCATTGTGTGGTATAAGTTGCAGGATTCTGAACCAAAGTTAGTCCTGCAATCATTTGACAATGAAGTTGTAAATATTGATGAGACAAGCAGTTGTTGACGAAATTTAACAGAAACATGTCCGGGACCAGTGTAGAGCTTCTATTGGAGACTAAGTGAATGACTCTACCCAAAGCGTGTCCGGAACTCGTCCTGGATATGACTTGAGACTGGCCCTTGACACCCATCTCGTTCAATATCTGGGATTGGGCTTTGCCGTGCCTGTCTTTACGGGGGAGACAGCTTTGCAGCCTTGCAAATCAACTTGTGAACATGTACCAGAGTTGTATACGAGTTGCTGATTTTTGTGACTCGAGTCGAGTCATTTTAAAGAAGTGACGCGAGCCGAGTCGAGTCATTAGGTCAACAAGGTCGAGTCAAGTCGGGCCGAGTCACAGTATGTAGTCGTATCGAGTCGAGTCGAGTCAAATATTTAGCTCGATTAAATTCGAGTCACGAATATTTGAAGACTACAATAACAAATAAAGACAAGAGATTAAGTCATTTGTATCACTAACAGTTAAAAAAGAAGTGAAACTTCGGTCTTACAGGCTCTTATCTGGTTTGACTTCAGATCTAGAATTTTTTCCGCTGATAACTGACAGCATCACAACCAAATTGCATTAAACCAAACTGTTTCTGATTATTTAAAAGTGGGCATGTTTATATTTAATTGTTAAAAGGATGGCATAAATTTAGACGGCGTTCGAATCCAAGAGCTTAATAAGAAACCACACGTTGTTTGTTTGTACAAGCGGCCGCTGTACCGTACTGTATTCGCAAAGTGACGTGAACATAATGTGTGCAAATATTTTTCGCAAAGTTTTGCTTTTATTTTTGGGACTCGTGTATGTCTTATTAGCCTTCGCTCGAGTCGAGTCGATTTTTCTGATGAGGGACTCGAGTCGAGTCATTGGCTCGCAGTGACTTGAGTCGAGTCGAGTCATTTACCCTTAGGGACTCGAGTCGAGGCGAGTCATCAAAAATTGTGACTCGCGTCGGACTCGAGTCGAGTCATTGACTTGAGTCATTACAACTCTGACATGCACAGCCAGGGTACTTTTTCCTTTTATCCCTCTTCTGTAGAATGTCCCTTGTCGGGTACGGTCAGACCAAGACTGACTTGTGGGGTACCATTCTTCCCTTGGTAATAATAATATTACCAGAGTCTTATATAGCGCACGTATCTACCAACAATTAGGCACTCAAGGCACTGGAAATTATGTCTATTATTAAAGGCACCCCGGCCACAAGTGTATACTGGAAATCGTGTCCTTGTGGAGTAATGTCTTTGTTCTCGTGTACTAAAGTTTTATTATTGAAAGTATGGCATGAGCCCCTCCCTCCCCCCAGGACAACAAAGAATCTGTTGTTATCCCTCTGTCTGTCTGTCTGTCCTTGGCGTGTATTTGATAGCAGTATTTTTCTTTGTTTTTTTCAATATCCACAGATCTTGGGAATGGTGTTTACTATGATGCTGTACTATGACATCAAGCGTGAAACCAGAAGCTATGGTGAATGGGCATAGCCCCAATAATTATGCCAAAGGATTGTGCATGAAAAGCATGAAACTTCACATGTTAGTTCTTCATGCCCAAAAGAACATTTTCAGATATGGAGGCATTTCATATTTGACCTCTGGTGACCTTTGAGAGGTCAATGGCTTTTACATACTCTATTCATGACTTTTGTTCTTCAAAACTTCACTTTCCTATGACCCAAGTCTATCTCATAGGTCTTCATACCATGAAAATAATTATCAGATGTGGAGACAATTCATCTTTGACCTCCGGTGACCTTTGAGTGGTCATGACCATTGTAATTAAACCTCCTTATGGCTATTTGTAAGATTGATTCTTTAAACCCCATCATTTTTTTCACGATTCATGTCTTAATTAAAGGTGTTCATGTCTTAATTAAAGGTGTTCATGCTATAAAAAGATTTTTCACATATAGGCCATTTCATATTCAACCTCTGGTGACCTTACGAGAGGTCATGACCTTTGTAAAACCATAGTCTACCTATGGATATTAATAAGATCTACACAATTGCAAATGCCACTTTTTTGTATGAAGACTTCATCACATGCCAAGTTTCATGCTTTTATCACAAAATGCACAGTTTTGTATAAAACATTGTTAATCACCCTGAAATATCATAAGGAATTTTGAAAATTTACATTTTTTTTCTGAAATATATAATACCTACTGAAAGTACTAAGCTGTTAAAGAGTACTATTAAGCAAAATTATTTAGCAAATTTACTTAGCAGGTTTTGACCGGAGTGGAGCGCTGTGTGGCCTCGTGGTTAAGGGCACTGGATTCGTGGCCTGTGGATAAAGCTGCAGGTTGTGGGTTCGAGTCCAGCCCGGGGTCATGGTGCGTGTGCCCTTGGACAAGGCACTTTGTCACTCATTGCTTCTCTCCACCCAGGAGTAAAATGGTACCTGTGAGGGCAGAGATGGTTATATTGTGATTGAATAAGCTTGCTTGCGCTTAACAGGCAGCATCGAGTTGTATACTCCCCAGGGAACTGAGATGGTATTTGGAATGTTTATTTGGCCCAGTGATCAGGGGTAATAATAATACTGTAAGCGCTGTGATTTAGTTTACTAATAAAAGCGTTCTTAAGTGCCGATTATTATTATTATTATTAGTCCTTCTTAGCATGCAAGCAGTATAGTATTGTGGCTGCTAACCGGATAAGCCAAAGTCTCTCTTACCTTACAAATTTGTCTAATGAGCAGCTGTGAGTACTATACAGGGTGACGGAGACAGGATGATCTGGACCCAAATTAAAGACAATGTTAAAAATGTGTAGCAAGTATCAAAACAAGTGAAAATAAGATATGTTATATGCTGGTATTTTGGACATGTTTGGTGAAAGTTTCAACAACTTTACTGAAATCGCGTTCTGATGTGAAGCAGTGTAATAACAAATAAAAACCTAGTCATGGTAGCTGACTCACTTGAAGTTATCGACACATTAAAAAAAAAGGCAAAACCAATTCCGTGTGCAGACTGGGAAATGAGCCACTTCGATAAAAATGGCATAACTCCTCACCACAGCCACTAATTTGATAAATTCTAATTTCCTGTGAAAGACAAGGTAATAACCATTAATATGAGTCACTCAGATTTTTCTCAATATACTCTATTTGCCACACACACAAAAATTGTGAAATTGGGTCCAGATCATTCGGACTCCCCTGTACTAACTTTGATGTCATGTCTGATTAGCCGCTGCACCAAGTTTTGCCACATTTTTATTTTCAAAGTGAAAAGAATGCCTTGAAAAGAACTCTTTCTTGTACAGATTTGTATTATATTCCTGAAAGTACCATTAGGGATACACCTTATAGTTATTTTTTCGATAATAGGGAGACACCGGTCATTACCCCAATTTAGAGGCAAACTTTAGCAAAATTGTGCCGTCGCAATTAGGTTATATTTGTTGCTCGTGGTCTAATTAGTAAAAATACCGAAATTGGTGGAAAAAGGACAAGGGAATATTGGGTTAGGGCACATTTAAGTTGGAAAAAAATTGTGCACAAGTCTATTGGAAAGTGAAAGTCTCCCTAATGACCCATTCCCGGTTATTATATTCTTTGTTATTATAACCCGATCTTGGATGTTTAAACATTTTCAAGGATAATAAACATTTTGCCCAATTCCGTTTTCAAAATCACTCTGATGATTAAGCATCGTTTAAATCATTCCTTTTTGTGTAAATGTTGTCTCATGTGCATGCCATACTCTGCTAGACTCCCACACCAGTCGCTTTGGTTTAGCACTATCGTCTGTTGATGATAGAAACGTACTGAATGCACGAGCACTGTAAAGTCTTGGAAGGAGTCTATGCAATTTATGGATACTACTTACATGTATACACGAGGTGAAACTCGAGTGAAAAATGTATGAATCTGAAAATGATACATTTATTGATCTTTATTATCCTGAAAAACTGACAAAATTGACAATTACTGATTGAGAATACTCTTTTCCTCCTTTTTACGAAAAAAAATATTCATTTTTATCATTGGAATTTGATTGTCTTATATAAAACACGTTCACATTTTCATAAAAGCCGATTCATAGACGTACCTTGTTTATTGGAATTGTACTGGTTTAGTGGTTTTTGCTTTCTGTAACTTTGTTGTATTTTGAAAACGAATTGTCCACAAGTTTGCACAATATGTCTTGGGCTGAAATTTTGAAATTAAACATTGTTAGCACAGTACAGTCATGCGATATCTTCATCTCAAGACGTCATGGAAGCTGATGTCAGTGTGGAATATATTTGCATGTATGAATATTAAATTAAAACCAAAACTTTAAAAAGTTGTACTTTTCAGCATAATTGCAGGAGGTTTTCTAGTGTGAATATCACCCCTTGTCAAATGGAGCCGTCTCCAAAACATGACATCGTCTGATATACATTTGGTGAAACTGTTGATTGGTCAATTTGGCTGCCATGTTTTTGTAATACAACAAAGGGTTACGGAAAACCGGATAGAAGGCGCCCGCTGAAAGGTCAGAATCTCGAGGTCAAGACGCAGTCTTGTTTTGCATAATTCATCACCGAATCTGCTCGCATATCATAAACCCTTGCTGTGTAAGAGGATATTCCATAGGGTAGATATTTTCCTCAACGAAAATGTACTTTGGATTGTTGAATTGAAGCAGCTTGTTGACAAACCGATAAGCAGTGAATGTTGGGTTGTATAGAATAATGATAAAATAGTCGGTAGATTTACTTGCTAGGAATAAATTGTGAGGTTACGGAAGACGGATATAAGTGCCAGTCGATAAGGGATGAATGCATTTGGCGGCCGCCACTTAATATCTTGCGTCAGCCACTTAATATCTCGCGGTCGCCACTTCATATATGGTGGCCGCCACTTATTTATCTTGCGGCTGCCACTTAATATCTGGCGTCAGCCACTTAAAATCTCGTGGTCGCCACTTAATATATGGCGGCCGCCACTTCAATATCTGGCGGCAGTTGTGGACGCCAGGAGATTCAGTCCGCCAGACAACTTCGCCTGGCTCTTGTCTAAGATATTGTGTCTCCCGCGTCAGTTTATCCTAGGCTACTTTTGTCTGCCTTGCAGAACGGAGATTTATATACCCACGTAATTATGATGAATGTAATGAATCACTCAATCAATTTGTTAAGCTCATTGTATTAGAAATAATATACAGAATATTTAATTTATTGTTAATAAGGTAATGTTTCGATTACAAAAACCGAGTACGGCCTATGTAACCTGACGTTGAGCGATTTTTCCAGATGCGGTACAATACCTGACGAGTCACAGTGAGCAAAGAAATCTGCAAATCAGGAACCAGCAGAAAAAAAAGCAAGTAGTTATAATTAATGTCGATTGAAACTGCCCATACGATAGAAAGTATCCTGGATTTAATAATATGAAATTCTGATGAAAAGCTTTACAAAACCTCTCAGTGGGGAAATTGCCAAACCCCGACAGCCATCAAGTACTCCGACTCTGCCCTCATCAGCAAGATAGACATGATTAAAGCAAAATACCTTGCTTGCGGACACAACGATAATCATTCTTTGGCTGAATTTAAATCAATCTTTAGAACTCTTCCATCGAGTCAAACTCCGTCAACAATAGGACTACAGACCCAAGGACTAGGAGGCTTGGAAGATGCCGACAATTCCCCCAACCCCGATGGATAACCATGTTCCGATTGTGCTGGTCCAGGACGGCCAGCCTGATGTCCTTTTTGTACTGTTATCACCTACTCACTGATCTTCACTTAAATGAAATAAGTTGTAATGCTTGGATAGTGCTTTCCATCGTACCAACAATCTCAAAGCATTATTATTCCCCGTTCATCAGGCCTCGCGGCAGCTGATACTATCATCGCACATTCCGATCTCTAACCTCACAGGGTTATAAACCGTTCATACTCTTGGGTGGAGCGAGGCAATTGGAGTTAAGTTGGTCTTGCCCAAAGGCACAAACACCATGCTCCTGGCAGGGTTCAAACCCATGCACCATCGTACAAGAGTCAAACACCATAACCACTGGATCATGGCATTCACTTGTGAATTTGAATTTGCTGGATCTCTAGGCCTACAGTCAACCTTGAACCTTTCTCACTGACTGATAATTTGTTGAATGGTGCGATGACAATGGTGCGATGACTTATTTTTGACTTTCGTAAAAAAAAAATGATGCTGGACCTGTTAACAAGTGGAAAATTTCACCGAGTACAAGAATTTTGGGACAGTCATTCATAAAAGGCTTCATTTTTTTTCAGGAAGTTAAGTTCTTTTAATGTCCATGATTAAATTTTGCATCTATTCTACCAAAGCTGCACTAAAAATATTAAAGTGGTCCGGAGGAAAAACAGGTAAACGAAATTGTTGAACAAACTATCTCACTTAACTGCAGATTTTAACTCGGGACCCAACTCATTCTCTCCATTCATCTTTACACATACTCCGATCAGGAAGATTTGGTGCTCTCCCCACTCACACAAATTGGTTCAGATATTAATTTTACCTAGTGCCATTCATATTTACAATTCTACTTTTATCAGATAAATATTGTTTGCAATGTTTCAATAAGTCAGATATCTTTTTAAATTTATAACTTAGCACATCGGTACGCATGCAGATTTGAGTTTGTGTTTACAATAGCAGCTTTTTTACATAGATATTTACTTTCTTTTTTCATTTTGAATGATTTTTCCAAAGTAGGGGATTCATACTGTTTTATACTTCTCTTTTCCCCCCGTAACTTTTCGCCTAATGTAAATTCATAAGTGTTTAAATACATGTATACTGTTTTTATGTGCACATTGAGAAGATCATGAATTTCACTACTTAAGTTTTTAATTGTGATAAAACAAAATATTATATTGAATTGAATTGACTTTCTCACTGACTGACTTGACTTTGGGCGAAATTAATTGACTCAGATGACACCCACAACGCCTTAGACCAATTTGGCCTGGGACCAGCTTTACAAGTCCGGATTAGTCTTGCTTCTTGATTCGTAATTGTTCCATGATAAATATTGGCCAAACAAGCTAGCTGGAAATATGCGAATTCAGTACCTCCCCGTCCTTACTCAAACAATGTCCAGGTACACTGTTGTTATGTACCTGCGATGGACCGGCATCCCATCCAGGCCAGGGAGAATAGACACAATCTCAGTCGTTTCGTCATACAAAGGAAACAGGAGATAAACACCGTCCTGATGGGCCATAATTTTCTAGCTCGTGACAGATTTTACTTTACTTTATTAATCAAATTAGGTTTTGCCCTTCACCGACGTATAAACACTGTATACTCAGTGTGTTACCTCCCGAGTGAAAGTTGGGGGAAAATGCGGTTTTTTGGACATCATCTAAGCTTAGCGAGCTATCTGCTGTTCGATGCAAAGTGCCAACTTATTCCAGTCAACTGCACCAGTGGCATCAAAATCATGGAAGACACTAATCTCATCCGGTATCTCTGAAGCATCTCGTAAGATGGGAATAATGACCCGACTGAAGTCCTTGCTCTTTCTTAACTGGAGAGCTTGATGCATGGAATAATCGCACTCGTGATTGAAGTCTTCATTATATATCAATAAAATGCTGGCACTGGATTTCATCAGTTCAATCTCACTCCTGATCCTGAATTTTCCAGCAATAACGTCCCTGTGACGAGTACACCCTTTCAACTTCCGGATTTCTTCCAATTCCACCAGCAGGTCGTATGACACCCAATCTCTCTGGTTCTTGGGATAGACAACGAAAAAGTCATACTCAAAGCTGGAGACCCTTGCTTTCTCAGGTGCTTTCCTAATGGGCTGCTCCTTCAACTCCCCAGAAGGCCTCATGATGGCTATTTTTGCCACGTCTTCAGCCAGAGATGTCATCTCGTGGTCAGCCTCAGCATTTTCGGATTTATTCTCAGGTGCATCAATGGAAGCAGAGGCACCAGCCAAAGTTTCATCAGGAATGATACCTGCGGCGACCTCTGTTTCTTCTTTCATCTGTCCTGCAACAACTCTCTTAGCCGAGTCATCGTGTTCGTCAACTACAGGTCTAGCAGCAGCAGTACCATGACCTTGTGCAACTCCTTGTGTCACGTCACTTGCTCTATGAAAGTAAGTTTTAGTCCAAGGCCCCTGCAGTTTTCCTCCGGTGTCAATAGTTGCTTTTGCAGGTGACACTGGTTCCTCAAACTTAAGTAAGGATGCCAGTTGCTTGAGTTCCTTAAACTTATCACAGTAAGCAGCCAGCTGTTGCAATTCGTCTGCATATTCTGATCTAAACTTACCAATACAAAATGAACGTATGTTTTTCTCGCCGTATTTAAGTACCGCGCTCCTCAGGGAGTAGGCAGTTTCAGCAAAGATGGACCTGTCCTCCGAAGATTTCTCTTCACGAAGAATGGTCAGGTAAACACTCAAGAGTTCATTGAAATTGCCAGTGTAAGTGCTTGTTGGGGGTTCACAGTCTGTTGCTTGCTTGAAGCATCCTATCGCTGAGCGCTTCTCTCCGATCTCAAACAGGCAGCGTCCTCGACTGAGATGTACCGCAATCATCTTATGGCCATCTTGACAATCTCCTGCTTTGGTGAAGTGCAGAAGGGCTTTCTCAATCAGGGACCTGATCTCACTGTCTTGCTCTGTGTGGTTCTTTGCAAGGAGGTAATAGACCTCTCCCAGGCGGGCCAAATCCCACGGGGTGACATGCATGGCCATGGCTTTCTCCAAGTCACTTTTGGCAAGCTGGAGAGCATTCCTAAGAAGACCCATCTTCGAGGCGTCTTGCCCTGCCTGCTTCACGTGATAATTGTAGTATTTGAGGTTGATCATTGCTCTGGTGGTGAACGCGTAGAAATTGAACTCAGTGCTATCCAGACTTATGGACTGCTCCAACAGTTCCAGGGGCTTCTGGTATTCCTTGTTGAGGGAATACAGGAAGTTGGCATAGCGAGCTAGGAGCCTTGCATTGTTGGGGGTGACTTCCATGGCTTTCAGCATGCACTTCTCAGGATCTTTCTTGTACTCCATCAGCTCCTTACGCACTTCTTTAGAAATCTTCCTGATTTTAAACGACCTGAAAATGTCAGCCAAGTGTCGCCAGCTATCCCACTGAAACTCGGGATCACCGGGAATCCGTTGGGTGATTTCATAGAACAAATTTACAGCAATGTCAATGTAGTCTTTTGCAGCATGCTTGTTCTCATAATAGAGACTGTCAAACAGCTTATGCGCGTTGGTGGCCATACATAATTTCCAGTCGTCTTTCTCAGCAGTCTTAACAGCTGTACCGCCAAGGTCCAGTGCCTTCCGGTACAAACCATTAGAATCCATGAATCTCTTTCCTTCGAGAGTGTCGCTATGGATGTCATAGGCATACGCATAAGCCTGTTCGGCCAGGCACCGGGCTTTGTTCAATTTCTGAGATTCAATCAACTCACTTTGATCTTGAGATCGGAGAAGGCGACTCAGCTCATCTTTGCAGTGTTCTGCCTCGGCCAGTCTGAAGAGCTTCTCCAAGACATACTGGAGGTCAGCTAGGGCGTTCAGGTTCTCCGGGTCTTTCTCCAGGACTGCGTGGAAGTAGCCAAGGGCCTCCTCATAGCGGTGAAGTCGGAGGGTCAGGAGACCCTGCAGGTTCAGGATAGCAAACTCCTCCGACCGGCCAGTTCGTACTCGAAGGAAGTGATTCAGATCTCTGACTTTAGTCTCCACCACAGCTTTGTCAATGTTAATGTCCTTGTTGATGGGAAGAGGCAACATGAACAGCCCTGGGGAGACGGTGGTGTCTGAGGATGCCATGTTACTGGTCCTTTCGTAATTTGCCGTTATGCCAGGCTGTTAAAAGAAAAAATCATTCAGACTTAGGAACTGTTTACTAGTTAACTGTTTACAGTGTACGTGGATTTCGTAATTTGCCGTTATGCCAGGCTGTTAAAAGAAAAAATAATTCAGACTTAGGAACTGTTTACTAGTTAACTGTTTACAGTGTACGTGGATTTCAGTTTCATTAAAATATCGAATAGAACAATTAATATTTTCTGACAATGTCTTCAGCTGTCGTCTTTTTAATTTCATGCCACAAATATTAGGATGAAGACGGAATTGACAGGCTAAACAGGGCGAGTCCAAAAAAGCAAACCCAAACCCCAAACAATATATTTCATATTTTAAAAAAAATATGTAGAACCAAAAATAATAATGACTGGAAAGCCAATTTCATAAGCCACTTTTAAATGAAGCAACTGAAGTTGCTCAATCCGTCCAAAGAATATCACCATTTATACGCAATGACCCTAAAACCTGTTTTGTCAAAAAAGCAGTGTATTGTGTATTCTGACTGTAACAACAAAGAAAATAACACAGAATACATGTTTTATAACAACTGTAGTAGTACACACTACCTTTATTAACAACCCAAACAATATGATTTATAAAATCCAATATTTTTAAAAGACGGACCTTCAATGTTGAATATCTGTAACTTTTAAACTGAGGTTTACTGGTGGTGTTTGAAGAAAATTGTGACGACGATTCTTGAAATCACATTTTTGGACGAAAGAGGTTTTAGGGTCATTGTGTTTAAATGGTGATATTCTTTGAACGGATTGAGCAAGTTCAGTATTTTTTTTCATCAAAAAGTAGCTTATTGAATTGGCTTTCCAGTCATTATTATGTTTGGTGCTACATAACCTATTAAATACGAAATATAATTTTGGAGGTTTGGGTTTCGCTTTTTTGACTCACCCTGTAATTGAGTCAATTTCGAAAGTCATTTCAAATACTTGAATTTCTCTCTATTTAGAATTTGAATATTCAGTAAAATACCGGAAGGAGCTGTTCAACGAAAGTAATAACTGCACAAATCTGTTCATAATCATAACAATATGATTTTATCTTCTGCTGTTATCAAGACATCATAAATTTAAGAAACAAATAAAGACAAATAGAAACAACTTTACCGACAAAAGGTTTGTTTATTGTTCTTTCAATCTGTTATTCAAAAATTCAAATAATAACAGTAACTGCATGAATATTCGAATACATGAAATGAATATTCAACACAGCTTCAACTACTTTTGGGGGTTAATTTGGGGGTTAAAATAGCAAAGGTCGATATCACTCTAGCAAGCAAAAAAGGTTTTCCAGACGGTTCGTGTGTCATTGTCAAATGTGAACTGCAGGATCTGTTCATGAAACAAGACGTGGGAAATTTGATTAAAAACAACTGAAATTGATTTAAATCAGTAATTTATATTAAAACAAATGTAAATTAAAGTATAACCAAAACTAAAAGTGTTACCCTGAGAAAACATTTCATGAATTTTTCTTCTCTAGGATTTACCATACCGAGCGATTTTCCTGTAGCTAATGAATAACCAGCGATCTTAAAACTTGATCATTTCAAATTGGACAAAACTGTAATGAAGTATTGTTGGCATCCTGCTGAGGACGACAAAAAGCAAGAATTTAGCATGAAAGAAAGATCATCTAGCCTGCACTCGTTACGTGCAACAGGTTTCTGGCTATATCGATAGAGGGCGCTGTTTCTTATTTTTTTTCTCAGAAAGAATTCTTGGCGATTTTTCCCAGATTTTCTCATTCCTAAGCAACCTGTGGATCGGGGAACAAGGCATTTTCGATAGAGTACTCCATAAGCCACATATCTGAGAGGTTTTATAAAAATATGGTTAACCAGATCGCCCTTATCAAAAACTAAAGCGTTTTAGTCCTCTCATCCCGATGGCGCACCCAGGATTTGGCTTGGGGGGGGGGGGCTCACAATTTTGTTTTCAAACTGTTTTCAGAATTTTTAGTTTTTGAAAAATTTGTAGCCAAAAATGTTTTGCCGCAGAAAAGAAAATTGGGGGGGGGACGGATTTTTTTGACATAAGTACGAGTGCCAATTACATACCACTCGAAAACAGGCCACATAAATTACTACCACGGCCGAATCATGGACCCAACAAATTTAACCCCATCCCCTCCCCCCCCAAAAAAAATAATTTAACAACCTCTTAGTCTTGGGGGAACCTCAAGCCCCCAAGGCGCCCCCCCCCCCCCCCAGTGCGTCACTGTCTCATCACTGTCTCGTCTTGTAACAGGAGCAAATGTGTAGCGTGACACACAAGGCTGTATTGGCTCTCATTTAACATGGGTCTTATTAATGGTGATAAACATATGACACCATGTTAAAGAAAAAAGAGCCATACAGTAATAAAGAGCCATACAGTAATAATGGACGTCTCCATTATGTATGTCCTTCACATTTGAGTCAAAATCTGAAGGGAGTTTGTCCCCCAAAAACATTTATGGTAATTTTCTCTGAGTCACAGGATCCTTTTTTACATGTTCATTTAATTCTTTTGATTTTCCCTGGTTATTAATCAGGTATGTTCCATTTTTAATATCAACTTTAACCAAAGGCCTGATTGTCAATATCCTCAAAATCTACTTTTCCGAACATATGACGAATAATTTCGCTCAAAATAGAGGGGGGGATCAAGTCCAGTGTGTGAGCCATCTAGAAGAACTGAAGATCTAGAACTGAACATGTTTTGGTACTCGAAGATGTCATTTTAAGTTACATTTACATCGTAGCAGGCACGGCCCCGGGGGGATGGGGGAGGGGGATTTATAACAACCCCCCCCCCCCTCTCTGCTCCAATTAGGTTTCCATGGAAATACATTAAAAATAATGTGACTCCCCCCCCCCCCAACCAAAAAATGATATTTGTACACTGTAGTGATATGATCATATGATCGACGGATTAGAACAGCGCCCCTATTGAAAGTATGGTACGAGCCCCCCCCCCCCCCCCCATTGATTTTAAGGAGGCCAGGTGTGACATGTCCCAAGAAAAAACACTGATCTACCTTTTAACATTGATTTCCTGATGAAAACCAACAACGGCCCCCCCCCCCCCAAAAAAAATTCCTGGATACGCCGCTGCGTAGCCCGACTGCATCTGGCCGTACGGTACTATCGCAAGCTCTGTAGTACGGCCAGACACCAAATGCTCCCCTGAACTCTGATCATGTAGCGATTTTCTCATCCAGGACAGACATTTCCAAGGTTCCTAGTTGTAGAGGAACTCATACCTTTTTGAAAAAAATGTTCTTTTATCCCAAAATCTTTATCCATATTGCCAAAAATACGACTTTCAGTCATCAACTCCCACAAATATCGTCCCGAATTGTTCCTCCATGCGATTTCAAAATGGCGGTTGTGTTGTAATTTATGCATTATGCGGGTGCGCTTGGGCAAGATTATGATTATGCATTGCAGTTCATGACGTTTGTCGGTCGCACGGCGCGGCTGGCCATACAAACACGAGGTCATGAACTGAACAATGCATATTCATAACCTTGCCAAAGTGCGCCCGCATAATGCATACATTACAATGCGGCCGCCATTTTGAAATCGCATGGAGGGACATTTTCGGGACGATATTCGTGGAAGATAATGACTGAAAGTCGTCTTTTGGCCAGATGGATGAAGATTTTGGGATAAAAGAATGTTTTTTTTCGAAAAGGTATGAGTTCCTCTACGACTAGTAATGTTAACTTTGGAAAGGTCTGTCCTGGATGAGAAGATAATTTCGATCAAAATCGGTAGCAAAATCGCCACATCCGAGTTGTCTGGCCGTACTACAGAGCTTGCAACAGTACGTACGGCCAGATGCAGTCGGGCTAGCCCTAGCCCCATAAATGTGGCCTATTTACTGGACTGCCTCCGTAAACATAGGCCACACATCCACATGTATAAAAATCGTGTTGACTTTGCCAAATTTTGATTTTCACATTTAGGCTTACTTTGTAGGGTTTTTTTGCTTTAGAAGCATTCTCACCCTCTATATAGGCTAATCAGAAAGTGCTGCCTTTTTCAGATGTCCATTTTTCGTGAAATTTCCAGATACATTTGCACACGTTTGCGTATCAAAATTTCAACATGAAATTTCACAAAAATTAGACATCTGAAAAAGGCAGCACTTTCTGATTAGCCTATATAGAGGGTGAGAATGCGACTAAAGCAAAAAAAACCTACAAAGTAAGCCTAAATGTGAAAATCAAAATTTGGCAAAGTCGACACGTTTTTTGTACATGTGGATGTGTGGCCTATGTTTACGGAGGCAGTCCAGTAAATAGGCCACATTTATGGGGCTAGGCTAGCCCCTGCGTAGCAAGTAGTCAGGTACATATACACCTGTACACGCTGAACCAGTGAATGATAAAATAAATATCACTACAGACTACAAACAACATGGAGGTAGAATAAGTATAGATGTATAAATTATACCTTCACAACCTTACCAGAATCACTGATGCTGTCGATGAGAGTCTACATCAATCCGAAATACTGACACTGACAGTTTTGTGTGTGGATTCCGCGAAACAGAAACGCCCCGATGCCTGTTTATTGCTCACATGGGGAATTCCCACATTGCAGAATGGACAGCGCCCTCTTGGGGTTGAGAAATCGGGTAGAGGGCGCCCTTTTGCACATACGCTGTGTTCCATACTGGGTGTACAAAATGCCAAATGTATTTTGCATGCCTGGATAGCTTAGTTAAGGTATGTCTCAGGGGAATTAAAGTTTCTAGCTATAGGTGCAATTATCAAAAACACTTCGTAGTACACATTGAATCGGGGCGGAGGGGCTGTCCCTCTTTTTTTATGCGCTGCACCGGCGTACTAATTTCTGTATCTGTATCTGTATCCGTTGCTCCAGCTAAACGGTAGAATCCGCATCCCGCTAGAGTTGGGGCGGCTATGCTGGAGCTAGTTAACTTGGGTTTTGGTTCCCTCCCCGATGACGTGGTCTACTAAGGCTTGTTTAAACTGGTTTAAGTCGGGTATGGTGATGATAGTGTTTGGCAGGTCGTTCCAAATGGGGATCGTTGATGGGTAGAAACTGGTGCTATAGAACTTGGATTTAGCGTTGGGTCGGTGGTATGAAAACTGGTGCGAGCTCCTAAGGGTTTTTGTTTTGGGCCTAAGGTCGTGTTTGACTTCAACGAGGTTGTGAGAGATCTTGTACATCATGGTTAGTCTAGCAATGGAGCGACGTGTTTCAAGTAGAGGCCAACCAAGCTGGTTCAACATATCTGTGACACTGGCAAGCCTGGTGAAGTTGTTACAACACATCCTGGCAGCGTATCTCTGGATACCTTCAAGTTGTTTGTTTTCTTCCTCAGTGAAGGTGGCCCAGCCGCAGGCACCATACTCTAGTTTGGGGCGGGCGAGAGACTGGTAAAGTTGGGATTTAACCTTTCTGCTACAGGATTTGAAGTTTCTTCTGATGATGCCAATGGTCTGCCTAGCGTTGTTGGTAATTTTGTTGATGTGAGACGACCAGCTACAGTCAGAACTCAGGATTAGGCCAAGATATGGGTGATTGGTAGTAGTTTGGAGAGGTCTCTGGTTGATTTTGTACGTGCTGATGAGTGGATCCTTTTTGGTGGTGATATGCATGACAAAACATTTGTCTGGATTGAATTTCATTTCCCATTCCCTCTCCCATCTGCACAGAGCATCCAAATCGTTTTGCAGGGATGTAGCGTCAGATGTTTCTTCTACTTCTCTGTAAAGTATGGCGTCATCAGCGAACAGTCTGATTTTCGAAGAAACATATGAAGGGATGTCATTAACGTAGAGGAGAAACATCAGGGGTCCCAAGACAGTGCCCTGCGGGACTCCAGATAAAACTTCAGCTGTTGTAGAACTTTTACCCTCCAGGACGACTTGCTGGGTACGTGTTGTAAGGAAAGTTGAGATCCACTTGTGCACATTACCGGTGATGCCATAGTGCCTCAGTTTGGTGAGAAGCCTCTGATGTGGGACGCGATCGAACGCTTTCGAGAAATCAAGTAATATTGCGTCAACCTGTTTGCCTTTCTCGATTGATTTAGCTATGTCATCAATGGTAATGAGGAGTTGAGTGTCACACCCTCTGCTTTTTCTAAACCCATGTTGGCAGTCTGTCAGGATCTGGTGCTGCTCAATGTGGAACATTATATGACGATGGATGACGTGCTCAAGACATTTACATACCACTGATGTTAGTTATATAGGGCGGTAGTTACTGGGGTCACTTTTACTGCCTTTTTTGAAGACAGGAGACACGTTGGCTGTAGTCCAGTCATCTGGGAGGTCACCAGATTTTAAGGATTGGTTAAACAGCGCTGCTAGTAGTGGTGCCAACTCCACGCTGCATTCCTTAAGGATTTTATTAGGAATGTTATCTGGTCCCGAAGCCTTGGAGGGGTTCAGATCACGAAGAAGTTTCTCGATACCCTCAGCCACGATCTCAAGTGATTCAATGTCTGGAACAGACTGCTGTAGGTTAGGGAGGTTGGATGTGTTTTCCTTGGTGAAAACTGATTTGAAGAAGGAGTTGAGAATGTTTGCCTTCCCAACTTGGTCTGAAACGGTGTCAGTGCCATTCTTCAGTGGATGGACGCCTACATTGTCAGTTCGCTTTGATTTGACATATTTCCAGAACTTTTTTGGGTTATGTTGGAGATCTTCCTCAAGCATACTGGAGATATATTGCTGGTGAGCTCTGTTGAGGTTTCTTTTATACATTTTCCGGGCGCTTCTGAACAGTTTGGAGTCCTCAGCAGAGTTAGTTTTCTTCTGTTTATTATACATACGTTGAAGCTTTCTGCTTTGACGACGGAGCGCAGGAGAAAACCATGGCAAGTTAAATCTCGTTGAGGAGTACTTGGATGGGATGAACTTTTCAGTAAGTGCGTTGAGGGTGTCCCTCAGAAGAATCCAATTTTCATTAACTGTCCTTAGATTCAATTCATGGAGAAAATTTTCACCAAAGTTCTTCAAATCATTACGGAGGTCTTCAAACTTCCCTTTTTTGTACAGGAAGAATTTGCGACGAACTGGTTTGGTAGTTACATCTCCAGCGTTAATCAGAATTTTCACCATGCTGTGATCTCCACAACCAAGAAGCACCCTGGTGGATTCAACGATGGTGGGGTTGTTTGTCATAAACAAGTCAAGAATACTTTCCTTCTGGGTGGGCTCAAGAACAAATTGGTCTAAGTTGAAGGAGTTACAGATGTCAACTAACTTCCTGCACTGAGCAGAAAACTGGGCGCCAACCTTAACCAACCTATCGTCCCAATTGATGTCTTTCAAGTTGAAATCTCCTCCCAGCCAAATGTCACCTTTTCCTTTGGTTAATTGATGGAGCTTTGAGAGAGATGTATCAAGTCTATCAATCGGTTCATGAGAGGAGTCTGGGTTGTAGAAAGCCCCCACGTACACCTTCTTCTTAGGTCCACATTCAACGCGAACCCAGATACATTCAGCGTCAGAATTTAATTCATCCACTAGATGACAGGAGAGGTTTTTGACAGCTATCAAGACACCCCCGTAGCCATCATTACGATCTTTTCTAAAGACAGCGTACTCTGGTGGGAAAAGCTCAGCATCAAGGATCTTTTCATTTAACCAAGTTTCTGTGCCAATAAGAATGTCCGGCGTATGTTCATGTAGGATACCCAAAAGTTCCGAAGCCTTATTTTTCAGACTTTGAAAGTTGATGTTAATGACAGTAAGCTTCTTCGCTCTGGTGGGTTTCTTAGACTTTGTTTTTGCTGTGTCACGTATGGGAGGATTTCTCTTCCTGGTTTTACAAGGCGGTTTGGGGGATGATGCAGCGAGGGGTTGTACATCACTCAAAGACTGGTCTGAGTCAAGTGGAGTAAAGGGATTTTCAGTTTCAAAATCAGTCACGATACTAAATAGCGAACCAGAAAAATTTGGATGACCACACCCATCACAAATCCATGAGGTACTACAATTAGCCAACAAGTTGTAAGTTTTACTACTCATGTTGATGCAAGCGGCATGATTCCATTTTTCACACTCTTCACATTGGATACCCTTCTCTGGATAATAGCCTACTTCCTCTCCACAAACACCACACGGTGCAGGGGGGTCATCAAGCGAAGAGTTGGATGGAGGGCCTGGGTTTAGGTTGACATCATTTCCAAGTCCGATCAACAAAACATGGGTCCAGGATAGGCCATGAGAGTTTTTCAGAGTTTTGATAAATTGTCTACGAGGCAGTAACGCAGTTGCAAAATAACTGGTGCTTGTTGTGCCAATATCGGGATCACATTCTGTCAGCCTTGTGTCTACGGTTGTACTTACAGTTTTGCAGATCCCATCACTAATACGTGCGAGAGTAAGCAGGAATCCAATCACAAAATAAGTAATGGTGAACTCCATGGTGGTTTAATCCAAGTCAAAAGCTGCAGAAGCGGTAGTAGGAAGTCCAAGTACAAACTTCGATGTCGGTCTATAAATTGCACAGTGTTTTTTAAAATGGCCGACTTCAAGATTCACTGTTTACACAGTTTACACAGTTGACTAAAAATGACGAGATTTGACGAAAATTCACACGAACGACGAACAATAAACCAATAAGCAGATCTTAAAAACATCAAAAGCGATAAAAGTGGGTTAAAAGACCTGGATGGCCAAAGGAAACGCCTAAAATCAAGGATAAAAAAGCTAAAAATCTCCCGCGAAATAAAAGTCGTCTAGCTCCGACACAGCGCCCTCTCTATGATTTGGCCCTATATTATCTAGAACTTTAATTAAACAATCGTCCAACTGGCCTGAGATTCAGTTCCTCTTTACATTTGTACAATGCAACAATCTAGAATGTCCATCTGTGCCAAGAATATTCCTAGTAAATCTAACGGAAGCGGTTTTGGAGCCTACTCATTAATCCAGCAACCAAATTAAGGCCCATACCACTTGAAGCCCTTATATCGACGGGGATTCGGGAAGCCTTCACACAGTGCTTGTCGCCAGAAATTGTTGTGTCCTTTGGGGTAACTTTACAACTCACGTACATACTTTGATAACTTGGAACCAAAATGGACAATTTAAATTAGTAGTTCGTTTTGTTATTCAAGGTAGCGCGCGCAAGCATTGGCACGACGCACACGCGCGCGCGCGGTTGCTATAATTCATCGGATCAGTGCGCGACATCGCGTATAGCTGCAATTCAAAACAATTCAAAATATGATTCAGCAACTTTTGATTTAAAATTGAGATCCTAGAATGCTGTTTTGCTCGGAATATATAGCTGAAGCTTAGCTGAAACTTCATCAGGTTTAGTTGTTCAGTATCCTTCATTAGATTTTGAACACTTTTGTTGTTTCAAACGAACAAAATGCACAAATTACAAATGATGGACTACATCTTTAAGTGCAAGAATCATTCGAATCACTTTTAAGTTCCGGATTTTTAAACACAACCACTCTTTTAACGTTCTGTCCAAGGATCACAATAACGTTGATAACTCAAAACTATCACTTGAACAAGAGAAAGAAAGTACTGGAACTTTCCAAACAAACGCGCGCGCACGCTTGCGCATTGACAAACTTTTACATTAATAGTCTGCTAGTCTTAGTTCAAGTCCATACACAACACTGTGGAAAATATCTTTAGGGAGCAGTGGCGTATCCAGCGGGAAGGGTTGTGGGGGGGGGGGTAAAGCAGGTGAAGGCTTTCCTCATTTCGGTGATATTTAGCATTTTGTAGGAAATGAAAGCATCAGCACTTCAAAACAGATTGTAGTATAGGTTTTTCCGCCCATTTTAAAACTGTTTTCATTCAAATTTATAAACGGTTAACTTTACTTTCGTCTCGAGAACTTTCGCGCAAATGCTACAATTAGTCGTTGGTCATTTCAATTGATCAATGGTCAATCAATTTCAACATTTTGTCCTTTCGAAGTCGTTAAAAATTTCAATGGAATTCGTCTCACCTGATGACCATCTACATTGAATCTGTCTTTGTTCAATCGATTTCAAGAAATTTTAAATTAAATTCATCAAACAAAATAATACGCACGCTGGTGTGCCATGCACAGACGTATTTACAAGTTGCCCGTGTTTTATTCAACATTCCAGCATTGCAGACGGAACAATTTGGCGTGATAACTGAGCCATTAATTATGAAAATAACAAATTAACTTCCTGATGATAATTGGTCGATTAAACATGTTACCAAACAAAAGTAGTACAATTAATTGAAATTTGAAATTCCTGTAATATACATTTAGCGCAATAAATACACATCGGTAAAGATGATAATACTGAAATAGCGTATTATTCTCTTTAGCCTAATGCCAATATTATTTTTTAGTGTCCACTACTATCGTATCCTGATTCGGTATGTAGTTAATACAATGTAATAAAATGAAATTCTAAGATTCATAAATACCTTAGATTATTTACCCGTCCATATTGGTCGAGAGCCCGTCACGTGGGTGGTGTTGAAGGTAGAGTAAATCATTTGTAGCTATCCAGAAAGTAACTGACGAAATTATTGTTCAAAAGCTCACTTTGTTTAAAGATAGTATTGGCAATAAACTCCCTGCTAAATTATAAGCCTAGACATGGCAAAAGATGTGTTTCTCAAAACATGGAGTACAATAAATTGTTGAATAAACTCGTTGGGAATTTGTGAATTTTGTACTTGTTTTGACTCGGACCGAAAGGTATTGATGAATGGGAATAAATAGGTGCCTAGCCGCAGTATTGACCTATCGCGGTAGAATCGCGTCTACGCAGTTTGTGAAAAATTGTCTTATCACATGATATACAAAATGGACGCGGAACGGGCAATGTCTGAGACAAACAAAACTTAACACTACCAAAATTTCCTATGGTTGTCTAGGGGCGATATGTTAATTAGAGGTAATTAGAGGTAATACGGCCTGGAATGCGCCAAATTGGGCTATAAAACGCGTTTTAAAGGAAATGATATTAAATTCTATATACATTTAATAGACATCAATGGTATTACGCACCACACACACACACACACACCCACACCCTCAAATTTGTATCCTTGTGGAGACATTCCTTTGTTCTCGTGTAGTAAAGTGTTCAATTTTGAAAGTGAAGTTTCAAAATGCTCTTATTTTAACCAGAATTAGTTTCCTTGGCTGAAATTTGGACTTAATATCCCGTTTCTAAAACTCTTTCATTTGCGACGGATCAACCCACCTTGGAAATTCCTATTTTTTGAGTAAAACCCAAATATTTATTTCGTGAAAACCTTGTGGAGACCTATTCATCTATAGAAATTGCCCTGTGGAGACCTTTACAATGTTTTGTTCCCTATTGTGTGTGTGTCTCCACAAGGATACGAATTTGCAGTCACACCCCCACACACACACACACACACAGACTTACGTTACATACCTTGTGTGGACATTGCTTTGTTTTCGTGTAGTTAAGAAAACTCGGTACAAAAAATAACTTTACTTAAACTGTGAAAACTCTTTTTAACCCTATTTTTTTTCTATGATTCCATATAGTGTTTCTCTTCATTCTGTTACAGATAAACCTAACCCAAAAATGTCTCTAAACCTGTTTTCCAGAAAGGGCAAAACCTTATGTGGACACGGCTTAGTCCACATAAGGTTAACACAACCTGCATTATGTGGACCTCTTTTGTTCACAAGTCCACATAGGGTATGTAACACAAACTCACCCACACACACAACGTGAAGCGTATATTGAAGTTACATGACTTAAAATACATAAGGGTACGCCACAGAAGGTCCGTGGCGTCCGATGAAACAACCAGGTATTTCGTCTTTTCACGGGGAACGGTAGGACATTAGGTTTCTTTCCTTTCAACAAGATCTTAGATTTAGTATAAGTAAACAATCCAAATCATGAAGTTTTCGGGGATTTCAAACCGTAATCCTCTTTAAACAAGAACGTTTAAATGCGGCTTGGGGCTTGGTCACCGATAACGGTCATTGCATTTGGTTCAGGCAATTTTTTTTTAGCGTCCAGGCCCCTTTTTTAAAGGGAATATACATCATTTGCTTTTGCTGTAAGTTTTCAGAAATGGATGGAATTGGGCAAGGGCGGATCCAGAACACAATTTTGGGGGGGGGGGCAAAAAAAATTGTGGTCCCCCAAAAAAGTGGGTCTAAAAATTACGGTGTGGGGTTCGGGGCCCGCTTAAGGGCCCCGAAAAAATGTTGGATTCTAGATGCTCTGTGATGCGATCTGAGGAAATTTCTGACCACTTTAACCAATGTTTTTTTGAGGAAAAGATGGTGGTGTACTCATTGCCTGCCTTTATTGCGATGTCACATAAAAAAAAAAAAAAATTGGTCTCGGTTTTTTTTTTTGGGGGGGGGGGCCATGGCCCCCTTTGCCCCCCCCCCCCCCCCCCGATCCGCCCTTGGAATTGGGGGGTTGGAAATATAAAGCAAATTAAGTTACACTGACTTTTTGAGGTTTTGGGTTCGAAAATGCTATAAAAACCAAGAAAACAATCATTTTCCTGTAGTCTGGTTCCCTGACTCCATATAAGAAGTAACAGTGCAGTTTACATACATTGGGAAATTGTAAGGTCAGGGAACCAGTCTAGCTTGCTTGTACCCGTTCATAGGTGTGTAATCGATTGCAAACAAGTGCGATGGTCAATTGGGGCCAGTATTTGAAAAAAACAGTTTTTTCCAACGCTGTTCGGCCGACCAGCGTTGGAAATTGATACAAAAATACCACTTTTCTTAAAAATGACAGTACATGTATACCAGGTGCCATGATTTTACAGGATGCTTTACACTGTCATTCACTAACAGTCCAGCAAGGTATTTCAAAATGATTTGGTAATTTTTTATTATGATGTTTGCAAATGTTGTATTTTCCCTTTAAAGCCGGTCGAGCACATACATGTGTGTTTGTTCTTAATCGGACCCTATTTACCAGGGGTCTATTTAAGTTCGCCCCGTGCATCTCTTTCTAAGCATCGATAATACCTGAGAATGAGAAGAGGAAACATCGGAAGGAATTGCATGGAGCCTATGAAAACAAACGCTGTGGTGTAACTGCCTGTGGTGTCGAACAGCCAACCTGAAATGTGCACAAAACACATAGGTGAGATGACAACAGATATTGCAATAAACTACGGTAAACAGACTACAATGTAGGCCTATATACAGAGCAGTAAATAGGCCCAAAATTGCCTACGGTGACTATTCATCACCATTGGATGCCCTCAGTTTTTTTCTAGATTCGGAGAGTTTTGTGACCCTTGCAAGTGAGGGTTTGTGAGGGTTCAAGTTCTGAACTACATATACAGTGCTGTAGTCGAGTCCACCCCATCCGAGTCCGAGTCCTTGGTATCCGAGTCCGAGTCCTTGGTATCCGAGTCCGAGTCTGAATCCGAGTCCTTGGTATCCGAGTCCGAGTCCTTGGTATCCTAGTCCGAGTCATTGGTATCCGAGTCCGAGTGCTTGTCTCCGAGTTCGAGTCCAAGTCCTTGGTATCCGAGTCCGAGTCCTTGGTATCCAAGTCCGAGTCTGAGTCCGAGTCCTTGGCATCCGAATCCGATTCTGAGTCCGAGTTCTCGGTATCCAAGTCCGAGTCCGAGTCCTTGGTGTCCGAGTCTGCGTCCGAGTCCTTGGTATCTGAGTCCGAGTCTGAGTCCGAGTCCTTGGTATCCGAGTCCGAGTCCTTGGTATCCGAGTCCGAGTCTTGGTATCCGAGTCCGAGTCCTTGGTATCCGAGCCCCAGTCCTTGGTATCCGAGTCCGAGTCCGAGTCCTTGGTATCCGAGTCCGAGTCCTTGTCTCCGAGTCCGAGTCATTTTATGAATCTCAAGCAGTGTTCTTATCGACAACTATTATGCTATCCCAATACGGAGAGTACTATGAGTGATATGGTGGTATATATCCAATTATATAGGGTGAGTAAAATTTAATTGCTAATTGTTTTTCACTTGGCTTGTAGGGGCCTTCACCTTGAGATGTACCGGTACCAAAATTATTTCACTTTAATAACCATTAATAAAAAGGTAAGTGTTCTTTCAGCAAAACGAAAACAAATCACATAGGGATGTGTGTGTGAATTGTTTTAGTTTTGCCGAAAGATGGCACAACGTTTTTGGTTTTTGTGATCCGTGGACAGAACTTTAAAACGGTGGTTGTGTTTAAAATTCGGTAACTTAAAATGTACATGACCGATTTAAATAATTCTTGTACTAAAAGAATGAATTGGGCCTTCATATCGTAGATTTTGAAAGTGCTACATGCAGATCTTCAATAAAATTAATAGTCCCGACATTTGGGTGTGACGTCAGCTGTCATTGCTCAGGTCCACTCTGGTTCGCGCTGATGTCTTCACGACCAAAACAATGGCCGAGATAAACTTGAAAGAATGAATTTTCGAAGGAATATATTGAGATGGGAGAGTAATGAAAGCCGAAACAGAAGACAGGCCAGGAAAGAAAACAGATGCTAAGGGGATTTCGGAAAATGTCTAGATGAAAAGAAAATTTACGAGAAATGAAAATAAGAGCGACATACTAGTAGCTTACCAGGTAAATAGCCCAGAGAGAACTGCAAGATGGCCCCTGCAAAAGCTGTCCAACCAAACGCTCCGACCAGTAAATCCACACCGAGTACCTGCTTACTGAGAACGTCCTGAAGACAGCAGAGGGCGCCAGAGCTTGTCACGATCAGGAGTGATGACGTCATCATTGGCCAATATGACGTCAGCCAGGGAGTTGCGCAGTATGACGCCGAACAAATCGCGACAGCGATGGCCGTCAGATGAAAACTTGACATCACCCCTCGGTCAAGAAAGAATCCCTGAACCAGTTTTGCTATTAAACCTCCAACGCCGCCAACTGTTACAAATGTTGCCGCCTCCTGTAAGGAAAAGCCATTTGACTTCGCTTGTGAAACGAAGTAAATGAGCCACATGTGGAAAGCAAACTTTGAGCAGCAGGCTATGATGGCCACCGACCAGTAACGGAAATCAGAGAGAAGTCGAATATCGAAGATCTCCAACAGGTTCTTATAAAATGAGGTACAGCGAGAGGGAAGTTGACTTGGATGTTCTGATATTCCATCGTTTGCTGAAAGCTTTTGGTATCTGCTTGCTGAAGGTGCTCCTGCTCGCATCATGAGGGCGCCACACACCACAAGATGCATAGAGATGGCACCCACCAGTAGCATGGCTCCTCTCCATCCATACGTATCGATGAATACCTGGATAATCGGTGCACACACAAACAGCCCGATGGAATCACCTGTGCGTGCAATGCCAGTGGCCGTGGCGTAGTTCGTGGCGAAGCAGCGGGCGATGGCCTCTTTTATAAGCACACTGGAAATCCCGAATCCCGTACCTGATGTGTGAAGAAAACAAAAGTGTGAAGAGAAATCAGAGACAAAGATCACTGCGATTGTGCGCCAGCTTCGCATGCACCCTCGTTTTCATGAGTATGATAACCGCTCGCTCCTCAGGAGATTCAGGTTTTGTTTACAGATGAACAAGGGTCAGCACCAGCGCACAGGAGAGTTAGGGTGCACTTTATAGTTAAACCTTTGAACACATAATAAACGATTTTGTTGCAACAGTTTACAAACAATTTAACACGTTTAAGGAAAGAGACGCAGTTGACGTATGCTTAACATGTTACATTTTGAGTCGGTTTTATTGTGCAGACGGTAACTGAAATTTGGACATTGGAAACCCATTTTTAAACGTTCCAAGTACATTGTAAACGCCTCTCGAACGGCGCTGTTCAGAAAGGAAGCGTTTATTTACTAAACAAAACGTTTATTGTGCCCAACCAGCACCGTTCACGAGACATACTACGGGTATGTCATTTGCTTACCCAGGAGTAGAATGAATACACAAGCTAGGTGAGCAGGCGAGTTGGCAAACGACGCCATGATGACCGAACCACCAATCATTGCACCACACGTCATGATGACGTAGCCGGGACGGAACCATCTACCCATCAGCCTCGAGGTAATTGTTGTAGAGGAGGAGATTAGTTTGTTGGTGGAGACGGGTTGGTCTATGTATGGGTGAGTTGGAATTGTGATTAAACAGAATACATGGTATTTTACGTGTGCACATTGTCTTTATAAGCTTTTTTATAGCCGTTGGTGATTGTTGTCGACATTAAAACACGGATCCTACCATAGAGCTAGGACCCAAGGAGTTCGAACTCCAAGACTTCAAAAGTAAAAGGTTGGTCGCCGCGCTCAAAAGCAACAATAAAAAGCACCTGGACCCAGCTTGCTCAGTTGCTCACGACGCTAATCTCTACACAATAGAGATCCGCGCTCACTAATGTTAGAAGAAAGAGTTTACATTGCTTTGTAGACAATACCATGGCACTATGCATGCGCAGTTGTTACGCATCACCCAAAAAAAAAAGATTTTGAAGTGTTTGTTCACAGTTGGATAATACTGTATACAATGTATATCAATATGATCAACATGACTGAAACAATTATTTCATGACCAACAAAATGCTCTTTATACCTTTAGGCCAAAAAAAAAAGTCTCCGGTTTCTGGTATGCGCGCGCGTCGCCGTAGCCATGCGCGTCGGCAAAATGAAAAAAGTTTTTTTTCAATAAAAGATGATGTCTCAAAACCGCCAAACTCACTGGTTTGACTGGAATCCTGCTGCTGCACAATTTTAACGTGTTTTTAGATGGGGTTGTGATCGAGAATAAGCTTTATGTGGCCTCTCTGGTCTCTCATAATATTTGCACTAAGTTTAGTCGGGCACCATTTGCAGTCATCAGCCGATATTTGAAGCAAAAAAAACAGGTAAAAAAAAAAAAAAGCCGCGTCGCCGCACCACTTTTTGGGCAAGCTCCATACCAGAAACCGGAGACTTTTTTTTGGCCTGAGTATGAAAACGTGTGAAATTTCCCAAAAACTCACATTCCGTAAATGATTAATTGCGAATTAAAATATCCGAAAAGACACGACAACTTATCTGAAAAAAACCCCCAATTTATCTTCAAATTACAGGGACAGGTAGCGCCTTCAAGGACCAACAACTGCACATCGGTTGAATTCATAACTCGCATCTAACAACTGCGCAGTTGTTAAAACCTATCTTGTCGTAAAATATATTTCTCAAAAAGGAGCAGCGACGTGACATGACTTATTATGCAGCACATATAGGGAGGTTGTTGGTTACCAACTGAAAAGGCTGCGACGACCAATGTTTTCAAAGGCCGTTTGCAGTCATGCAATGAATGGTCGAGGCTTGCGGTCACAGTGCTTTAGCTATGGACATTGGTCACAATGTGAATCGCCGAAGAGTTCTGACTCCTTGGGTCCTAGCTTTATAATCCTACACACAAAAATTAACGACTCGGCCAAACTCCTAGACTCAGCCAAACGTTAGACGCGTGATAACGGCCCGTACAGGTGGAAGAGGGGCCGTATCATTAAGTCTGACGCCTCATAGCTCCGACGCCTCATAGCTCCAACGCTTCATAAGACCGAAATTTCGGAATATGAGGCGGCGGACTTATGAGTCATGAATTCCACCCCATAGGTCCGACTCCTTACGAGTCCGACGCCTCATAACTCCGACAATGGACAAACGCTGTTTCGGACTGAGGCGTCGGACCTATGAGCGGACCCCGTGGGAAATACTACGAATACCGTACCTCTCGACAAAGACCCCTGCGCGCGGCGGCTTTCAGATTTGCAGGGCCCTGCCTCCGATCTGGTGTCAAAGTCTGTCAAGCCAGCTACTTATATTCGTGAATATTCATGAGTCTACGTTTTTGGTCTTTATTACTGAATTATGATAAGTGATAACTACATAACCATGTTAACGCGAGCACAATATCTTTAGCTATAAAATGAACTATGAAAATAATGTCGCTTTTGTTTCATCGGTTCGGGACCACATCTCTCTAAAACTTTTTAATGAAAGCCTAATTAAATACATAATTTGAGTAAACGGTGTTTCCTTGAATTTTGACGTTTATTTCCCGGGTAAATACTTCATCTATGACGACAAAAACTACACAATACCATCTGTTACATCCTCAAGTATATATATATATTTTTTAAATTTGGAACAATTATATCTTACATATATAAGGAATAGTTTTGATTACAGTTTTATGAATACATGTATTTCCATTTTAGATGTCATGCAAAAAAACCGACAATAATGGTACACCTGGAAAATTCGCGATTGCAAGCCAACGGGTATTAGTGCCCATATCACGCGTCTAGCCAATTAAGGCAAGTCCGCTCAGTGCATTTTGTACTGGAGCTCAGAACAGTCGTTTATTCTTGTGTGTCTAGGATCCGTGATTAGTACTAGCACTCCGGGCCAGGAATCTTCTGTTCCCAAACTACATTCATTGTACATGGTTGTTTAGCGTCCTCTTCAATACTTTTATGATACGTATACACAGGTATATATATATATATTTCCAGGATTTGTCGAGCAGTGCGATATCTCAGTTGGTAGCGTCGTCATTTTGTACCGCCAGGGATCCTCGCCGTGTGGGTACGAGTCACCGTTTTGTACCTTTTTTTTTTTTTCTAATCTGAGGCTCTGTGTGATTTTTTTAAGGGAAATAAAGTCCGAATTTCATTACGTTCGAAATCATTTCTTTTTTTCTAATTTTATATTTTCTTCTCATGTCTTTAGAGAAGTAAAGTCCAAAACGCCATAGCGTACACCCAATGTGGATGTCGTTCAGGGGAAAAATCGCCTCGGGCCTTGCGACTGAGCGCCCCTACATCACTTCATCTGATTCACAAAGTTAAACCGTCGTTTACGTTTGGTCTGTTGCTGCCAGCTTAAGCATGTGGTCAGACTCTGCGGGTCATTCACCTAATTCTTCCCTTTGATAGTAGGGAAGAACAGGAATTAAGTCTTAGAGATTCTTAAAATTCAGCTACTTCATGACGGAGGCTGCCGAGGATGAACATTCCCCACTTTTTTGTTTAGGTTTTTTTTTAATTGTTTAAACAGAAGAGCTATTCACTATTGAATGAGACATCGAACAACTAAAACGGGCCCACGTTGATCTTATGTACAATTACTTGGTGTACCTAACCGGCAATTCAGCGTTCCATTATTGTTCACTGGCCATACAGCCATTCCACAGGTCTGAGTAAAACTGCACACAAGGATCCTGCACACAAGGATTTACGACTCGGCCAAACTCCTGGTCAGACGCGTGATAACGGCCCGTACTGGTGGCAAATACCATCATAAATACTAGTCAAATCTGAACGGCTCTGTACCCGATCTGGTGTCGATATCTGTCAAGCCAGCTAATCATAGTTTTGAATATTAATTGATCCTACACGTTTGGCCTTTATTATTGAATTTTGATAAGTGATAACAACATAACCATGTTAATCCCGAGCATGAAAGCCTCATTAAAAACGAGATTTCTGTCTTGAAACGGTGTCCTCCTCGGAAAAGGTGTCACATTTGACGTTTATTTCCCGGGTAAATGCTTCATCTATGACGACAAAACTGCACAATACCATCTGTTATATCTTGAAGTATTTATTTATTTTGTGTGGTTTTGCTCATAGTTTGATGAATATTTCCGTTTAAGAAAAAAAGTCGGTCTCTGGTCAGACCGAAGTTCCGGAATTGATTCGGCGACGCGGGCTTCTTTTTTTTTGGTGGCTTTTTTCAACCTTGAGTTGTTCAGACAAGATGGGTACTATTTTGCTTTTTTTGTGTCCTCATTATACATTGGTGTCCTCCATAATTTGCCTTGGTGCCCTTTATCATTTGCCTTGGTGCAATTTCCCCATTCCTTGGTGCTCCTTGGTACAAAAATTTTAAACATGATTAAAATCGACGCGCGCACTGGCCAAAGACCGAGTATTTATTTACAATGTACTTATTTATTTATTTTTGGCCTTATCACGCGTCCAGCCAATTAAGGCAAGTACGCTCAGTGCAGCGTGTACTAGAGCTCAGAACAGTGGTTCATCCTTGTGTGTGTAGGATCCGTGTACCAAGGGGGAAGCTGTTTTCCTTCACCCATGCATAAACGGGGTAATGTCGGGAAACAGTTTGTTTGCATCTGACGCTGCACAGATGTTTTGCCTTTGCTATATGCCTTTACTTATTTCCGGCAGTAAATAAAGCTAACGATGTTTGAGAGTTTTGAGACTTGCGCGGCGAAATCAGGTCCCACGCCAGTTTCAGATCTGAGCGTATCCGTATATGAAGCGCCTTTTTAAAAAGTGCACATGAACTACTGGAATGAAGACAAGCGCACCAACGACTCGAATTTTTTTGTGGACCAAAAATGTTGTAAATGTACCTCGAAATTCATTCGCACGATAATTACAGAGAAACCGTCAAAACCGTCTCTTTAGGTAGGAATTAAGTGAACGAATATTTTACATTTTGAACGATCTTTTCAATCTGTGATTGTTTTGGAAGAACTTACGAGTTCCAGAGCCCAAAATGGTACATTCCGAACAAAAGTTGAAATTTAAACTTACCAAATAATCCAGTGGCAGTGCCTATGAAGGACGTTACCCAGCCCAAGATCCACGTGGTGGTATCAAACTGGTCTTGTAACAAGGGAAGCGTCATGCTGATGACTTTGATGACTGCAGACCAGATGAAAGCTCTGGTCCACATAGCCAGCACAGCAAACCATCCAGCACGGGCATCAGATCCACTTGCATCCGATCCAGCCATGGCTCAGCTGATCTGCATACCATGAAATAGATATACAAAAATGTGCATGATTTCTAACAAGGGTTTGCTGTGGTGTTTAAACCTTTGATTCTTAAGGGGGTGTGAGTGGCTGACACGTCAGAGTGAACTCAGAGAAGGAAAGATTTTATTTCAAGACACTCCAAAAAGTCGGACCCAGCACCCGGGTTTGTTTGTGACTTGATACTTTTCAGGGTCAAGATGACACTTCTCTAGATCATTTTGACAGGTGTATTTTGACCCGGAAACCTATAGGAAAAAGTGTCATTTTGCATTTTGACCCAGAAAAAGTCATTTTGACCCTGAAAAGAATCAGGTGAAATCTGATCCTTGACCTTTTAGACTGTACCCCTTTTTTAATAGACCTTATTCGTTGCAGGTATCTCGGAGGGTGTTCTTCATTGTTTTAATTTAGTAACAATGAATGCACAGAATTTACTCGTGACAGTCAAAGCGCAAGAAAACCATTGATTTCTAACTCCTCCTTTACGCATACGTTCAGTAATGAGGAGAGGGAAAATCCGAGAGAACAGGAAACTCTCCTTTCGACTCCTTTGGCACAACTAGAGCAATTTTTTGGGTAGGCAAAAATCTTGCGAAAATGAATTAGAGAATAGGTCGTAAGCTTTTACAGGGCGAGTCAAAACAAAAACGGAACCCAAACCCCAAAAGAATATTTAAAAAAACTATGTACCTCCAAAAATAATGGTGACTGGAAAGCCAATTTCATAAACTACTTTTAGACGAAAACACTACTGCATTTGCTCTATCCGTTTAAAGCACAAGTATATCACCATTTAGACGCAAAGACCCTAAAACTTCTTTCGTCCAAAACTGCGATTTCAAGAATCGTCGTCACAATTGTCTTCAAACATCACCAGCGATAAAACCTCAGTTGAGTAGTTAAAAATATTCAACAAAGTCCTTTTGAAGGCAAGTCTTTTAAAAGAAGTTGACTTAATAAATCATATATTGTTTGCCTAAGCAGGGTTGTTAATAAAGATATTGTGTACTACAGTTGTTGACAGTTGTTGAAACAAGTACTCTGTTTCATTTTCTTTGTTGTTCCAAACAGTCAGAACACACAATAAATTGGTTTTTTTTTACGAAACAGGTTTTAAGGTCTATGCGTTTAAATGGTGATATTCTTGAACAGATTGCGCAGTTTCTGTATTTTTTTTCATCTAGTTCATCAAATTGGCTTTCCAGTCATTATTATTTTGGTGATATATATTTTTTTGAATGTGACATATTTTTTTTACCCACCCTGTAAAAGTGTATACACTTTGCATGAGTCTATACCTTTTCTAACTTAGAAGTTTGCTGTCCTGGTTTTTTTGCAACAACATAAAGGCCTTCACGATTACGTTAACTTGAACGCAGATTGCGCCATTTGTTGATCATTCTGTGAATAATACAATTGTGTACAAAGGGTAGAGGGTTGACGTATTTCTCTGATCACTACGATCGGTTCCTGGCCTCATAACGTGGGATATCAAAGTTATCTTCTAAACGGAAAGTTTCAAAGAAAGTTTGCGAATGAATTTGATTTTGGGGGATCACGTCTTGTCACCATGGAATTCGAAACGAGTCATCCTATTTGGCTGGTGCAATACTAAGGACCCAATCTTTGTTTTGCGGAAATTAGGCCATGGGGAATTCTGGTGGACCCAGTGGGTATAATGGCCTGACTTTACTTTGCACGCTTGTTGTTGTACACTGAAGTTTATCAATCTAGATATTTTGTGAAACTGTTAGATAGTACATTGTATATACTGTGGCAAGTTGGCTGTGCACCAGACTGGGACCTTGTGTGCTGAAAAACATGAAAAACAAAATCAGGCCAGCTTTACTCACTCTATTTCACCATCCAAATTTGAAGTCTAAATTCGATTTTCAAAGGAGACTTTCCTTAAATACATTTTGCACCTGAGAGGAAAGTCAAGTTGAGGCCAAAGACTAGACTGGTACATGTCAAACCATGGTCCAACTGTTTGAAAAGACTGACCTCTTCATTGGTGTGGTGGTTGATTAGGCCAAAAAAAAGTCTCCGGTTTCTGGTATGGAGCTTCCCCAAAAAGTGGTGCGGCGACGCGGCTTTTTTTTACCTGTTTTTTTTTTTTTTGCTTCAAATGTCGGCTGATGACTGCAAATGGTGCCCGACTAAACTTAGTGCAAATATATGGGAGTCCAGAGAGGCCACATAAAGCTATTCTCGATCACAACCCCATCTAAAAACACGTTAAAGTTGTGCAGCAGCAGGATTCCAGTCAAACCAGTGAGTTTGGCGGTTTTGAGACATCATCTTTCATTGAATAAAAAAAACCTTTCTCATTTTGCCGACGCGCATGGCTACGGCGACGCGCACGCATACCAGAAACCGGAGACTTTTTGGCCGTACGGAGAAATGTGTAGAAATAGAGATCAGTACCAGACATGCTAGATGTTTCTTTTGGCACAGTTGATAGATGCAGTGCCGAAGGGTTGTTGGACTGGTTGTTTCAGATGCCGGTCTATTTTCTTGTATTGCATGTTTTCAATACCTTAAGTTTTGGGACTCGCATACACAGTATTGAGAGTCCCAAATTTTCGGAATAGCTGTGCATAAACACCTACCTTTCTCGGCAACGGATGACTGTCCGCTTGGTGTTCAAGATGACATGTGAAGATGTGCTTCACTTTACCTTCTCGATCGTTCTATTGTCCCAAAGCTTTTAGATAACAGCAATTGTGTTCAATTGTTAAAGCATAGGTGCACTTTCTTAGCGAGCATTGCAAAGAATCAGTCAACCACAGCGTGGTCATTAACATGGATGCTTCTGTAGCTACTTCACACAATAAGCCCACATCGCTTATATTATCGACGTGAATTTAGAGGCAGAATCCGTCGGGAAGGGGCCCGCGCGGGGTTGCAGGGCAGGTGAAGGCTTTTCCCCCGGTGACGTTATAGCCTTCTTTTGAGGAAATGAAAGAACCAGCACTTCACAACCGATTGTAGTAGCGTTAACCTTTCCTGCGGCTTTTAACCATTTTTTACGAATAAAATCCAAAATAGGGCAAATTTTTCCCAGAAAAATTACCCACCCTTTGCCCCCGACCTAAAACTTTGCCATCGAGCAAAGTTTATGCTTCTCGCCTCGAAATTTATAATTTGTCAAATATAGTCGTGGTGACTTACCATAACATTGAGGTGATACTGCAATCTTTCCAAATCTAGAACAAATATATTTGTCCAATTTCCTTAAAAGGTTTTTTTTTATTTTGGACAATAGTGAACCTTGATGTTAACAGAAATCTGACTACAGTAAACCAGGTTTTTTCCCCCAATGGAAATTCGCCTTTACAAAATCACCACAGTTATTACAGTGCAGTAAAAGTTGGAGGTTGTTTTCTAATGGGTCTTATCTTTACTTGGTCCCACTCCCATGTCTGAACCAATGCTGATAGCGAGGGACTAGGAACCAGTCTGCTCATCATTGCGAGGATATTCATAGTATGTTTAATACATTTTTGTTACATGTTACACAAATTTATAACAAAAACTGTCCTTTACACAAGGTAAAATGCCGTTATGATAAACTTAAATCCCCGTGGCTAAACTGACGGTATTTACCATTCAATTAGGCGTAAGAATTATTTGTATTGAAAAGTCAGGAAGAAACCTACTTCGCACAACAAATCTGTCTATACCTGCTACAAAAATAAACTTAACTCTCTTATTAAATTATCACAGAAAAATTATCTCCATAAAAAAATTCAATGAAGTAAAAAGCAATATTAAAGGTACTTTGAATGTTATTAATTCTCTTCTAAATAAGCGCAAGCAAAATGCTAACCCCTCCTTTTTTTAACCAAGATGGTACTAATCTTGATAGTAACATGGAGATTGCTGAGGCATTTAATAATTATTTTGCAATGTTGGCAATAACCTTGCTAGCAAACTTCCATCATGTAACACTTCTTTTCCTTCATATCTAAAGACCCCGTGTTCGAACTAAGTCTTTTTGTTACCTGTTACCCCAGCAGAGATTGTGGATAATCTTAACAAACTTCCTTCTGGCAAGGCCGCCGGATTTGATGGCTTAAGTTGTTTTATTATTAAACAAGCACGGTATTCTATAGCGAAGCCTTTGGCTGACATGTTTAATAAGTGCTTGACAGCTAGAGTATTTCCTGATAGCACAGGTTACACCAATCCACAAAAAGGTTGTAAGCAAGACATTGGTAATTATGGACCAATATCGGTATTGTCCATATTCTCCAAATTATTTGAAAAGTTAATTTGCACAAGATTAATATCTTTTATGAACAAGCACTGATGATATCGTGTCCGATGCACAATTTGGTTTTAGACAAAAAGGGTCAACCGATCTGGCGACATCCTATGTTCTTAGTAAAATATTTCTAGACTTGTCAATAGCTTTTGATACAGTCAATCATGATATTTTAATAAGTAAGTTGGAACACTACGGTGTGCGTGGAACCGCACTGACTTATTTAAAAGTTATTTGAGAAATAGAAAGCAGTTCGTGTCATACAATTCTGTAAATTCTCCCTATCGAGATCTTACTTGTGGAGGGTTCTGTATTAGGCCCAATACTTGTTATCATTTATATTAATGATATCATTAACACCTCTGACATTATTTCATTTTTTTTTAATTTTTCGATGATACTAGTTTATAATATACTCATAAAAATGTTGATACTGCTTTTAGAAAACTTAATGTTGAATTGAAAATAATTAGTACGTGGCTCTTAGCTAACAAACCTCGCATTAATTTGTTGAAATCGAACTATTATGATTTGTTGTGCGCATCAGTATAAATACACCCAATCTGTTCCCTTAATTTTAAACGATTCCAATCTAAGTCAAGTAAAAAGTACTTAATTCTTGGGCATAACTATTGATGAGAATCTTGCTTGGAAAAAAACACATTGATGATATAGCGACAAAAATATCAAAAAAAATTGGCAAAATGAATCGTTTAAAAATATTACCTCCCCAGTAGAATATTACTAACTTTGTACAATTCTTTTGTTTTGCCATATCTAAATTATTCAATTTTGACTTGGGATGGTTCACCATCCAAATGCAACAAACTGCTCATGTTACAGAAGCGAGCGGTCCGATTAATATCTCATGCTGGTTATCGTGATCATACCCTTCCTTTATTTGCGAATTTGAGACTCTTACAATGCAATGACCAAATTTATGTATAAGTTTACAAACAATACATTACCCACTGGCGGATCCAGCGGGGGGCGCAGGGGGCGCACGCCCCCCCCCCCCCCGGCAAATATTTTAGAATGTATACTACCGGTGAAAAACGGACGGTGATCCGACGGGCCACGCGTTTTGAGTTTGAGGAATAACAATCCGTCGGTTACACCACGAACCGACGTATCACATTTTGTTTGTGTTTCGAGAAAAACGGATTTAAAGTTGGTCATTATTTTATAGGCTCATTCCATATACTCCTTGTGTAAGAATTCAAGCTGTTTCGTTTATGCTAGTAAATTATAGATTAAACTTTATTGTATGCAATCCGTGTGCATCTGAGTTGCTAAGTTTTTGAGAAATTCAGCTCCAAAGTTATTCGCCACTTCGTGAAACAGATTTTTATCATTTTTATCGTATGTCATACAACGCGCTTATAGTGGCCGTTTGCCAGATACGGAGATACGTCGGTTCGTGAAACGCTAAATTCCAATTTTTCATGTCGACGCTCCTTTGTGACGTCATAGCATTATGGGAATTAGCGTGTAAAGCGGCGTATCGGGATACGCCACTTCGTGGTGCAGCATTTTTCTTTTTCTTTTTAGAGATACGCCGCACAGATTGTGAAGTGAAGCATGACAGCGTGACGTGGCACGATCCTGCTCTCCCTCAAAATATTGTAAAATTTATTTAATCGGCCGGAAGTGCCCACTGCCCACTATCAAGGTGACAACAGTCCATCAGCTAGCAATACATCCCTGACCATGGCTGACAGTCAACCTGCCAAGAAAACAGGACGAAGACGCCGGAAACCGAGTTCTTCGAGACCACCATCGCCGTGTGCGAGCGATAGCGAACAAGATGGCGGCAGTGGTATGTGTTCCTGCGTGCAGTGGTAACCTACCGGCTATTGAGGACAAGCTCGAGAAGATCTTAGCGTCCATTACTAATGTAGAGCAACGACTTACCTCACTGGAGCTGAAATATCATGATGTTAACACCCAGGTCATGTCCAACAAGTCAGATATTGCTGACTTAAAGTCATCGGTGACACTTGTCAATGACATGTACGAAAACACCAAAAACTGGACAAAAAGATCGAATAAAACCTCTGTATAAAATTCGTAATGATTTATGTATAAACTACTCTGAAACAGAATCCTGTTTTATAGAGCTTGTTAATTCCCATAAACCAAATGTTATCATTGGAGTTGTCTATAAACCCCCGTGTCTATCATGTAATAATTTTATAGATCAGTTTGATGAAATATTAAGTCGTTTAAATACTGAAAACAAAAAATGTTATATTATGGGTGATTACAACATAAATTTAATGCAGTGTGCTATCGATAATACTGTACACAATTTTATGAATATTCTTGATTCTCAGTCATTCTATCCCACCATAAACAAACCGACTAGGATTACTATTGATAGTGCAACTTTAATTGATAATATCCTAACAAATGATTATTTGAACCATACTTCAGGTGTTCTGATAACTGACATCAGTGACCATCTTCCGGTATTTTTAATTATTGATAACTTTAGAGAAAGTGCTCAGGCTAATACAAATTATAAAAGGCGAGTTTTTGGTAACGATAATATTGAAAATTTTACTCATGATCTGAATGAGACTGATTGGGATTGTATAATGTCATCGATCGAATGATATCCATTGTATGTATAATAACTTCTTGGCTCACGTTAAACAACTCTATGACAGACATTTTCCTGTGGTTGAAGTTAAGTATCGTTATGATAAATCAAAGTCACCGTGGATGTCTGATGGTATCTACAACTTTATTAGGAGGAAAAACCACTTGTGTACAAGAAGTTTCTTAAAAACCGTACTTCACAGAACAAATCTAATTATACTTTGTATAAAAATAAACTTAACTCTGTTATAAAATCATCAAAGAAAAATTATTTAAGCAAAAAATGTAATCAACAAAAAAATAACATTAAAGGTACTTGGAAACTTATAAATTCACTACTCAATAGGCGTAAACAAAAAATGAACCCTACGTATTTCTGTACTGATAGTAACAAAATCACTGATAGCAAAGAAATTGCTGATGCCTTTAACACGTATTTTGTTGACATAGGAAGCAAACTTGCCAGTGAGCTACCATTATGTAATACTCCCATTGAGGCATTCCTAAGTGAAAGGTGTTCGAATTCACTCTTTTTGACTCCCATTACGCAAGAAGAGATTGTGGACACTCTGAACAAAATTCCTCCAGGAAAGGCCCCTGGATTTGATGAATTAAACTCTCTTGTTATTAAACAGGCCAAGTATTCATTGGCTAAACCGTTGGCTTATGTCTTCAACAAATCCCTTACAGCTGGACTTTTTCCTGATGGGTTAAAAATAGCTCAGGTTATACCGATATATAAAAAAGGCTCGAAACATGATATTGGAAACTATAGACCCATTTCTGTTTTATCAACATTTTCGAAACTATTTGAAAAGTTAATATATACACGATTAATATCTTTTATATATAAACATGACATTCTCTCGGAATCACAGTTTGATTTAGACGTAATCGCTCTACTGATTTAGCGACATCTTATGTAGTTAACAAATTGTGTAATGATATAGATGACAAACATTTTTCTATTGGCATCTTTTTGGATTTATCGAAAGCATTTGATACAGTTAACCATGATATCTTGATTCGTAAATTAGAACATTATGGTATCCGAGGAATAGCCTTAGACTTGTTTAAAAGTTATTTATGTGACAGATCCCAGTATGTCTTGTATAATTCTGTAAAATCTACAGAACAGCCTATAACTTTCGGTGTACCACAGGGCTCTGTATTGGGTCCCTTATTGTTTATCTTGTACATTAATGACATCTGCAACACTTCAGATATTATTACATTTTGCTTATTTGCAGATGACACAAGTTTATTATATACTGACAAAAATGTAGACTTAGCGGTACAGAATCTTAATCTTGAGCTCCGAAAAATTACCACTTGGCTTTTAGCCAATAAATTATGTATAAATGTTCTCAAATCAAATTATATAATATTTTGTGCTAGCCAGTACAAGTACACTCAGTCTGTTCCTATAATTTTAAATGATACTCATCTTGATCAGTTAAGGGTACCAAATTTTTGGGAATACATAATATTGATGAGAACTTAACTTGGAAGAATCATATAGACGTTATAACAGCTAAAATATCAAAAAATATTGGTATAATGAACCGTCTAAAATATTTTTTACCTAGTAGCATATTACTAACCTTGTACAACTCATTTGTTTTACCGTATTTAAATTACTCAATTTTGACTTGGGGTAGTCCAACTCCTAAATGCAACAAACTGCTTACTCTACAGAAACGTGCAGTTCGAGTAATTTTTAAAACTGGCTATTGTGAACACTCTGGGCCTCTATTTGCAAATTTAAAATTGTTAAAATTCATTGACCTGTATCATCTTAACTTAGGAAAATTTATGTATAAATATATGAATCGTGCATTACCTGCTTGTTTTCACCCCTGTTTTACACTTACTTCAAACATTCATTCCTATAATACCCGCAGTACTACTAGGCAAAATCTGTATGTTAATTATTGTAGAACGACATTGTCCAAAAACAGTGTTGTCCGACGTGGCACTCTATATTGGAATAGTCTGGATAACACTTTTAAATCATCACCCACTCTCTCTATTTTTGCTAGAAAACTAAAAAAATCAATTGTTAATTGCATACTAAAACAATGTAATAGGGATAACAACGGCCTTGATTACTGTCTTACACCGGTGTTTGTGCTCTGTCTTTCCATGTATGTCTGTCACTTGTCTGTCTGTCCATAGGCTGGGGAACAAAAGCTTATGCTTCATCCCGGACCTAGATGCTGCCATTTAGTTAATGTGCACTATTGTAAATATATATATATATGTACATGTATTGCCAATTTGAATATATAACATTATGTATCGTCCTTTATGCAGCATCGAAATAAATGTACATTGTATGTATCTATATAAACAATACCGCCAATGTAAGCAATACACGCCAATGTAAGTAAAGAACGTCAATATAAACAACACACGCCAATGTAAGTAATGTACACCAGTGTAAACAGTACACGCCAGCGCAAGTAATGTACACCACGCAAGCATACAACCCGTTCAGCTAGCCTTGTACTTGATTACGCTTTACCCATGTAAGCTAGCATATCGTACAGTCATTGATCTCCATTAGTAATGTTGTTTCCCATCATGCCTTGCGCGATCGTAACCCCTGGAATTGTGTAATTTAAATGTGCCAAAATACGGTACATTATAATTAGGGCTGTAGTTTATCCGTTTTACGTGCCGACGCCATCTTTAAAATGTTAAAAGTTGTGATTTTGAAGAATCAATCCTTTCAAACACAACGTTTGGACGTTGTATTAATTAGCAAAGATTTGTATTAAATGTACGTACACCTTTCGTGCCTTTACAACCACAGATACAGGGGTTTTTTTAGCGAAAAACGCGGCTGACATAATCCATATCGTACATGCAACGCGAATTTTGTATCCTAATTTTTTTTTTCGTACGTGACGTTACGTGCAAAGCACGCGAGCGCATTATGGGGGCGCCCGGCTTGCAATCTTCGAAATGCGCGCGCAGTACGCTGTGAGTAGCCATTCGAGCGTCATTTACGTCATCATCACAGCCAGGTTGGTGTAAGGAACGAGCACGCGCCCCTGGAGTCGACGTTTGGACGTTGTGTTAATTAGCGCTGTACAGAATGATAATTTTTAGAGCAGATTTTTTTCCCATGCTAAACAGAGACATGAAATATGGTACCGATTAAAACAATCAGTTTTACTTTCTTCTCTTAACCTCCAATACTTTTTGTTTAGTTCAGAGATAAGTATTCGGGTAGAATTCTATGCAGCCAATATACTCCAGATTTGTATTACATTTTGCAAGCTACCCGTGTTTTATTCAACATTCCAGCATTGCAGACGGAACAATTTGGTATGATAACTGAGCCATTAATTAAGAAAATAACAAACTTCCTGATGATAATTTGTTGGTTGAAAATGTTACCAAACAAGTGAAGTAACACTATCTGTAATTCAAAATTCCTTTAACATATACATTTCGTGCAACAAATGCACATCGGTAAAGATGATCAAACTGAAAGGCGTCTATCATCTTTAGCCTAATGCCAATATTATTTGGTTCGGTATTAAATTAATTTAATGCAATGCAATAATAATAAACCATTTGCAGCTGTATCCAGAAAGTAACTGACGAAATGTATTCCCTTAGCAAAAACAAATACAACATTTACTTGGGGCTTCATGTTAACTCCTCCTGTGCGTCTCTTTCAAAACATCGATAATACCTGAGAATGAGAAGAGGAAACATCGGAAGGAATTGCAAGGAGCCTATGAAAACAAACGCTGTGGTGTAACTGCCTGTGGTGTCGAACAGCCAACCTGAAATGTGCACAAAACACACAGGTGAGATGACAACAGAATGTTGAAATAAACTTCGATAAGCAAATTACCTTGTACGTTTTTATGGTTGCACAGCAGTAAATAGGCCTAAAATTATCTACGCCGACCAAATCACCATTGGTGCCTTCAGTTTTCTGTCTCAATACTGTGACGTGTGGTGCCAGCTCTCCTGCGTCAGGCTGGTTTGGTTGGTAGCGTGCCGTCCCGATGGTATCCTATCCCTGCAGTGGTGGGCCACAGCACCAGGCTATTCCCTCTTCTGGGTTGGTTGGATCAGCCAGTAGACTGGTAGTCAGGGCAATGGAATGGGAGAATGAAAGTGGGAACTGGGAATCGGAATGTGGAGTCGGAAGTGGGTGGAGTCGGAATGTCGGCGGAGTCGGAATGTCAGCGGAGTCGGAATGTGAGTGGAGTCGGAATGTCGGCGGAGTCGGAATGTGGGTGGAGTAGGAATTGGGTGGAATAGGCGGAGTCGGAATGTGGGTGGAGCAACTTATCTACCTTGGGACTTTGCCCTAGACTTAGTCCTAAGTAGACCCTATACCCTAAGACAGACTAGTAATTGGTGAACAGAAACAGTAATCAAGTACGATGGTCATGCCTTTAATCATCATCATCCGTCATGTCATTCCGCATAATCAATTATTCTAATCATAAGAGAATCAAGCAATCAACTGACTAAATCCTAGCCCTGCAGCTCCTTTTATAGACTTTGAGCCCCATAAGCTAGTGCACAACTTCTCTTTGCCATACAACAGTGCATAAACTCAATTGACCAATCAGAAACAAGGATTCCTTATATGCAAAGTGTGGGTGACTCACAGTGTGCTAGTGTATTTAAAACATACAGTTGGTGACTTAATTCCTATTCCGTCACATGGCCCCCCTCCCAAAGTTTTCAGTCCCTGAAAACTACAAGAGCTTTTAATAAAACAACTCAGATGAAATAACTAAGACAAAAATATTTTACATGAAAATTAAGTTTGGTAAATCTTTAGCACATTCCAATACTTCTCGGAAACATTTACTTTGAAAAACAACAACTTGGTGGTTCAAAACTTAGCTTTAAAACTTGACTTACAAATATCTCAGATCTGAACAAAATCGTATAAACTTTAATTTCTTCAGAAAACATTCCTCAATGTTATTTTTATAGAGATTTAGGAGTTTAGGTGGAAGTTCTTGTCATCCTTTCCTGATGGCAGGCTACATCGTTCCAACAGATTGTGTTGCCGTATTCCCTGTTGATGTCCTCTTCACCCTCTGAGGTGTTTAGCTGGCCCTGGTTACCTGGACACTGGACCGGTCCTCCTGGCGTAGCACTCTGTGGAACTTCCCCCCTTTTCGTGGAAGTACTTCTTCCACTTTCGGAGGTTGACGTCGGAGCAGCTTGCCTCTGAGGAGGAGCCGAGCGGCTTGCAGCTCAATTACAGGCGTGATGTGGACGGTCTACTGGACTTTTGGCTGGTCTTGGCCATTGTGCTCCCACCCCGGTGGGTTTTTTTCTCGTGCCGATCCCGGGAGTCCCTTCTAGCGAACCGTTCGTCGCATCCACCACAGCGAAATTGGGCCTGTTCCCTGTGGCACTCTCTCAGGTGTCTGACCAGGTTAGATCTTTTGGTCGTGGTCATTCCACACCCTGGCTCTGGGCAGCGGTGCACTTCTTGCCGGGACGGGTCTCGGGGGTCTCGTTGCCTGTCTTTTCCCTTGTCGGCTCCCACCTTGAGCTTGTCTTCTGGCATCTCCCCTCGTACCTGGAATCTCGGTGGAATGCCCTGGTGGAATACTGTTTGAATTCCTGTGGAATGTCTCGGTGGAACATCGGAATATCGGTGGAGGGATGCCGAAGTCTTGGCGGAATGTGGCTGGAATGTTGCTGACTTTCCCCCAGTGGAATGTTGTTGAACCTTCCCTTGGAATGCCACTGGAATGCTGTTGGAGCACCTCACTTTCCACACACGTGGCCTCACCATGATGTTCTCTCTCACCATGCTTGGCGCTTTTGCTACATGTTGCTTGAGTAGTCCATGAGCCTTTCTTCCATGGAACTTCGCATGGCCACAGCTCTCACAACTCGTTGCTGTTGTCCGTACATCCTTCGTCATGCCCGACCAGTAGTAGCGTCGGCGCACTATCTGCAGTGATTTGTAGACGCCGGGGTGACGTGACACTTTACTGTTGTGTAGTTCCTTGAGAACTTTCTCTTGAAATGTGGGCGGTAGGACCATCTGCCATCTGCCGCGTTTTCCATTCTCCAACTTCCATTGACGTGACAACACACCATTCCGGATCCGTAGCTGCCTCTGAGCCCAGTATGTCTTCATAGCTGCCGATTCCTCCGACATGGCTTCCCATACTGGCTCCTCACCATTCTCCATCGCCCGCATCATCGGCCCAATTGAAGAATCCGCCAGCTGTACGTCCCTCAATTCCTGCAGTGTCCACCGTGGAGTTCTTGTCAACGTCCATGCCCCTCTTTCATTTTCTCCAATGGACTCCTTGAGAGTAGCCTTTGTCGTCGCCGTGTCGTGGCTCTGCTCTGGTAGAGACGGCTTCCCCACGACTAGCTGTGTTAGTCCCTTGGGGTTTCCAGTAGCCCATCCTCGGCTCGTAGGAGTTGGACAATTTCTTTTGAAATGTCCCAAGCCCCCGCAATTGTGACAGGTTTCGATGTCCCATGGTTGTCTTCCTCCTCCATCTCTCCGAATCCCAGCATCGTTTACTCCTCCTTCGTTACTCCTCGGAGCTGCGGTCTTGCTGTGCATTGCCTCTGCTAGGCCAGCTATCATTGCCTCCAATGCATTGAGTTGTTCCAACATGCCCTGTGTATGCCGGTTGAACTCCTCTCGAGAGACCGTCTCGACGTATCGATTGGCCCTTGGATTTCTGTCCTGCCTACCACCTTGGCCCCGCTGCCTCTGTCTCTCGGAGTTGATGAACGATTCTGTCTCCAGTGCCGCCCGTATCGCCTCATCTAAGGACTTCGGGTGTGCTCTGAAGATTCCCGCACGCACTTCTGCATCTGGGATGGCATCCATGAAATGCCCTCGGGCGAGTCTTTCCCGCGAATCTCTGGGGAGCTCAGGGTATGCCAATTCCGTCAGCCGTCGGACGCTGTGACCGAGTGCTTGTAGACCTTCGTTGACCCCCCTTGTCCTACTCCTCAGTTCTGACAGGAATCTCTCGGCCTGCTCCCCGGGACCAAATCGTCTTTCCAACCTTGTAGTAAGGTCGTTGTAGCTCAGTGTCTCACCCTGGACCCCGTCTCCAAGCACTTGCTGAGCCTGCCCCTTCAGGCTTGCTGCCAGGAAAAATGCTTTCTCTGCAGAGGTCCACGCGTTGATCGTTGCGCAAGACTCAAAGTGAGCCTTGTAATCCCTCCAGGGAATATCCCCTGAAAACCTGTCTGGAACAAAACTCGGCTTCCGTTGTGCTCGGTGGATCTTCTCATCCCCTGCACCTGTCTTTTTCCCTTGTTCCGCTGTTGGCCCCTCTGGTTTCTTGCTCCCAATTGTCGCTCCCGCCAACCCTTTCTCCAGTCCCTCCACCTTCTTTGGTGAGGAAGCCTTCGGTGGTAGCTGTGGTTGACTCGACTCCATCTTGGTAGCAAAAACTGGACCCCACGTGCTTGACCGCTCACTTGAAACCGGCCGGTACTCGCTTCCGGCTCCCGCTCCGGGCACCTCGAACGGTCTCCCTTGAGCAGAAGCGGTGCTTATGCTTGCTCCGCTTGTAGACTGCCTTGCTGCTGCTGCATACCCTGGGGATGTCCGCAGTCCTGCCGTCATAGTGCTGAAGACTAGTGGCACGTAAGGGCCGAACCCTGGTGGTGCTTGCCATGCTCCACTGACGGTAGTGATTCCTGGTGGTGCGGAAGTTCCAATATTCACACTTCTGGTGGAATATTCCCTTGCTCCCGCTCCGCCCGGGCACCAGTTTTCGATCTTCCCGATCGTCACTGGTAGCCTTGGTGCTTGCTCGACTCTGGCTCCTGATATCTGTAAGTTGCTCACGGGAGTAGAAGTGCTCAGTGGGTTCAACATCGGCGATCCTCCGGCTGGTTCCCCCAGCTCGCCCACCCATCCACGTTGTGGAGTTCTCTGTTGAGACCCCTCAAGATGTGCAGGGTTGATGCTCGCCATCGGTTGCCTTGCCCACTCTTCTCCAACCGTTGTCCATGGTGTCGATCTCCCTAGAAACAGCCCTGGATTCACGGTGGATGTCATTGGAGAGAACTGGAGCTGCGATGCTTCCTGGGCCGGTTGAAGGATGCTGCTTGCTCCGCTCGTCGCCGCACTTCCCACAGCCGCTGGAAATAAGTCACTGCCTTGATACCGGAACTCCACTCCCGAGTCGACTTCTTCCACTCGGTGCCTCCCCGGTGTAAGCACTGCTTGCTCTCTTTGTTCCATTCCGTTGTCTTCTTCCTTCAGCTGCTGAATTCCACTGAAGTTTCTCTCCTGGTGGATCCCACCGCTGCCACCAATGTGACGTGTGGTGCCAGCTCTCCTGCGTCAGGCTGGTTTGGTTGGTAGCGTGCCGTCCCGATGGTATCCTATCCCTGCAGTGGTGGGCCACAGCACCAGGCTATTCCCTCTTCTGGGTTGGTTGGATCAGCCAGTAGACTGGTAGTCAGGGCAATGGAATGGGAGAATGAAAGTGGGAACTGGGAATCGGAATGTGGAGTCGGAAGTGGGTGGAGTCGGAATGTCGGCGGAGTCGGAATGTCAGCGGAGTCGGAATGTGAGTGGAGTCGGAATGTCGGCGGAGTCGGAATGTGGGTGGAGTAGGAATTGGGTGGAATAGGCGGAGTCGGAATGTGGGTGGAGCAACTTATCTACCTTGGGACTTTGCCCTAGACTTAGTCCTAAGTAGACCCTATACCCTAAGACAGACTAGTAATTGGTGAACAGAAACAGTAATCAAGTACGATGGTCATGCCTTTAATCATCATCATCCGTCATGTCATTCCGCATAATCAATTATTCTAATCATAAGAGAATCAAGCAATCAACTGACTAAATCCTAGCCCTGCAGCTCCTTTTATAGACTTTGAGCCCCATAAGCTAGTGCACAACTTCTCTTTGCCATACAACAGTGCATAAACTCAATTGACCAATCAGAAACAAGGATTCCTTATATGCAAAGTGTGGGTGACTCACAGTGTGCTAGTGTATTTAAAACATACAGTTGGTGACTTAATTCCTATTCCGTCACAATACAGAGTTGTGTGGCCCTTGTACTTGAGGGTTTGTGAGGGGGGCAGGCCCAAGGTCTGACCCGAGCTTGGAACTACGATTTCCGGGGCAATTTGGATGATGAACCGGAAGGTTGCTTTATTTTGTTATAGAGTGGATGGATCATTTTCATAATGGAGTTGGACTGCAGGAATGCCTTTTAGGGGTTGTCATCTTAAGAAGGGAAAAACTGACCCCAAAGTCACTTATTAACCCCGCAATAATCGAACTGAAAGTGAAAGAAGGTTAATCAAGCTTTGATTTGATGAATGCCTTGAACACTTTTGGATAGCTGTGAGTGTTTTTCTCGATAATTTTTTTGAAGGAAATTTATTATAGGTGTCTATGGACATTTGTTTACTGGTCTGTGCTCCAATGGTCTCCTAATTTTTTTCTCTAATCGCTAGAATGCAGGAGGAAGTATTGTACATTTCAAACAAATTCGGGGGCATGCCCCGAACCCCTGGCAGGGAGGCACGCCTTAGAGTCAACCCAAATTTATATCACACCACCACCCCACCCGTTTCCTGAAAGGTAGATCCGCCCCTTAATTCGAACGGCCAAAATAGACAAGTGCAGAGAGGGCTGACCGGGAAACTTGGTCGAGATTAAACTGAAAGAAGAATATTTCAATGAATTTACTGAGGAGGGAGAGTTATAGAAGACTGGAAAGGAAAATGCAAAGATGCATGGGGATTTCTACAGACGAAGAGAAAGTTTACGAAAATTCGACAAAAATGCAACGGCGAATCGAACACCCATGCAAAATTTAATAAGAAACAGCATAGCTTACCAGGTAAAAAGCCAAGAGAGAATTCCAAGATGGCCGCAGTAAAATATATCCAACCAAAAGTTCCGACTAGTAAATCCACACCGAGTACCTGCTTACTGAGAACGTCGTGAAGACAGCTGAGGGCGCCAGAGCTTGTCAAGATCAGGAGTGATGACGTCATCATTGGCCAATATGACGTCAGCCAGGGAGTTGCGCAGTACGACACCGAACAAACCGCTACAGCGGTGGCCGTCAGATGGAAACTTGATATCACTCCGCGGTCAAGAAAGAATCCCTGAACCAGTTTTGCTATTAAACCTCCAACGCCTCCAACTGTTACAAATGTTGCCGCCTCTTGTAAGGAAAATCCATTTGACTTCGCTTGTGAAACGAAGTAAATGTGCCACATGTGGAAAGCAAACTTTGAGCAGCAGGCTATGATGGCCACCGACCAGTAACGGAAATCAGAGAGAAGTCGAATATCGAAGATCTCGAACAGGTTCTTATAAAATGAGGTACAGCGAGAGGGAAGTTGACTTGGATGTTTTGATATTCCATCGTCTGCTGGAAGCTTTTGGTATCTGCTTGCTGAAGGTGCTCCTGCTCGCAGCACGAGGGCGCCACACACCACAAGATGCATAGAGATGGCACCCACCAGTAGCATGGCTCCTCTCCATCCATACGTATCGATGAATACCTGGACGATGGGTGCACACACAAACAGCCCGATGGAATCACCTGTACGTGCAATGCCAGTGGCCGTGGCGTAGTTCGTGGTGAAGCGGCGGGCGATGGCCTCTTTTATAAGCACACCAGAAATCCCGAACCCCGTACCTGATGTGCGGAGAGAAACAATTGCTATAAATAGACGACCATGATCATGCGCTCAGCTTAATTCGCAAGTAGCCTAATTTACAGTTCAGTTTTAACAGTTTAATTTTGATAAATATCCTTTTACATTGTAATTCTTAAGTTCTCTTTTGCCTCAGCAGAAGCCGTACAGCTAAATAAAATTCATTGTCATTCATTGTCATTGTCAGTGGCGTAGCAAGGTCACTTTTATTGGGGGCTAGATGTGAAAGCGGCAACTTTCTATGGGTTTGCTGTTCAAACCGGACGACCCTGGGCAATATCGGACAATACGTGGCACTTTTCATGGCGGCACAACTGCCGAAGTTCGCGCGACACTTTAAAAAGTGCGCTCGTGAAAAACGGGCACTCGTGAAAAAAGGGAACTAGTGAAAAAAAGGGAACTCGTGAAAAAGGGGCACTCTTTACAAATTATTTGGGGATAAATACCCCGGCCCATTGCCACCCCCCCCCCGCCCCCTTCGCCCCGCTGGCTACCCCACCGCGGTTGTGATCATGCGCTCTGCTTAATTCACAAGTAGCCAAGCAACAAAGGCAAGCACTCTCATCCCCATGAGTATAAGATTTCTATTCTTCCTCATCGCCCTATCTAAGATCAGTGGCAATTTGAAAGATCTCAGTGGAAGGATTTTGTTTTCAGATGAACAGGGTTCGACACCTCCATTTGCGCATTAGAGGTCAAATTACGTTTTCCCCTTTGGGACGGTTAGGTTTTAGGATGATTGAAGGGTACACTGTAAACTCATACTTTTGAACGCATTATTAACGTTAAAACATTTTAACCTATAGGCAAAAGTTATCGGTTATGATTTGAGTCAATTTCAATATGTAGATATTAGTAGCACAAACAAAGCCTCAAACAGCCGAATTTTAATTCGGACCCTGCTTGTATTAACTGAAATTTGACTCTCTGGAAATTTGGAAAACCAGTTTTAAACGTTCTGTTTTAACGCCTAGTGAACGGCGCTGATCAGGAAGGAAGCGTTTATTTACTTCGTTAAACAAAACGTTCATCAGCAACGTTCACGAGGCGTATTAAGGGCATGTCATTTGCTTACCCGTGAGTAGAATGAACACGCATGCTAGGTGAATAGGCGAGGTGGCAAAAGACGCCATGATGACCGAAACACCAATCATTGTACCACACGTCATGATGACGTAGCCGGGACCGAACCATCTACCCATCAGCCTCGAGGTGATTGCTGCAGAGATGAAGAATGGTTTGGGAAGGGTTGGTCTTTGCATGGGGGTTGGAATCGTTATTAAAGGGCCGATGACATGGATTTTTTTTCATGGGAACATATTAAATGCAACTTTCTGCTCCGGTTCAAGTTCCCATGGGAAATACATGGGAGATTTCTGTATTAAAGGGTTAACTTTTTTTTTTTTTTTTTTTTTTTTTTTTTTTAATTTCAATATGCAACATAAAAACATACAAATACAACAGATTGAGCAAAAACTAAAAAATAAATCAGTACATCAGCAAAAGCCATTTTCTGGAATACTCAAAAACAGACGACAGACAGACAAGACAATACAAAAACAATGGACTGGACAATAGACAATACCACCTAAGTTATCTAAACATTACACAAGCAGATAATATTTGAAAAAAGGTCTTATTGAAAAAGATTAGCCCATTTATTATGTAGTTTATCAAGTGACCCGTTTCTTGTAGCAATGGCTTTCTCTGTTTGAAAATACAAATATACCAAGTTTTTAAAGGCAGTTATCGACAAGAGAGGTAAATCCTGACACTTATTATTAAAGATAAACTTTTTCGCTACAACAATAATAAAAGAGATAAGACATTCCCTTTCCGGCAGTAATCCAAAACAAATATCTCTACAACTTAAAGTCACTGGAGCATGAGAGGTAGAATTAAGCCAAGTAACGATATCTTTCCAGAACAGCTGAATTTTTTCACAATCCCAAAAGAGATGTAGCAAACTCTCACGCTCTTCATTACAAAAGAAGCACGTGTCAGAGTCCTTCTTTTTAATTTTGTAAAGAAAAGAATTTGTCGGGATGAGAAAATGAATAAATTTATATTGAAAATACTGCAGCTTAGAATCTTTGGTAATCCTAAACGGAATTTGATGTACCTCATCCCACTGTGGAGAGAATCCAAGTAAAGTGGTCCACTTCTGCTGGCACTTAATAGGCTCTTGGGCTACAGCTTGGACAATAGAGTTATAAACATACTTGGAAGGCTTATTCTGATTACAAAACTCGTGAATCAACAATAAATTAGACTCAGTTTCATTTGTCAAGTCAAAGCCAACCAGCTGTTTCCAAGCCCTTGGAAGTGCTTTAAGCAGACCATAATACTTGATAAAAGAACACTTAAGATTACTGTACCTCAGCTGAAAATCATGAAAAGTAAAAATATTACCATCTTCTGAACAAAGATCTTTAACTTTTAGAACTCCTTCTTCCATCCAGGAGCGATAAAAAATACATTTATCATTTATTTTAACATTGCTATTGAACCAAATAATCTCCGACAAAAAATGGGTGGAAGGCTTTACTTTTTGCAATTCTAGCCAAGCCCTGACAACATCTTTAAGGAAGCTGTCTTTTAAAATATGGAATGGGAAATCTGAAGGAGAAATATTCAATTTCCAAATTATATCATAAATACCAGCCTGTTTAAAAACACCATTGACATAAAGCTTCCACTTTGCCTCTTTCGAGCTGTCAAGAAGTCTTTTGATCCAAGTACACTTAAGACCCTTTTGGAAAGAGTCTACATCAAGCATTTTCAAACCACCATGCTTGTACTCATTAATAACAACTTTCCGGCTGACTCGGTCAGGCTTCCCATTCCAAATAAATTTGTAAACCAGTTTGTTCACCTTAGCGATAAATTCCTGAGGAGGATTAGGTAGCACAGTCAACAGAAAAGTCAATTGTGACAAGGCTAAGCACTTAACAATAGTGATCTTGCCAATTGGAGTCAGGTCTCTCCTGGACCACAAATTAAACAAAGTCTGAATTTTTTTCAACTGATCATCGAAATTCAGGTGAAATAAATCCTTTTCATCATGAGTAAAGAATATACCCAGAAATCGAACTGGCCCATTAGTCCAGGAGAGACCCCTACCAATCGGCTGAATATCCTTGCAAAATCTCATTGGACCAAGTTTCATAGCCTCAGATTTATTAAAATTAACTTTGAGGCCAGAAGCCAACTTAAAACTGTCAAGAATCTCAAAAGTACAAGAAATGGATTTTCTGCTCCCGTCCAAAAAAATAGTAGTATCATCAGCATAGGAACTGATTTTCAATTCTGTACCCTCAATTTGAATACCTGCAATATCATTAGAACGTCTAATACAAATCGCTAGTAATTCAACGGCAATAATAAATAAATATGGGCTCAATGGACATCCTTGGCGAACCCCTCTGGTAACATTAAATGAATGTGAAACATGACCGTTATTGATAATACAACTAGAAATATTACAATAAAGAGTAGAGATCCACTTGATAAAATCTTTCCCAAAATTAAAATACTTCAAACTTTTTTCTACGAAGGACCATTCTAATCTATCAAAAGCTTTTTCAAAATCCAAAAAAAGAACCATACCAGGAGTAGCATTTTCTGAGGTGAATTTAACAGTGTCAAGCACAAGACGAATATTCTCACCCATATATCGATTTTTCATAAAACCGGTTTGATCTTCATTAATAATTTTAGGGAGAACAGTCTTAAGTCTGTTTGCAAGTACTTTGGCACATATTTTATAATCGACATTAAGGAGAGAGATTGGACGCCAATTTTTTAAATCACTAGGATTTTTACCTGGTTTTGGAATTAAGTTTATTATCCCTCTCCTCTGATCAACAGACATTTGACCACAATTGAAAGAAAAGTTAAAAGATGCAATCATGAAATCCTTAATATCAGACCAAAAGACTTTATAAAATTCAGCTGGGATGCCATCACAACCAGGGGTCTTATTGTTACTCATTTCTTTAAGAGCAGCTAGACACTCTTTTTCTTCCAGAGAACCATCACACACAAACTGGTCATCTTCAGTCAACTTATTCTCAAAATTGCTAGGAAGGAATTCATCAAATTGGAATTGCTCTGTAGAATCAGAGTGATATAATGTAGAGTAGAAATTGAACTCCTGCCTCAAAATGTCCGACTGATTTGTAATGACATCCCCGTTCTCACACACAAGCTTAGAAATAGACTTATTTTTAAAATTACGTTTTTCTAAACTAAGAAAATATTTGCTATTCTTTTCTCCAAACTCAGTCCACCGAGCCCTAGATCTTACAATAGCCCCCCTAGCAATGCCTTCAAAAATCGTCTCTAGCGTGTTCTGCTTAGATTTGAGAGAATTCAACACCTCGACCGAAGAAGTCTCAAAGTAAGATTTCTCCAACTGCAAAATTTCAGATTCAAGAGAAGAAATTTCCAGCTTCTGGGCATTTTTCTTCCTGGAAGCATACTTGAGCGTTTCACCCCTAATCTCACTTTTAATAACTTCCCATAAAGTACTGGGGTTAGCCGAGGTATTGACTTCTGTAATGTACTTAATAGCATTTTTAATATTACAAACATAATCTTGTTCTGTCAAAAGCGAGGTGTTTAATTTCCAAAAACCCTTGCCCCTCTTGTTATCAGCATTGGTGAGCGACAAAGTAATCATAGAGTGATCTGTTTTATAACCGGGAATAATGTCTGTCAAATCAGTAAGACCCCAAAGATGGTTAGAAATTAAAAAATAATCCAATCTGCAAAAAATCGGCGGGGAATGGTTTGATTTCCAACTGAAATGTCGAACACCAGGATTGTTCTCTCTCCAAACATCAATTAATTCTAGGGAATCCATAATAGTCGAGATTTTATCCTGCACTTTAAAATTAGTACAAGGCCTACCACCTTTCTTATCAAAAGTAACATTCCTCACCGCATTAAAGTCTCCTCCCATAATGATATTCCCACAATCAAACTCTGACATTTTTTTAATAATCAAATCAAAAAAATCAGGCCAGTCTTCATTATAAGCATAAAGATTAACTAACGTAAACACCTCGCCATCAACCTCGATATCAACTATAATAAATCTCCCAGAGAAGTCAATCAAATGTTTCTTAACAGTATAATCCAAGTCATTTTTAAACAAAATAGCAACACCTGCTTTGTTAGATTTATCGTGGCTAAGAAAACTAGCATGTCCCCACTCGTTAGTCCAAATTTTCTCTGATTTCAGTTCGCTATGCGTTTCTTGCAAAAAGAAAATCGAGAATTGTTTCTTTCTCAACCAAAGAAAAAGCTGTCTGCGTTTGAGGTTATTATTGATCCCTCTGACATTAAGAGAACAAATATTGATTTTACCCATTTAACTCTCAAGGAAAAACAACAACATGTATCATCTTTGCATATAACCACATCTTATGAATTATGGGGGGAGATGGTGAGAAAAAGTAATAATACTGATTGTTGGTTTAAACGACATTGCTAATATCAGGCATCTAGGTGATAACAACAGCATCAACAGCGAAACCACAGAAACAATGAAACCACACACATAACAACAAAAAACAAAAAACAGATACATTCAAATTGTTCTGCAAATGACTCGATGTTCTATTTGTTGGAACACGGACGTTTCTTGACAAAATCCCTATGGACTCCGGCCGCTGCCAAAGTTCTGGTACAAGTACTTCATGCTAGCTGCCTCATCTCTGTCAAAAGTTCTCCAGTTGTCTCCCTCCTTCATTTTCAGCTTAGCAGGGTAAGATAAGTATACTCGCCTAGCTGGATTTTCCTGCAGGAGAAGTCTCTTGAAGTGTAGCATCTCCCGTCTCTTCTTCTGTACTTGAGGGGTGAAGTCCTCCGACACGAAGACATTCTGGTTCTTGTAGGGGTTGTTCTTTAACACCTTGGGAGCAGCCCTCAATATCATCTGCTTGTCTGGATAACGGAAGAAAGCCACATGGATTGGACGTGGTCCCTTACCCCGCGTTGGAACAGCCGGTGTTCTGTGTGCCCTTTCTATCTGAATATCAGCAACATTTGTCAGCTTCATCTGGTCTCCAAGAAAACTCTTGATGAATGAGGTGCACGAATCATGATCATCCTCACTCCCTTCTGGAACATGTAGAAACACGAGGTTGTTTCTACGGAGACGGTTGGAAAGATCTTCCACTTGCCTTGTGAGCTCCCGGACTTCTTTACTGCCTGCTTTGCCGCCCAGCACTTCATCCATGAAATTCATTCCTTCCTTCATTTCTTCCATATCTTTGTTTAGGTTGCCAATATTCCCCTCTACCTTATCGACTCTTGTTGCCAGGACTTCTAGTAGATCTAACTTTTCCAATTTCTTTAAGATAGAGTCCAATTTGCTGCTACAGTCACAGTGCTGGTTTTGAGAATGCGCCGCTGCTGAATCTATATCATGCGATACGTGGACGGCGCCATCTTGGTTTCCAGCAGGCACGTTGTCATGAGCTGAAGACAACGACTTTCCCTTATTTCGCTCTTCAGGGTTAGGTGAAGCTCTCCTTGTTCTAGGCATTTTTGTCTATGTGCCTGTACAGTTGACTAGGATGGCTTGTTTTACAAGAAGGGTCTTCAAAAACCGTCAAAATGAGGACATAATTTCTGTTCTGGCCGGAGCCCACAGAAAGACGTGTTCACTCACATCGACGCATGCGCAGAAAAAAAAGGGTTAACTTACCAAATAATCCAGTGGTGGTGCCTATGGTGGACGTTATCCAGCCCAAGATCCCCGTGGTGGTATTAAACTGGTCTTGTAACAAGGGAAGCATCATGCCGATGGTTTTAAAGACTGCAGACCAGATGAAAAGCCTGGTCCACATAGCCAGCACAGCAAACCACCCAGCACGGCCATCAGATCCACATGCTGAGCTAGCCATGGCGCGGCTAATATTGCACTTTATATACCATGAAATAGAAATATATTAACAAAGTCGGATACAGGGTTTTATTAACATGGGTTGGCAGAGGTGTTTAAATTAAGGATAGCTTTAGGCCCCCATCATATAGTAAGGTCAGGTGTAACACAAGGTATTCTTTATACCACGGTATAAAATGCCCATGCATGTTCACTCATCCATATCGATCAAAGCCATACAAAGCCTTTACTCACTAACTCCTCTTAAAGCACTATTAAGTGAGCGGGATAAAAATAAAACTAGAGAAAGACACTATTTGACCTTTGAAACAAGATATATGCGACGGATCTCCGCCTTTTGTGTTGGTCGTTGTGCTCCCTGGATCTCAGGAATTCTTTTGATAGCTGCGTGTATAGGTATAACAATGAGTATTATGATCTGGGGGTCCGGGTGCACACGACCTTTACTCCTACGCATCAACCCGTGCACGGTATAGTCCTAGATCACAGCTTTAATACGTGTTATGGTACCATTAAGGAGACATATGTTATCAGAATTTCTTCGCATGATGAGAGACATCGGTCATTAGGGAAACAATTTCATGTCTCCCTAATGTCACAGCCCCCCTTTAGAGGCGAAATTTTACCATCGCAATTAGATTATATTTGTTGCTCGTGGTCTAATTAGTAAACATACCGAAATTCGTGCAAAAAAGGACAAGGGAATATTGGATTAGGGCACATTTAAGTTTGAAAAATGTTGTGCACAAGTCTATGGGCATGTCTCCCAATGGTAATCCAGGGTAATTATAAATATTATAATTGTTCTTATATAGTGCTTTCCATCGTATCAACAATCTCAAAGCGCTTTACAATTAACCCTAAAAGAGCCGGGCGGAATCCGCCCCCACCCGCAAATTTTCTTTTCCCAAACTACATCCACATACATGGTTGTTTAGCGCCCTCTGCTATACTTTTATGATACGTACATTGTACGCAGATATATAATTATTTTTCCCCGCGTTTTTGGCGAGCAGTGCGATAGCTCAGTCGATGCGGTCGTGCTTGTGCACCGTGAGGTTGCGGGTTCGAAGCACCTTTTTGTCCCCGATTTTTTTTTCTTTTCTAACCTGAGGCTTTCGGAGGATTTTTTTAAGGGAAATAAAGTCCGAATTTCATTACGTTTGAATTCGTTTCTTTTTTTCTAAATTTATATTTTCTTGTCATGTTTTTAGAAAAGTACAGTCCAAAACGCCATACCTTACAACCATGTCACTTGGGAGAACGAAATATCGCCCCACGCCCCCTCAACTTTTTCTGCGATTCCCCGGAAAAAAAAATTTGCCTGGAATCTTGCGCATCTTTTGAAAAACAAAAAAAATCCGACCATTTGGACTGCGCAGTGAAAAAAAATTCGGCGCGCCGCGCCGTGAAAACTCAATTTCCCCATAATGTAGTGTACACAAAGCAGAATTACCATTGGTGCATGTGAATAATTAATGAGCAATAATTCCAAAACCCTTTAACCTATAGTCACGAAATCTCTTGGGTACGTTTATGTTGAGTTTGTTATATGCGTGCAACGACTAGTTTCATAGTCGAGATTCATGTACATGTAGGCCTATAAGTAAAAAAAAAAGTCTTGTGAAAAAGTGTCGCAAAAGGTTTGTATGGGTGGGCACTATGTACACCTAGTCTATACATGTACCAAGGTCTCATTTATGGAATATCCCCTTGCACAGCAAGGGTCTATATGCGAGCATGCAGATTCGGTGATTAATTCTGCAAAACAAGACTGCATCTTCACATCCCGATTTTGACCATTCAGCGGGACTCGGTGTTTCCGTAACCCGTTGTTGTATTCAAAATTGACAGATCAACAGCTTAGTCCATGATTCTGATCGATATGACGTTTGAGTATCTACATGTGCATGCTATAAGATAACGTTCGCATACCCTGGCTCATATCTGCACAAGTGACGTGATGCCTGATCCTTGGATTATGTAAGGTATTTAGCCATTTGAGAAGCGCAGCTTTTCCAACTGAAATTTCTTGTCATAAGTCTGGAGGTCGATTTTGAACAGCTTCCAAAAGGACCCAATCTTTGCTTTGCGGAAATTAGGCCATGGGGAATTCTGGTGGACCCAGTGGGTATAATGGCCTGACTTTACTTTGCACGCTTGTTTTTGTACACTGAAGTTTATCAATCTAGATATTTTGTGAAACTGTTAGATAGTACATTGTATATACTGTGGCAAGTTGGCTGCGCATCAGACTGGGACCTTGTGTGCTGAAAAACATGAAAAACAAAATCAGGCCAGCTTTACTCACTCTATTTCACCATCCAAGTTTGAAGTCTAAATTCGATTTTCAAAGGAGACTTTCCTTAAATACATTTTGCACCTGAGAGGGAAGTCAAGTTGAGGCCAAAGACTAGATTGGTACATGTCAAACCATGGTCCAACTGTTTGAAAAGACTGACCTCTTCATTGGTGTGGTGGTTGATTAGGCCAAAAAAAAGGTCTCTGGTTTCTGGTATGGAGCTTGCCCAAAAAGTGGTGCGGCGACGCGGCTTTTTTACCTGGTTTTTTTGCTTCAAATGTCGGCTGATGACTGCAAATGGTGCCCTACTACACTTAGTGCAAATATATGGGAGTCCAGAGAGGCCACATAAAGCTTATTCTCGAACATAACCCCATCTAAAAACACGTTAAAATTGTGCAGCAGCAGGATTCCAGTCAAACCAGTGAGTTTGGCGGTTTTGAGACATCATCTTTCATTGAAAAAAAAAACCTTTTTCATTTTGCCGACGCGCGTGGCTACGGCGACGCGCGCGCATACCAGAAACCGGAGACTTTTTTGGCCGTACGGAGAAATATGTAGAAATAGAGATCAGTACCAGACATGCTAGATGTTTCTTTTGGCACAGTTGATGGATGCAGTGCCGAAGGGTTGTTTGACTGGTTGTTTCAGATGCCGGTCTATTTTCTTGTATTGCATGTTTTCAATACCTTACGTTTTGGGACTCACATACACAGTATTGAGAGTCCCAAATTTTCGGAATAGCTGGTTCTGGTTGTATACTGTGCAAACACCTCTTAAGTTTTATCTCGCACAGGTCGGAGTGGTTGGCGCAGTGAACTAAATTTTAAAGTGGGCCTTATTAACTAAGCTGAGGAGATCTAGGTGCTCAATTCCCTCTTTGAAAGCTTTGACATTGGGAGCATATCGAATGTTTGGTGGTAGCAGGTTCCATTCCTTTGTGGTTCTTGGGTAGAGTGAATATTGATAGCACAGTTTGTTGAAGTTTGGCGGGACGATATGAGGACCGAGGTTCTGTCTTGTTGCATGATTGTTGTTACTCTGGCTTGACGGCAGGTTTGATGGTATGATATTGTGGACTTCCTTGTAGATTGTTGTCAGTCGTAGTCGGATTGTGCGGAGTTCGAGTGTGTCCCATTTGAGAGAAGACAGCATGCTGTTAACGCTGGATCTCCGCTTGTAATCATTACATACGAAGTGGGCTGCTCGCCGTTGTACTTTCTCAAGGTTGATCTTATTGTTGTTGTTTAAGGGGTCCCATACGGCTCCACAATAATTCAGTTTGGGTCTTACTAATGACTTGTATGCGTTCTCTATGACGGATTTACTGCATGCATGAAGATTTCTTTTAAGAAGGCCGAGAGTTCTATTAGCTTTCCCAGTCACTTGATTTATATGTGTTGCCCAGCTTAAATCCTTGCTTATTTCGATACCAAGGTATGGGTGATGGTCAACTGCCACTAGTGTGTGACTGCCCATGTTGTATTCTGAGATGAGTGGTTTGATCTTGTGTGAGACATGCATGGTATGGCATTTAGCTGCATTGAAGGACATCTGCCATGTTCTTTCCCAATCACAGAGAGCGTCCAAATCTTTCTGCAAAGACAAGCTGTCCTCTGACGATTTAATCTCCCTGTAGATTATTGCATCGTCTGCGAAGAGGCGAACTCTAGATGAAACTTCGTTCGGCATGTCGTTTATGTACAGCAAAAAGAGTAAGGGGCCCAACACAGTCCCTTGAGGTACACCTGAAGTCACTGGTGTTTCTGCAGATGTTTCTCCCTCTAGTAAAACTCGCTGGTGTCTTGTTGTTAGGAAGATCTCGATCCACTTCAGGAGGCTGTTGTTGATTCCTACATGGCTGAGCTTGTACAGGAGACGTTTATGGGGGACGGTATCGAACGCCTTACTAAAGTCTAGTAGTATCATGTCTGTCTGGCTTTTATTATCAAGTGTCCTTGTTAGATCATCGATAAGCCCAGCAAGTTGGGTATCGCATGATCGACCCTGACGAAATCCATGCTGGTGGTTTGTGAGTACTTTGTGGAAATCAAGATGGTCCATGATGTGCCGGTGAATTATATGTTCAAGAAGCTTGCATGGTATCGAAGTAAGTGAAATTGGCCGATAATTAGCCGGGTTTGTCCGATCTCCCTTCTTGTAAATAGGGACGATGTTGGCATTCAACCAGTCTTCTGGGAGTTTTCCACTGTCTACAGACTTTTGAAAGATCTTTTGGAAGACTGGAGCTATGCTTGCTGAGCAGCTCTTCAGTATTCTAGCTGGTACCTGGTCAGGCCCGGATGCTTTCTTTGATTGGATTTCCCCCAGCAATTTTTGCACCCCGTTTGTTGTTATGTTGAGGGCTGAGATTTTTGGAGTTGGATTCGAGTTGAGTGACGGGAATTCAGCAAGGTTTTCTTCGGTAAAGACCGAGCAGAACTGGTGGTTTAACGCTTCGGCTTTGTCGGCTGGTAGAGACACTGCACGCCCCATATTTGTAAGGGTTGCGATTCCAAAAACTTCCTGGCTCATTGACTTGATGTAATTCCAGAAGGGCTTTGTGTTTTCTGTCTTCAAGCTTTCTCCTATCACATCATGGATGTACTTGTGATGAGCTTTCCTGATTTGTCTGTCAATTGAACGGCGTAATTTCTTGAAGTCTGTCCATGCTGAAGCTGTTCCAGATCTTCTTGCCCGATTGTACAACTTTTGTTTTTTCCTAATTGCTCGTCTAACTGTTGAATTGACCCAGGGTAGATTATGTCTTGTTGAACTCAGTTTTGAAGGAATATGACGATTCATAGCCCCGACGAGAACCTGTTTGAAGTCTAGCCACAATGTGTTTACGTCTGTTGATGCCAAACGATCCTCAGTCAACTTCTCATCAAATGCTGTTATGAGTTCATCTATGGCAGTGAATTCGGCCTTTTTGTAGAGGAAGATTTTCCTCCTTGGGGGTCTGTGCATAAACACCTACCTTTCTCGGCAACGGATGACTGTCCGCTTGGTGTTCCAGATGAGATGTGACGATGTGCTTCACTTTACCTATTCGATCGTTCTATTGTCCCAAAGCTTTTTAGATAACAGCAATTGTGTTCAATTGTTAAAGCATAGGTGCACTTTCTTAGCGAGCATTGCAAAGAATCAGTCAACCACAGCGTGGTCATTAACATGGATGCTTCTATAGCTACTTCACACAATAAGCCCCCATCGCTTATATTATCGACGTGAATGTAGAGGCAGAATCCGTCGGGAAGGGGCCCAGGCGGGGTTGCAGGGCAGGTGAAGGCTTTTTCCCCGGTGACATTAAAGCCTTTTTTTGAGGAAATGAAAGAACCAGCACCCCACAACCGATTGTAGTAGCATTACCCTTTCCCGCTTTTAACCATTTTTGCGAATAAAAAAACAAAATAGGGCAAATTTTCCCCAGAAAATTACCCACCCCTTGCCCCTGACCTAAAACCTTGCCATCGAGCGAAGTTTATGCTTCTCGCCTCGAAATTCATGATTTATCAAATATAGTCGTGGTGACTTACCATAACATTGAGGTGATACTGAAATCTTTCCAAATCTAGAACAAAAATATTTGCCCAATTTCCTTAAAAAGGTTTTTTATTTTTGACAATAGTGAACCTTGATGTTCACAGAAATCTGACTACATTCAACCAGGCTTTTTCTTTTCCAAATGGAAATTCGCCTTTACCATCTCACCACAGATGTTACAGTAAAATAGAAGTTGAAGTTTGTTTTTCTTGAGGGTCTTTTCATCTTTACTTGGTCCACTACGGCCTGAAAATAGGTCTACATTATGATCAACGCGATAAATAGCGCCCTCAATCGCTGCTGCTGCTTGACTGCGCATGTACCACATTAATCATACTACAATATCCATGTACATTGTATGAATGATTACGAAAAAATAACAGTACACTAGATGGCAATCAAGATCCACGAAGCAGTAAAAACAAATCAGTGCTCTTTGTTGCCTCTTTATCGCTCTTGGAGCGCTGCGCAACCGTCCATTACTCTCTCTTCGAGGACTGAGGAAAGTCTCTGGAATTACTGAACGCCTCTTTAAAAATCGATGCCACTCTGGAAAGCCCTGTTCACACGAGCCATGATTAATATTAAGCATCATAACTCTCAGTAAACGCAAGACTGTTCTCGAACTGAGAGATATTCTAGACAGCGCCAAAAGCGATCTTGAAAAAGCAATGTCCATGAATGTCACGCCCGGGGATCTGACCCAACTTGGTGAGGTTTATTATCGCCTTGCAAAACATCACACCAAAAAGGAAATCGTTCTGTTGACAAAGGGATTCAGTGGGATATTTAGTGTCATTTGGGGGATATTTTCAGGACTATGAAACTTAGACATTATGCAACAGAATGTGCCCCGAGAGATGAGAAATTACGCTGAGGATCCCGAACAGTGTATGATAAAAGCCATGGAGATCTCCCCTGACAACGCAAGGCTCTTGGTGTGCCACGCAACCGTCCATTACTCACTGTACAAGGACAGAGGAATATCTCTTAAATTACAGGACGCGTCTTTAATCTCTTAAATTACTGGACGCGTCTTTAAACATCGATGCCACTAACTGGAAGGCCCTGTCCACGCGAGCCATGATCAATATTAAGCATTATAACTCTCAGCAAACGCAAGACTGTCCTGAATTGAGAGATTTTCTGAACAACGCTAAACGCGATCTTGAGAAAGCAGTGTCCATGAATGTCACGCCCTGGGATCTAACCCAACATGGAGAGGTTTATTATCGCCTTACAAAACATCACACCAAAGAGGAAATTGCGATAAAATCTCTCTTTCAGTACGCCCTCGTATGTTTCTCGAGGTCAGCAGATTGTTCAGATGGTCGCAACAGAACTGACATGCATTTTATGCGGGGCCTCTGTCTGTTTGACATCGAGGAAAAGAGGGCGGCGATGGGTTGCTTCAAGCAAGCAATTGCATGTGAAGCTCAGGACCGCGAAAACATTCGTAACTTTGGCGAATTGCTCAGAGTATACTGAGCATACTCCAAGACGAGAATCCCCGAAGGACGAATCTATCCTGGCAGAGACAACCTTTTCCTTGAAGCAGGCTCTGGAGAAATATGGCCAATATAAGATGAGTAGCTACTGTATTAGTAAGTTCAAATTGGAGCACAAAAAAGAGCTGCAGTTGCTTTTGGGTTACTGTAATAAAAATAGTGAACTTAATGAGCTCGTGTCTTTGTTGGAGAAAACATCATTTGCAACACCACGTTCTCCACGACACATTAATGCGACACCACGAGCACCGGTCGGTCATAGCATGAGGTCTCCGACTACTAAAAATGATTAGCATGTCACATGCTGGACGCCCTGCGCTAGGTCCGTTGCATTATGAAGAGGCGGCTCTGCAGAATGCAGGAGCCAGCGCCACGGGTGGGGCAGCAGAGGAAGTATCGCCAACCATCCCAGAACCTGCAGAGGAGGTTAAGGAGCAACCAATCAAGGAAGCACCAAAGGAGGCCCGCGTCCCTGATTTCAAGTATGATTTCATTGTGGTCTATCCAAAGAGCGAGAGAGACTGTGTGTCCTACGACCTGCTGAACGAGCTGGAGGCGATCCGGAACCTGAAAGGGTGTACGCGTGACAGGGATGCCCTGGCTGGATCAATGAAGATCTTGAGCGAGATCAATCTAATGAAGGAAAGTGCCAGCATTTTATTGGTCGTCAATCAAGATTTCATGTCTGAGTGCGAGGCTTCCATGCACTACGCACTCAAGCTGAGGAGAGACAAACAGCGCAGTCGTGTGGTAATACCGGTGCTTCGGGACGACTCAGAGATCCCTGATGAAATCGACATGTTGCTGAACTCATTCAATGCAGCATCTGGTCCGGTCGACTGGGACAGGTTGAAATTTTGCATCGAGCAACAAATTTAGAACAGCCTTCCTCATCACAAAAGACACTTCTGTTGCATCTTTGTCGACCCTATGACGCACTTCTATGCAGTAATTCTTATTGCAAGAACCAGGTAGGCCTATTTGAGATATGTTGAAAGCTACTAAAAAGTCATGTACGTGCAGTAACAACCGCAGAAGCTAGCGTGCTTCACTTTTTTGCCAAGTTTTTGTCAAAAAGACTGTTTCAGTCAAACCAGGATTTTGGCACAATTGGTATGTTTTCCATACACTTTTCATTCACCCTTTAAAACTTGGTACAGATATTCCTCGAGTAATGCACGCAATATTTAATAGGTATCAAGTAGTAGCATTAGCGGTATCTATATCAGTAATGAGATAATTAGCTTTAAAGCAAAACAGTAGCAGCATGTATATAGCAGTGGCGGTAGTGGTATACAGTATGCGGTAGCGTTAATTAGCGATAGCATTTTGCGGCAGCGTCAGCGTTACCTTAGCCGATGGACATGTAATATGATCCCTAAACCAAAGATTCTTACTATTCTGGCGAATCTTTAAGGCCGCATCTTTGATCAAAGTGAGCAGGATCCTGCCCGTTTCTGAATACGACCGAAGTTTTCCGAATACGTTTTCGTTGACACCAGTGTTGTAGTCGAGTAATTTTTTCCAAGTACCAAGTACTGCCGAGTACTTAGATTAGCGAAGAAGCATGTATTTCGGGCACTTTGATTCCTCAGACAAAAACAAGCGAACAAAAAATATACAACAAGCATTCAAAATGGCTGAGAAAGGATTAGCGTGGCGGCGTCGCGTGCGTACACTTACATGCATGTATTGGTAACGTGTAATATGTAATCTGCTTCCCTGACATGACAATTCCTATAGGCCTGCCTTTATATATCTGTGGGCCTGACGCGTCGCTTATGAATTCTCTCCTTGTTTGGAATTGTTTGGTCAGGGAACCAGACAGTTTATCCTTGCTCCAATCACCAAGTTAATAAAACGACCATTTGTAGGAACACCTTGTACATGATTGGCCAGTGTGCGCACATACGGCAAATGGGTCATTGTGCGTAATTGGCCCACTCACGGTTGTTGTTTTCAATATCTTAAAATGTTGTCAAATTGGGGTGAACTTTACTATAAATGTCTTACAACCTTACCATGTGTGGATAGCGCGTTTTGTATGACACCTTCATAATTATACTGTACATACCTTGTTTTGGATAGAAATTAAATCAATGATGGATCTAGGCCAGGTTCTTGATTTATCTAACAATATTGTTCAATTGAGGTAAACCTACGAATGTCTTACAAATTTATCATTTGTTAGTACGTGCTTGGTGCATGGCACGAATACTGTGCATACCTTGTTTGAACAATTTAAATCAATGATTGATCCAGGTTCTTTACTTCACTGAAGAAAACAATATGCAGCAACATGTGGTAATGTAGTCGTGAAACAAATTTTAATATATATCAAATGAAACTAAGTTTCAATTTAAGAGTAAAAGTCCTTGTTTTCGAGGATGAAAAATGTTGGATCATCAATGATTGTTGCACATTAACTTTAAGAATAGCTTTAATATGAAACATTTAGTTAACACACTGAATACATGTCAATTCAAAATATACAGTCGAACCCTGATAGGAAGAGCACTGTCAATGCAACATCCTGCTGTATAACAAGGACATTGTTAGGTCAAAGACTTTGTTTTTCTTTGTTTTCCTTTACTGATAATACAAGGTGCCTGTCAAAACAAGGTAATTTGTAAAGTCCTAAGCACTTTGTTATAAAGGTGTTCGACTGTATATTTAATAAATCGATAATTTGCATAGGACAAAATACATTATCAGAATTGATTTCACTGATTCGAACAATACTAGCTCTAAATTCAACAGAACACGGTTAATTGGTGAACATAACGAATGATGTTTATTTCCTCAGCCAAATGTGGTGGTGTATGGAATTGTGCTTATACAAAGCAATATGAAGAATCAATCAATGTTCAGTTGAAACCGGTCTGGTATCTTTGTTTCAAAATGTTGGCTATATTTCAGTCTTTAGGAAGGTCTGCATAATGTGCAAGTATGTTCCGCCCTCATCATGAGCTTAGCTCTGCTCCTCCGAATAGTGTACTTCAAACATAAGGCTGACGAATTTGTGTCTCAAAGCAACTGAGCAACGCCCTTCTCGAGCACCGTGACGTACGTCAGCCAAATAAGCAGAAGAAATGCACTGGAGTGTTTTTGCAAACATATAGTATTGTGGTGGTGATCTCCCCTAGCCAAACCTAAGTTCGTTGGGACCAAGTCTGACACCTACTAGAGTGTAGCTGATCTTCCCGAACCCCAAGCTTTCCCAAGATGAGAGACCACTCAGAGCAACCTCAAGGCTTAGGGAGCAGGTCTGTTTTGGAGGGATTATACCGCCGAATATGATGATGATTACTCCCTTAATTGCACAACAAACCAGCAAGAAATACACCTTGACAGCATGATTGTTGGCACAACAAATATTATCGTAATTTATCATACAATAATCAAGAAATATACACTAATAATTGGGACCTGAATTGGGCTGTTCTATTACCAGGGTCACTGAATTATAGTTGCTGGGAGACAACCCACTGCTCACATACGCAGCAAATGAAGCGCACAGCATCAACAATGTAACAAGAAATGCGCTACTAACACCGCGTTCCCACTTGAATTGGAAAAAGGTGGATCAAGATCCACCTTTTTGGTGTGATCGTTATCTTACCGCAACGAAACCGCAAGTCGCGTTCCCACTTACGCTTGATCCACCTTTTCGTACGGAAATGTTGGGTCCGAAAGGTCACTGAGTTCGGAATTACGCGCGCTCTGTGGGAGTGCCATTGTTGCATGGTTGCATGCTAGGCCAGGATGGGTCAGTTTTCAAACAGCACTATCAGAATTCACCGACAAAAATTACGCGAATTCACCAACATAAATCACGGATCTGTAGAGGATCCGTGCGTGCATAAATTAACAGGTGAAATCCAACAGAGCCGCTCGTTGTGTGACATCACGGCAGAAACCAATGCATCGATAAGGGATTCCCTGGTTCTGAAGCTTCTCATTGGTTAGAAACGGTCACATGATGTACTACGACATCATTTTCCAATTTTCTATAGTCAATACTTCAGATTTGTCACCTCCGTACGTACCGCGTTATCGGCACTATTCTCATCGCATACTCGTAAGCTTTTCCATGATTCTGTGCCAAAGTGAAGTCTTTCAGTGGTGAGTGCGGACTCAGAGTCATTTATGGATGGAAAAATAAGTACAATTTCAGGAATGAAAAAGGTTTAGTAATGGACGAACACGTAACAAAAGTAAGGCCTATAGTGTAGTTTTAGGATACCACGTGCGCTTTTGCATGCGCGGTGCTAGCCCGTAGTTCAGCGGTTGTTTATTGTGCATGTTGTATACGCTGGAAATGTTCACATGAGCTACACGCCTGAAAACGTGTTTCTTCGTTCATGAGACCGCAACATTTTCGCGCCACTCGTGCACCGGGCGGATGTTAACAGGTCAAATTGCCGGATCAGATCCACCTTTTGCGTTCCGATCGTGATCCGGCAATTGCCGGATCTGATCCACCAATTGGGGGATCTCTATCCTGGTCCAGAGGTGGATCAGAAAAGGTGGATCTGATCCTGATCCACCTTATAACGGTTAGCGTTCCCACTACACACAATTGCCGGATCTGATCCACCAATTGGGGGATCTGATCCGGCAATTTGGCAAAAGGTGGATCAGATCCCCCAATTGGTGGATCAAGTGGGAACGGGGTCAAGTCAGCAATAAGCAACATTGTAAACAATGCACAACAATGTAAGCAGTATACCACAATGTAAGTAATGTACACCAGTGTAAACAATACCGCCAGTGTAAGTAATGTACGCCAATGTAAGCAATACACGCCAATGTAAGTAAAGTACGTCAATGTAAACAACACACGCCAATGTAAGTAATGTACACCAGTGTAAACAGTACACGCCAGCGCAAGTAATGTACACCACGCAAGCATACAACCCGTTTAGCTAGCCTTGTACTTGATTACGCTTTACCCATGTAAGCTAGCATATCGTACAGTCATTGATCTCCATTAGTAATGGAGATCAATGTGTACAGAACATTCACTTGTACGGCTGCGCGCATCAGCATTACACAGTGTAACTTAAGCACAATTAGGTACGTGCATGTTATACTGAGCGCTAAGCTCCGCCCAGTCACGCACGCGCTACATGTACAGTTCATTACATACGATCACGCTGCATTAGCGCTAGACTTGTTATAGTCCCTACACTTTCCGTTACAATATGTTTATGCACTGTAACGGCTGTTTCTCCCCCCCCCCCACCCCAACAAAAAAGTGCATTGTCTTTCCACTTGATCATACTGAGAACACTTTTGTTTAAAATTTTTCTTTTTACATACATTTTGTTAGTGACCTTAGAGGATTGATATGAACAGAAACGGACCAAACTGAAGTCCCTAAGATCCTTGTGTCATACGATTACTGGAATTAAGGGCACATATGGAACAAATCTTGTATTTGTTTCACGATTCGTTTCACGGAAATGTATTCTAATAATATCAAACATCAACGCTGGTCGGCCGACCAGCGTTGGAAAACACTGGCTTTTTTCAAATACTGGCCCCAATTGACCATCGCACTTGTTTGCAATCGATTACACACCTATGAACGGGTACAAGCCAGCTAGACTGGTTCCCTGACCTTACAATTCCCCAATGTATGTAAACTGCTCTGTTTCTTCGTATATGGAGTCAGGGAACTAGACTAAAGGAAAATGATTGTTTTTCTTGGTTTTTATAGCATTTTCGAACCCAAAACCTCAAAAAAGTCAGTGTAACTATATTTGCTATATATTTCCAACCCCCCAATTCCATCTATTTCTGAAAATTACAGCAAAAGCAAATGATGTATATTCCCTTTAACCTCCATTTTTTTTTTTTAGTTCAGAGATAAGTATTCGGGTAGAATTCTATGCAGCAAATATACTCCAGATTTGTATTACATTTTGCAAGTTACCCGTGTTTTATTCAACATTCCAGCATTGCAGACGGAACAATTCGGCATAATAACTGAGCAATATGGAAATAACAAATTCCTGATGATAATTTGTTGGTTAAAAATGTTACCAAACAAGTGAAGTAACACTATTTGTAATTCAAAATTCCTTTAATATATACATTTCGTGCAATAAATGCACATTAGTAAAGATGATCAAACTGAAAGGTGTCTATCATCTTTAGCCAAATACCAATATTATTTTGTTCAGTATTAAATTAATTTAATGCAATGCAATATTAATACACCATTTGCAGCTATATCCAGAAAGTAACTGACGAAATGTATTCCCTCAGCAAAAACAAATACAACATTTACTTGGGGCTTCATGTTAACTCCTCCTGTGCGTCTCTTTCAAAACATCGATAATACCTGAGAATGAGAAGAGGAAACATCGGAAGGAATTGCAAGGAGCCTATGAAAACAAACGCTGTGGTGTAACTGCCTGTGGTGTCGAACAGCAAACCTGAAATGTGCACAAAACACACAGGTGAGATGACAACAGAATGTTGAAATACACTTCGATAAGCAAATTACCTTGTACGTTCTTATGGTTGCACAGCAGTAAATAGGCCTAAAATTATCTACGCCGACCATATCACCATTGGTGCCTTCAGTTTTCTTTCTTAATACAGAGTTGTGTGGCCCTTGCACTTGAGGGTTTGTGAGGGGGGCAGGCCCAAGGTCTGACCCGAGCTTGGAACTACGATTTCCGGGGCAATTTGGATGATGAACCGGAAGGTCGCTTTATTTTGTTATAGAGTGGATGGATCATTTTTATAATGGAGTTGGACAGCAGGAATGCCTTTTAGGGGTTGTCATCTTAAGAGGGGAAAAACTGACCCCAAAGTCACTTATTAACCCCGCAAAAATCGAACTGAAAGTGAAAGAAGGTTAATCAAGCTTTGATTTGATGAATGCCTTGAACACTTTTAGCTGTGAGTGTTTTTCTCGATAATTTTTTTGAAGGAAGTTTATTATTGGTGTCTATGGAAATTTGTTTACTGGTCTGTGCTCCAATGGTCTCCTAATTTTACTCTAATCGCTAGAATGCAGGAGGAAGCATTGTACATTTCAAACAAAGTCGGGGGCATGCCCCGAATCCCTGGCAGGGAGGCACGCCTTAGAGTCAACCCAAATGTACATCACACCACCACCTCACCCGTTTCCTGAAAGGTAGATCCGCCCCTTCATTCGAACGGCCAAAATAGACAAGTGCAGAGAGGGCTGACTGGGAAACTTGGTCGAGATTAAACTGAAAGAAGAATATTTCAATGAATTTACTGAGGAGGGAGAGTAATAGAAGACTGGAAAGGAAAAAGCAAAGATGCATGGGGATTTCTACAGACGAAGAGAAAGTTTACGAAAATTCGACAAAAATGCAACGGCGAATCGAACACCCATGCAAAATTTAATAAGAAACAGCATAGCTTACCAGGTAAAAAGCCAAGAGAGAATTCCAAGATGGCCGCAGTAAAATATATCCAACCAAAAGTTCCGACTAGTAAATCCACACCGAGTACCTGCTTACTGAGAACGTCGTGAAGACAGCTGAGGGCGCCAGAGCTTGTCAAGATCAGGAGTGATGACGTCATCATTGGCCAATATGACGTCAGCCAGGGAGTTGCGCAGTGCGACACCGAACAAACCGCTACAGCGGTGGCCGTCAGATGGAAACTGGATATCACTCCGCGGTCAAGAAAGAATCCCTGAACCAGTTTTGCTATTAAACCTCCAACGCCTCCAACTGTTACAAATGTTGCCGCCTCTTGTAAGGAAAATCCATTTGACTTCGCTTGTGAAACGAAGTAAATGTGCCACATGTGGAAAGCAAACTTTGAGCAGCAGGCTATGATGGCCACCGACCAGTAACGGAAATCAGAGAGAAGTCGAATATCGAAGATCTCGAACAGGTTCTTATAAAATGAGGTACAGCGAGAGGGAAGTTGACTTGGATGTTTTGATATTCCATCGTCTGCTGGAAGCTTTTGGTATCTGCTTGCTGAAGGTGCTCCTGCTCGCTGCATGAGGGCGCCACACACCAAAAGATGCATAGAGATGGCACCCACCAGTAGCATGGCTCCTCTCCATCCATACGTGTCGATGAATACCTGGACGATGGGTGCACACACAAACAGCCCGATGGAATCACCTGTGCGTGCAATGCCAGTGGCCGTGGCGTAGTTCGTGGTGAAGCGGCGGGCGATGGCCTCTTTTATAAGCACACCAGAAATCCCGAACCCCGTACCTGATGTGCGGAGAGAAACAATTGCTATAAATAGACGACCATGATCATGCGCTCAGCTTAATTCGCAAGTAGCCTAATTTACAGTTAAGTTTTAACAGTTTAATTTTGATAAATATCCTTTCACATTGTAATTCTTAAGTTCTCTTTTGCCTCAGCAGAAGCCGTACAGCTAAATAAAATTCATTGTCATTCATTTTCATTGTCAGTGGCGTAGCAAGGTCACTTTTATTGGGGGCTAGATGTGAAAGCGGCAACTTTCTATGGGCTTGCTGTTCAAACCGGACGACCCTGGGCAATATCGGACAATGTGTGGCACTTTTCATGGCGGCACAACTGCCGAAGTTCGCGCGACACTTTAAAAAGTGCGCTCGTGAAAAACGGGCACTCGTGAAAAAAGGGAACTAGTGAAAAAAGGGGAACTCGTGAAAAAGGGGCACTCTTTACAAATTATTTGGGGATAAATACCCCGGCCCATTGCCACCCCCCCCCCCGCCCCCTTCGCCCCGCTGGCTACCCCACCGCGGTTGTGATCATGCGCTCTGCTTAATTCACAAGTAGCCAAGCAACAACGGCAAGCACTCTCGTCCCCATGAGTATAAGATTACCATTCTTCCTCATCGCCCTATCTAAGATCAGTGGCAATTTGAAAGATCTCAGTGGAAGGATTTTGTTTTCAGATGAACAGGGTTCGACACCTCCATTTGCGCATTAGAGGTCAAATTACGTTTTCCCCTTTGGGACGGTTAGGTTTTAGGATGATTGAAGGGTACACTGTAAACTCATACTTTTGAACGCATTATTAACGTTAAAACAATTTAACCTATAGGCAAAAGTTATCGGTTATGATTTGAGTCAATTTCAATATGTAGATATTAGTAGCACAAACAAAGCCTCAAACAGCCGAATTTTAATTCGGACCCTGCTTGTATTCACTGAAATTTGACTCTCTGGAAATTTGGAAAACCAGTTTTAAACGTTCTGTTTTAACGCCTAGTGAACGGCGCTGATCAGGAAGGAAGCGTTTATTTACTTCGTTAAACAAGACGTTCATCAGCAACGTTCACGAGGCGTATTAAGGGCATGTCATTTGCTTACCCGTGAGTAGAATGAACACGCAAGCTAGGTGAACAGGCGAGGTGGCAAAAGACGCCATGATGACCGAAACACCAATCATTGTACCACACGTCATGATGACGTAGCCGGGACCAAACCATCTACCCATCAGCCTCGAGGTGATTGCTGCAGAGATGACGATTGGTTTGGGAAGGGTTGGTCTTTGCATGGGGGTTGGAATCGTTATTAAAGGGCCGATGACATGGATATTTTTTCATGGGAACATATTAAATGCAACTTTCTGCTCCGGTTCAAGTTCCAATGGGAAATACATGGGAGATTTCTGTATTAAAGGGTTAACTTACCAAATAATCCAGTGGTGGTGCCTATGGTAGACGTTATCCAGCCCAAGATCCCCGTGGTGGTATTAAACTGGTCTTGTAACAAGGGAAGCATCATGCCAATGGTTTTAAAGACTGCAGACCAGATGAAAAGCCTGGTCCACATAGCCAGCACAGCAAACCACCCAGCACGCCCATCAGATCCACATGCTGAGCTAGCCATGGCGCGGCTAATATTGCACTTTATGTACCATGAAATAGAAATATATTAACAAAGTCGGATACAGGGTTTTATTAACATGGGTTGGCAGAGGTGTTTAAATTCAGGATAGCTTTAGGCCCCATCTTATATAGGTCAGGTCACGGTGTGTCACAAGGTATTCTTTTATACCACGGTATAAAATGCCCATGCATGTTCACTCATCCCTATCGATCAACGCCGTACAAAGCCTTTACTCACTAACTCCTCTTAAGGCCCCCCCAAAAAAGTCTCCGGTTTCTGGTATGGAGCTTGCCCAAAAAGTGGTGCGGCGACGCGGCTTTTTTTTTTTTTACCTGATTTTTTTGCTTCAAATGTCGGCTGATGACTGCAAATGGTGCCCGACTAAACTTGGTGCAAATGTATGGGAGTAAAGAGAGGCCACATAAAGCTTATTCTCGACCATAATCCAATCTAAAAACACGTTAAAATTGTGCAGCAGCAGAATTCCAGTCAAACCAGTGAGTTTGGCGGTTTTGAGACATCATCTTTTATTGAAAAAAAATCTTTTTCATTTTGCCGACGCGCATTGCTACGGCGACGCGCGCGCATACCAGAAACCGGAGACTTTTTTTTTTGGCCTAAAGCACTATTAAGTGAGCGGGATAAAAGTAAAACTAGAGAAAGACACTATTTGACGTTTGAAACAAGATATATGCGACGGATCTCCGCCTTTTGTGTTGGTCGTTGTGCTCCCTGGATCTCAGGAATTCTTTTGATAGCTGCGTGTATAGGTATAACAATGAGTATTATGATCTGGGGGTCCGGGTGTACATGACCTTTACTCCTACGCATCAACCCGTGCACGGTATAGTCCTAGATCACAGCTTTAATACGTGTAATGGTACCATTAAGGAGACATATGTTATCAGAATTTCTTCGCATGATGGGAGACATCGGTCATTAGGGAAACAATTTCATGTCTCCCTAATGTCACAGCCCCCCTTTAGAGGCGAAATTTTACCATTGCAATTAGATTATATTTGTTGCTCGTGGTCTAATTAGTAAACATACCGAAATTCGTGCAAAAAAGGACAAGGGAATATTGGGTTAGGGCACATTTAAGTTTGAAAAATGTTGTGCACAAGTCTATGGGCATGTCTCCCAATGGCAATCCAGGGTAATTATAAATATTATAATTGTTCTTATATAGCGCTTTCCATCGTATCAACAATCTCAAAGCGCTTTACAATTAACCCTAAAAGAGCCGGTCGGAATCCGCCCCCGCCCGCAAATTTTCTTTTCCCAAACTACATCCACATACATGGTTGTTTAGCGCCCTCTGCTATACTTTTATGATACGTACATTGTACGCAGATATATAATTATTTTTCCCCGCGTTTTTGGCGAGCAGTGCGATAGCTCAGTCGATGCGGTCGTGCTTGTGCACCGTGAGGTTGCGGGTTCGAAGCACCTTTTTGTCCCCGATTTTTTTTTCTTTTCTTACCTGAGGCTTTCGGAGGATTTTTTTAAGGGAAATAAAGTCCGAATTTCATTACGTTTGAATTCGTTTCTTTTTTTCTAAATTTATATTTTCTTGTCATGTTTTTAGAAAAGTACAGTCCAAAACGCCATACCTTACAACCATGTCACTTGGGAGAACGAAATATCGCCCCACGCCCCCTCAACTTTTTCTGCGATTCCCCGGAAAAAAAAAATTGCCTGGAATCTTGCGCATCTTTTGAAAAACAAAAAAAATCCGACCATTTGGACTGCGCAGTGAAAAAAAATTCGGCGCGCCGCGCCGTGAAAACTCAATTTCCCCATAATGTAGTGTACACAAAGCAGAATTACCATTGGTGCATGTGAATAATTAATGAGCAATAATTCCAAAACCCTTTAACCTATAGTCACGAAATCTCTTGGGTATGTTTATGTTGAGTTTGTTATATGCGTGCAACGACTAGTTTCATAGTCGAGATTCATGTAGGCCTATAAGTAAAAAAAAAAGTCTTGAGAAAAAGTGTCGCAATAGGTTTGTATGGGTGGGCACTATGTACACCTAGTCTATACATGTACCAAGGTCTCATTTATGGAATATCCCCTTGCACAGCAAGGGTCTATATGCGAGCATGCAGATTCGGTGATTAATTCTGCAAAACAAGACTGCATCTTCACATCCCGATTTTGACCATTCAGCGGGACTCGGTGTTTCCGTAACCCGTTGTTGTATTCAAAATTGACAAATCAACAGCTTAGTCCATGATTCTGATCGATATGACGTTTGAGTATCTACATGTGCATGCTATAAGATAACGTTCGCATACCCTGGCTCATATCTGCACAAGTGACGTGATGCCTGATCCTTGGATTATGTAAGGTATTTAGCCATTTGAGAAGCGCAGCTTTTCCAACTGAAATTTCTTGTCATAAGTCTGGAGGTCGATTTTGAACAGCTTCCAAAAGGACCCAATCTTTGCTTTGCGGAAATTAGGCCATGGGGAATTCTGGTGGACCCAGTGGGTATAATGGCCTGACTTTACTTTGCACGCTTGTTTTTGTACACTGAAGTTTATCAATCTAGATATTTTGTGAAACTGTTAGATAGTACATTGTATATACTGTGGCAAGTTGGCTGCGCATCAGACTGGGACCTTGTGTGCTGAAAAACATGAAAAACAAAATCAGGCCAGCTTTACTCACTCTATTTCACCATCCAAGTTTGAAGTCTAAATTCGATTTTCAAAGGAGACTTTCCTTAAATACATTTTGCACCTGAGAGGGAAGTCAAGTTGAGGCCAAAGACTAGATTGGTACATGTCAAACCATGGTCCAACTGTTTGAAAAGACTGACCTCTTCATTGGTGTGGTGGTTGATTAGGCCAAAAAAAAGGTCTCCGGTTTCTGGTATGGAGCTTGCCCAAAAAGTGGTGCGGCGACGCGGCTTTTTTTACCTGTTTTTTTGCTTCAAATGTCGGCTGATGACTGCAAATGGTGCCCTACTACACTTAGTGCAAATATATGGGAGTCCAGAGAGGCCACATAAAGCTTATTCTCGAACATAACCCCATCTAAAAACACGTTAAAATTGTGCAGCAGCAGAATTCCAGTCAAACCAGTGAGTTTGGCGGTTTTGAGACATCATCTTTCATTGAAAAAAAAAACCTTTTTCATTTTGCCGACGCGCCTGGCTACGGCGACGCGCGCGCATACCAGAAACCGGAGACTTTTTTGGCCGTACGGAGAAATATGTAGAAATAGAGATCAGTACCAGACATGCTAGATGTTTCTTTTGGCACAGTTGATGGATGCAGTGCCGAAGGGTTGTTTGACTGGTTGTTTCAGATGCCGGTCTATTTTCTTGTATTGCATGTTTTCAATACCTTACGTTTTGGGACTCACATACACAGTATTGAGAGTCCCAAATTTTCGGAATAGCTGGTTCTGGTTGTATACTGTGCAAACACCTCTTAAGTTTTATCTCGCACAGGTCGGAGTGGTTGGCGCAGTGAACTAAATTTTAAAGTGGGCCTTATTAACTAAGCTGAGGAGATCTAGGTGCTCAATTCCCTCTTTGAAAGCTTTGACATTGGGAGCATATCGAATGTTTGGTGGTAGCAGGTTCCATTCCTTTGTGGTTCTTGGGTAGAGTGAATATTGATAGCACAGTTTGTTGAAGTTTGGCGGGAGGATGATATGAGGACCGAGGTTCTGTCTTGTTGCATGATTGTTGTTACTCTGGCTTGACGGCAGGTTTGATGGTATGATATTGTGGACTTCCTTGTAGATTGTTGTCAGTCGTAGTCGGATTGTGCGGAGTTCGAGGGTGTCCCATTTGAGAGAAGACAGCATGCTGTTAACGCTGGATCTCCGCTTGTAATCATTACATACGAAGCGGGCTGCTCGCCGTTGTACTTTCTCAAGGCTGATCTTATTGTTGTTGTTTAAGGGGTCCCATACGGCTCCACAATAATTCAGTTTGGGTCTTACTAATGACTTGTATGCGTTCTCTTTGACGGATTTACTGCATGCATGAAGATTTCTTTTAAGAAGGCCGAGGGTTCTATTAGCTTTCCCAGTCACTTGATTTATATGTGTTGCCCAGCTTAAATCCTTGCTTATTTCGATACCAAGGTATGGGTGATGGTCAACTGCCACTAGTGTGTGACTGCCCATGTTGTATTCTGAGATGAGTGGTTTGATCTTGTGTGAGACATGCATGGTATGGCATTTAGCTGCATTGAAGGACATCTGCCATGTTCTTTCCCAATCACAGACAGCGTCCAAATCTTTCTGCAAAGACAAGCTGTCCTCTGACGATTTAATCTCCCTGTAGATTATTGCATCGTCTGCGAAGAGGCGAACTCTAGATGAAACTTCGTTCGGCATGTCGTTTATGTACAGCAAAAAGAGTAAGGGGCCCAACACAGTCCCTTGAGGTACACCTGAAGTCACTGGTGTTTCTGCAGATGTTTCTCCCTCTAGTAAAACTCGCTGGTGTCTTGTTGTTAGGAAGATCTCGATCCACTTCAGGAGGCTGTTGTTGATTCCTACATGGCTGAGCTTGTACAGGAGACGTTTATGGGGGACGGTATCGAACGCCTTACTAAAGTCTAGTAGTATCATGTCTGTCTGGCTTTTATTATCAAGTGTCCTTGTTAGATCATCGATAAGCCCAGCAAGTTGGGTATCGCATGATCGACCCTGACGAAATCCATGCTGGTGGTTTGTGAGTACTTTGTGGAAATCAAGATGGTCCATGATGTGCCGGTGAATTATATGTTCAAGAAGCTTGCATGGTATCGAAGTAAGTGAAATTGGCCGATAATTAGCCGGGTTTGTCCGATCTCCCTTCTTGTAAATAGGGACGATGTTGGCATTCAACCAGTCTTCTGGGAGTTTTCCACTGTCTACAGACTTTTGAAAGATCTTTTGGACGACTGGAGCTATGCTTGCTGAGCAGCTCTTCAGTATTCTAGCTGGTACCTGGTCAGGCTGGGATGCTTTCTTTGACTGGATTTCCCCCAGCAATTTTTGCACCCCGTTTGTTGTTATGTTGAGGGCTGAGATTTTTGGAGTTGGATTCGAGTTGAGTGACGGGAATTCAGCAAGGTTTTCTTCGGTAAAGACCGAGCAGAACTGGTGGTTTAACGCTTCGGCTTTGTCGGCTGGTAGAGACACTGCACGCCCCATATTTGTAAGGGTTGCGATTCCAAAAACTTCCTGGCTCATTGACTTGATGTAATTCCAGAAGGGCTTTGTGTGTTCTGTCTTCAAGCTTTCTCCTATCACATCATGGATGTACTTGTGATGAGCTTTCCTGCTTTGTCTGTCAATTGAACGGCGTAATTTCTTGAAGTCTGTCCATGCTGAAGCTGTTCCAGATCTTCTTGCCCGATTGTACAACTTTTGTTTTTCCTAATTGCTCGTCTAACTGTTGAATTGACCCAGGGTAGATTATGTCTTGTTGAACTCAGTTTTGAAGGAATGTGACGATTCATAGCCCCGACGAGAACTTGTTTGAAGTCTAGCCACAATGTGTTTACGTCTGTTGATGCCACACGATCCTCAGTCAACTTCTCATCAAATGCTGTTATGAGTTCATCTATGGCAGTGAATTCGGCCTTTTTGTAGAGGAAGATTTTCCTCCTTGGGGGTCTGTGCATAAACACCTACCTTTCTCGGCAACGGATGACTGTCCGCTTGGTGTTCCAGATGAGATGTGAAGATGTGCTTCACTTTACCTATTCGATCGTTCTATTGTCCCAAAGCTTTTTAAATAACAGCAATTGTGTTCAATTGTTAAATGAAAGGAAATGAAAGAACCAGCACCCCACAACCGATTGTAGTAGCGTTACCCTTTCCCGCTTTTAACCATTTTTGCGAATAAAAAAACAAAATAGGGCAAATTTTCCCCAGAAAATTACCCACCCCTTGCCCCTGACCTAAAACCTTGCCATCGAGCGAAGTTTATGATTCTTGCCTCGAAATTCATGATTTATCAAATATAGTCGTGGTGACTTACCATAACATTGAGGTGATACTGCAATCCTTCCAAATCTAGAACAAAAATATTTGCCCAATTTCCTTAAAAAGGTTTTTTATTTTTGACAATAGTGAACCTTGATGTTCACAGAAATCTGACTACATTCAACCAGGTTTTTTCTTTTCCAAATGGAAATTCGCCTTTACAATCTCACCACAGATGTTACAGTAAAATAGAAGTTGAAGTTTGTTTTTCTTGAGGGTCTTTTCATCTTTACTTGGTCCACTACGGCCTGAAAATAGGTCTACATTATGATCAACGCGATAAATAGCGCCCTCAATCGCTGCTGCTGCTTGACTGCGCATGTACCACATTAATCATACTACAATATCAATGTACATTGTATGAATGATTACAAAAAAATAACAGTACACTAGATGGCAATCAAGATCCACGACGCAGTAAAAAAAAATCAGTGCTCTTCGTTGCCTCTTTATCGCTCTTGGAGCGCTACGAAACCGTCCATTACTCTCTCTTCGAGGACAGAGGAATATCTCTTAAATAACTGGACGCGTCTTTAATCTCTTAAATTACTGGACGCGTCTTTAAACATCGATGCCACTAACTGGAAGGCCCTGTCCACGCGAGCCATGATCAATATTAAGCATTATAACTCTCAGCAAACGCAAGACTGTCCTGAATTGAGGGATTTTCTGAACAACGCTAAACGCGATCTTGAGAAAGCAGTGTCCATGAATGTCACGCCCTGGGATCTAACCCAACATGGAGAGGTTTACTATCGCCTTACAAAACATCACACCAAAGAGGAAATCGCGATAAAATCTCTCTTTCAGTAAGCCCTCGTATGTTTCTCGAGGTCAGCAGATTGTTCAGATGGTCGCAACAGAACTGACATGCATTTTATGCGGGGCCTCTGTCTGTTTGACATCGAGGAAAAGAGGGCGGCGATTGGTTGCTTCAAGCAAGCAATTGCATGTGAAGCTCAGGACCGCGAAAACATTCGTAACTTTGGCGAATTGCTCAGAGTATATGGTGGTGTACCCTAACGTGGCGCACTTCGAAGCATACCCAAATTTCCTCGTGTAGTGTTGCCAAACCTCTTTGTTGACAAACCTCAAATTCATGCAGTGAAATACTGGTACTTTTACCTTATTAATGCTTGCTGTTTAACCTCTGTGAACAATTTCGGTTTCATAAAATTTAAGCCGAAATTAAAAAACGGTGGCGTCCGGAAATTGGGCACAATTTGGCGGAGTGTTCCCTAACGTGGCGCACTTAAATAAATCTCGGGAAATTCCAAATTAACATTTAAGAATTTCTGAAAACTTGATAAATTCTGATAAATCATTATTATCTCTACTTACATACCCAGCCAGATGTTTGTCACAAAATTATTTTCTTATTTTTCGGGGCATTTTCAAAGGGTTCACTTTGCACTTGAAAATAAAATCGGAAAATCACGCCAAAATAAGTTTTTCTTTTAACTTTGTAGCGGGTAAATAAATTCGCGATTTATGAACGGGAGTGTTTATAACTTGATGAAATTTCACTTTCTGTGAAATTTCAGTTAAAACTTTTGCTCTAGCTAGGCGCTACAGGCGAAAAATCAAAGTGCGCCACGTTAGGGGGCGCGCCACGTTAGGGTACATCAACAATACTGAGCATACTCCAAGACGAGAATCCCCGAAGGACGAATCTATCCTGGCAGAGACAACCTTTTCCTTGAAGCAGGCTCTGGAGAAATATGGCCAATATAAGATGAGTAGCTACTGTATTAGTAAGTTCAAATTGGAGCACAAAAAAGAGCTGCAGTTGCTTTTGGGTTTAATACTGTAATAAATATAGTGAACTTAATGAGCTCGTGTCTTTGTTGGAGAAAACATCATTTGCAACACCACGTTCTCCACGACACATTAATGCGACACCACGAGCACCGGTCGGTCATAGCATGAGGTCTCCGAATACTAAAAATGATTAGCATGTCACATGCTGGACGCCCTGCGCTAGGTCCGTTGCATTATGAAGAGGCGGCTCTGCAGAATGCAGGAGCCAGCGCCACGGGTGGGGCAGCAGAGGAAGTATCGCCAACCATCCCAGAACCTGCAGAGGAAGTTAAGGAGCAACCAATCAAGGAGCACCAAAGGAGGCCCGCGTCCCTGATTTCAAGTATGATTTCATCGTGGTCTATCCAAAGAGCGAGAGAGACTGGGTGTCCTACGACCTGCTGAACGAGCTGGAGGCGATCCGGAACCTGAAGGGGTGCACGCGTGACAGGGATGCCCTGGCTGGAACAATGAAGATCTTGAGCGAGATCAATCTAATGAAGGAAAGTGCCAGCATTTTATTGGTCGTCAATCAAGATTTCATGTCTGAGTGCGAGGCTTCCATGCACTACGCGCTCAAGCTGAGGAGAGACAAACAGCGCAGTCGGGTGGTAATACCGGTGCTTCGGGACGACTCAGAGATCCCTGATGACATCGACATGTTGCTGAACTCATTCAATGCAGCATCTGGTCCGGTCGACTGGGACAGGTTGAAATTTTGCATCGAGCAACAAATTTAGAACAGCCTTCCTCATCACAAAAGACACTTCTGTTGCATCTTTGTCGACCCTATGACGCACTTCTTTGCAGTAATTCTTATTGCAAGAACCAGGTAGGCCTATTTGAGATATGTTGAAAGCTACTAAAAAGTCATGTACGTGCAGTAACAACCGCAGAAGCTAGCGTGCTTCACTTTTTTGCCAAGTTTTTGTCAAAAAGACTGTTTCAGTCAAACCAGGATTTTGGCACAATTGGTATGTTTTCCATACACTTTTCATTCACCCTTTAAAAGTTGGTACAGATATTCCTCGAGTAATGCACGCAATATTTAATAGGTATCAAGTAGTAGCATTAGCGGTATCTATATCAGTAATGAGATAATTAGCTTTAAAGCAAAACAGTAGCAGCATGTACATAGCAGTGGCGGTAGTAGTATACAGTATATAGAGTATTTAGCGGTAGCGTTAATTAGCGATAGCATTTTGCGGCAGCGTCAGCGTTACCTTAGCCGATGGACATGTAATATGATCCCTAAACCAAAGGATCCAGGCCAGGTTCTTTGTTTTCCTCTACAGATAATACAAGGTGCCTGTCAAAACAAGGTAATTTGTAAAGTCCTAAGCACTTTGTTATAAAGGTGTTCGACTGTATATTTAATAAATCGATAATTTGCATAGGACAAAATACATTATCAGAATTGATTTCACTGATTTGAACAATACTAGCTCTAAATTCAACAGAACACGGTTAATTGGTGAACATAACGAATGATGTTTATTTCCTCAGCCAAATGTGGTGGTGCATGGAATTGTGCTTATACAAAGCAATATGAAGAATCAATCAATGTTCAGTTGAAACCGGTCTGGTATCTTTGTTTCGAAATGTTGGCTATATTTCAGTCTTTAGGAAGGTCTGCATAATGTGCAAGTATGTTCCGCCCTCATCATGAGCTTAGCTCTGCTCCTCCGAATAGTGTACTTCAAACATAAGGCTGACGAATTTGTGTCTCAAAGCAACTGAGCAACGCCCTTCTCGGAGTGTTTTTGCAAACATATAGTATTGTGGTGGTGATCTCCCCTAGCCAAACCTAAGTTCGTTGGGACCAGGTCTGACACCTACTAGAGTGTAGCTGATCTTCCCGAACCCCAAGCTTTCCCAAGATGAGAGACCACTCAGAGCAACCTCAAGGCTTAGGGAGCAGGTCTGTTTTGGAGGGATTATACCGCCGAATATGATGATGATTACTCCCTTAATTGCACAACAAACCAGCAAGAAATACACCTTGACAGCATGATTGTTGGCACAACAAATATTATCGTAATTTATCATACAATAATCAAGAAATATACACTAATAATTGGGACCTGAATTGGGCTGTTCTATTACCAGGGTCACTGAATTATAGTTGCCGGGAGACAACCCACTGCTCACATACGCAGCAAATAAAGCGCACAGCATCAACAATGTAACAAGAAATGCGCTACTAAGTCAGCAATAAGCAACATTGTAAACAATGCACAACAATGTAAGCAGTATACCACAATGTAAGTAATGTACACCAGTGTAAACAATACCGCCAATGTAAGTAATGTACGCCAATGTAAGCAATACACGCCAATGTAAGTAAAGTACGTCAATGTAAACAACACACGCCAATGTAAGTAACGTATACCAGTGTAAACAGTACACGCCAGCGCAAGTAATGTACACCACACAAGCATACAACCCGTTTAGCTAGCCTTGTACTTGATTACGCTTTACCCATGTAAGCTAGCATATCGTACAGTCATTGATCTCCATTCGTAATGGAGATCAATGCGTACAGAACATTCACTTGTACGGCTGCGCGCATCAGCATTACACAGTGTAACTTAAGCACAATTAGGTACGTGCATGCTATACTGAGCGCTAAGCTCCGCCCAGTCACGCACGCGCTACATGTACAGTTCATTACATACGATCACGCTGCATTAGCACTAGACTTGTTATAGTCCCTACACTTTCCGTTACAATATGTTTATGCACTGTAACGGCTGTTTCTCCCCCCCCCCCAAAAAAAAAGTGCATTGTCTTTCCACTTGATCATACTGAGAACACTTTTGTTTTAAATTTTCTTTTTACATACATTTTGTTAGTGACCTTAGAGGATTGATATGAACAGAAACGGACAAAACTGAAGTCCCTAAGATCCTTGTGTCATACGATTACTGGAATTAAGGGCACATGTGGAACAAATCTTGTATTTGTTTCACGATTCGTTTCACGGAAATGTATTCTAATAATATCAAACATCAACGCTGGTCGGCCGACCAGCGTTGGAAAAAACTGGCTTTTTTTCAAATACTGGCCCCAATTGACCATCGCACTTGTTTGCAATCGATTACACACCTATGAACGGGTACAAGCCAGCTAGACTGGTTCCCTGACCTTACAATTCCCCAATGTATGTAAACTGCTCTGTTTCTTCTTATATGAAGTCAGGGAACTAGACTACAGGAAAATGATTGTTTTTCTTCGTTTTTATAGCATTTTCGAACCCAAAACCTCAAAAAAGTCAGTGTAACTATATTTGCTAAATATTTCCAACCCCCCAATTCCATCCATTTCTGAAAATTACAGCAAAAGCAAATGATGTTTATTCCCTTTAACCTCCAATTTGTTTTTTTAGTTCAGAGATAAGTATTCGGGTAGAATTCTATGCAGCAAATATACTCCAGATTTGTATTACATTTTGCAAGTTACACGTGTTTTATTCAACATTCCAGCATTGCAGACGGAACAATTCGGCATAATAACTGAGCCATATGGAAATAACAAATTCCTGATGATAATTTGTTGGTTAAAAATGTTACCAAACAAGTGAAGTAACACTATTTGTAATTCAAAATTCCTTTAATATATACATTTCGTGCAATAAATGCACATTAGTAAAGATGATCAAACTGAAAGGCGTCTATCATCTTTAGCCAAATACCAATATTATTTTGTTCAGTATTAAATTAATTTAATGCAATGCAATATTAATACACCATTTGCAGCTATATCCAGAAAGTAACTGACGAAATGTATTCCCTCAGCAAATACAAATACAACATTTACTTGGGGCTTCATGTTAACTCCTCCTGTGCGTCTCTTTCAAAACATCGATAATACCTGAGAATGAGAAGAGGAAACATCGGAAGGAATTGCAAGGAGCCTATGAAAACAAACGCTGTGGTGTAACTGCCTGTGGTGTCGAACAGCAAACCTGAAATGTGCACAAAACACACAGGTGAGATGACAACAGAATGTTGAAATACACTTCGATAAGCAAATTACCTTGTACGTTCTTATGGTTGCACAGCAGTAAATAGGCCTAAAATTATCTACGCCGACCATATCACCATTGGTGCCTTCAGTTTTCTTTCTTAATACAGAGTTGTGTGGCCCTTGCACTTGAGGGTTTGTGAGGGGGGCAGGCCCAAGGTCTGACCCGAGCTTGGAACTACGATTTCCGGGGCAATTTGGATGATGAACCGGAAGGTCGCTTTATTTTGTTATAGAGTGGATGGATCATTTTTATAATGGAGTTGGACAGCAGGAATGCCTTTTAGGGGTTGTCATCTTAAGAGGGGAAAAACTGACCCCAAAGTCACTTATTAACCCCGCAAAAATCGAACTGAAAGTGAAAGAAGGTTAATCAAGCTTTGATTTGATGAATGCCTTGAACACTTTTAGCTGTGAGTGTTTTTCTGGATAATTTTTTTGAAGGAAGTTTATTATTGGTGTCTATGGAAATTTGTTTACTGGTCTGTGCTCCAATGGTCTCCTAATTTTACTCTAATCGCTAGAATGCAGGAGGAAGCATTGTACATTTCAAACAAAGTCGGGGGCATGCCCCGAATCCCTGGCAGGGAGGCACGCCTTAGAGTCAACCTAATTTTACATCACACCACCACCCCACCCGTTTCCTGAAAGGTAGATCCGCCCCTTAATTCGAACGGCCAAAATAGACAAGTGCAGAAAGGGCTGATCGAGAAACTTGGACGAGATTAAACTGAAAGAAGAATATTTCAATGAATTTACTGAGGAGGGAAAGTTATAGAAGACTGGAAAGGAAAAAGCAAAGATGCATGGGGATTTCTACAGACGAAGAGAAAGTTTACGAAAATTCGACAAAAATGCAATGGCGAATCGAACACCCATGCAAAATTTAATAAGAAACAGCATAGCTTACCAGGTAAAAAGCCAAGAGAGAATTCCAAGATGGCCGCAGTAAAATATATCCAACCAAAAGTTCCGACTAGTAAATCCACACCGAGTACCTGCTTACTGAGAACGTCGTGAAGACAGCTGAGGGCGCCAGAGCTTGTCAAGATCAGGAGTGATGACGTCATCATTGGCCAATATGACGTCAGCCAGGGAGTTGCGCAGTACGACACCGAACAAACCGCTACAGCGGTGGCCGTCAGATGGAAACTGGATATCACTCCGCGGTCAAGAAAGAATCCCTGCACCAGTTTTGCTATTAAACCTCCAACGCCTCCAACTGTTACAAATGTTGCCGCCTCTTGTAAGGAAAATCCATTTGACTTCGCTTGTGAAACGAAGTAAATGAGCCACATGTGGAAAGCAATCTTTGAGCAGCAGGCTATGATGGCCACCGACCAGTAACGGAAATCAGAGAGAAGTCGAATATCGAAGATCTCGAACAGGTTCTTATAAAATGAGGTACAGCGAGAAGGAAGTTGACTTGGATGTTTTGATATTCCATCGTCTGCTGGAAGCTTTTGGTATCTGCTTGCTGAAGGTGCTCCTGCTCGCTGCATGAGGGCGCCACACACCAAAAGATGCATAGAGATGGCACCCACCAGTAGCATGGCTCCTCTCCATCCATACGTATCGATGAATACCTGGACGATGGGTGCACACACAAACAGCCCGATGGAATCACCTGTACGTGCAATGCCAGTGGCCGTGGCGTAGTTCGCGGTGAAGCGGCGGGCGATGGCCTCTTTTATAAGCACACCAGAAATCCCGAACCCCGTACCTGATGTGCAGAGAGAAACAATTGCTATAAATAGACGACCATGATCATGCGCTCAGCTTAATTCGCAAGTAGCCTCAGTAACAGTTCAGTTTTAACAGTTTAATTTTGATAAATTCCTTTCACATTGTAATTTTTAAGTTCTCTTTTTCTCTCAGCAGAGGCCGTTCAGCTAAATAAAATTCATTGTCATTCATTGTCATTGTCAGTGGCGTAGCAAGGTCACTTCTATTGGGGGCTAGATGTGAAAGCGGCAACTTTCTATGGGGTTGCTGTTCAAACCGGACGACCCTGGGCAATATCGGACAATGCGTGGCACTTTTCATGGCGGCACAACTGCCGAGGTTCGCGCGACACTTTAAAAAGGGCACTCGTGAAAAACGGGCACTCGTGAAAAAAGGGGCTAGTGTTTACAGATGAACAGGGTTCGACACCTCCATTTGCGCATTAGAGGTCAAATTACGTTTTCGCCTTTGGGACGGTTAGGTTTTAGGATGATTGAAGAGTACACTGTAAACTCATACTTTTGAACACATTATTAACGCTTTTTTGCAACAGTTAAACATTTTAACCTATAGGCAAAAGTTATCGGTTATGATTTGAGTCAATTTCAATATGTAGATATTAGTAGCACAAACAAAGCCTCAAACAGCCGAATTTTAATTCGGCCCCTGCTTGTATTAACTGAAATTTGACTCTCTGGAAATTTGGAAAACCAGTTTTAAACGTTCTGTTTTAACGCCTAGTGAACGGTGCTGATCAGGAAGGAAGCGTTTATTTACTTCGTTAAACAAAACGTTCATCAGCAACGTTCACGAGGCGTATTAAGGGCATGTCATTTGCTTACCCGTGAGTAGAATGAACACGCAAGCTAGGTGAACAGGCGAGGTGGCAAAAGACGCCATGATGACCGAAACACCAATCATTGCACCACACGTCATGATGACGTAGCCGGGACTGAACCATCTACCCATCAGCCTCGAGGTGATTGCTGCAGAGATGAAGATTGGTTTGGAACAGGTTGGTCATTGCATGGGGGTTGGAATCATTATTAAAGGGCCCATGACATGGATTTTTTTCATGGGAACATATTACATGCAACTTTCTGCTCCAGTTCAAGTTCTCAATATATATGGAAACAATTTCCCATGGGATATACATGGGAGATTACTATATTAAAGGGTTAACTTACCAAATAATCCAGTGGTGGTGCCTATGGTGGACGTTATCCAGCCCAAGATCCACGTGGTGGTATCAAACTGGTCTTGTAACAAGGGAAGCATCATGCCAATGGTTTTAAAGACTGCAGACCAGATGAAAAGCCTGGTCCACATAGCCAGCACAGCAAACCACCCAGCACGCCCATCAGATCCACATGCTGAGCTAGCCATGGCGCGGCTAATATTGCACTTTATGTACCATGAAATAGAAATATATTAACAAAGTCGGATACAGGGTTTTATTAACATGGGTTGGCAGAGGTGTTTACATTTAGGATAGCTTTAGGCCCCATCTTATATAGGTCAGGTCACGGTGTGTCACAAGGTATTCTTTATACCACGGTATGAAATGCCCATGCATGTTCACTCATCCCTATCGATCAAAGCCATACAAAGCCTTTACTCACTAACTCCTCTTAAAGCACTATTAAGTGAGCGGGATAAAAATATAACTAGAGAAAGGCACTATTTGACATTTGAAACAAGATATATGCGACGGATCTCCGCCTTTTGTGTTGGTCGTTGTGCTCCCTGGATCTCAGGAATTCTTTTGATAGCTGCGTGTATAGGTATAACAATGAGTATTATGATCTGGGGGTCCGGGTGTACACGACCTTTACTCCTATGCATCAACCCGTGCGCGGTATAGTCCTAGATCACAGCTTTAATACGTGTAATGGTACCATTAAGGAGACATGTTATCGTAATTTCTTCGCATGATGAGAGACATCGGTCATTAGGGAAACAATTTCATGTCTCCCTAATGTCACAGCCCCCCTCTAGAGGCGAAATTTTACCATCGCAATTAGATTATATTTGTTGCTCGTGGTCTAATTAGTAAACATACCGAAATTCGTGCAAAAAAGGACAAGGGAATATTGGGTTAGGGCACATTTAAGTTTGAAAAATGTTGTGCACAAGTCTATGGGCATGTCTCCCAATGGCAATCCAGGGTAATTATAAATATTATTGTTCTTATATAGTGCTTTCCATCGTATCAACAATCTCAAAGCGCTTTACAATTAACCCTAAAAGAGCCGGGCGGAATCTGCCCCCGCCCGCGAATTTTCTTTTCCCAAACTACATCCACATACATGGTTGTTTAGCGCCCTCTGCGATACTTTTATGATACGTACATTGTACGCAGGTATATAATTATTTTTTCCCGCGTTTTTGGCGAGCAGTGCGATAGCTCAGTCGATGCGGTCGTGCTTGTGCACCGTGAGGTTGCGGGTTCGAAGCACCTTTTTTTCCCCATTTTTTGTTTCTTTTCTTACCTGAGGCTTCGGAGGATTTTTTTTAAGGGAAATAAAGTCCGAATTTCATTACGTTTGAATTCGTTTCTTTTTTTCTAAATTTATATTTTCTTGTCATGTTTTTAGAAAAGTACAGTCCAAAACGCCATACCTTACAACCATGTCGCTTGGAAGAACGAAATATCGCCCCACGCCCCCTCAACTTTTTCCGCGATTCCCCGGCAAAAAAAAATTGCCTGGAGTCTTGCGCATCTTTTGAAAAACAAAAAAAATCCGACCATTTGGACCGCACAGTGAAAAAAAAATCGGCGCGCCGCGCCGTGAAAACTCAATTTCCCCATAATGTAGTGTACACAAAGCAGAATTACCATTGGTGCATGTGAATAATTAATGGGCAATAATTCCAAAACCCTTTAACCTATAGTCATGAAATCTCTTGGGTATGTTTATGGTAAGTTTGTTATATGCATGCAACGACTAGTTTCATAGTCGAGATTCATGTAGGCCTAAGTAAAAAAAAAAAGTCTTGTGAAAAAGTGTCGCAAAAAGTTTGTATGGGTGGGCATTATGTACACAAACTGAACTGGACATAAACTGAACCAGAAAAAAAATCAGTACTGGTCCAACGTCGTCCCGGGGTGTCGAGCAGTACGCACCCACCACTACCTGCTCTCTTACCCTGGTATTGGATCATTTGCATGTGCAAGATTTTTGAACAGGTATGCAAATGACGAATAGTCTGGTGCCTGCATGTGCGTTACATTAGCGTTTGGTTTTGTATGTGGTGTCTGGGGTAAAAACAACATCACTTCGTCGCGCCGTGAGTCATGAAAACACAATCTTAAGTTTGAAGTTAAAATGTTACAATCTGGCCCGCAAATATGCAGTATCACATTTCATATTTATATGGGCAAACTGGAAGGAAAAAGGAGTATTATTGAGAAGGCGTTGACGTTATAATTGCAATGATCGTGAAAACACGTAAAACACGTTGGAAATAACGCCACCAACTACACGATATAAATCCATTACTAGCAAATTGCTATGATATTTGAAAGCCACAAATACTCATATTTTTATCTCAGGTTCAACTCCATGTATACTCGAGCTGTATCTTCAGACGAGAAATAGATTGCGTATGGAAAACAAATTGGTGGTACAGTAATAAAAGTGTTGTGTGTTATTAAATTTATGTGTTAACTATAGGTTCTTTTAAATTAGCAATTTTCTTTTTTGTATAACTGACAGTACGCACCATTTCGCAAGCCAGTATTGGGCCTTTTCTGGTAATCTAGCATTGTCCCAGTAAAGTCGAAACAGAACTGTCCTAGTACGTTCTGGGTGAATGCTGGCTCAGCCCTGGTCTGATTCTGGCGTGTATTGTTACAGAATCGGTCCAGTACTGATTCTCGTCAGGTTCAATTATGGCATCGCGTACTGTACCGTTCCATTGTACAAGCCAGTACAGGGCCCTTAATGGCAAGCTACAATCCTGGCCAAATCTCGCTGGCCCCCAAACCCCCCAGTCCCCGCTCAATGTTGTCTCTCATTGCGCGGTGTGTGCTCCATCCGCTGGAGAGAACAACATTGACCGGGGGAGCGGGGGAGTTGGTGACCGTTGGAGGCTAAGGTTATTTCCAAGTGTCCCAACCATTTTGGCCGGGATTGTAGCAGTGGCCCGACATTGGCAAACATAACTGGCCCATATGACTGGTCTTGTTCTTTCTGTATACTTGCAGAGTTCTGGAACAGTAATGGATTAATATTGGATTATTTTTGGCAAGATGTATTAGCCCAGAAACGGCCCAGTACCAACCTCGTCCCCAGTGCTTTCTTTATTTCCAACCTTGTTTCCAATAGTAAGCCCTGGGTAGGAAACTTTCTGGAAGTGCATCATGAACAAATGATGATTGTTATTATGATATTGTCTCGAATTCTTTCTAGCTGGCTATTCATTACATTAGAAGAGTTTCTGTCAAACCAAAAAAAAAAAGGTGAGATTTCGTGTGCCATTAGTAGTGGAGCAGATAACAGAAAAATCGTGCAAATGGTGATACAAGCACTAAATTCGGCACATTGATTCTCTAGGGTATACTTCACAATCTGCCCGATTGGCCACTTGAAAATCCAAGATGGCGGCCATTTTTTAAGATGGCCGCCAAAATGACCCCCTAAGAACTATTTGTCTAGAAATGCTTCTATATGGTCGATTTGGATGATCCTGGTATCAATATCTAATTTTCAGGCATGCTGGACTCAAAGTTAAGCCCATATCAAGGTACCAACTTTTACGACAACGTGCTAGTAATGCACCGGACAATGCCGGCAGAACACAATTTTTTGAGGGGCGGGGGGGGGGGGTAGTTTGTTCCCGAATACTCCTAAATGTCCGCCCAAATTTAAAATGTGAAAGCTATAGAAGGTTTCAAACGTATTGCTTGAGTTTGCAGGTGGAGTACGCAGTGTAAATATTCAAGATTTAAACTCGTTTGGCCAACCCACAAAGAGTGCTGATAACGTCATTATTATTACAGCGATTATAACAACGATATCCGACTGGCGCGATGAGAACGACAGAGGCCGCAATTAATTCGCGTTGGATTGTGCAGAGTGAGAATTTCTATATACGCGAGCTCATTAGCAAAAAATGTGCCCCACAATTTCTTTTGAAAACGGAGACCGTTTGACTTTAAAATTGGTGGAATTGTGTAAATATACCCAAGAATCACCTCCCTGGATTTAGGGCTTCCATCTGAGGGCAGGTTTGACAACGAGAATATGTTGAAAAATACAGGATTTTTTGGGAAAATATGTTTTGCCCCCTCTAGAAAAATCCTGCCCCCCCCCGAAAAGCAAAAAAAAGGAAGGAAAAAAAAACAGAAAACGAAAAGAGCCGAGAAGTCATATTGTTGTAAATTTATGTCCCTGCCCCCCTCTAAAACTGATAAATCGAGAATATGTTGAGAAATACAGGATTTTTTGGGGAAAATATGTTATGCCCCACTCTAGAAAAATCCTGGCGACGCCCATGTTTCCAGCTCTTGCACGAAACTTTACCCGAAACCGTTCGCAGCTCCACTGCGCATGTCTGTTCTCACGCGAGGAGCGAGGCGCGAGTAGCTGGGGGAAGTAATCGAACGCACTCTAAATGATGCTAGCGTCTTTCTGAAGACTCCGAATTAGACCAATCAACGGGCGCCTTCTATGTCGGGTCTTCGGTCATTAACCTTTGTCGCTAAACTCTACACAGGCCTAGGCTTAAATACATCCCCAAAAGAATGCATGCCGGGATTCGCGGGCCGGGAACACAATGACACAAAATGCGTAGGGGTACGTCTCATTTTGCTTTAAAGTCTAACATTATGCTCCTCTCGTTTGTATTTTGTCCCATTCACATCGTGCGTTAATTGAGGATTTAAATAGTAAAAAGCTTTGCACATGTTTGGATATGCATGAGGGAACGCACGGCCATTACATTACGTTGTACGTACAATAAAAAAAAGAGCACACGAGCTTGGACAACCAGTACGTACCTCAGCCCGCTTGGTGCTTGTTTGGTTAACTCCTGAAAACATCGTCTTGGGATCTTGGCCAGGAAGTCAGGGAGATGTCGGCCATTGTGAGTGCACAGTTACAGTCCGATCAGTTGACGACGATACAGACCTAGAAGTATTTGCAATAGAATGTATTTTAAGGGATCTACCCGACGTTCCCCAATACAGATGTTCTCCACTACCGATGTTTCCCCAAATCCTTAGGATTAGGGTTAGGGTTAGGGTTATATTGGTAGGGATTTCGGGGAACATCGGTATTGGGGAATACAGGTATGTACCCGTATTTTAACACTCTCACGGGAAAAAGTCTACAAGAGAGATTTGTAGGCGAATGTGTGGCCAATTGAGTGAATGTGTACATGTCACGCGGCAGATGAGGGCTTCAACATGCAGTGACATGTAAAAATCACTAAAGTTGGCCACACATTCGCCTACAAATCTCTCTTAAAGACTTTGGCAACATATTCCTTACAGTTCTCACATGAAAGTATACTCTCTGAGGTACAATGTAAGCCAAAAGAAAAATCTTATTTCTGTTTCAAACGTAGCGTCAGGATGCAATATTCTTTTCCTCACGGGAAGGAAAAATCACTGGTTAACATACTAAAACTTCTAATTTATCCAGGGAGTGCAGGGTAAGGTGGTTTTTACTCGCCCTTTCTTGACTGATTTTTCGTAACGCGTATTAAAAATGACGTTTCTACGGTGGCATGATTTATGCTCAGGGTCACAACAGTTTTTCCGCACGCATGTATATAGCCCCATAAATGTGGCCAATTTACTGGACTACCTCCGTAAATAAAGGCCTCACCTGGAACATGTACAAAAACATGTAGAACTTTGTCAAATTCTGATTTTCACATTTAGGCTTAGTTTGTAGTTTATTTTTGCTTTAGAAGCATACTTACCCTCTTTATAGGCTAATCAGAAAGTGCTGCCTTTTTCAGATGTATATTTTTTCGTGAAATTTCATGTTGAAATTTTGATACACAAACGTGTGCAAACAAATCTGGAAATTTCACGAAAAATAAACATCTGAAAAAGGCAGTACATGTACTTTCTGATTAGCCTGTAAAAAGGTGAGTATGCTTCTAAAGCAAAACAAACACAAACTAAGCCTACAATCTAATGTGAAAATATAATGTGAATATCAAAATTTGACAAAGTTCTACATGTTTTGTACATGTTCCAAGTGTGGCCTTTATTTACGGAGGTAGTCCAGTATATTGGCCACATTTATGGGGCTAGCGTGTATAGAATTTTACCTTACCGCGAAGTTGCCGCGCAAAACTATAGGGTAGGCCTATTGTGATTTTTTGATGTAAGAATTTGGATTTTCTTTTACTACCTTAAAATTATTATCCACCTATTGATTACAGTGTTTTGTATAAACTTTGCCCGTATTGCAGCTCAGTAGTTCAATCGTGGGGATTAATCCTTGCATTGGCATACACTTGAAAACAAGTTTAGGCCTACATGGGCTTCGGTCCATCGTACTTATCGGCTACATGGGGGGGGGGGGATAAATCCGAAATGCAGAATTGATGGAGAAATTAAAGACATCATGGCACAACATTAAATTGTTAGAAATTGGTACAACCTAAAAAGCAGAAATAAAGATAAATATGATTGTATTAAATCATGCAAATCGAGCACTGAAACGCTTGCTACACTCAGGACCTTTCGAGTAAAGTAATTTAACAGACGAAATAAAATGACTAAACAAATCATTGAGTTTTATTTTTTTTTAAAGTGATATTGTAACAACAAAACAATCACAAGCAAAAGGTAAATTTAGACAAGACTCTGGACGTTTTGTTGCTTACATGCATTACGAGTTCTAGTCACTGTTCTACTTAGAAAACCCCCTCCTCCCCAGTCTGAGGTAAGGTTACCGGTTTGAATATAGTTGCACCCTCTTTAGTTTTTCCCATTTCTTTTTACTAAGCAAACAGTTAACAAAAAACGGAATGACCTTCAGAGTTTGCTCTTGGGAAAGGGAATACGAAATCAGAGAATTTAAAAAAGAAATTGTTATATGACGTGTTCTCCTGTTTTTTTTTTAAAGCGAAACAGAACCGTGAGAACAAGAACAAACCTTCCAAGTTTGTTCCTAAGGAAAGAAAAAGTATTTCAGAGAAATAAAACTGAAACCGTTGAAACGATTGTTCCCCAGTTACTGCGACAAAATAAAGAGAAAAGGAACAAATCTGCAAAGTTTACTCCTCGTGAAAAGAAAAAAAAGGTTCAGAGAAATAAAAAACAAAAACGTTGCAGCATTTAAAGTTGTTCCTCAATTTGTTTGGTTGGTTGGGTTTTTTTTCATCAACGTTTGTCCCTAGTATAAGGGGGAAAAAGTTCAGAATTTTGTTTTTAATGTTGCAATTTCTTAAATTGTTTCACAGTTGTTTACATTGAAATAAAAAAGAACAAATCTTCAAAGTTTACTCTTCTGGCCGGGAAGAAAAAAGAAAATGAAAAAAATTGTTGTAGGTCAAAACTTAAATTGACGGGACTAAAAAGCTCTGACCGTGTCGCAAGAAGTCTTGCATAAATTGTCTTGCATGAAATCGATCAAAGTGATCCGTGCCATGCCAGAGCTTAAAAACGCGCCGCCGAAAAATGCAACGCGGATGACGCATAAGGAACACCATACATTTGGTCAATTTTGGGAACAGACAGACAGACCGACCAACCACCAAGTGACATGTGTAGAAGCTCACGGCAGAGCTTTAAAAAAATCCTGTACCGCCTTTGCTAATAGATTTCTTTATCATGGTATTATATTCGGCAGAGGCAGAGAGTCATGGCTAGCTCAGCAGGTGGATCTGATGGCCGTGCTAGATGGTTTGCTTTGCTGGCTATGTGGACCAGGCTTTTCATCTGGTCTGCAATCTTTAAAACCATCGGCATGATGCTTCCCTTGTTACAAGACCAGTTTAATACCACCGCGTGGATCTTGGGCTGGATAACGTCCACCATAGGCACTGCCAGCGGATTATTTGGTAAAATTAAAGCCACAGAATCGTCCGGAATGCATTCTTGTGCTCACAAAACAATCACAGATTGAAAAGATCGTTCATAAAGTGGCATGTTCCTTCACTCATTTAACCTTAAGAACTTAAATGGGGGTTTTGTATAGTGCGAACGAATTTTTAGTGCGAACGAATTTCGAGGTAAGAAATGTTTGGTCCTCAAAAATCGAAACCTTTAGAGCGCTTGTCTTCATTCCAGTGTCTCATGTTTCTTTTCAAACGCTTGTCCAAAGCTTTTGACGCGGTCAATCGTGACATACCGTACCGATTAGTGACATTACGGTACGTGCGTGGTACAGCACTAGAATTATTTAAAAGTTATCTGAATAATATTAAGCAGTACACGTGTCATATAATTCTGTGAACTCTACTGTTCGAGATATTACTTGTGGAGTACCCCATGGTTCTGTATTAGGCCCAATACTTTTTACCTTTTATATAATAGATGATATCAGTAACCCCTCTGACATTATTTTATTTTGTGTATTTGCCAATGACAGTTTATAATGTTGATACTGGTAAAACTTAATGCTGAACTTAAAACAATTATTAGTGCATGGCTTGTAGCTAACAAACTGTGTATTAACTTATTGAAATCGAACAACGTGATTTTCTGTGCCAATTAGTATAAATACACTCAACCTGTTCCTTTAATTTTAAATGACTCAAGTCTAGGTCGCGTTTAAAGAGGTTGTGGAATGCTCGAAGACATTTCCGTCATTTTTCGGGTATATGTAGCCTAAGGTGTGATGAAATAAAAACGACTATTGTGTCTGTCATGAAATGAGTATGACTCCCGATGCAGCGTAGTACTATAAACGAGTCCTGTTTATTACGTCACGATTTACTATGTTTTGTTTGCTGCCCCCAACGACAACTTTTACACAAATTGCACGTTCGGGTCGAAACAGGACCTGAAAAACAGCTCTCAAAAGTACCTTTTGTTCTCATTTCATGACAGACACAAAAGTCGTTTTTATTTCATCACACCTTAGCATACATATACCTGAAAAATGACGGAAATGTCTTCGAGCACTCCACAACCTCTTTAAAGGACAAAATTCTTGGGCACACTTATCGACGAGAATATCACCATTGACGATATAGCGACAAAATACCAACCCCAAAAAAGGTTAGCATAATGAATCGTTAAAAATATAAACTTCCAGAAGTAGAATCTAATACTTTATGTAGTTTTTTTGTTTTGCCGTACCCAGATTATTCAATTTCGATTTGGGGCGGTTCACCATCCAAAATATGCAAAGAAAAGCTGCTCATATTACAGAAACGAGCGGTCTGAATAATATCTCATGCTGGTTATCGTGATCATTCGATCGTTCCTTCATTGCAAATCTGAGTCTCTTACATTATTCAATGACCTGCTATTTATAAATAACTCATTACTCATTGTTTCAACTCCTTGTTTACATTATAAAACCTCTGACGTTCATTCGTATATTACAACCGAAGCACGAGTCCAATATATCAGAAAGTTTTTCGTTCGTGTACAGGCTTGTCTGTTAATAGGTTCAAGTTTCGACTTGGCGTTCTCCAATGTCGATACAGCGCTGGAGACGGTGGGAAGGCGCGTGATGCTGCCGAAAGCTTCTGAAGGAATGCAGGATCACCCCTGATGTCATTGCACTTCTCCTCGATCGTTTGGCGCAACACACAATCGAGCAGGTGTGCAATGACATCAGGGGTGATCCTGCATTCCCTCAAAAGCTTTCGGCGGGAGCACGCGCCTGCCGCCACCGTCTCCAGCGCTGTACTGACATTCTGAAAGTACGGTGTTTTTCGTGGGCGTTTGAATCTCACCCTCTTGCACAAAGTTAATGAAACTCCATAAATTGTATCATGTCTTGTTGACATGATCTAAAATGTTGGTTTAATTCCATCATAGTTATTTAGGATCAACGGTGGGCAGCGGCATAGCCAGGGTTCTCATCATATCCTAGGGGGCGAGTGGCGTAGGGGGGAACTGGATGTAACAGTGAGGGGGGAGGGGGAGCCCAATTTCACCCGTGCTGAAAGATAGACAGGGGGGGGGGTGTCCGGACACCCGGTTTCCGTAAAATCCAAAAGTGGGGTTTGGGGTGGGGGAGGGGGCTAGACACCGTATTTCCATGGGTGCGCTGTTCAAAACCGACATCATGGTCAATGTCAGACAGTAGGTGGCGCTATAAGCTTTTCACGTGACGTTCACATAAAAACCCAATTGCGAAAAAAGGGTTTTCGTGAAAAAAAATAAACAAAAACAAGTGAAAATGTCACTTCATTTTAAACCCGCTATTGATGGCAAAGTTTAGGACTGTGCTGTTCTGGGGTTGCCAAATTGCCAGTGGAAGGGGCGACTCCCCCCCCCCCCCCCCGCCCCTAGCTACACCGCTGAAAGTGAAAACAAGTACAGGCAAGGCAAAACATCTGGGCTGCACGGTGTCAGATGCAAACAAATTGTTTTCCAACATTACATCCGTAAAATGTACGGGTGAAGGAAACAGAATACATGTATATCCGAAAAATCTTAACTTTTAAAATCACAACTCTTTAATCACAGCTCCGACCCACTCATACCAAGACCAACTCTTCCCAAACCAATCTTCATCCTCTGCAGCAATCACCTCGAGGCTGATGGGTAGATGGCTCGGTCCCGGCTACGTCATCATGACGTGTGGTGCAATGATTGGTGTTTCGGTCATCACGGCGTCGTTTGCCACCTCGCCTGTTCACCTAACTTGTGCATTCATTCTACCCCTGGGTAAGCTAATGATATTTCCTGTAATACGCCTCGCCAACGGGTAACTGTTTCTAGGCGCAATAAACGTCTTGTTTCGCTATGTAAGTAAACGTTTCTTTCCAAAACAACGCCGTTCACGGAACGTTGCATAGTGGATTTTTTTTTCTCAGAGTCGATTTCAGTTTCAATCAGCTGCACTGCTAAAACCGGCTGTTTGAGGCTTTGGGGTTTTTTTCGTACATGGATTTATCTGCATGATGAAACTGATTCTAGACCAACTTACCCAGATCAATGGCGTCTGGTTATAAACTGTGTTGCAAAAAAAATAAAAACCGTTCATAAATGTGTATAAAATTAAAACACTATATATGTATAACAGTGTATACCCTTCACTCCTCCAACTGATATCTATATAAAGACTGGATAGCGGATTCCCATGCACCAGTCACACAGTAGAATGTGCGTATTGACCAATTCGCCCCCGGTCTCTCAAAGATGGCCGCGTATACAGCGCACGCTGTATCAAGAGTTGAAGCGCAGTTTGGTCACGCAGACGCACAATACTCAACTAAAAATGACACATATCTGTATAGTGATTATTGTTTCCTAACGCCTCGGCATTCAAAAGTAGACCACGATGGTCGAACCGTGGTGGTCAAAATGTAAATCGGGTGAACGATGCTACAAAAGTGAATCTCCATTATGGGCTCTCCATTATGGCTTCAAAGGGCTTTCTTCAGTGGCTTTCTGTACGCTATCCAGTCTTATAGAGATCAGTGACTCCTCCTGTCTCTGTGCACTGGTGTTAACTCTATTCCGTAAATAAATCATTCCAGTCAGAGCTCGACAATAATTATAACAGTTCACTGTGCTCCTGTAAATGCAAATGGTTATATCGAAGAAACGAGGGTGCATATGCGAAAATGGCGCAGTAGTACTCTTTGTCTGTGATTTTTCTCCAAACTTTTGTTTTCTCCGCATATCAGGTATAGGATTTGGGATTTCCGGTGTGCTTATAAAAGAGGCCATCGCCCGCTGCTTCACTACGAACTACGCCACGGCCACTGGCATTGCACGTACAGGTGATTCCATCGGACTGTTGATGTGTGCACCCATCGTCCAGGTATTCATCGATACGTATGGATGGAGAGGAGCCATGCTTCTGGTGGGTGCCATCTCTATGCATCTTTTGGTGTGTGGCGCCCTCATGCTGCGAGCAGGAGCACCTTCAGCAAGCAGATACCAGAAGCTTCCAGCAGACGATGGGATATCAGAACATCCAAGTCAACTTCCCTCTCGCTGTACCGCATTTTACAAGAACCTATTGCAGATCTTCGATATTCGACTTCTCTCTGATTTCCGCTACTGGTCGGTGGCCATCATATCCTGCTGCACAAAGTATGCCTTTGAAATGTGGGTCATTTACTTCGTTTCACAAGCTCAGTCAAATGGCTTTTCCTTACAAGATGCGGCAACATTTGTAACAGTTGGCGGCGTTGGAGGTTTAATTGCAAAACTGGTTCAGGGATTCTTTCTCGACCGAGGGGTGATATCAAGTTTCCATCTGACGGCCATCGCTGTCGCGATTTGTTCGGCGTCATACTGTGCAACTCCCTGGCTGACGTCATATTGGCCAATGATGACGTCATCACTCCTTATCCTGACAAGCTCTGGCGCCCTCAGCTGTCTTCAGGACGTTCTCAGTAAGCAGGTACTCGGTGTGGATTTGCTGGTCGGAACTTTTGGTTGGACATCTTTTACGGGTGCCATCTTGGTATTCTCTCTGGGCTATTTACCCGGTAAGCTATGCCGTTCTTATTTCAGTGTGTATTCGCCATTGCATTTTCTCGCATTTTCGTAAAATGTGCTCTTCATCTTGACATGTTACAAAATCCCCTTAGCATCTATGTTTTGTTCTGTCCTGTCTTCTATCTCTCTCCCAACACCCTCCCTTTTTAATGAATTCCTTCACAAATTCCTTCTTTCAAGTTCATCTCAGCCTTTTTTCGGTCGGCCCTCTCCACACGTTTTGGGTGTGCTCCACCTCAGTGGTGACAGAGAGAAAATAAGATGTGGAAACCTCACAAGAAAAGTAGATGGCGCTTTATGACCACTTTTGAGATCCCCCGAAACGTAGTAGGGCCATGACACACCGCATGCGCGTAAAGGTTTGCACGCACACTACGCTAATCATAATCCGTGGCCCACGCAATTACCGGTACGGTTCGCAAATATTTTGTCATGCCACCAAGTAAAGTCAACGGTTTGAAACAGGGTGACCGTAAGCTCGTGGCCAAATTCTGCTAAATGCGTTAGATTTATCAAAAATCTGCCAAATTCCCCTGAATGAATTACACGAAATACACTATAAACACTTAAAATCGCATGCAGATGTTGTATATTGCCTTAATTAAGGTTCAAATAAAATTATAAGCAATATATAGTCATGTAAAGGTGTTATGAAATTGCGCAAATTTCAGTCAAAACGAGATTGCGTCTCGACGAAATCCAATTCCCAGTGAACCTCAGCACATAGACAAGGCAACCTGTCCCATTATGCAAGGGTTTGCTTGAAAAGAGCTTTTTTAAACAGATCTACCTTCTTTTCAAATTTGCTATGTTTTTCTGTAAAATAACCATTTTTGCAGAATTCTGCCAGAAATCTGCCCCAAAAAATCCATTCTGTCAAATTTTCGGTCAAACTCGTTTTTTAACAAAAAAATCTGTCAAACTTAGCCGAAAATCGGCTAAAACGGTCACTATGGTTTGAAATTCGTGTTTAACCGTGGGAGTACCGTATTCATCCTCAGTGCATCCGTGGTTATCCGTCATCTTCCTTGGGCATTCATGGAGGGGCTACGGAAGTTTTAAACTGTTCATAACTTCCGTGGTGAACCGTCATGAAAATTAATCCGTAGTACAACCGTGAGACATCAGTAGGACAACCGTATTTATTCGTAGTGTTCTTCGTGGATATTTGTGCATATTCTTGGAGATTCGTAGCTCATTCGTGGTAGAAATCTCTACGAATTCGCTGCGAATGGTCGACGGAGATGCCCGGATGTGCTAGGGTTCTCTAAGGTTGTACTACGAATATGCCGTATGAGAACCTTTGTCATCCGTGGCCCAATCGCAGACAACCGTGGCGTTAACGTCATTATTTGTAGTAATACCGTCGATATTCTTCAACAATCCGTTCATATTCTTGACAAACCGTGGTGTATTCGTACAGAAACCTTAGGGCAGTCGTGGCTATCCGTCCTGAAACCGTAGTGCATTCTAAGACCCCCGTCACACTTATTTGAAAGCAGCATGAATCAAGCAGAACCAGCCGGAATGAAGAATTTTCAAAATTCTTGCCACATTTGGGAGGAAATTTCACATTGACCAAGCTTTGTAAGAATGCCGTTCGAATACTTAGAATGCGCTTCAAACCCGCCTCTAATGATTCTTGCACATTCCGGGTGTATTAGCTCTCGAATGCAGCTCGAATGTAGTTGGAACACAGTAGGAATATTTAGAATGCTGTTATAATGCAGTCAGAATATTTAGAATGCACTTCGATTGCTGCCCGAATACCGCTCGAGGTCTGGTTGGAAGGTGCATGCCTCGAATGCTGTACGAATTCACCTCGAATGCAGTCAGAACGCTCCCGGAATGGCCACTGAATATGGTTGGAACGTCCAAGAATTCAAACAGAATGCAGCTCGAATATTTAGAGTGTACTTCGAATGGTTCCCGATAGGGTATAAAATGCTGCCGAATCTAGCATTTTCATCAGTCTCAGCCCAACCATCACAGACTGACGTTCCAGCGGCAGCTGGCCGCGTTTTTAGGCGATTCGGCGTTGTTCTGAATTACGTCCGGACTCATTCGAGGGCCAATCGGGACGTTCCGACTGCATTCGAGCCGCATTCGAGCGGCAATCGAAAGATTCTGACGGCATTCGAAGTGCATTCCAGCTGAATTCTTTTAATATCGAAATAGATTCCGGCAGCAATCGAGATGCATTCGAGGTGCATTCCGGCTCATTTGAGGCGCATTCGGGACATTCTGGCAGGATTTGGCAGGCTTGGCCTTTCGATTCTCCCTCGAATGCGATCAGAATGTTTCGAATGCTGTTGGAATGCCGTAAGAATATTTAGAATGCAGTCGGAGTGCAGTTACAATACACTTCGAATGCCGTTCGATATTTCTCCACTTCGAATGCGCCTCGAAAGTTTTGAGCATGAGCAAAACATTCGGGCCGGCTACAAGAGTGGGCCCGAATATTTGGAATGCAGTCAGAAGTTTTAGAATGCACTTCGAAAATCCAGGAATATACAAAGAATTTTCAGTCCGACGGCATTCCGGCTCATTCCGCCTCTAGTGTGACTAGGGTCTTAGAAAACGGGTAAACCGTGGATATTCGTAGCTCTAACCGTGAATGTGTGACTTGGGCTTAACGGGATGACTCTCGGACTTAAGTTCCAAAAGAAAACTCCTCCAGAGCTATGAACGAGAAGAAAAGGCTGTATTCATGGGCGTCAAAGGATTTTTTTCTAGGGGGGGGGGGGGGCAAAGCACATTTTCCCCAAAAAAATACTTGTACTTTCGCTAGCATTTTCTCAATTATTTATCATTTTTTTTCGAGGGTGGGCGGGGGACAATTGCCCACCCCACCCCCATTGACACCACTGAAGACTCCAATTTTGTTAAGTCGGCATTAAATTAACAGAAAATATGACTTCACACCTCTTTTTCCTTATTGTTTTTTTTTTTTTTTTGGCTCCTTTTTTTTGGGGGGGGGGGGGCTTTTTTGGCAAGCGCCCCCTCCCCCTTGCTCGCCCCCTCTCGACGCCCATGGGTTTTTCATTTCATTTTTCATTTCATTTTATCGATCATACACGCGCACGCACCACTGATTACAAGCGCCTATTGCTCAAAAGGTTTTGTCATTTTCTCTAAATTTCTCCATGATTTGTCCCATTTGTCTATGCACAATCTCCGGTCAATTTGACCGTCCGTTGCACGGTGAAATCTTTGTGTGCCGGTGTAGCATGAATTTAGGTTGCATGAAATACGGACTCATTGGTGGTATTGCGCATGCTCATGCATAGATAATTAGGAGAGGGACCGGTCACGTGAGAGGGTTTAACCAATACAAGGGGAAAATAGTCCGATTTTCATATGACACCGGCGTAGCCCGTTCGTATTTCAATTGCTAAAGCGAAGCCAGCCAGGCGCGATTCAGCACCGAGATTCGGCCCAAATTTTGCTGGATGGTACCCCGCACTCTGAGTATCACCCGCTATCCACGACGCCAAGTCTCCGTTATAACGTCTGATAACTAAACATGAAGATATATGCAAACCGCGCGCTAGGCAATCGGAGTCGACTCTACTAAAATCGTTACGTCATTTCATGCCCAAATCAGGACTAAAACTGTGATTGGTCAATTGAATGCAGTGTCTTGTAATACAACAACAGCCGCGCGCGTCTCGTAACATAATACAGAGTGTGTGACCACGGCCTTTGTTGCTGTGTCTAGCGGGTGTTTTATCTGCTTTACAGACCATGGCGAAAGCCATATTCTATAACATTTGAGCAGATTCACTGATTCATTAAGCAAGACAACCGTATCTTCACCTCCAAATTTTGACCAATCAGCGGACGCTTTGTATATCGGGTCTTCGGTCATTCACCGCTGTCGCGTCATAGACATGGATACAAAAAATATGTATATATAACTCAGCATGCAACAAAGGCTGGGGTCACGCGCTCTGTATTATGTGATACGCGTCCGGCTGTTGTTGTATTACAAAACACTGAATTCTAATTGGCAAATCACAGTTTAAGTCCTGTTTTGGAATAAAATGACGTCACGGTTTAGTAAAGTCGACTCCGATTGGCCGATTTCGCTTTTTGCCTTCCCGCCCATTTATGCGCATGCGCGCATGAACTTGCTATTTTGCTCTTGATCTCACGACTGGTATTTAAACCCTGAGAACCGTCTCGACATTTTTGGTCATTTTGGGGGCGTTTGCACACAACCAGCAGTTCTCTGATTTTCAAGATGACAATCCCTAGAAGGCATTCCTGGAGTCCATTGCCATTATGAAAATGATCCATCCACTCTATAACAAAATACAGGAACTTTCCGGTCCACTTTTATCCAAATTTCCACAGAAATCGAAGTTCCAGGTCCGGACCAGGACATTATTCACTGCTCTGCAACCATAATAAAGTAGGTATATAGATGGTGATTATTTTGTTTATCGAAGTATATTTCAATATCTGTTGTCATCTCACCTGTCTCTTTTGTGCACATTGCAGGTTGGCTGTTCGACACCACAGGCAGTTACACCACAGCGTTTGTTTTCATAGGCTCCATGCAATTCCTTCCGATGTTTCCTCTTCTCATTCTGAGGTATTATCGATGTTTTGAAGCAGACGCACAGGGTCAACTTCAATGAAGCTCCAAGTACATCTTGTGTTGATTGCTAATTTTTGATATCTGAAAATTATTGTAAATACATGTAATTTTACAGGAGCAAGACGTGCTTCTCTCATATTGGTCGCACATTACATCTGGTTTACTCAGGAATATGTACATCTCAATAGAGGGCGCATTGTAGAAAACATCTTCTTAGAATATCTGTTAATATTAAGTAAGTAACATAAGTTTGAGCCTAACATGTTTATCTGAGAATTGAGAGCCTTTTGGCTAGAGAGTCCAGCTCGATAATGATAGCCTGTCATTGGTGCCCGCTTTATGAAGACTTTTGGGGCGTGTTTTAGCCAATGAGGGCATAGGATTCTGCTGAGTGTAGTCATACGTGTATAGTTTATGGAGGAAATCCATACGGAGGATTTGTACATACTTTCAGTCCCTGATGACATTCTAGCCATGGACGTCGCCAGGATTTTTCTAGGGGGGGGGGGCGGCAAAGCACATTATATCCCAAAATCCTTGTACTTTCTCTAGCATAACTATTCTCAATTTATCATTTTGTCGAGGTTGGGCCGGGAGGGGACATTTGCCGCGGACGCCCACGTTGTTAATGTAAATTACTTTGCATCTCATTTTCTTTTTCTTCCCTTTTTCTTTTTTGTCTCCTTTTTTTTCCTGGGGGGAGCCATGCGCCTCGCTTGCCCCGTAGAACCTTTTGACGTTCTTTGTTAACATGTTTGATTGTCAGATTCTACTTGCGCAGCAGGAAAATAATTTCAGCCTTTCAAATCAACGATATCTCTGGTTTGCAATGGTAGATTTTCTTGATATTTTCACCAATTATAAACAAGACCATAGGCTTTAAAATAATATGAAATTTGATTAGCTAATCTGACTAACTTTTGAGAAAATCAGCGATTTTTGTTTCACGCACAATGTTTATTGGGACACCCTGTAATAGTCGAGCCTTAATGCATGTGGAGTAAAGGTTAAAGCAGTTCAAGCAATTTAATGATCAAGCAATTCGCGCCAATTTCACTCCCAAATGTCACGATTGGTAAACATGGCAACTGACGGTAAAGTGGCATAAGCTGATGAAACGTCGAGTTGGTGCATTCTAAGACCATGAAGAAAGTATTCTTAGGCCTTCCGCTGCTCGGGTCGAAAATCTTCGAGGACTAATTCATCCGCTGCAGAATTCAAGCAACACGACAGGTCTTCGGATGACAAACGACGCTGAATCCCCACCATTTGTTTTTTCGTACATTCACAAGTAATGGTGCAAAGTAACTTCATATAATAATTTAATGACGTCGTGATTAACCAAGGTGTTAAAAGATCCAATCCACATATTAGCCCGGTCGCATTACACTATCTATATTCGCATATACGAGGTCGTGCGCTAGAAATATAGCGCAAAATTAAGAAAAACATACTAGCTCTCGCAGACGCGAAAGCTTAGCCTATGTATTGAAACTATGACTTGAAACTGACACTGATCTCCGTTAAATAAAGAATTGTGATCCAAGTAACACACTTGCAATGTTTTAATAATATAAAACGTACTCAAAAGTTTATGTAAAAAGCAAAAAGAAAATCTATCACACGTTAAAAAACACATTTATTTAAGGTTCCTGACGCACTGTCGTCTGCTGCACTCGCATGTGGTCTTGAATTCTAAACAGTATAGCTTATACTACAGGCATGTAAATCGAAGCAAGTCACCAGACGAATTGTTCGAGGACAATGTGCTTCAAAAACACCTTCCCACCTCATAAAAATGATAGATTTTTCAGCCGTTGTTTGTGTATTTATTTGAAGTTGTTTGACGCTTGAATGATTTTTACTGCAATTTGTTCGAGCTCAAACCGTGAATTGACCGGACTGTTCATAAGGCAGAAATTGGACAGCTGAAAATGGCCAAAATACAAATATGCCAGACCAGTATAAACTAAGCATTTATTGATTCGTATTAGCATAATCCTATACACCACAATTGGCTGAGGCAACGAACACCATACTTTATTTTCACAAGTTAGCCGTGTGCTGTTGGATTAACAGCAAGTATCGTTTGAGTCACTGAACTCAAGTCTGATGATTTATTTTGTCGAATGCAAATTATCGACATATTGAATGTATCTTTTGAGTTTACTTCTAATCAGTGTAACAATTAAAACTCACATATTAAAACTATACTTAAAACTTGTGCAACAATCTTTCATGGATTCAGTATTTTTCATCTTCTAAAACAAGGAGTTTTACTCCTAATATAAAATTTATTTTCATTTTATTCATATTAAAAAGTTGTTTCAAGGCTATGGAGTACCAAAGTGTGACGTCATTTAGAGCCAGAAAGTGTAGTGCAACGGATATGGAGTACGCGCGCGTGTTTGGGTCTGTGTTGGAGCAACCTCGTCCCCAGTGCTTACTTTATTTCCAACCTCGTTTCCAATAGTAAACACTGGATAGGAAACTTTCTTCCTGTATCCTGATTCGATACCGCAATTGGCCAGTAATGGATTTTTATCGTGTACTTGGTGTTATTATTCACAACGTGCAGTACTTGTTTTCGCGATCATTCGTCCACGCCTTCTCGAAAATACTAATCACGAAAATACTTATCACGCGCTTATTATGTCTTTCGCACACACTTTGTGTGCGAGTACGTATTCACTTCGGTACTCCATAAAACCAACTATTTCTGCATTTGTCTTCTTCATTTGATGACAAGAACCTGGATCAATCATTGATTTTTTTTTTTCAAAACTAGATATGGGAAGTATAAAGTGATATATACCAAGCACGTGTTTACTTCAATTTAACAAAATATTCCTTTATTGGAAACTTTTTTTTTAATTCGTAGCTTAAATCTATAATCTAATGCAAAATTAAATGTAAAAGAAGTTTTTCTTCAACTGTGACAAACACTGCATACTGATTTTATTTTACAAAGTATATACTAATTATTTCATCTAACGTAGCCACAATAATTGTATAACATCGTCTTTTCAATCTTGTAAATTTACATGTAATCAGTGTAATAATCAAATTCTCACACATAAAAAATATTCTTAAATGTGCAAAAATCATTGACGGAGTTTTTATCTTGAAAAATGTAGGATTTTCCCTAAACTGGAGATAGCTGATTGAGTGTTTTCTAATATTGCAGTTTGTGCCCTACAAATTGTTACAAAAATAAACGGGTAAGAATTGAGTTGAGTTTAACTCAAACAGGTGGAAGGCATGGTTTGTTAACAGTGAATAACACTTTCCATGATTGCGTTGCTCCGTATTTGGTGGATGCTGCATACCGAGCCCTTGCATCTACATCAGGCTTGATATTTGATATTAGACTACATTTTCGTAAGACGAATTAAAAGCAGTATTTTCACTTTCTATTTATAGCATTTGGTTTTCGACCTGGTGGAAGCTCAGTATGTCTACTATAAAACAAAAGGGTTACATCTGTTGAAGACTCTTTTATTAATTATCTGTTAATTAATTAATGAAAATATTTTGTAACAACTCATCCTAGGTACCGAGTATATTGCTATGTGGGGCAAGTACATTGTAGGTTCTATACATTTTACTAAGAGTGCGTTCAATTACTTCCCCCGCGCTTACTCGTGCAAGCGCGACAGCGTTCGATTTACCTCTCACTTGACTTCTCGACCTTACTGGAGCCTGGCGCAAGTAACCGACTCGCCGAGCCGGTTACTTGGGTAAGTATCCCATAAGGCCATGCAATAACATGGCTGCCAACGTGACGTCGGGCGGGCGCCTCAGGCCATGTACTTCCAGAGCTACAGCTACATCCGACCAGTGCCCGCCCTCTTACTACAAACCAAAACGGCAAGACAGTATGACGGCCCTCTTTATACGACAAAGCATCTAGGGCAAGACGGTACAGAACCTCAATCCGCCAAGTGCCGGCCCTCTTACTACAAATCAAAACGGCAAGACGGTACAGAGCCTGAATCCGGCCAGTGCCGGCCCTCTTAATACAATTCTGACGGCAAGAAGGTACAGAACCTGAATCGGGCCGTTGCCAGCCCTCTTACGACAAACCATAAGGGCAAGACGATACAGAGTCTGAATCGGGCCAGTGCCTGCCCTCTACAACAAATATAACGGCTAGACGGCACGCGGCCTTAATCGGGCCAGTGCCAGTGTAGCGTGAATATCCGACTCCATGAAAATGTGGACTCACTGGTAGTACTGCGCACGTGTGAGTACGATGCCTTGCTATTTTTAGGATCGTTTCGGGAGAGTGACCTGTCACGTGCGAGGGATCAACCGATAATAGGGAAATAGGGGTCCGATTTTCATAGGAGTCGGATTTTCATGTGACACCGGCCCTCTCACGCCAAACCATAACGGCAAGACGATACAGAGTCTGAATCGGGCCAGTGCCTGCCCTCTACAACAAACCATAACCGCTGGACGGCACACGGCCTGAATTAGACTAGGGCCGGCCCTCTTACGACAAACCATAACGGCAAGACGGTACAGCACCTGAATTTACAAGGCACTGGCCAGACTGCTCCATCACACTATCATCACCTTATTTCATCAGTGCCTTAGGTGTATGCATTAGAAGGGTTCTACCGAATTAATACAGATTTGATGACATGAAAATTGACATGTGGGTCATTTTATAAATTTTGGGTCTTGATTCAGGCTGTGCCATACTGCCGTTATTGTTTGCCTTTTAAAGGACCAGCACTGGCCCGATTCGGGCCATGTACCATCTCGTCGTTATGGTTTGTCGAAGAGGTCCGGCACTGGCCCGATTCAGGCTGTGTGCCGTCTTGGCGTTACGGTTTGCAGTAAAAGGGCCAGCACTATAGCCCGATTTAGGCCGTGTTCCGTCTTGCCGTTACGGTATGCCTTAATAGCGCCAACCAAGGCCCAGTTCAGGCGCTGTACATGTATTGGGTTACCGTTACGGTTTGCTGTAATAGCGCCAGCACTGGACTCGAATTATTTTTTCCCGAACAACATCCGCATTACAGGTTGTTGAGCGCACTCTACGATACTCTTTTTTAAGGGAAATAATGTCAGAATTTAAACACGGTTTTTTTTTCTAAATTTATATTTTTTCTCATGTTTTTAAGACAACAGAGAAGTAAAGTTCCAAAACGTCATAGCGTACACCACATGCGGATGTGGTTTAGGGGAAAATAAATCGCGCACTTGACCAATTCTGGCTCTATACCGTCAACACCGAACCCGCTTCTGGTTTTGTACCATAAAAACTGTACGGCACTGCCCATAACAAGCCCAGCACCGTCATGTTTGCTGAGTATAGTAGCCTCACTGTAGATTCGATGGTTTCTGGAAGCTGATAGAAGAAATACATTCCCTAAAGGACTCGGATAAGCCATCAACATCTGCCTGTTTGTATACGTATGTAGAGGCGAGATGTCAAAGTCGTTTTTCTTTTAATTGTAGGTTTTTTTCTTATTCAATGTGTTTTCTTATACTTTGTAATTGCTCGCACCTTTGATTGAAAAAAAAGTTTGTTGACGTTTGTTGCGGTTCCTGTAAACTTGGATTTCAGTACGTTCGTTATAGCGCCCTCTGTTGAGATGGCATATTAATGAGGTCATAGGTAAAATTATTCATGATTCCGATGATTCGTTAATAATAATTGACGCGTACCGATTTCATCCCACAATTAATGTGACTTTAGCAAGGTACCTAGATCTAAAATGGTGTAGACTCCAGTTCCAACACGATCGGTAAGCCACATTGGTTTATTTAAGGTTAAAATTTATTGTAATCAGAATGATTTTATAAGTTTATTTACAACTTTCTCGGTAAAGTTTTGATGTGTTTTGGTCACTAACATGTCAAGAGCAGGCTCAATAGGTTAGTCAATAGGTCAATGATTAATTATGTTTTCGAATTGTTACTGAAGTTAAATATTATAATGTTTGTAATTACAGTGAACCACCACCACCACTTGTCTCTTCACCACCAATTAATGACCCAAGTAGACATGTTACGATCGAGGGTGAGTTCAGAGAGAGAGGAACCAAATTAAGCACCTGTGTTAAAGGTTGTTTACAAGGCTACATAAACCTTTCGTTGTATGGGTTTGTTACGGCTTAATAAACGTGTTATTATGATTTGATCAGCTATTCCAGCAAGGGTCGAGACTGTTCACACGGTAAAAAAAAAACATCGATTTGTGAAAGTAAGCAGCAAAACGTGAGTTTGATGTAATCCCCGATCTAATTTAAGTTGAAAGACTAGTATAGACCAAGCTAGTATATGCATAGTGTCGATCCATTCAAACTATTTTGTGACACTTTTAACACTTTTTTTTTTAAACTTAGGCCTACATGAGTCTCGAACTATAATTGCTCGAACTATAATATTACATAAAGCTGCGATCAAGGACTATACCGTGCACGAGTTAGGACAAATATAGGGTATACACCCCAAACCCTTTTGATATACCTAAAAAATACATCTCCCAAACAAATTGATGAGATTCCGGGGCCGGGAACACAATAACCAACACAAAAGGTGGGGGTGCGCTGTATATACCTTGCTTCAAAAGTCCAACAGTGTCCTTTGGGTTTTTTTTTTTATCCCACTCACATCATGCGTTAAACAGGAGTTAGAGAGTAAAAGCTTTGTATCGCTTTGATATGCATGAGGGAACATGCACGGGCATTATATTGCGTGGTACGTAGTATAGCAAATGGCACAACACCTCGGCCAACCATTAGTTATTTGGCACTTGGTTGGTTTCCCGCTGAAAACCTCCTTTTGGGATCTTGGCTAGAAGGTCACGGGTGGTGTCGGCCATTGTTAAACAAGTGCGAGTGCGCAATAATTATAGTCCGGTCAATTTACGACAATACAGGGTGAGTAAAAAAAAGCGAATGTCGGGACTATTGTTTTAGTGTGAAGTTCTGCATGTAGCACTTTCAAAATCTAGGATATGAAAGCCCAATTCATAAGCTTTCTTTTAATACAACAATCATTCGAATCACTTATGCACTTTTTAGGTTACGGAATTTTAAATACAACCACCGTTTTAAAGTTCTGTCCACGGATCACAACAAGGTGTGCGTTCTTTCAGCAAAACGAAAACAATTCACACACATCCCCATGTGATTTGTTTTCGTTTTGTTGAAAAAACACTTACTTTCGTGTGATCCGTGGACAGAACTTTGAAACGGTGGTTGTATTTAAAGTTCTGTAACTTGAAAAGTACATTAGTGATTCGAATGATTCTTGTACTAAACGAAAGCTGGTGAATTGGGCTTTCATATCCTAGATTTTGAAAGTGCTACATGCAGAACTCAAAACAATGGTCCCGATATTTTGGTTTCGCTTTTTTTGACTCGCCCTGTACAGGCATTGACCTAGAATGCAATAGAATTTATTTTAACACTCTCACACGACGGACAAAACACTGGTTAACATACTAAAAATTTCATCCAGGGAGTGGAAAGGTGGTTTTACTCGCCTTTTTTGGACTGATTTTTCGTAACGCGTTAACGCGTCAACTGTCGTTTGTACGGTGACATGATTTATGCTTAGCGTCTGTTACCCGTCAGCCTTATCTTCTCATATCACGTAGGACGCGTCAGGAAGCACGACTGATCACAACAGACGGATTTTTTTTGTCGATATATTGCTGAAGTCTTTAGGATTTTTCCTTGCCGCGAAGTTGCCGCGCAATACTATAGGGTATTGTGATTTTTTGAAATAAGAATTTGGATTTTCTTTTACTACCTTAATTATTATCCACCAATTGACTAAACTTTGCCACGCATTGCAGCTCAGTAAATCGTTCGTGGGATTAATCCTTGCATCGGCATAGTTGTAAACGTGGACATGGGCTTCGGTCCATTTTTACATTAGTATGGGGGGGGGGGGGGGGGGTGGGGGGGGAATAAATCCGAAATGCAGAATTGGTAGAGAAATCCAGGACATTGGCACAACCTTAAATTGTTAGAAATTGGTACAACCTAAAAAGCCGAAATAAAGATAAATATAATTGGATTAAACCAGGTAAATCGAGCAGTGAAACGTGCGCTGAACTCAGGACCTGTCTAAAAAAGGAATTTAACAGACAAACAAGGACAATTTAAAAAATCATTGAGTTCCATTAGTTCAATAGTGATGTAATTACAATACAATCACACACACAAAAATAATTTAGACAAGACTTTGGACGTTTTGTTGCTAACCTGCATTACGAGTTCCAGTCGCTGTTCCACATTGAACCCCCCCCCCCCCCTCTACAGTCTCAGGTAAGGTTACGGATTTGAATATATATGTACTTGCAACCTCTTTAATTGTAAGCATTTCCTTTTACTAAGCAAACAGTTAACAATAAAAGGAATGACCTTTAAAGTTTGCTCTTGGGAAAAGAAAAAGAAATCAGAGAAACTAAAAAACAAAATGTTAGATGTCTTAACGTGATCCCATGTTTTTTAAACAGCGAAAAGAAAAGAACAAGAACAAACCTTCCAAGTTTGTTCCAAAGGAAAGAAAAAAACCTTTCAGAGAAATAAAACTAAAAATGTTGCAACCGCTTGTTTCCCAGTTACTGCGACGAAATAAAGAGAAAAGGAACAAATCTGCAAACTTTTCTCCTCGTGGAAAAAAAAACTTTCAGAGAAATAAAAATTAAAACGTTGCAACATAAAGTTGTTCCTCAGTTTGTTTGTTTGTTTGTTTGTTTGGTTTAGGTTTTTTTTTGGGGGGGGGGGGGTTGAGGGGGATCCTCAAAGTTTGCCCCGAAGGAAAGAAGCTTCAGGGAAATTCTAAAAAACGTTGCAATTTTATAACTTTTACAGTTTTTTTACATTGAAAAAGGGAAGAAATCTTTAAAGTGTGCTCCTCAGAAAACAAATCCTTTCAGAGAAACTGTTGCAACCTATTTAACTTGAATCCCAGTTTTTCTGCGAAAAAAAAGAAAGAAAAAAAAAACTCATCTTCAAAGTTTACTCTTCCGGAAAAATATAAAAATAAGAAATTTGTTCTTGGTCAAAACGTAAATTGACCGGACTAATTAGCTCTGGCCGTGTTGCAAGAAGTCTTGCATGACAGTCGTGCATGAAATCGATCAAAATGATCCATGCCAGAGCTTAAAAATGTGACGCCGAACAATGCGACGCCGTGGCACATATGGGACGCCATACTTTGGGTCAATTTTCGGAACAGACATACAGACGGACAGACAGACAGGCCGACCACCAAGTGACATGTAGTAGCTCCTGGCAGAGCTTAAAAATACTGTATCCGCCTGTACTAATACATTGCTATTTCATATAGGACAAAATCAGTCGAGCCATGGCTAGCTCAGCTGGTGGATCTGATGGAGGCCGTGCTGGGTGGTTTGCTGTGCTGGCTATGTGGACCCGAGTTTTCATCTGGTCGGCAGTCCTTAAGACCATCGGCATGATGCTTCCCTTGTTACAAGACCAGTTTAATACCACCACGTGGATCTTGGGCTGGATAACGTCCATCATAGGCGCTGCCAGCGGATTATCTGGTAAGATTAAAGCCACAGAATCGTCCGGAATGCACTCTTATTCTCACAAAACGATCACAGATTGAAAAGATCGTTCATAAAGTGGAATACATGTTCTTTCACTCAATTCAAACCTTAAGAACTTGGACGGGGTTTGTGTAGTGCGAATGAATTTCGAGGTAACAAATGTTTGGTCCTCAAAAATTGAAACCACTGGGGCTCTTGTCGTCATTCCAGTGTCGCATTTTTTTTCAAAGCTTGTCCAAAGCTTTCGACACAGTCAATCATGACATACTGATTATTATTAAAGATGGAACATTATGGTGTGCGTGGAACAGCGCTGGACATTATTTAAAGGTTATCTGATTAATAGAAAGTAGCATGTGTCATATAAATAATTCTACTGATCGAAATATTACTTGTGGAGTACCACAAGATTCTGTGTTAGGTCCACTACCTTTTGTTATTTATATTAATGATATCTGCAGCACCGATATTATTTCATTTTGTTTATTTGCCGATGACACAAGTTTATTATATACTCATAAAATGTTGATACTGGTATTAGAAAACTTAATGCTGAACTTAAAACAATTAGTACATGGCTCTTACCTAAGAAATATGTATTAACTTGTTGAAATCGAACTACGTGATTTTCTGTGCCCATCAGTATAAATACTGTCAACCTGTTCCTTTAATTTTAAAAGACTCAAGTGTAGATCAAGTTTAAAGGTAATATACAACATTTGCAAACATCAAAAAAACAAAACTACCAAACTTTTACGAAATACCTTACTGGGATGCTGGTAATTGACAGTCTTAAGCATCCTGTAAAATAATGGCACCTGGTGTGAAGTCATCTTCAAGAAAAGTGGCATTTTTGTATAAATTTTCAACGGTGGACGGCGGACGACCGTTGGAAAAACCTAACTATTTTTCAACTACTGCTCCAAATTTACATTTTTTCAGTCCAAATGTTGTTTGCTATTGCATGTTCATGAACGGTGCAGGCCAACTAGACTGGTTCCCTTCCCTTACAATTTTCCGGCATCTATAAATTGATTCATTTCATCTTTAGTGGAGTCAGGGAACCAGACTATTTGAACATTTTGGTTATTTTTTTTTTTTTGGTTTTTCCAGCATTTTCGAACACAAAACTTCAAACATGTCAGTGTAACCATTTTTATCTATTATACTAATCCCTCAAATAGTTGCATTTCTGAAAATCACAGCAAAAGCCAATGACGTACTTTCCCTTTAAAGGACTAAATTCATGGGCATAATTATTGCCGGGAACCTCACCTGAAAAAAAAGAACATATTGACGATATAGCGCCAGCATATCAAAAACAATGTTGGCATAATGAATTGTTTAAATTATTACCTCCTCAGTAGAATCTGATACTTTGTATAATCTTTTGTTTCGTCAAAGAAAATTGTTTAATTTTGACTGGGGGTGGTTCACCATCCAAATGCAACACACTGCTCATTTTTCAGAAACGAGCAGTCTGATTATCTCCTGATATCTCCTGCTGGCTATCGTGATTATTCCCTTCCCTTATTTGCAAATCTGAGTCTCTTACAATTCAATGACCTGTACATAATTTTTTTAATCTGGGCAAATGCATATATAGATTTATAAATAATACATTACCTCCCTGTTTCACCTCTTTATTTACATTAACCTCCGACTTTCATTGGTATAATTAATAGAACCAAATTGTCAAAAATAATATTTATCAACGTGTCACTTTATAATGGAACAGCTTAGATGACTCCTTAAAATATCTATAATTGTTAAAAACCTGAAAGCTCATCTTCTAGATTCATATTCACATAATTGCATGTAGTTGTAATTTATAAATGAAGTTTTATGCAGCCGTGTGGTTGCGATCAAGGCCAATTTCTAAAGGTTACGTAATACTTTATTTTAAATAAAACACGATGCACACAGATATGTTCACGTTGGCGGGTGAAATCTTTTAAAATTTATTTGTCCCGTTTGGAAGACCGTTTCTTCATGCAACTTTGGGTTTGCTTCCCTTATAATGCTGCTGCTGCTGCTTCTGCTGCTGCTGCTGCTGCTGCTGCTGCTGCTGCTGCTGCTGCTGCTGCTCCTACTACTACTACTACTACTACTACTACTACCACTACTGCTACTACTACTACTACTACTACTACTACTACAAATTGCTTCAAACGCGTGTGCGCTAGGATCTGAAACTGGCATGGTACCACTGATATCATCGCGCAAGTTTTACGTTGACAGTTTGGTTCAAACATTGATGGCTGCATTTACGGCTAGAAATAAGTACAGGCAAGGCAAACTATCTGGGACGTGTTAGATTTGAACAAAATGTTTTCCAACATTACATCCGTATATGCAAGGGTGAAGGAAACAGAATTTCCTACCGAGCCTATAAAAAGACTTACAGCCAATGTTCAGCCATTCGACAGGTACAATATCATGCAATCTCTTTAATCACCATTCCGACTCAAAAAATATTCAAAGACCCACCCGTTACAAACCAATTTTCATCTCTGCAGCAATCACCTCGAGGCTGATGGATAGATGGTTCGGTCCCGGCTACGTCATCATGACGTGTGGTGCAATGATTGGTTTTTCGGTCATCATGGCGTCGTTTGCAACTTCGCCTATTCACCTAGCTTGCGTGTTCACTCTACTCCTGGGTAAGCAAATGACGTACCCGTAGTACGTCTCCTGAACGGTGCTGGTTAGGCACAATAAACGTCTTGTTTAACTAAGTTAAACGCTTCCAGTGCCGTTCACCCCTGGCGTTTACAACTACAGAACGTTTAAAAGTGTTGGTTTTTTTTTTTTCGAGAGTCAATTAAATTTCAGTTACAAACAGCTGCAGAACTAGAAACCAGTTGTTTGAGGCTTTGGGTTTTTTTTCGTACATGGATATAGGTTTATATAGGCAGATATCTGCATAATAAAACTGATTCAAAATTGAACCTAGACCAGTTACCTAGGTCAATGGCGTCTCTTTCCTTAAACGTGCTAACATGTTTATAAGCTGTGCTCCAAAAAAAAATAACGTTTATAAATGCGTTCAAAAGTAAAACACTATATTACAATGTACCCTTCACTCCTCCTTACTGTCTCTGTGTACTGGTGTGGGCCATTGTTCACCTGTAATTAAAATCATTCCAATTAGAGCTCAACAATATATATTACAGGTCACAGTGCTCCTAGCTGGATGGGGACGGGGCGAGCGGTTTTCGTACTCATGCGAACGAGGGTGCATGCGAAGCTAGCGGTTGATCGCAGCGATGTTATCTCTGATTTCTCCCCACATTGTTTTTGTTTTCTCAACACGTCAGGTTCAGGGCTCGGGATTTCCGGTGTGCTTATAAAAGAGGCCATCGCCCGCTGCTTCACCACGAACTACGCCACGGCCACTGGCATTGCACGCACGGGTGATTCCATCGGGCTGTTTGTGTGTGCACCAATCGTGCAGATATTCATCGATACGTATGGATGGAGAGGAGCCATGCTACTGGTGGGTGCCATCTCTGTGCATCTTGTGGTGTGTGGCGCCCTCATGCTGCGAGCAGGAGCACCTTCAGCAAGCAGATACCAAAAGCTTCCAGCAAACGATGGAATATCAAAACATCCAAGTCAACTTCCCTCTCGCTGTACCTCATTTTACAAGAACCTATTGGAGATCTTCGATATTCGACTTCTCTCTGATTTCCGGTACTGGTCGGTGGCCATCATAGCCTGCGGTTCAAAGTTTGCATTCAACATGTGGCTCATTTACTTCGTTTCACAAGCTCAGTCAAATGGCTTTTCCTTACAAGAGGCGGCAATATTTGTAACAGTTGGAGGCGTTGGAGGTTTAATAGCAAAACTGGTTCAGGGATTCTTTCTTGACCGTGGGGTGATATCGAGTTTCCATCTGACGGTCATCGCTGTAACGGTTTGTTCGGCGTCATACTGCGCAACTCCCTGGCTGACGTCATATTGGCCAATGATGACGTCATCACTCTTGATCGTGACAAGCTCTGGCGCCCTCAGCTGTCTTCAGGACGTTCTCAGTAAGCAGGTACTCGGTGTAGATTTACTGGTCGGAGCTTTTGGTTGGACATCTTTTACTGGGGCCATCTTGGAATTCTCTCTGGGCTTTTTACCTGGTAAGCTGTGCCGTTCTTATTTTCAGTGGGTATTCGTCATTGCATTTTCTATATACGCGAAGTACGCACGCTAATACTAACCCAAATGTGCCCAAACATGTGGCGTCTTACCGGCGGTTCGCAATTACAGTGAATGACAATAATGCGCATGCGTCAGTTGGTAACGTAATGGTTCTCGTACTTACTTTCCCTTAAACAAAATCCTCCAGAGCCATGAATGGGAAGAAAAAACTGTATGTCATTTTATCGATCACACACGCGCACACTGCTATAATTACAAGCCCCATTCGCTAAACACTCAAGTTGCGTTAACTTCCGGTTCCATTTAATTGGAGCAATGCTACACCATTTGCATGCAGTAAGCATGGTTTAACCATGCTTACTGCATGCGCTTCTGTTCGTAAAACCTAATAAGTTTATACGAATCGATGAGGGGGTAGGCCAGCCCATACTTGTAGACACATATCATGCCGACTGCCCACATAGAGGGCGCTGATTACCGCTAATCTCTGTGTTCCCCACCTCTCGATCTCACGACTGGTATGTTAGAAACCTGAGAACCGTATCTATATTTTTGGTCATTTGGGGAATTTTCCTCTGATTTTCTGTCTTTATCATTTACATTACGATTAGATTATAATCTTACATTACTGCTATAATATTAGCAGTCAATTGTTGACTGACAAATTCAGTCAGGCCTGCAGTGGCTGCGATCGCCATGACGGCTCTGTTGGTAAATAAATCTGGAACCTTTCCTCTTTCCGATTGCTCAAGGCTCAGCAATCAGTCATTATGATGCAAAAAACCACCGAATTAGAACACAAATTTGCACAATTATCATGCATGTAAACAGGTACACTGACAGTCCATTCCTGGCTCGGAAATGCCGTCCACAGACCACGTGAGCAGACAGAAAAATGTGGTAAAGAGACACGCCATCTAATCTTATTGCGCGGAGACCATAATAAGGGTGCAGACCAGTATAACATGTCCATAGACATCAACCATAAATTTGAAGAAAAAAATCGGGAAAAAACACTCACAACTATTCAATTGTTCAAAACATACATCGAAGTAAAGCTTGATAAACCCTTTTTAACTTTCTGTTCAATTATTGTGGGGGTGACATTGGGGTAATTTGTTTCCCCTCCGAAGATGACAACCTGTAAAAGGCAATCCTGCAGTCCATCGCCATTTTGAAAATGATCCATCCCTCTATTACAAAATAGAGTGACTTTCCGGTCCATTTTCATCCAAATTTCCACAGAAGTCGAAGTTCCAGGTCCTGGGCAGAACCTATTTACTACTCTGCAACCATAAGAAAGTAGGCCTACATGGTGATTATAATTTTGCTTATCAAAGTATATTTCAATATCTGTTGTCATCTCACCTGTCTCTTTTGTGCACATTTCAAGGTTGGCTGTTCGACACCACAGGCAGTTACACCACAGCGTTTGTTTTCATAGGCTCCATGCAATTCCTTCCGATGTTTCCTCTTCTCATTCTGAGGTATTATCGATGTTTTGAAAGCGACGCACAGAAAGAATTAACATGAAGCCCAAGTAAATTTTGTATTGATTGCTAATTTTTGATATCCGAAAATTATTGTAAATACATACGTGCTTCTCTCAAGTTGGTCGCACATTATAGTATCTGGTTTACTCAGGATTATGTACATCTCAACAGAGGGCACACTGTAGAAAACATCTTCTGACAATATCAGTTAAGGCCAAGTTCGGGCAAGGACCATTAGTGGACTAGTGGTTGATTTGTGACGTACCTTACGCCTGCGCACTAATAGCAACGTGCGAACGTCTCTATAGTCAAACGCTAATCAAAATGTCATCGCAAAACCTCTGGATTCTGGCTCCCTGCTGTACGTTATGAATGCGCGCGGCTATTGGTTACCAGCGATGCAACCAGCCCCATAGGTTGGTTCCAAATAGTCGACTAGCATAGTCAACCACCGTCGATCAACTAGACAGAGTTCGGGCTAACTTTATTCGAACTATGGTTAACCAATGGTTAACAGTAGTTCTTGCGCGAACTTGCCCTAAGCTTGAGCCTAACATGTTTTATCTGAGTATTGAGTGCCTTGTGGCTAGAGGATGACACTGATGAGAGCTATGTGGCTTGACAGCCCAGCTCGATAATGACAACCTGCTATTGGTACCCGCTTTATATAGACTTTTTGGGCGTGTTTTAGCCAATGAGGGCATATGATTCTGCTGGCTATGAGTCATCATATACGTGTTTAAAATGTATGGAGGAAATCTCTTGGGAGGATTTGTACACAATTCAGTCCCGGATGACTTAGACATTCTAGCCGTGGGCGTCGCCAGGATTTTTTTCTAGTGAGGGGGGCAAAGCACATTATTTCCCATACTCCTTGTGCTTTCTCTATGGCATATTCTCAATTTACTATCATTTTTTTTTAGGTTGGGCGGGTGAACATTTACCCACTACACCCCCATTGATACCCCTGCGGACGCCCATGTTGTTAAATGTGCAATAAATAAACAGTAATGTCATTTTGCACCTCTTTTTCTTATTTATCTCTTTTTTTCCGGGGGGGGGGGAGGGGGGCATGCGCCCCCTTGCCCCATCCTGGCGACGCCCATGATTCTAGCGAAAGAAAGTCCGAGAGTTGTGGTATAACGGCGATTTCACAGGATTACTCGTGGGCGTGTTGTGGGGAACTGACCCTAAGGAGAAAGTGAAAGGGATCTCGGTACATTAAATTTGTGTACAAGACTTAGTCTCTAGACTGCTTGAGAATCTACGCACAATGAGTAAAGCTATAAGGAAGGGGAAGTTATTAGATTACTGGCCACATGACCGGTTATCGGTCAGTGGTTTAGCGGGTCACACTCGTAAGGTAGGTGTTCAGAGTTACGGAGGGTCGAATACACGGGTAGGTTTTACCGCTAGCGGGCCACACAAGATCTCTGCAAGAATTACGCTATGCGTGTCTTGGAATGGGTTGGTTAAGCTACTCGCTTATAATTAAACGCAACATTGGGCTATTCAAAGCAAAGAGTCAACCTGAGCCTGTTCGTCTTCTTTTGAGGCGAAAAAAAATCAAACAGGACAGATATTGGCAAAAACAATTCAGCAAAAATTCACCACACACTAGGATTATGTTGTGACCTACGTTCTGAGAAAACGGTCTCGACTAACTTTTTCCTCAGTAGGCCTACGTAGCTCTCGTGTGCGACGGGTTTTTTTTTCATACTTCAGGATCTTTTCTGCTGCACTCGCATGTTGTCTTAAATCATAAACAGTAGCTTATACTACACGCATGTATAAAAAGACACCAGACGAATTATTCGAGGACAGAAGTCCCAAATTTTTTTGGTATTCATTTGAAGTTGTTTGACGCTTGAAAGATTTCTATTGCACTTTGTTTGAGGTCAAAGCGTAAATTGACTCGACTGTTCCTAAAGCAGAAATTGAACAGCTGAAAAATTGCCAAAATGATGAAACAAATATGCCATACTCGTATCAACTAAGCTTTTATTAATTTTGTCATCTTGCTTGATATACATGAAAGTTCAATCCCATACACCACCACATTTGGCTGAGGCAATGAACACGATACTTTATAGATATTAGTTCTGAAAAGAACTTGTCCTGCTTATTATCAACTTTGCTAAGTAGTTTTTTGTTCTGATAAGAACAGTCCTGCTGTAAGTTCTAAACGAACTTGTCTTTGGTCTCAACGTTTCGACTAGCCTGCTCTAGTCATCGTCAGGAGATGCTACTCCTTAAGTAGGATTTGTTAGGAGTGGGAGTGCTTGCTGGGCATGCCCTGCTCGCTCGGGTGTGTCAGTTGGATGTGAGCCTTGGGCATTGTGTTGAGGGATGCCCGATGAGCGTCCTGCTCGCTCGACTGTGTCAGTTGGCTGTGAGCCTTGGGCATTGTGTTGAGGGATGCCCGCTGAGCGTCCTGCTCGCTCAGGTGTGTCAGTTGGCTGTGAGCCACGGAAGTTGCAACTTGGAATAACTCAAGTTCTTTTCAGAACTAATATCTTCTAAGCAGTAGTTATTACCACATGGTGTTACCGCAAACCGAAACGATACCGATACCCCACCATGCAAAGCCTCAAATCTTACAGCGATACTTTATTTTCACAAGTTAGCCGTGTGCTGTTGGATTAACAGCAAGTATCGTTTGAGTCACTGAACTCAAGTCTGATGATTTATTTTGTCGTATGCAGATTATCGACATATTGAATGTATCTTTTGAGTTTACTTCTAATCAGTGCCGGTAACAATTAAAACTCACATATTAAAACTATTCTTAAAATAAATGTGCAAACAATCATTCATGGATCCAGTATTTTTCATCTTCTAAAAAAAGTATCTTTACTCTTAATTTGAAATTTATTTTCATTTTATTCATATTAAAAAGTGGTTTCAAGGCTACAGGGTGAGTAAAAAAAAGCGGAACCCAAACCCCCGAAATTATATTTCACATCTAAGAAAATATGTAGCACCAAAAATAATAATGACTGGAAAGCCAATTGAATAAGCTACATTTCGATGAAAAAATACTGAAATTGCTCAATCCGTTCAAAGAATATCACACAATGAACCTAAACCTCTTTTGTCCAAAAATGCGATTTCAAGAATCGTCATCTCAATTGTCTTCAAACATCACCAACGATAAAACCTCAGTTTAAAAGTAAAAAAAAATCCTTTTAAAGGCCCGTCTTTAAAAAAAAAAGTGGATTTTATAAATCATATTGTTTGCCTAACAAGGGTTGTTAATAAAGATATTGTGCACTACAGTTGTTGACAATTCTGTATTCTGTGTCATTTTCTTTGTTGTTCCAAACAGTAAGAATACATAATAAATTGCTGTTTGTTTTGGACGAAAGAGGGTTTAGGGTCATTGTGTTTAAATCTTGATATTCCTTGTACGAACTGAGCAATTTCAGTGATGTTTTCATCTAAAAGTAGCTTAATAAAAATGGCTTTGCAGTCATTATCATTTTTGGTGTTTCATATTTTTTCAAATATGAAATGTAATTTTTGGGGTTCCGCTTTTTGACTAACCCTGTATAAAAACCTGTTTCTGCATATTTTTTTTCTTCATTTGAAGAAAAGAACCTGGACCAATCATTGATTTTTGAAAATGTTCAAAGCAAGGTTTGTACAGTATAAAGTGGTATACGTCAAGCACGTATTCACCTCAATTTTACAAAATACTCCGTCATTGAAAACATTTTTTTAATGTGTAGCTTAAAGTTATAATCTAATGCAAAAATAAATGTAAAAGACGTTTTTCTCCAACTGTGACAAACACTGCACACTGATTTTATTTTAGTAGGTACTAATTCTTTCATCTAACGTAGCCACAATAACTTTATGACATATCGTCTTTTCAATCTTGTGAATGTACATGCAATCAGTGCAATCATCAAACTGTCACACATGAAAATTATTTTTAAATGCGCATGCAACAATCATTGATGGGTTCAGAAATTTTGTATTTTCCATCTTTTTCAAAAAGTAGGATTTTCTCTAAACTGGAGAAAGCTGATTGATTGTTTTCTAAGATCGCAGTTTGTGCTCTATAAATTGTTACAAATAACTGGTATGAATTGAGTTGAGTTTAATTTAAACGGGTGGAAGGTATAGTTTGGTTACAGTGAATAACACTTTCCATTGCCCTGCTCCATATTTGATGCATTTTGCATCGAAATCAGGTTTGAAATTTAATATTAGACTACACATTTGTAAGACGAATTAAAAGCAGTATTTTCCCTTTCTATTTATAGCATTTGGTTTTCCACCTTGTGGAAGCTCAGTATGTCTACCATAAAACAAAACACAGTTACAGCTTATAAAGACTCTTTATTAATTATTTGTTAAATAATTAATGAAAATATTTTGTAACAATTCATCCCAGGTATTCGGAGTATAATGCAATATTGGGCCAGTACATGTAGGTTCTACATTTTACTAGAAACACTGAATTTTCAAGTTTGGTTAAAATATGGGGTTTTTTTTACTTAATTACAAACAATATATTCACATGTCTAGTTAAGCATTTTGTGTTTCGCCTTCATCTTTTTGTTCTTTTTATGTGCTTTATTCTGACATGAGCATTCAACAGATATTAAGTGTATATTCCATGTGTTCTTTGTTTCATGAAATTTTGAAATCCACATTGGTTATTTCTCTTGTATCGGAGTTATTTTGGTCGCACAGGCTCTCTTTTCAGAACAACTTTTTGATCATGTCCATTGTGCTTGATTGTTTGATTCCTTCTGATCGTGTTTAGTTGCATTAAAGATTAATTTATTCACTCACACAAGAAAAATATTCGATGAATTATAGCGTAACAACCTACCCTATAATGGTAAATGTACTTAATTAACTTTAATTAACACATGTATAACTACTTTGCCTTTGGGAGGAATCCACGCCATTATGCCTAAGGGATGCTAGGACTTAAGTTCATTATGAAAAAGGTAGAGTCATACTTCTCTATCTATAGATGATACAGTTACCAAAAATAATTTAAAAAATATTTGGAGGTCCAAAAACACACTTTTAATTTTCTTACGATACAACGGCTTTACCTCCAACACGCATGTGACAAAGTTGACCCACAGTCATAAGAAAGGAGAATGAGCGCAGCTCTCAATCGCTTTGTCTCAAACATTCGACTCTGTATTAAACAACCTGCCCCGGTAACAACTAGCTCCAGTCTCCCCTACAATAAAGACATGTACTGTGCATCATACATGGCACTGAATTTAGTGAATTCGAAGCTGTATTTGATAACAACAATGACAGGTATTTTGATGATGAATAATACAATATAATACAAAGCCAGAGGGGTACCGGAGCTTTTGCCAACATAATTATGAGTGTGAACGAAAACTTATTCGGAAAACATCGGTCGTTTTTGGAAACGGACAAGATCTTGCTTGCTTTGATCAAGGATGCGGCCTTAAAGATTTGCCAGATCCTTAACCCCCGAGATTACTCTTTTTGACAAAAAAAGTCGCATAAAAGTGAAGCGCCCCAGCTCCTGCGGTTGTCGCACCACGTACATGTGATAGCTTGCACCATATCTGCCAAATTTTTGAAATTCTTTTTAAAAATTTGAAAAAGTATGATTGTGCCCCCCTCGTTTTGCGAAGACTTCAAATACTTGAAAAACGTATTCGTACATCAAATTACTACACAGAAATACGTATTGACAAAGATGACTGTAACATGAGTGTCTTTTGGGATGAAAAAGGCTGTTCTAAATTTGTTGCTCGATGGAAAATTTCAACCTGTCCCAGTTAACCGGACCAGATGCTGCAGTGAATGGGTTCAACAACATGTCGATTTCATCAGGGATCTCTGAGTCGTCCCGAAGCACCGGTATTACCACACGACTGCGCTGTTTGTCTTTCCTCAGCTTGAGCGCGTAGTTCATGGAAGCCTCGCACTCAGACATAAAATCTTGATTGATGACCAATAAGATGCTGGCACTTTCCTTCATTAGATTGATCTCACTTGAGATCTTCATTGATCCAGCCAGGGCAGCCCTGTCACGCGTGCACCCCTTCAGGTTCCGGACCGCCTCCAGCTCGTTCAGCAGGTCGTAGGACACCCAGTCTCTCTCGCTCTTAGGATAGACCACGATGAAATCATACTTGAAATCAGGGACGCGGGCCTCCTTTGGTGCTTCCTTGATTGGTTGCTCCTTGACCTCCTCTGCAGGTTCTTGGATGGTTGGCGATGCTTCCTCCGCTGGCCCACCCGTGACGCTGGCTCCTGTATTCTGCATGTCCACCTCTTCTTGTGGGGTCCCTGCCCCTTCATAACGCAATGTACGAAGCATAGGGCGTCCATCATGCGAGATGCTTGATATTTTAGCAGACCTCATGCCATGACCGAACGGTGCACGTGGTGTCTCATGAATGTGTAGTGGAGAACGTGGTGTTGCAAATGATGTTTTCTCCAACAAAGACACGAGCTCATTGAGTTCACCATACTTTCTACAGTAACCCAAGAGCAACAGCAGCTCTTTCTTGTGCTCAACTGTGAACTTACTGATACAGTACTTACTCATGTTATATTGGCCATATTTCTTTAGCGCCTTCTTCAAGAAAAAGGCTGTCTCTGCCAGGATAGACTCGTCCTTTGGGGGATTTTCCTCTTGGAGTATGCTCAAGTATACTCTGAGCAATTCGTTAAAGTTACGAGTGTTTTTGTGGTACGGAGCCTCACATGCAATCGCTTGCTTAAAGCAACCGATCGCCGCCCTTTTTTCCTCGATGTCAAAAAGACAGAGGCCCCGCAAGAAATGCACGTCAGTTCTGTTGTTACCATCTGGACAATCTACTGACTTCGAGAAACATACAAGGGCTTTCTGAAAGAGAGACTTTTTTGCTATTTCCTCTTTGGTGTGATTTTTTGCAAGGCGATAATAAACCTGTCCAAGTTGGGTCAGATCCCAGGGTGTGACATTCATGGATAGTGCCTTCTCAAGATCACCTTTGGCGCTGTCCAGAATATCTCTCAGTTCAGGACGGTCTTGCTTTTGCTGAGAGTTATAATGTTTCATATTGATCGTGGCTCGCGTGGACAGGGCTTTCCAGTTAGTCGCATCGGATTTTAAAGACGCGTCCAATAGTTCAAGAGATTTTGCTCTGTCCTTGTTGAGGGAGTAATGGACGTTTGCGTAGCGCACCAAGAGCCTCGGGTTGTCGGGTGAGATCTCCATGGCTTTTGTCATACACTGTTCCGGATCCTTTGTGTATTTTCTCATCTCATGTGGCACATTTTGTTGCATATGTCTCTGTTTCATAGTCCTGAAAATATCCCCCAAATGACACCAGCTATCCCACTGAATCTCCTTGTCAACAGAACCCCCTCCTACAACAAGATCAGAGAACAACTTCAGTGCATGTTCAAGGTGGACCTTGGGATCATGTTGATCAGGTTGGTTATGGTAAGGCAAGAAGGTAAACAGTTTGTGTTCATTTATCGCCATACAAAATTTCCACTCATGTTGCTCTTCGTCGGTGACATCTCCACCCAATTGAAGAGCCTTCTGGTACAGCTCTATTGACTGCATGTGCCTTTGCCCTGAGACGTTTTCACTGTGAATGTCGAAGGTGTGTGCATATGCCTGTTCGGCTAAGCACCTGGCTTGAATACGTCTTTGCTTCCTCAGTGCTTTAACAATAATTGAATCATCTCTTTGGGTCGCCATTTCGACCGGGCGAAGAAGACGGTGCCACATCTCCCTGTAGTTCCCTGCCTCGGCCAATTTGAAGAGCTTCTCCAAGACATATTGGAGGTTGGCCAGGGCGTTCAGGTTATCCGGGTCTTTCGCCAGGACTGCGTGGAAACAGTCAAGCGCCTCCTCGTAGCGGTGAAGGCGGAGGTTCAGGAGACCCTTTACGTTGAGGATGGCAAGCTCCTCGGGACGCCCAGTCTTCACTCTCAGGAAATGATCGAGATCTCGTAACTTTGTCTCCACGATGGTTGTGTCGATGTTGATCTCCTTGTTGATCAGAAGAGGCAGCATGAAATGCCCTGGGAACACTTGGGTGCTGATATATGACTTCGGTACTGCCTTTATATAACAAAAGATACAATAACAAGTGTTGTATTTAAAAAACTACAGAGCTTCGCTCTTACCCCCCTCCCCCTTCCCCGCCCTGCAAACAGGACGCTGGGATACTCTGATGAACTCACACTCTGATTGATTGGATTGTGCGTGACCATGTGATCTGTGCGTCATCACGGTCATGACTCTGCAAAGTTTGAAACGGCCGTTAAGACTGATTCATTACTCTTTTATTCCAGTTTAGAGATATTTTTTTCGTTGAAAAGCGTAATAATGTAGGAAATTCTGTAAAAGTTATCTTCGTTGTAAATTTACAATTCTCGTCACTTGCTCAGGCTCCGTTTCGAATCACGAACGGTCGGATTGCATTATGCGTCGCTCAAAATTGTGTCCACATGGTTCGCAATGAAACGTTTTCGGATAGCATTTGCGCACATTGTCTAACTGCGGGCTTGAACAGCTGTAGCCAGATGCTTCATACACAGGTCATATTCCATACCGGATGTGGGTGGCACGGGTGGCTTGTGGGTAAAGTGCTCGCCTCTCACCAAGGTGACCACGGTTCGAATCCTGGCCGCGGATCGCATGTGAGTAGAGTTGTGCGTTGGTTCTCTCCTGTGCCACGAGGGTTTTTCTCCGGGCCCTCCGGTTTTCCTCCCTCCGGAAAAATCAAACACTTTCGATCTTTGGCTGTGCTCCTTTATCATATATGGGTCGATGTGGCCGGCAGCCATAGGCGCCTTTACGTGCCAGCAGCCCGACCACGTTGTAGCCGCGTCCTTCGCAATTCAGCATCCCAGCTGCGAGTAAGGATGATTAGCCTCCCAAATTATTATTATTATTATTATAAAGGCCACTTCCTTCACAAGATTCTGTGAAGCTCATCAGAGTATCCCAGCGCCCTGTTTGCTCCTTTGCACCTTTGCAACTTTGCATCATTTTGACTCACCTTGTCTTTTTCCAACTCGTCAAAGAATCTGCAGGCCCGTTTGTAGTCGCTTTCCAGTATAGTCGCCTGGATAGCCAAGTCACTCTTATCTTCCGTTGTCAGTTCATCCGTAATAAAAATCTTTGTTAGTTTATTAGCGAGTTCTCCAGTGGTGTACATACTCCACAGCTTGTCCAGACCCTCCCGACTCTCGATGCGAAAAATGAATGTCACAGATCCACACTGTACATCTTGGAGATTTCCGCTGATGAATTTTTCGAGAATTTCAGAACATTTTTCCTCGACGCATTGTAAGCCATAGATTTGTAATAAGTTCAGCATGAAATCTTCAAAAGTCTTAGTCAAGACTTCGTCCATTTCCTCCTTCCTTTTGACTGTGGTTGTTACATCCAGAAAAGGCCGTTCTGTAAAAAGAAATACGTTATCACATACTGTTATATGAGGTGCTGTGGTCATTTTAAAGAAGTCTACACCTTAAGTACAGCTAACCAAACAGGTTTCGGCATGTATGCAGAAGTACCTGATATATTCATTATGACACAACTTTCATCCCGACAATATTTGTCGTAAACCTTCAGTGGCGTGCCATGGGCCTTATTCGCAAGTCGGCCATATTGAATTTAAAGTTAGGTAAAATCTTAATATTTGGAACTTGCAAAGAGAAATGAAAGCAACTTAAATTTCAGTCTGCTTCACAGAATAATTTAATATTTGTAATCAAACATTCCCTTATGTTTAAAGCCATATTTAAAAAAAAAAAAAAAAGACAGTAAAGAAGAATGCATTGCGCCTGCATAAAAAGTCTGGCGCCATCCCATTCAACAGTTAACAATTAATGAAATGCATTCAGGGAACTCGACAAAAATGGCCAACTCGTGAATAAGGCCCATGGGTCCAATTGCAGGGGGACACTTACGTTTTCGCGTTTGCCTTCCTAAAAATTCTGAGCCGGAAGAAGGGGGCACAAAGAGATATGGCTGTTGCAACGTTGTCAAGAGTTGGAGATCATGCGTCATAGGTGTCCCCCACTTACGACAAAAACAGTTCCTAACTGGATACGGCGTAGCAGAAACAACATGAACAAAGCATAATACAATGTAATAACTTACCCAGTAACGACAGTTCCAGATCTTTCCATCCCGTTTCCATCAAGGCATTGCTCAAAATTTGCCTTGCTTCCTCATAATTATTCTGCATTCTTAGCCAGGCTCTTAACATCGCCAGGCATTGCCTGTCTCTGTTGTCTCTGGGTTTTTCCCGGAACGCTTCAACCTTTTCCTTTGAAAAGCCTAAAATGAAAGCCAGCGTCTCCCAGTCGCCGGCAATCTTTCTCGACAACCTCTGGAAGAACAATTCGTTTAATTCCGGTCTTCCTGTACATGTGTAAAAAAAAAATTGCACAGTTTAATAAATCAGACACATGTCCGCTTACCCCATAGGCCCATGTATATTTATATTTGCCATTGGCTTTCGCGGACTGATAATTTAAGGCCTACCCGTTCTTCGTTGTCTGGAGCCCGTTTGACGATTTCTCTGCAGTTCCCTTTCCGGTTGGCCTGGGGAAAAAAACAGAGAAGCGTTTTATGTCGTGGTTTGCATTTTTTTTGTCTAGATGGGGAGGAGGAAATGAGATAGGTGTGTATGCACTTTGTTCTACACCGGCTCAATGAGGACTCGAACCACTCAGTTGCATTAGAAACTAACCGTCTAGCAGGAAACTGTACGACATGCGAGCCAGTAGCGTATCCAGCTTTTGATGTCGGGGGGGGGGGGGGGGCAACCGCACATCTGCTCCGAAATGTAGACATGTTTTTTTAATCCCCACACTTGGCCTCCGCAAAATTAAAAAGTAGGGGGTGGGCGGTACCCATGCATCTTCCAAATGGGGGCTCTCTTCAAAACTGATCATCAATATGCATACTGGCTTTTGAGCTGCTTTTTTTGGTTGGGGTCAATGTTAGAACTCTTTAACAACAAAGGCAATAGTTACTGAAAGAAATATCTTTCACAAAAATCCGTTGGGGGCATGGTGCCCCCCCCCCCCCCCTCCTCTGGATACGCCACTGTGAGAGCAAAATGTATTTTCCATTACAAACTGGAAATTGTGCTTTACAATAATAATAAATTACATTTATATAGCGCTTTATACGGGTGTTTCAAAGCGCCCAACTGCATTTTTATGGAATAACGCTCTACATACCAATCCAGTTTATACATAACTTTTACATAGGGAGGCAGAAAACATCAGAAGGATCCGAATAAACAAGAGAATCAATATACTTGTACAGGGTGAGTCAAAAAGAAAGTGACTAATTTGTAAAATATTTTTTTTTAATATTTGGCTCGCTCCATAGGGATAGAGTACATCTTATTGACTTTTAACCGTGACAATTTCACGTAATTTGTACACTATATTCCCATTCTCTATTCAATTAAAAGATCACAATACTCGGCTGTCTACCGCTGATCATTAAATGTTACCGTTCTTCGAACTGATGAATAGCCATTGAGTACAATGAAGCATAGATGTTTCCCCACCTCCATGAATAAACGAGAACTTGCAAAGGAAAACCTACAGAAACCGCCATCAATATTTCGGGGGGGGGGAGAGTTGACTCACTCTCTATTTAGTCTAATTGAAAATCAAGCTTCCCATACATAATATTGTTACCTTTAATGGCTGGCTCATCCGGTTTTCGTCGGAAAGAACGCAAATCTTTTTTGGTAACTTCAATTGGAATTTGACATTTGTTTTTCAAAGACATGACAGGCCTACATGAATGAATCACATTCTACTTCACAAGTCCACATTTGTTGTCAAAGACATTGTTTTTTGCTCTTGTCAATTTCCTTTATAAAAATACTTATTCCCTGTATAAAAGTGCATAATTATTCTCTAATTTTAGTATTTACCTTGATCGATCCCTGGAAATACATTCTGAACGAAATTGATAGTAGGATTGACGACAGGTGCAAGAAAGGTAGGATTATTGCTCCCATCAACGTTGATATTAACTGGACCTGATTGTATTTGTCCGTGTCTTTGGGAAATGGGTAATGCAGAAGATGTGTCCGGATGGCCCTGGGGTACTAAGGCAGAACTGTGACTCTGATCCCCACTCTGTTGCCCAGGAAAAGTCATCATCTCTTGCTGCGCACCTAGTGCCTCTGGGTGTGGGTCGTAAAGAGGTTCACGTGCTGTTGCCCCAGTAACTTGAGCCTTTGGCTGAGCTACAAACGGGCCATGTCCTACTGTCTCGTGTCTCTCTTGCTCCTCTTGATCTTCTTGTTCAATGTCAATTGAATCTGAGGAGAGTAGCATCAATACTGAAGTTATTATTTTAGGGGTGTCTAGTTTAGTCGAAATATAAGATTTGACGAAGAGGCTGGAGAAGAATATAATATAGTTCGTAAGCTAGAAGCAATGAATGGGTATTGCAATAATTACTGAACAATAAATAACCAGACGTATTCAGGGACCAATAAGGACTTGTAAAACTTAGGTCAATCTAAACCAATTTACAAGCTATTCATTTGCATTGTGAGAAAGGCATACCCTTTTTACTATTTTACTCATGACACACCTTGTAATTGGACATGCAATAGACTCGACTACAACACTGTTAATTGTCAGTATTTTAATTGAAACATGCATGCATGGTCCTTGTCGACTGCAGCACGAAACAATCTTGAAATTGGCTTATAAAGTTCACCTGGTACTCCCAACGCCAAATCAGCCAAACCCGAGGCTTCCAATGCTTCTCTCAACCTCTGAGATGATTCTCTGCTGTTCCTCTGCTTCCCCCACCAAGCAAACAGCATCACCAAGCTCTGTTCCTTGAAGTCATTCGTAGCTTGGATATTAACAATGTCTGCTTCTTCAAATCCAAGGTTTTTGGCCAGTTTCTTCCAAGTTGACTCAATTTTCGGGGCGATGTCCGAGAGCAACTTAGCAAATTGTGGCATCTCTGCAAAAGAAGTGATCAAAAATGTCTAACTATCCTTTAAAAAAAGTAAGTAAGAAAGCCATCGATTGGACAGAGAACAGAAAATGACGCTATCTCGACTGTACACTCTAAAACATCCCGGGTCAGATTTAAATACCGGCTCTTTTTGGCCTGACACCTTTTAGGTTCAAAACTGACAGTCAACATTACACTGTTGCCAAGGTTCGCTGGTCAAATTGACTCCACAAAATGAGTCGATCAGAGAAGTGTAATTCCGACCAGACAGAGTGTCCATTTCGAAGAGCTGTAATGACTGGAGTCAATTACTCGACTCGAGTGCGGCTCATCGAGTCACAGTTGTTGGTGACTGGACTCGACTCGAGTCACTGCGAGCAAATGATTCGACTCGGCTTGAGTCCCTCATCAGAAGACTCGACTGGACTCGACTCGACTCGAAGGTTAAAAGAACTCGAGTCCCAAAAATAAAAGTAAAACATATCTGTAATGGATCCGTCGCAAATTGAAGTATTTCATGTAAGAGATATTTAGTCCGAATTTCAGCCCAGGAAATTAATTCTGGTTAAAATAGGAGCATTTTGAAACTACACTTTCAAACTCGTGTACTCTTAGTACACGAGAACAAAGGAATGGCACCACAAGGATACAAATTCCAGTATGTGTGTGTTTAGAATTGTGTTTACTCACTAAATGTATTTTTAGGCCAGGCAATTATCCACACGGAGGCCATTAGGCTACCTTTGTCCCAATGCCTAAAATGAATAACCTGGTCCCGTGGTCTATTTGACCTCTCTTGGAAAATTGCTCATAAATCGATCCAAAAAATATCAAATTTTGTCGTTTGATGTCTCATTTTAAAGTGAAAAGGTGTATCTTTCAAACCATACCTAAATTATCTATGTTGGTTACACATCCTACGTCTAGCATTCCGTAATATTTTGTGTGTATTTTTTGAGACACACTGTATAAGATCGAATTTTCTGAACTATGGTGATACAAACGACTTTCTCTCGTCTTTATTTGTTATGTTAGTGTTCAAAGAATCGTGAATCGAATTGACTCGAGCTTAACATTTAACTCGATCAGACTGAACTCGACTACACACTGTGACTTAACTCGACTCGACCTTCTTGACCTAAAATCTCGACTCGAGTCGAGTCACTTCTTTAAAATGACTCGACTCGACTCGGTGACTCGTTTCAACTTTGCCATTTTGTCTGGCCAAACAGAGTGCGGATTCGGGTCAATCTGATTCGGGTCTCCTTGAGAGTCCACAGATATAAAAAAAAATGCGCTGTGCAGTTTATAAAGACAACGTCAGTCCCAGTTTTTGGTACTGTTGTACACTTCTTGTCCTTGAGGAATTTAATCTTACAGAAGATCACCGGAGATCGTCAGGTGGCATTGTCGTAGACATATTATTTTAGTTCAGGACAAATTCTTCTGTCGGACTCTACCTTTTGGTCCGCCCCCATGTAAACCATCGAAAGATAGACGGAGCGAAATATTCTCGTCTTTCTCAATGCCGTTATCTTCAAGCGTTAACAAGTCACAAAGCTGCAAAAGAATGAAAAAAAAATGACAAATGATCTCATGATATTTTTCAGTGGATTTTTTTTGGGGGGGGGGGGATTGTATAAATAAGTTAAATCGTTTCAAGTTTTATTGCGCAGATATATATGAAACCCAAAACTATTTAACAGACAGTGTTTGTATGGCTCGTTCCTCACCATTCATTCCGTTCTGTTGAATAAACTGAACATATCTCAAAATGTTATATCTTACACTTCCCAATTATTTCAGTCATTAAAAAAGAAATTGTAAGCGACCAGCCAATCAACGGAATTCCCATTATCAAGGCTAGTTCTGCATGTGCACACGATATAAGGCCAAGGTAAAAAAAAAATGAATATGGCGGATAGATTATTCCATTTTTTTCTTCTCATTTACTAATACTTTGTTTCGAAATGAGCCATTCATTGCTCTTTCTACCATATTTTGAAGTTGTATTCAAAGTAAAATTGTGCTGAAAATCTGGAGTTTTTATACTTGGCCTAAATAAATGGAAATGCAGCGCGCACGAGGTTGTGTATTTGAAAATGTTACGTAGAATAAACGGGGCCGTATCATAAGTCCGACGCCTCATAAGTCCTACGTCGGAAAAATTTCATTTGTCGGACCTACGAAGCGTCGGAGCTATGAGGCGTCGGACCTATGAGGAGTTGGACTTATGGGCCTAAATTGGTTAAGGGGATGCGATTGTGTCGGACTTATGAGGCGTCGGACTTATGAGCGGACCCCAAATAAACTTGTACCTGAAAGTTTCTCCTGATGTACAGACGCTGATATCGTGCCTCGACACCGGTCTTCTTTTGAATCCACTGCTTCAATGATGAGATGGATGTGCCTGAATCGAGGCGGAAACAAAGCGTCTTCGGTGTATGTAAGAAGGGAGCAGGCTGGAAGGGAGTCCGGACAAAGAATTGCAGCTTTTGTTTCCCGACATGGCTGTAAAAAGGGGAAATTACTTTTGTAGGTTTTGCAAATCTTTTTCCTTGAGCAAGATTAATTAGGAATTCAAGTTGCAGTTCGTCAAAGAAACAGTTCATTATCATAGCTCTAATAATAACGATGTACGAAATTGTTCAATACATGTATATAGTGCCCTTTATTTTAGCGATTTCTCTACTCACTTGCGGATCCAGGGGTTGGGGGTCGGGGGTACCAGCACCCGGTTGGGGGTACCAGCACCCGCCCCCTCTTTTTTTCAAAGGAGGCCAAGAGTCCCGAAGAAAAATACCTGTCCACTTTACAGCACTAACTTGCTGATTAAAAAAAATCTGACGGGCCTGCCGGCCTCATGAGGCACCCCTCCCCCCCCCCCGCAAACATTTCTGGATCTGCCCCTGCTATTGAATACATTTGTCATTGATTTGATTACCTCCGGCTGTTACTTTTGCACTTCAATTGTCCTGGCATCCATCGCATCGATGGTCGCCTCTTTGCACAGCTTTCATTCAAAGACGCATTACTGTAATGCAGTACAGACAGGAGCGCTTGTTTCCTCCTTGGTTTGACTTTAGCCTTCTTGCTGATGAGTTTTGCGTTGGAGTGGTCGTACACGACGGATGTTGCCTTAATGTATGCATCTAACTGCTGAACGGTCTTTTGCGGCATCTTGGTAGTAATCAGGTCCAATTAAAGTTTCCTAACTAAAAGAACATACAGAACAGTTGTTGTTAAAGCCAGTGCTAAACTATAAGATTTGAAACTTTGTGTCGTTTCACTGATATCATCTTTGTGGCCACGTGAGAGTCACCAGGGGCCTATCAACAGAAATCGTTAGACTTCTTGGAGACTTGAAAACCAATTCCCATACCAAATTTTAAGTTGATGTGGCAATTTATTTATTAAATCATGATGATACCTTTTTAAGCTTAAAGAGATGCATGAAATAGATTTTTCTTAGGAACACATTTTGTGAAACTTTCTATTTCTCATAAATGTATGAAAACTGTTCGACATCTCTTTTTGGATAATTTTATTCAAAAGTGGACTTCTTTAAACATTTTTTTTTAAATATGCTTTTCCGGACAACTGAGGGCACTGTTGCCGTGATGTCATTTCAGGAAGATACTGTTCAGTTTATGGTCTGGTTCCCTGTCCCCATTGTCCTTCGGGTTGCAGACCCGTAAATAAACTTCCATTGACCCCAATATTAAATGCTCCCACTTCAGAACCGCCATTGGAAACCCCTTTGAAACGCTGTCCATCCCCCAGGTCAACCCCCCCCCCCAGAAAAAAACACTGTTACGAACTATAAAGCGCATGCACACCGCTATAAAATAAAAAACGAAAAACAATAAAACGAAAAAACAATCCCCCCAAAAAATATTAAAAGGAAAAGCAAACCTAATAAAAAATAAAACGAAAAACAAACCCCCAAAAAATGTTATGTTCGTTTTTCGTTTTATTTTTTGTTTCTATTCGTTTTTCGTTATATTTTGTTATCTGTTCGTTTTTCGTTTTATTTTTTCTTTCTGTTCGTTTTTCGGTGGTTTTTTTTCGGTTCGTTCTTCGTTATTATATTTTTTGTGGTTTGTTTTTCGTTTTATTTTTTTCCGGTTAGTTTTTCTTTTTAATATTTTTGTAGGTGTTTGTTTATATCGGGTCGTTTTCTTTTGTGGTATTTTGTGGGTTTATTTTTTTGGGGGGTGGGGGGTTGGCAGCAATACGCTTCCGTAAAAATCTGCTCATTATCATTTGTGAGAAAAGTTTGCTCATTGTAACATAGAGGTTTGTGCCTGAAATGACTTTACACTCTTGCTGATGAATATGCAAATTGGCATTTAGCATAAAAACCAAAAAGACAGCAAAATGCCCTTGAAAATGGCAAAACGAAAATTAAAAATAAATGTGCATTTTCAAGATTTGCATAAAATAAAATTTCATATTGGGCCTTTAAGAGTGCATTTCAGTTTGTTGACTCTTTTTGACGCGTGTTTGTTTAACCTTGACGCTAATATAAATAGCACGACCGGTAACGGGAAAACCCATGAGTACCGTTCCCTATTTTAGGCCAACAATGCGCAATTTTCTGTGCTGTGAATATAAAATGTAAAAACAATTGCATTTGAGCACACGGTTTTCAACCGCTTCGCAATTCAACCGAGGTTTTTACCCAATTGTGTTCCAGATATCTACACAAAATTAAAGATTGATTTTCATTATTATGTTATCCTTGAAGTGCCCTTCACCATTCTGTACACAACCCAAACATTAAATTGTGCTCACCTGATGCGCTGCTCTTCCGCTTGAAATCAATGAAGTTCTGTTTCAATCCAAAGTTCACATTATGAAAACTGCGGATAGACAGGCAGATTGGTACACATATAATGGAATTGTTGATTTAATGATAAAAGCATGAGCTTTAATATGGCACACAGTCAGAGTATGTCATGGAAACGATATATGACTTTATAACACCTCACCCACAGATTCTGTGTCTTGATTGGCCGAGAGCGAGTCACATGTTACTTTCTAGTTTTACTATCTTTCTGTGCACGGCCAAAAGTACTATGCGCATAGCAACCAAAGTTCCATACCATTAGCAACCAAAGTACTATTTCCACGGCGCGGTATTTGTGTGCAAATGCATGCTGGTGTGCGCGTTGCGCGTTGTGCGTAGCGCGTATTATTCCAATGAGAGTGTGCCGCAGACTTGGGTTCAAACATTTCCCGAAGGGGTAGTTTTTAAGAGAGAAATACATTTTCCACCAATTTTGTATTGAAATTGAAGTTTATTTCAGCTGTGTTCAGATTTAAATAATTTAAAATATTAAAATCAAGCAGAATCTGTGGGTGAAGTGTTATAAAACAAATATTGAATGCTTTATCTCGTGGTAAAGTAAAACTAGCCTCCCTCGGTGATCCATGGATCATTCTATTTTCCCTCGGCTTCGCCTCGGGAAAATAGAATGTCCATGGATCACCTCGGGAGGCTAGTTTTACTACACCACTCGAAGCATTCAATATTTGTATAATAGGGCCATCGCAGATTTGTCCTTTGAAAAAAATAGCATAGAATAACTTGCAATTGCCGCCATTTTGAAAATTTTGAACATTTTTATTATCCTATGATATTTTTTCAAAAGTCAAATCTGCGATGGCCCTATAGCCAAATATCTTTCCCATGACATACTCTGTCTGACTGTGTGCCAAATTCCATGCCGTTATCATCAAACTGAATAATCCGATATTATGCAGGTGTAGCAGTCACTTGCTCCGCTCGAATCTCGTACTGAGAAAGGGGCAATGACGAGCATTTTTTTTTACCGCGCAGTGGATATTGATTGCCATCTAGTATAACGTTATTTTTGTGTAATCCTTAAAGCTATAGTCCATCATTTGCAGCCATCCGAAAAGTAACTGGCGTAATTACTGTTGAAAAACAAACTTGGTTGAAAGATAGTAAGGGAACTAAACTCCCTGTGAAATTATTCTTTCTGGGAAGCTGTCATTTTGAAGTAATCAACGAAAGAAGGCATTTCCAACGGTGATTCTTAAGAAGCACCGTAGGAAAATTTAAATTAGTAGTTCGTTTTGTTATTCGGCGCAGCGCGCACAAGTATTGGAACGACGCACACGCGCGCGCGGTTGTTATAATTCGTCGGATCAGTGCGCGACGCCGCGTATAGCTGCAATTCAAAACAATTCAAAACATGATTCAGTAACTTTTGATTTGAAATTGAGATCTTAGAATGCTGCTTTTCTCGGCATGTACAGCTGAAGCTTAGCTGAAACTTCATCAGGTTAGTTGCTTAGTATCCTTCATTAGATTTTGAACATTTTTGTTGCTTCAAACGAACAAAATGCACTAATTACAAATGATGGACAATAGCTTTAAAAATAGTTGAGTTAATACATACAATGTACATGAACAATGTACATGTAGTATGATTGCTGTGGTATTATACGCAGTCAAGCGGCAGCGGTGGTAGATGGCGCTATTCATTTCGTTGATTAGTAGACTGGTTCCCAGTCCCTCTATCATCATTGGTTCAGACATGGGAGTGGGAGCAAGTAAAGATAATAAGAGAAAAACAACCTCCAACTTTCATTTCACTGTAATAAATGTGGTGAGTTTATAAAGGTGTTTTACATCTGAAATAAGCCTGGTTTAATGTAATCGGATTTATGTGAACAACCCTTACATTATTTGCATGTTATTTTGGTCACGGGCTTTTCGGGCAGGCTCATAGAAGGTGTACGACTGCGTAGTCAATCAATGGACCGATCCAGTAAGCACCGCCCAATGGTATTCTGACCAATCACAGCCGCGATTTATGTCCGACATGCGTGCACAAAAGTCCGACATGCGTGCACGCGCGTATGATGTGCGCGGCAGGAAAATGCAGCGTGGCGTTGGAGAGGAGTACGTGTTAATTTGCGCACGTGCGCAGTGGGAAGGGGCTTACTGGATAGGTCCATTGCCGGTCATCAGGGGTGCGTTTTGGCGGTCATAACCAAAAATTGGTTCTGTTGTTTCTCTTTGGCTAATGGTTTTGGGGGTTTGAGTATTGCATAACCGTGAGTAATTCTCGTCCATTTAAAATTCCCGCAGAAATTCACTGACAAGAAACAACCGAATCATTTCTTGGTTATTACCGCCAAAACGCACCCCAGATGTCGGATGGCGTCACGTGGTCATGTATCTGTTTTTCAAGCGGAGGAGTATTGACCTATCGCGGTAGAATCGCGGTTAAATCGCGTTAGAATCGCGTCAACTCAGCTTGTGAAATATTGTCCAATTACATGATAAACAAATGGACGCGGAACGCGCAACATATGAGACAAAATTCCCCGTTTCTTCATGGACGCTCTACGCGCAGTAGTGCGTGGGGCAAAACGTGCGTTACGCGCACCTACATTGTTTTACCAGTAGTTATTATGTATCCAACAAAAGTCAATATGCATTTTCAAGCTTGGTAGTCATGACCTCGAAGTTTGCTCCATTTTCCCCTCGTATTTATTTTTCGTTTCAAAATGGTGGTGCGCGTTGCTGAAAATCTCCAAATAAAATCAGCCGATCTGATAAAACGTGTATAAAGACATTGTTTTAAACAATAAAAGGGAAAAAGTAGAATGTAAAAACTGCTTTTAAATAACCGTTGAATTAGTTAAGAAAATTGTGAAATGTTTCAATGGATGATTTTAGAGATTTGTGTTAAAATTATTATCCTTTTTGGGATGAGAACAATTTACTTGGATTCCTTGTACATGTGTGACAATAATAATGACAATAATATTGCCCCTGAAAACCGTTTTCAGAATGAAATGAAATTACACTCCCGTAATGTTCCGAACTTCTGAATAACCTAATTAATTCCTCCAGTTTATTTACATTGTGCTCTACGCTTCGTCATCGACACCACGAACTGACACCCTTTGCATCACATGTGTACAAACAAATTAAAAATTCAAATTTTCTTTTTTTGCCGATATTAGCAGTTTGTATCATGAAGTTTAACATGACGAAGTTAAAATTGCTAAAATCATCTAAAATAAGCAAATTTTAATAATGAATTTTCAAGAAATTGGTAAATTCTTGTGTTTGTTGTTACCACGAAGTAACTCTGCACAGGGTGTCAGTTCGTGAAAACCAAAATTTGCGTGTTTTCGGAGAGTGCGCGCATGCAATAGCGTTAAAGAGTGTCAGTTCGTGAAAACGAAAATTGACATGCTTTTGAGTGCGCGCACGCATGCGCAGTGTGTGCGCGCACTCTCCCAAATTACGTCAATTTTCGTTTTCACGAACTGACACTCTCTAACGCTATTGCATGCGCGCACTCTCCCAAAACACATACATTTTCGTTTTCACGAACTGACACCCATCTTAATCATTTAATTGCTAATTAACTAAGCATATTTTCACATTTTAACGTTTATAATTGAGTAGTTAAAGCATTTTCACGTTAAGTGATACTAAAACCTCTAAGATAGATGGATTATTTTACTGAGTCAATTCTTGTCAAACCTTTAAAAGCGTTTTTCTCCGATTTGTATTTCTGCAACGCTGACCACCGGGTGTCAGTTCGTGGTGTCGGTGACGGCTTAATAGTACCCATTTTGTTCAACATGGTGAGATTCTTGCGCCTTCTTGAAGATTTTTAGATGCTGGATGTGCCACAAAAGGTCCAGAGCAAAATAACACAAATTAATCTGTTCTATTTTTTTTTAATTTAAGTGAAGGGCTGGGGGAGGGGCCAGCATACCCCTCCCCCCAGTATCCAGCAGTATAAAAACTGCATATGATGTACGGCGTATGTCATACCCTGAGGCGGGGTAATGGAGAAAAAAAATGTTCTGGGTGTTGTCCTTTAAGAGCTTCTGTGCATTCAAATTAAAGGACAGCGCAACAACTGCTTGAAAATTATGTTTGTTGATGAAGAAAATAGGACTCAAACAACTGGATGCCAGGGTTTTTTAAGCTACGCGCACCAGCATTTTAAAACGGGAAATAAATACGAGAAATAAAATAGCCCAAACTTCGAAATGAATATGCAGCTTGATAACCCATTTTGAATTTTGTTGGGCAAATAACTACTACAGGCCAAAAATATTACTTTTACGGACATAAAAATATATCTTTCCATACAAACCTACGGGAAAAAAAGGTGCGCGTAACGCAACTTTTGCCCCACGCGCTAAAGAATGGCGCCGCCCATGGCAGAACGCGCGTCTGTACGCACTGCCGATCTAGTCATTTAATTATACAAATAACGAATGTTTGTGAGTGCGATGGTAAGAATAATTTCATGAGGTGACAGATTGAATGTTCTATTCCACGCCACGAGGCAAAGCCGAGTGGAATAGAACATTCAATCTGTCACCGAATGAAATTATTCTTTTCATCGCACTAACGTAAAACATTCGTTATTTGTTTTATACAACACCTGAATAAATTCTCGTCAGTTGATTTGTAAATTATAAACTACAATTTATTTTGATTTTAAAGATGTTGAACTACCCCTTCACGAAAATGTTTGAACCCAACGCTGTAGCGCTGGCTCTTTGGAACAATACGCGCTATGCTGAACGCGCACACCAGCATGCATTTTGCACGCAAATACCGCGTCATGGAACAAGCGCAAAGTGAACGGTATAACGCATGGGTATAACGCATGGTCGCACCGTGCATTATACTGAATAATAATATGTCACGTGATCTACAATTCACCAATCAGATGACGGGGATTTATTCAGGTGTTGTATAAAAGGGAATAACAGTGTGAGGAGCCGGTCTTCACTGCGTGATAATGACCGGGTTTGGGGGTGACCGCTGTTAATGGACCGAGACACAGTTAAAATGCTCAAATTTTGTGACTTTCTTTCGGCGATATTTCCAGACTTTTTTGTGTTCATTGTTCATGGGCCATATTTTAACTTATGCGTGGTACCCTGTCTCTAGGATAAGCGTTGTTATATACACCAACAGCCGGGCCCAGGCTGTGCTGGACATTGGTGGACAACGTCTTTATTGCGTACGCGTACGACGTCCAGGGTTTGGACTTCTACTGCCGTAGCGAAACAAAATATTTACAACAATGTTTTCATATTTTTACCTGATGGAGGAAGCTGAAATTTCGTTAACACACTCCTCGTGTCCAGAATTACAAAGATGCTCGGTTTAGGAAAGGTAAATATGTCGTTGGGCGAAGTGTTTAAACAAAATAAATCGTAGATCTACGCTTTCGTCGTAAACATCCTCAGTAAATCAGATACTGCACTGCTGTATGTACATGTACATGTACATGTACATGTACGATGTCCAGTCGTTTTAAAACTTCTTACGCGCGCGCACACCCATAGCAACTGTGTTGCGTACGCGCGCGTCAGTGTCACGCGAAGGTGGTTGAGCGCATGTGCAGTGCTGTATTGTTGCAAGCTACCGTATGAATGTTGTAAATTTGGCCAATCATTGCCTTCAATGGGGCTGGATCAATGCTGGTTCAGGGGCCATTTTTTTCGCTTGTTCTTTGAAGCCGGTCCATTAGCACCGTTAATGCCCGGCCACGTGATCGAGTCTCGACCAATCAGAAACCATCAACTCTCCAAGGTATTTATTAACACGTACGTAAGGGCCCTGTCACACTTCTGCGTATCCTAATTCCTTATGAGTTGCGCATTGACTTTTTTTCATACGCAGTCGTACGCACAATACGCACCACATATGCATCTTTATCGTTTTATGTAAGTTTTATGTACGTAGGCATACGCATGGTACGGCCCAGTACGCTGGATAGTTTTGGGCATGCACAAAACTACGCTGCGTACGCTGTTACGCAGGTCATAAGTTATAAATACGCAGCGCATCGGTCCCGCATCGGTCGAGCGCGGTACGAGTACGCTATGTGTTCGTGAGGGATAAGCCGTTCATACGCGGCAATACGCTGACCTCCTATATTGGACGTATACATAGCGACGCCTTGCACGAATTAGTACCGCTCGTCCTGCGAGCGGGCAGCGCATTGTACTTATTCGTAACTTATGAGAAACGCACAGATGGCGAACTTGCGCACTGCATACGCATTTCATACGCATCTTATACGCAGTTGATGCGCTGAATTCGTTACTTGTTCGCTCATATGTCAAAGTAATCAAAAAATTTCGACGTTTTTGATCGTACGGCTGCGTATTGAAAATTGTTGATAAGGAACTCATAAGGAATTGGGATACGCAAAAGTGTGACAGGGGCTTAAGGGCCCTGTCACACTTCTGCGTATCCTAATTCATTATGAGTTGCGCATTGCCTTTTTTCCATACGCAGTCTTACGCACAATACGAACCTCATATGCATCTCTATCGTTTTATGTAAGTTTTATGAACGCAGGCATCGGTCCCGCATCGGTCGAGCGCGGTACGAGTACGCTATGTGTTCGTGAGGGATAAGCCGTTCATACGCGGCAATACGCTGACCTCCTATATTGGACGTATACATAGCGACGCCTTGCACGAATTAGTACCGCTCGTCCCGCGAGCGGGCAGCGCATTGTACTTATTCGTAACTTATGAGAAACGCACAGATGGCGATCTTGCGCAATGCTTACGCAACTCATACGCATCTCATACGCAGTTGATGCGCTGAATTCGTTACTTGTTCGCTAGATGTGCGTCGCACATTATGTCAAAGTAATCAAAAAATTTCGACGTTTTTGATCGTACGGCTGCGTATTGAAAATTGTTTATAAGGAACTCATAAGGAATTGGGATACGCAAAAGTGTGACACGGGCTTTAACAATGCTGACTGCCTATTCACAGCGTACCACGCGCGCATTTCGAAGATTGCACGCCGGGCGCGCCAATAATGCGCACGCGTGCTTTGCATGTTACGTCACGAACGTACATTTATTGTTATTCAAAACTCGCGATGCCTGTACAATATGGATTATGGCAACCTCGTCGAGCAGTACGCGCCCACCACTACCTGCTCTCTCCCCGGTATTGGATCATTTGCATGTGCAAGATTTTTGAACACGTATGCAAATGAGACCCGTAATTCGTCGTGTCATTAGATCGGAAAATAAACAATTTTTTTTAAAGTTCCCCCGTGTTTAATAATCTTACCCATCCGAAATTCAGTTTTAATCTAAGTTTGATAATAAACAAATTGAAAAAAGGAGAATTATTTCTTGAGGATTGGACATGATAATTCACAATGATCGTCCAACACCTGCAATTTAATGACTAAATGCAAGATATAAATTCAATACTTGCATTCTTGGTTTAACAGGACTTAATCAGAATACATCATACGAGTCTAACTTGACCCCGTAATGAGAAATAATTGTGAAAACTACAGGGTGTATCAAAAAAAGGAAACCCAGATGTAAATGTAAATTATAAAAAAAAATCCCATATAAATATTTTCAAATAAGTTGAATATCACGTGAAAGGACATTGTGTCTTCTTTCCTGTGATAGCTTGATTGTGTGTCTAGTCTGTGGCCACGTCTCGACTGAGCATTCGTTGTAAGTTCAGTCGAGGTTCAAAACCTGTACCGAGACAAGCGTGCACTTTCAGCTTGTTGACGCTGTTGGCGGTTTAATTATTGACTCTTAAGTAAATAGCACGACCGCTAACGGGGAAACCCCGATATGAGTAATGTCAACCGTTCCCTATTTTAGGCAAACACTGCGCCATTTTTATTCTCTGTGCTGTTGAACGTTAAAGGGATACTAGTTCCTGGAACAGCCGGATTGGGCTACAAAACGCGCTTTGAACGAGATGATGTTTATCGGAAATAACATTTGAAATTAGATTATAAACAACCACACAACTATCCTTTCAAAACTGGGCGTTTTTGTGTTATTCCTGTATAAATTCGAGCCGTTTGGATGCCAGTTGTGATTTCATTCGTAAAGTCATCGCCTTTTGCGGACGTTGAAGAAACCATTTTTCTTTTTTATTCTTTTTTTTTCATTAGGCCAAAAAAATAATAAGTCGGTCTCTGGTCAGCGCGCGCGTCGATTTTAATCATGCGCGTCTATCTTTTTTTTCCCCAAAATGTTCCGCTGTAGCTCCATTAGCGCCCCCTATTGCCGCACCTCATCAATTTTTTTTATCAAAGAGCACCAAGAAATGGGAAATTGCACCAAGGCAAATGATCGAGACCACCAAGGCAAATTATGGAGGACACCAATGTACATGAGGACACCAAAAAAGCAAAATAGTACCCCAACTTGTCTGTACAATCCAAGCTTGAAGAAAAAAAGGAAAAAAAGCAAAAAAAAAAAAAAAAAGCCGCGTCCCCGGGTCAATTCCGGAACTTCGGTCTGACCAGAGACCGAATATTTTTTTTTTTTTTGGCCTTACAGTTGGTGATTGGTCACCGCAGTTCCCGAGACACACAACGTGTATATCGTACACTGAGAACGACACGAAAAACGTATTCGTACTCAGTCATGTCTGATGTAAGGCCAAAAAAAAAATCCGTCTCTGGTCAGACAGAAGTTCCGGAATTGATGCGGCGACGCGGTTGTTGTTGTTTTTTTTTTTTTGTCAAGCTTGAATTGAACGGTTTTTTTTTTTTGTCAAGCTTGAATTGAACAGACAAGGTGGGTACTATTTTGCTCTTTTGTGTCCTCGTTATACATTGGTGTCCTCCATAATTTGCCTTGTTGCCCTTTATCATTTGCCTTGGTGCAATTTCCCCATTCCTTGGTGCTCCTTGGTCCGAAAATTTGAGGAGGTGCGGCAATAGAGGGCGCTGTTGTAGCTTCCGTGTAAATTTGAAGAAAAAAAAGTTGAAGAGCATGATTAAAATCGACGCGCGCGCTGACCAGAGACCGAGTATTTTTATGCCTAAACAAGCGGAGGTTTTTTTTCGTCTTTTCTCGGGAACGGTAAGACATTGGGTTGGTTTCCTTTCAACCAGATGTTTGAAATAGGCTAAGTAAACAATCCAAAACATAACATTTTCGGGGATTTCAAGACCTTGTGCCCCTTTAAGAACTGAATAATAATGCACAATGTACTCATGTTATGTAAATTGCTTGTCGAGCTTGAGTTGCAAATGCGACGGCTGTTTCCTGTACCATGCATTTATCGTCTGGGGGCCACGTGCACTGATCTCTATTCAGGATAGTACCATGCATTTATCGTCTGGGGGCCACGTGCACTGATCTCTATTCAGCATGTTCAGGATCTACGGCACAGGAAACAGCCGTCGCATTTGCAACTTGAGCCCTCGCTCGACAAGCAATTTGCATAAACGCGACATCACAGCTTAAGGTCATCTCTTGTCACATTCAAAATGGCTGCCATCACCAGACGTTTCACGAGTGCATATGGGCTCCAGAAAGATTCAAGAATATCTCGGAAAATTGAACATCATTACACCTAAGCATCCCAGAAGTGATAGATGGGACATCGTAGAATACAACCATATGTAAGAAATTCCCTGCAAATTTTATGAAAACGTCCTCAGTAGTGCACGGACCACGGTGTGTGGCCTTAGGTTCAGCGCAGCATACCGACGGCCACACTAGTAGTGGGGCTATTCACAACCCAGTAAATTGTGCTTACCTGATATGATGCGCTGATCTTTGGCTTGAAATCACTGAAGTTCTGTTCCCATTAGAAGTTCACATTAATGGTTTGTAAAATCTGCGGAGGGACTTGACCGGGTTCTCCAACTATGCGGAAAGGACGAGGGCGAATAGCAGTCACTCGCTCCGCTCGGATCTCGTACTCGGAATGGGCACTGACGTGCACTGAATGTTTTACTGCGCAGTGGATCTTGAGTGCCACCCAGTATAACCGTATTTTTGTGTAATCATCTATATTTATAAGAGAGAAGTTTACTCGCCCCCGAGACGATGTTTGCTCCTGAAAGGATCCGAGACCGCGGGCTCAAGCGGCGCCAAAATCGCTCCACGTCCGTGGAAAAATGCGGAGGGTGTCTTCCGCCGGGTTGGACACTTCGTGTCGTCCTGATTTTCCCGTACGGACCGGCGATCCGTTTCGTCTATTTTTCGTGACTGCGTTTTGCGCAGGAATTTGCCGTCGTGTGCGCTTTCACGTTGACTGCCTGGCCGCCCCCTGTGCTGGCTTTTCTGCGAGTCTAGACTGTGCGAGGTCAGCGAGGTCAACGTAGGGGTTTCGTTTACGTGTTCTACTCAGCCGTTCTGCAAAAGCGTTCACCAAATTGTGGATGGGGTGACCTTGGTAAAATATTTTTCCTCCATGGTGCGTGGCCACCAAGTGCCCCTATTCTTTCATATGCTTCGCTTGCCGCCCCTGCGCCGAGTGCAACGAATAATCAGTAGGACTACACATTAAGTATGCCTTGCGCGGTCTGACCAATCGAAAGTCTACACTGCGTAGTATTTCCGGGCTATGGAAAACCGTCGATGGCAACGCGTACTGCAGCCTGCTCCACACTCTGGAAACGAGGTTGGGTCTACGGTGCTCGCTATTTGAAGCGCAAGCATGTGACGTCGCGTGATAGAGTGCTGTTGCTCCCATAATGTGTTTACAGCTCCATGCTTCCACCACCAAGGCTGAGCGTTGTGAGTTCGCTGCCCGCCACGTATAATTCAGTGTCGTGTTATAATTTCGGGTGTCTGTTTGGGGTCAACGAAGGATCGATGCATTGCTTCAAACATCGCGATCTTAAACGCAGTCACACAAAAAAACGACGAAAAAGTGTCCGACCCGGCGGAAGACACCCACATTTTTCCACGGACGTGAAGCCGCGGTCTCGGATCCTTTCAGAAGCAAACATTTCTCGGAGGCCGAGTAAAACTTGCTCTTATATAGATGGTTGAACCAACTTGAATAAAAGTTGAATCGCAGACGGTCTCGCAAATTGTAAGAAGTTCAAGTTTACGTTTGTTGAAGACTCCAATACTGAAACTTATAATTATTACCTTCCTCCGTGATTCGGACCGTTTGTAATTTGTTGGTAACACTCAACATTTTCATTTCAAATGACACCTTCACGTTTTATTGCATTATGATTTATTGTCAAACTGTACAACCAGCCTTCGCCTGTACTACAGTAACCTTTTCACTACGTTTTCCAAATGCGACTGCCTCACAAAAAGCCAATTTAACAGACCAATGGCAACATTTACAGACAGTTGCCATGGTACATAATTATCATGTGCGTAAATCGACGGGGGACAGGGGGAACCCCCACATACACACATTTTGTGGGGGGACATTGTTTGGTCCCCCCCCCCCACACACACACTTTTTCTTCCCCAAATAAAAATATTGTAGCCTACAATAATGATTCTATTGCTCAGAATACATGTAGCTGATTCAAGTACTCAAAACTCACAACTTTCACAGATGATCTTTTGCTCAAATTGTTTTTAGTGATCAGAAATTGCCTCAGATCACACCACAGAAAATTGCTATTCTTTAACTGCATGTCTCCCCAACTATATCCCCCATTTACATTTAACTCCCCACATTTTCATCCCCAACACTACGCCCGACCCGATCTATGATCGGGTAAACCAGCTTGTTATTAATAAATACCTTGGAGAGTTGATGGTTTCTGATTGGTCGAGACTCGATCACGTATGGGCGGGCCATTAGGGCAAAAAAGACAAGCACAAAATTAAAGTTAAACAAAAATACAATACAATCAAATGCAAAATAATAAACAATAACGCACAAATTAACAAAGAAAATGTAGGACAACAAAATAAAGAAACCCAAAACAAAATTGAATCGTAAAAAAAAATAAAAACACAAATTAAACATAACAAATAAAACATTCGTGTTAAATTTACAATAAAACACAAATTAAACTAAACCCAAAATTACTGTAAGTCCCGCGTCGAATGTAAACCCCAAAATTACTGTAAGCCCCGCGACGAATGTAAATCCCAAAATTACTGTAAGTCCCGCGACGAATGTATAACCCAAAATTACTGTAAGTAAGCCCTAGCTGCGACGAATGTATACCCCAAAATTACTGTAAGCGCCGCGTCGAATGTATACCCCAAAATTACTGTAAGTCCCGGCCGCGACGAATGTATACCCCAAAATTACTGTAAGTCCCGCATCGAATGTAAACTGAACCCCAAAATTACTGTAAGCCCCGCGACAAGAGTGTATACCCCAAAATTACTCTATTAGTCCCGCGACGAATGTATACCCCAAAATTACTGTAAGTCCCGCGACAAAATTGTAAACCCCAAAATTACTTAAAGCGGGGTACCAGTCTACATGGACTGGTACACAACGGCCTATCACTGCAGCTTGGCCGCGCTACATGGATGGACTGTACACGTGCAACTTTTGCGTTTATTTGGAGGGGGCGTAATCATACACGAAGCCACTGTGTTACATGTCAAGTCGTATTGGAGGGGAAATTGTTTTTTTTGGGGGGGGGGGGCAGCCGGGCAGCCACCATGATCAATTAATATTGTCAGATTGGGCATTTTTTTCCTTTTTTGAGAAGTGATTTATTGCTGAGAACATAGCAAGGATGGACAGATATGTGCAGGCTAAGTTCAGGGAATAATTTTCATTGTTGGAAAATTCCAAGAAAACTTGCCAATTTGCCGCTGTTAAGTAAAGTTGATTTAACGGGGAATAAAATTGGGTTTTGTTATCAGCATCAACAGGACCGCTCCTCTTTCTTTTTACCTCTTGGGAAAGGAGTCAAATGATCTGAGAACCGAAGGCTCTGCGAACTGATGAACATTTTTGACTTTATCTTGCGGCGACCAGCATGACTATAAGTCTTGTTAGTTGTAGGGGAAAATTCTGTTGATTTACACTGGTATGGATATCGGTACCAGACTAAATGCCTAGAGCGAGAGACAAATTTGAAAAACGCGAATGCAACAAAGAAGATTTAACCCTTCTTCCTCAGTCAAAAAGGCGAGATCTCGTGAACGTTAAGAGAAATTAACCGATACAAAAATGCCACTTGTCTATTTGTACTAACCACAAAAAAAAAGCTCCCGGCAATTAAACGGGCCCTTCTCGAAACACACTGGCAGTGGCGGAAATTTATTTTGGGGACTGGGGATGACTAAACTAATAAACAAATTGCACGGCCGTGAAAATTCGATGGCGGGGGGGGGGGGGGGGGGGGGGGGTGGGGCTCTTGCTGGACACCACACAATGACACCAGGGGGAGTTGAACAGATGTACATCATGTATACCTACGCCCCTTGACCTTACATCAAAAGGCGCATTTAAAGCTGTTGTACTTTTTCTTCCTTTTTCAGTACTCTATTGAATACATTTTGGTTGTAGGGGAAATATCTCAAAATCTGCCCTTTTTTGTCTTCTCACCACGTGGGCAAGGGGTGTGGGGATGTGATCCAATAGTCCATCCCCCTTAGTAAAAAATGGGGGGGGGGTATATACCCCATCCCTCCAAGGGCAGATTTTTTTTTGAGGGGGGGTGGCAACGGAGGCCCGCCCCCCCCCCCCCCAAAATAGAACCCATTTTTTTATGTGACGTCGCAATAAAGGCAGGCACTGCGTACACCACCATCTTTTCCTCAAAAAAAAATTGTCAAAGTGGTCAGAAATTGCCTCAGATCGCACCACAGAGCATCTAGAATCCAAAAATTCAAACCGCACGCCGTAATTTTTTGGACCCACTTTTTGGAGGACCAATTCTTTTTTTTGCCCCCCCCCCTTAAAGAATCGTGTTCAGGATCCGCCCTTGCTTCCCTCCCCCGGATTTGACTCCCAGCCCAAAAAGTACAAAAGAATGAGCAACAGTCCTGCTGATGATTATAACAAAACCCAAAACCCAATTTTATTCCCCTTTAGTTTAAATAGTACTTCACGGCGGCAAATTGGCAAATTTTCTTGGAATTTTCCAACAATAAAAATTATTCCCTGAACTTAGCCTGCACATATCAGTCCATCCTTGCTATGTTCTCAGCTGTAAATCACTTTTCAAAAAAGAAAAAAAATGCACAATCTGACAAAATTAATTGATCATGGTGGCTGCCCCCCCCCCCCCCCACCAACAAAAATCCCCCTCCATCCGACTTGTAATGTAACACAGTGGCTTCTTGTATGATTACGCCCCCTCCAAATAAACGCAAAGGTTGCACGTGTACAGTCCTTGTAGCGCGGCCACGCTGCAGTGATAGGCCGTTGTGTACCAGTCCATGTAGACTGGTACCCCGCTTTAAGTAATTTTGGGGTTTACAATTTTGTCGCGGGACTTACAGTAATTTTGGGGTTTACATTCGTCGCGGGACTAATACAGTAATTTTGGGGTATACATTCGTCGCGGCCGGGACTTACAGTAATTTTGGGGTATACATTCGACGGGGGACTTACAGTAAATTTGGGGTTTACATTCGTCGCGATACTTACAGTAATTTTGGGGTATACATTCTTCGCGGGGCTTACAGTAATGTTGGGTTTAGTTTAATTTGTGTTTTATTGTACATTTAACACAAATGTTTTATTTGTTATGTTTATTTTTATTTTTTTTTCGTTTCAATTTGTTTTGTTGTTCTACATTTTCATTGTTAATTGTACGATATTGTTTATTTTTTTTGCATTTTATTTTATTTTAGTTTTGCTTAATTTTAATTTTGTGATTGTCTTTTTTGCCCTAATGGCCGCCCATAATCACGTTGGGGTGTATTAACGGTGATATAAAGACCGGCTTCAAAGAACAAGCGAAAAAAATAGCCCCTGAACCAGCATTGATCCAGCCTCATGGAAGGCAATGATTGGCCAAATTTTACGGCAGCTTGTAACAATACAGCACTTCACATGCGCTCAACCACCTTCGCGTGAGACTGACGCGCGCGTACGCAACACATTTGCTATGGGTGCGCGCGCGTAAGGAAGTTTTAAAACGACATCGTACAGAAGTGCAGTATTAACCCAATGCACATGAAGTCATCATTTTACACAAAATCTTGATGGCGCCATTTTGGGAGTCAAATTATCGTCTGCTAGCATATCGCGCACGCACGATACACATCACGTCCGATGCTTGTTCGTACTCGTAGAAGAATCGTACCGTACGACGTGCCAATTTGTGTCGCGAATCAATCATATTGACCACTTGCACTTGCAGCATGGATGCCGTGGTCGATGGTCAGTTATCCAGTGCCAGTTCAAGTTCTGGGCCACCTAGTTCTTTGTCGGAAAACGTGGAACAACTTCCTTTGCCTGACAAGGAGAGATACGTGAACAAGCTGGGCAACATTGGAACGTGCGATCCATACCTCATCCCCGCATCATGCTGCACACCGTTGTTGAAATCCAACTTGCTACCAAAGCTAGAATTTCCAGATATTTATATGTACCTCATAAACTTCCCTTCGTCTTACACGGGGGAAGCCATGAAGGCTTACAAAAGTCTAGACGGATACAAGTATTTCATTGCTGGTAAAGTAAATCACTTACTTGTGTGGCACCAGCCAATGAAACGTGATCCAACTACCTCTGTTTTTGTGATTTTGTCAAAGGTTAGTCGTGATTTTTAATTTTATCTTCACTAATCTGGGTCAATCTTTCAATCTTTAACAATTGACTGTTGTTTTATCGTTGTAGACCTATATAAAATTAGCTTGAGTAACTCAAGCTGACATGCTCATATTCATTCACATGTAGCCTAGCTACATGTGAATGAATATGAGCATGTCAGCTGGAGTTAGCTACATGTGAATGAATATGAGCATGTCAGCTGGAGTTACTCAAGCTATATTATAAGTAATATAAAATATGTATCCGTGTGCCAGTGAGTGGACTAGGCCTACTTTTATTTCTACAATGTCACTGAATGTGAATGTAGGCCCTACGCTACAGTGGCTATAGTAAATGACAGCTGTAAACACAATTTTCAAACTATGGCATTGACTGTAAAAACACAATGCGAGTGTATATTAGAATAGATTTATACATGTAACTGCGCAATGAATCAGAATGTTTTAAAAGCTTGATTAGTTGGTTTCACGTTAGATTAATGAGTCGGGAATCCAGGTTCAAAACCCATGCCGCGCTTCTGTTTACTATTCTTTTTATAAATTGATTTGGTTTTATAACTTTTTAGGTTTTTAATCAAACTCTTCCTTTATTTAAGTAGACCTCATTTTTTCTTAGAAGTGAGTGGTGTTGGGAAATGAAGTTGGAGAACCATTTGTTTGATCAGTTTGGTTTCAACAGCCAAAGATTCATAGTTCTGTTACAATAGCGTTGAAAGTCGCGTTACGGCTAACCTACATTTGTAACAATACATGTAGCCACTTCATTTTTACAAACTTATGATGACATCAACAGTCGGATACTATGGGGACCCGGTTCCACATGCCCCAGTAGCGTTTGGCTACACATGTACAATGTAAGTCTGCATCTACCCCTGGCTCTATATTCTTCCAAGGAGCTGAGATGATCAAAATTCAAAATAAGGCATAGGGTTTTTTTTTCTAATTCTAGTAGTCAAAAGGAAAACCTAATACATGTATGTCCTAATTTGAATGTTCCTTTTTTTTCTGCCCAGGTACACCATTCACAGAGACTCAATGACCCCCCTGTCAAGGTATGGGTGGCTTTCCAAGAGGATGGAGTTGTGATCACTGCGCATTGCACATGCATGGCAGGAGTAACGGAGGTATGCTCTCATGTAGCGGCAACTCTGTTTGCTGTGTCAAAAGGTGTGGAAATGAGCACAACTACTTGCACATCCAAACCATGTACGTGGATTAAGCCAGCAAAGAGTAGATCTAGCGGTGAGGACATGTATGCGGAAGCAAGCAACATCAACTTCAGCAAACCCAAAAGGAGAATGACTGAAACCCCAACCACTTTGCCAAAGAGCTCCTGCAAATCTAGATCTGTACCCCCGCCATCTAAAGACGAAACAGACAACTTTTTCCAACAGCTTAAAGGGACAGGTGTACCATCTGCAATACTGTCACTTGTGCCTGCATATGCTGCAGATTTCATCCCAAAAGCTCTGCAATTGAAACTTCCTGAGCCACTGACAAAACTCTACTGTGCAGAAAACCTCAAGGTGTCGTATCCCCAACTACTCACCAAATGTGAAGCTGTTTTCAACAACATGACAATGGATGTGGACATGGTAAGTACATGTACATGCACATGTACACTGCTGTATTGGCGTGTGCAAAGTTTAGTAAACACAACACTGAGCCTTTTGTGGTAGTGTCAGAGACACAATTAAAGCATTAACCCTCATTGTCAAAACTTCCAGACACTTCCGCTGCTATGCCTTTTACACAGGCAAGTCACAGTCAGATCATAATTTTTTAGTAAGCACTTTGACTAATCAAATTCAGTCAACAGACGACAACAGGAAACTGGTGGCACAGCTGTCTTATCAATCACCTTCAGTCTAGTCAAATCACAGCTGTATCATGCTACATAAACAGTCACAGCTAGTCAGTGGGAGCTCTTAATTGTTGAAAACAGTCACTTTATTGATTTTGACTGCAAGAACAACTTGGCACAGAATGTATGTTTGCATAGGATGGTTCAATCAATTGACATGATAAACTAATAATGATGACCTTTGGCACATCAAGAGATTTTGGGGGCGACCCCTGATAACAAGAGAAAAAGATCCTTATTTATATATTTCATCATTTTCAGTGTAATGCAATTGAGGAGCTAACCCGTCAGCAGGCAAAGAGCAAGATGTGGCATATCTACCGAGCTGGTCGAATAACTGCATCCAAGTTCAAATCAGTAGTGTGTACAGACCTTGCCATGCCATCAGCGTATTTGATCAAATCAATCTGTTATCCAGCTGCATACAGCTTCAGTACTGCTGCAACTCGGTAAGTTTACAACTTTTAAAGTTTGTATGTTATAGTAAGTGTGAGTGGTCATTCTGTGCTCACTATTAAATGATGACTTAACCCTAAAGGGGCCGGGGGGGGCAGAATCTGCCCCCCCCCCCCCTCAACTGTTTCCGCGCTAGCCTCGAGAGAAAAAATTTCGGGACCGGAGCTTTTGTGACTTTTTAGCCTCAAGCCTTGCGCATCTTTTGACACCAAAAATACATTACTGTACAAGTAGCTGATAATTGTGAAAGTGATTGGGGGCAAATTCAGGTTGGAGGCAAAGAAGGGGGGGGGTGTGATCATTGATCATGTCCCAAACGACTACATCAGATCAGTCAGTAAATATTAAACTTTTACAGTTAATTGATGTCAACATAGATTCAAACTCTTTTTTTTCAGTTGGGGCTGTCAGCACGAGAAAGATGCAGTTGAAAGCTACACCAAGTGTCAGTCATCAAACCATGACAATCTCCATGTCAGAGATGTTGGCTTGTACATTTGCCCCGACCTCCCCTTTCTAGGGGCATCCCCCGATGCACACATCACCTGCACCTGTTGTGGAGATGGACTGCTGGAGGTAAAGTGCCCTTTTTGTGTAAAGGACTGTAACATCAGTGAAGGCCTGGCAAGGAAGGACTTCCCTCTTGAGAGTAGCTCAGATGGAAAGCTGTACCTCAAGCATAGTCATCCTTATTATTTTCAGGTTCAAGCCCAGTTGTTTGTTTCCAACAAACCCTATTGCGATTTTGTTCTTTGGTCTCAAACAAAACCTGATGCTCCACATATTGAGAGAATATTCCCCAATGATGTGTTTCTTAAGGAAAATGTTGAAAAAGCAAAACTGTTTTTCAAAGTGGGTATTTTGCCTGAGCTGCTTGGTAAGTGGTACACAACATCTAATGTAGGAGAAGGGAACACCATTGCTGAGTGCAGTTCACAGACACAAGTAAATGTTTGTTGTTTTTGTCGTGAGGCAAACACTGGTCATGGTATTGTAGTGAGCGCGGAGTAGCGCCGTGGGGCTTGAGTCTCGTTGGGGGCGAGTTGACATACACACACACACACAGCGGAGATTAAGTTTCACCGGAGAATCACTGATTATTTATTCATTAATTAATGTTCATTCGTCTTCATTGGTTGCTCAGGGTCGAAGGGAAGGAGGTAGCCAGTCGCTGCACCAGGCTAAGCACGACAAACAGTAGCTTTCATCATGATTTCCAGTGGTATTCGGGGGATTTATCTCTGTATTTTCCCCAACTCGGAGACCATTCCTCTCATCTCTTCCCGTGACTGACACAGATTTCTATTCTTCTCGTTTTCACTAGTATAGTTCCGGAGCACTGCCCCGCGAAGCCTGTTTACCGCTGTCTGGGTTACCTCTCCCTTCTCTTAGAATAAACAGCTTTTGTATCACTCTAAAGAACCTTAGTAATATACAAAGAGTATACTTAACTACCAAATTATGTAAGATACAGTCTTTTATAAGCACCAAACAATCATTAATGAGGCCCTATATTATCTTACACGACACCGAATGCCAGTCTTTGCAGACATATCCCTGCGCTGCATGGATACACGTTCTATTTTTAGAATATTGTGCACACACCTGGGAGGCCAGCTTTTGGCAATTTAACGGTGAGTAGGCGAGCGCCCTCTGTTGGCCAAATTTGTGAATGATCAACAACAAATCACTATCATAAGTCATTTCTCCACAAACTCCCCTACTGAATTGATCTTCTCCTGGAGATCACCTTGATTTAAAGATTTATAAACGCTAACATTACTATAACAAGTTAAACACTAAATAAAACATTAAGAATAAAGCTTAATGCTTAAACAATGTGTCTGGTTCCTTTTGAATATTTACCAAAATTTACTTTCGAAAAATTTAACAAGCTGTCTGAGGGTTCTCTCGTATTGGGACATTCCCCATCGATTGAGGTGCACACCGTCCAGATTAAAACGTGGGTGCTTCAAACCACGGTGATGCCAGACCCACCAACGGTCCTCCTTAAGAGTTTCCGCTTCAAGCAGCTTGTTGAAGACCTCTGCCTTCTCATTAAATTCAGAGACAGATACTTGATTCTGCCTCATTTTACCTGTACGTGGCAAGACAGGCAAAAACACCACTACACAAGGACTAATACCAAACCTTGGAAGATCCCGAACAAAGGCACAAAGTAAGTCAAACACATCCTTTGATGATACACCAACTGTACCCAAATCATTAGTCCCTAGATCAATTATCAAAATAGAGGGCTGTACTCTGGCAATCATACGGTAATAACGACAACGACTGGCATTAATGCGACTTAGTGTCAATCCTCCTTCCCCCAAACAAGAAAGAGGTACTCTTTTCCTCTCTAAATCTATATTTACTGTTGCTTCTCGCCTTCCTGAGAAACGCCTAACAAAACTGTGTCCAAATAACACAAATCCCATAATGGTAATGCTGCTAGAGGGTATCTCCCCCTCTTTAACTTGAGCTTCAAACAATTTGTCTATATAAATCATGCAATCTATAATCTTTAGATTTACATTCTTCTGGAACTGAATACATTTTGTAATTTCAAAACCCAACTGGTAATGCTTATTTACCAAGTGGTACATCATGTACATGCATACACCGGCCTGAGCCGCATGGACCATTTCCAAGTGAGAAGTAGAGCAAGGCGACCACATGGGGTCGGACTCACTCACAGGAAGACTGGATACCCCAAGTCTCTTCCACAGAGTATGTCCGAGTCCCATGCAGCCACAGGCTAAACCCTCACACCAAGACTATTTCAGAACAGAGCAGGGCAGCCTGTGTGGGTTTGAATGAACACCCTTAGTTCTTCTCCGTGATGTTCTCCGAGGTTGTTCGTGATCTAACTCTGAGACCCTATGGGGCTCCCCTACTTTATTATCCTGTACCCCTCGGTCAACTGCTGAGTTACTTGGTTCAGACTTGGTCACAATAAAGTCGTTTTCGGACTCATCACTACTCTCAAAGTCATCGCCAGACTCTGGATCTGCAAGTGGATCCACTCGTAAATATTTACGGTTGACCGTCTTCTCCGGTCCTCCATTAATTGGTCGAATGCGATATACATCCCCGTGGACATTCTGCCATGCCACTACATACGATTCTCTACAGTATGCGTCTTCTAGTTTGTGACGGCCCTTGAACGTGCATTTCCTCAAAAGAACTCGTGAACCCACTGGTAAAGGTGCCGCAGTAGCTCTGTTACTATGTGCGTTTTCGTTCTGACGTGCTCTTTTCTCTACCCTCTCTTTTACCAAGGCCCCTACTCTCTCAAGCAGCTCCGATTGTTCCCTGACAAAATTCTGTTCCCAATTACTATCTGTCCGACCCAAAATTTGGTCCAATGGAATCAATGGTTCCCTTCCGAACATTAATGTGTACGGGGTTACGCCGGTGGTGGAGTGAGGTGTGGAATTGTAAACAAAAACAAGGTGTGACAAAAAGTCAGGCCATCGTTTGCGCTCGTGTTCGCTGAATGACTTGATCAATCCAAACAAGGTTCTATTGAATCTTTCCGCCTGCCCATTTCCTTCCGGGTGATACGGCGTTGTTCGTGACTTTTTGATACCATACAATGTGCATAGTTCACGGACCAATTCCCCCTCAAAATTCCTACCCTGATCGCTATGCAATCTGTTTGGGATGCCGAATCTCGTAAACCAACTGTCTCTGAGCACCTTAGCGACAGTTTCGGCACATTGGTCCCTACATGGTACAGCTTGAGTATATTTCGTGTACACATCGGTCATAACAAGAATATCCTCGTATCCACCACGACCCCTGTCAATCTTAACAAAGTCAATGGCCAGTACTTCCAAGGGCCTGAAAGCTAATAAGTGACGCATCGGAACCTTCGGAATGGGTTCGGACACCTTCGCCGCCACACAACGTTCGCATTTCCGTATGTGAGCCCGCACATCTGCGGTCATGTTCGGCCAATAAACGCGCTTGCCCAAAAGTGAACTCGTTCGTGCAACCCCCTGATGACCCCAACCATCGTGGCAGCCTTCCATAGCCCTAGAGCGAATGGTGTCGGGCATAAGTATTTGAAATACCTCCCCAACCACAGGATCTTCAACCCTTCGACACAGGACACCGTCTCGTACCGCAAAGCGCGACCACTGCCACAACCAATGTGTAGCCAAGGGAAGAGTTATTGGTTTGGTCTAGCAGGGAACTCCTCATGTGGCCGAAGGCTACTTATAGTTAATAAATATTGATGTGAAGCGAGTGGACATGGAGAGATGACTAGATTTGATTAATTTATTCGGATGAATCTATACAAAATATACAGTTGTGGCTCTCTCGAATATATATACAAAAAAAAACGACAGTCAAATGGGTATACAGTTGTACGTCGCCTAGGCTGAACAACGGTCGTGCCACCACCAAACGAAGGGGAAATTGTCCCCAACTAGCTGTAGTTGAGCTATAATCAGAGCACTTCTAAATTGTAGGTGTGGTCTGATCGCAAGCAAGTGGATGAGTCTCTAGCAATGCCTTGTCATTACACGAAAGCTAAGTTATGCAGCACGCAATGCAGCTCAGAAAGTGTTAACGATATTCTGGAATGCAAGGTATGTTGGAATGTTCCTGGCCAATGTAGCTGGTTATGCTAGAATGTGATTGCAGGAAAGTTAAGGAACCAAGCGAGGGCGTTGCAATAAAAAGTTTCTGTAACTACAGAGGGCGCTAATTATGTTATCAAAATAATGGCTCATCATATTGTACAGCCTATGTACTATGCTTATGATTATATTAGAAATGTTACCGAGACCTGTCTGTTGTAAAACACGACAGGTCACACTCACCCCCTAATTAAAAAAAAAAAGAAAACTATACGAGGAATAAGTAGACTATGAGGAATAAGTAGCAGTAGTTAGATGGTAGTATGTACAAGTTCAAGTTTCTGCCTCTACAAATGCCAACTTATCCTAGAATCTTCCTAGAGGATACTGCATGGTGAATACCTAGTGATCAATATCAATTAGAAATATCTCGTAGTCCAGACTCAGTATATCACTAAGAGCGAGTTGACCTCATGGACTAATATAAAGATGTTCTAAATATCACAATAAAGATGATAAACTAGGCTACTATTCAAACCAAATGTCCCCTAGTATGATGGAACTATCTAGGAGGGTATTATACAAAACAGTCCAACCTAGGATGTCCCTAGAAACGAGTTAACCTCAATGCACTGATGAAACATTCTAGTCATTCTGCGAATAGGGCATGTAAATGGCTGATAAGAAACTTGACAATACCTAAAATTTGCTAATTAAACTGACAATGCGGTCACATCTAAATATGCGAAGTAACCTCGACACTATGGCCTTATTTTAAATTTACTTCAATCTACCCTTGATTAAAGCTAATTTATAAATGTATGTTAAAAATATGTACAAACTTCATAACTAAACCACTGTAGTCAACCTGGTTACACTCACCCCCTAATTTTAAAGAAAAAATCTAAAAATTAATGTGGCCTGACGTTGCGAACTTAGCAAGTTCTTCTTCAGAGGCTAAAACAGAAATGACAGAGGTACAAACATTAACAAGGGGGTGCACACAAACATGCAGGGATGAAAGAAGAAACACAAAAGGAGGATTAGGTGGGAAAGGTGTGGAAAGATGCAGGGGAGGGTGGATGAGAGAACAAAGAAACAAAGGGAGATGGCAAACCACAAGGGGTCTGGTATGAACAGGGGAGGGACCAGAAAGGGGAAGGATCAAAGGTCACAGGGAGTGGGAACGGACAAAAGAGTGTGGGAGTGAAGGGGGATTATGCGGGGGGGGGGGGAACAGTATGGAGGTGGAAAGGGATGAAAGATGGGGGAAGATGGGTAAACACAAACAATGAAGACCGGGTGGATTATCTGTAACAGAAGACAATGGAGGAAGAAAAAGATTAATCATTTCCAAGTTGGATGTTGAGACCATGTGGTTGAATAGTTCGAAGACGATTCATCCACACTTTCTCTCTGCTGAGGCGAACTGAGTCCTTGCGATGGCCAAGAGATTCAATGCCCTGCAAAATCATATCAGAAATGGAGTGGTTAGGCAGGTTGAAGTGATGACCAACAGGGGTGTCTAGTTTCTTGGTGTTGACCGTTGACCGGTGGGCATAGAAACGCTTCTTGAGCGTATTCTTAGTCTCACCTACATACTGCACTCCACAGACCCTGCAAGAAATGAGATATATGACATTAGGGGTGTTACAAGTGATGTTACCAATGGTTCTGTGGGTAGTGACAGAAGAGTGGCCAGAAAAGGAGTCAGACTCCTGGATATGAATCTGGCAGACAACACATCTGGAACTGCACTTGAAAGTACCATGCTGGGTGGGAGGGGATGCATCTAAGGATGGGACTTCAGCTCGAACAATCAAGTCCCGTAGATTTCGCGGACGCCTGTAAGCCAATGTGGGGCCGTTGGGGATGGCGCGGGCAAGGCGATCTGAAGTATGGAGGATATGATGATTGTCATTAGTGATTTTGCGAAGGGAGGGAGATTGGGGTGAAACGTGGTAACCAAGGGAATCATGGGTTTGGCCATGGCATCAGGGGCCTTTCCCGTGAGAGCTAGATTTCTGGGGATAGCCATGGCCAAACCCATGATTCCCTTGGTTACCACGTTTCACCCCAATCTCCCTCCCCTTCGCAAAATCACTAATGACAATCATCATATCCTCCATACTTCAGATCGCCTTGCCCGCGCCATCCCCAACGGCCCCACATTGGCTTACAGGCGTCCGCGAAATCTACGGGACTTGATTGTTCGAGCTGAAGTCCCATCCTTAGATGCATCCCCTCCCACCCAGCATGGTACTTTCAAGTGCAGTTCCAGATGTGTTGTCTGCCAGATTCATATCCAGGAGTCTGACTCCTTTTCTGGCCACTCTTCTGTCACTACCCACAGAACCATTGGTAACATCACTTGTAACACCCCTAATGTCATATATCTCATTTCTTGCAGGGTCTGTGGAGTGCAGTATGTAGGTGAGACTAAGAATACGCTCAAGAAGCGTTTCTATGCCCACCGGTCAACGGTCAACACCAAGAAACTAGACACCCCTGTTGGTCATCACTTCAACCTGCCTAACCACTCCATTTCTGATATGATTTTGCAGGGCATTGAATCTCTTGGCCATCGCAAGGACTCAGTTCGCCTCAGCAGAGAGAAAGTGTGGATGAATCGTCTTCGAACTATTCAACCACATGGTCTCAACATCCAACTTGGAAATGATTAATCTTTTTCTTCCTCCATTGTCTTCTGTTACAGATAATCCACCGGTCTTCATTGTTTGTGTTTACCCATCTTCCCCCATCTTTCATCCCTTTCCACCTCCATACTGTTCCCCCCCCCCCCCCCTCGCATAATCCCCCTTCACTCCCACACTCTTTTGTCCGTTCCCACTCCCTGTGACCTTTGATCCTTCCCCTTTCTGGTCCCTCCCCTGTTCATACCAGACCCTTGTGGTTTGCCATCTCCCTTTGTTTCTTTGTTCTCTCATCCACCCTCCCCTGCATCTTTCCACACCTTTCCCACCTAATCCTCCTTTTGTGTTTCTTCTTTCATCCCTGCATGTTTGTGTGCACCCCCTTGTTAATGTTTGTACCTCTGTCATTTCTGTTTTAGCCTCTGAAGAAGAACTTGCTAAGTTCGCAACGTCAGGCCACATTAATTTTTAGATTTATATATTTCAGGTCCACCCAGTCAGTAAGCAGTTTGCAGCAGTCTTACTTTTTTCATGTTTAAAGAAAAAAGAATTTTTATAGAAGGGAATTTCATAGTAACTAACGGTTAAAAGGAATATCCTATTTATAAAAACTACTATACCAGCTCCTCGAAATAAACTTGGACAATAGTAATATGTTCAAATGGTCGAGAGCGCGATAAAAGATTGTCCACCACTAGTATTTGACTAGTGAATTAGAGATTACCTCATTATGGACCTTAAATCTAAAACTCCCAATTTGGCCATAATTAGACATATGAAAGTCCGCGTAAAAAATATGAAGATTTGGCTATGAGTTTCTACAAATAAAAAATCCCTAAAAAACATCCATAATATCAGTATTAATTAAAATGGCAGGATAGTGTGGAATGATGGGATAGAGAAAAAATGGTAAAAATATGGCCCATCTCTAGCATGTCGCTAGAGAAATAGAGATTACATGTATCTCAATTGGTCCAAGAAACCTAATTTCTCAAGATGATCATATACCACACTATCCTTCACTATAAAAAAATCCAAGCATCTGGCTAACACCTACATGTATTTTAAAAAGAAAATTCTCAACATATATTTACAGGGCCTCTTTCATCCCCAACCTAAACATGTTTATTTATCCACGTTGGGTTAGCTAATCCCAACATAAAGTGGTTAAAACGAAATTAGGATAATGAGAGAATAAAATTTACCAAATACTGGCTCTACTATCAATACAGATATAATGGAATCTACATGTACAATGTGAAATATAAGATATGACGTCTGCATTTAAGATTTATCATAGATTAAAGATGTAAAAGGGTTATTCGCCTAAAGCGCTAACTAAATCCTTTGCAAAATATTTACTTCTTGCAGCTTAGTACGATTTCAATATATTGCTACAAAAAGAATCCTATACTGGCAATGGGACGATTAAAAAAAAGTAAAAACATGTACAAAAATGTTTGGGTTTAGCTGAAGACGCGCATACGCAGTCAAGCAACGAGTAGCAGTGAGCGGTACGTCAACAAGTGCACTGCAGAGGCATAAGTCCACTGACGACAGTCAATGTAGCAGAGTGAAGAGTGGAATGGCACGATCGTTGGTCACCCCGGCAGGTGTCAATACACGAATAACCTGTATGCACACAAACAAAATAAAAAGAGAAAAGACTGCGCCAAGGTTATTATAAATTTACGAACGTCTGCTTACACTAAGAACAGTAAAGGATGACAATGATTGTTAAATGCTTAGGTATATAATATGCAAAAAAATCAAGAATTGAAAGCTGACAGTTGGATTTTGGTAAAATGGAGAGCTTCCAATATTCTATCTGTCACCAATTTTCTGTTTAAACGTGTACAAAAGGCAAAGCTCCACTCTTTTCAATTATGTATTTACATGTATCTACAGTATATCCGTCAGGCAGTTCCTGTACATAACACAAATTTATCGGTTGCTGAACTTAATTTTGTTGATAGCAATTAACTTCACTTCTATGTTACAATTTCTTATATACACTCAATGCAGAATAAAGAAAAAATATGTTCCGCTTCAATACTCAATTTAGTTGGGACCTTTCACTAGTAGTGCAAAAATTAGTTGTCCTATATTTGTTTTGGGTAACTACTTAGGTTCACCGGTATAGCAGTCACTGGCTAGCAAGGAGGACCAACTTGGCTGTAGGACGAAGTCTCTGGCTTGCTGGATGGAGTCCTTGGCTAGCAAGGTAGGCGACAAAGCTGCAGGACGAAGTCCCTGGATTTTTGGCGGATGGAGTCCCTGGCTAGCAAGGCGGACGAATTGGCTGCAGGACGAAGTCCCTGGATTATTGCAGGATGGAGTCCCTGGCTAGCAAGGAGGACGACTTATCTGCCGGATGAAGTCCCTGGCTAGCAAGGTAGACGACTCGGCTGCAGATATTGCAGGATGGAGTCCCTGGCTAGCAAGGTAGGCAACGAAGCTGCAGATATTGCTTGTAGTGGGGAGCCTGCGGCCAGCAAGATGGACCCACTTGACAGCAGGGCAAAGTCCCTTGATTGCAGGATGGAGTCTGCTGCTAGCGAGGTAGACGACTGCAGGACTAAATGTCGGGCGGGGTAGCCTCCAGATTGTTCACCAGTAGCCTATACCCTATTTATTTGACTGCCGTTAATATCCCCGAAATCTATTAGTCCACTTTTTCAATGGAAGATTGCAAATGTCTTTCAATGCTTCACATCAGAAGAAGATTCTTAGTGTTCAAAGAATCGACTGCCGACTACGCCATTTGTAGCCAAGGGAAGAGTTATTGGTTTGGTCTAGCAGGGAACTCCTCATGTGGCCGAAGGCTACTTATAGTTAATAAATATTGATGTGAAGCGAGTGGACATGGAGAGATGACTAGATTTGATTAATTTATTCGGATGAATCTATACAAAATATACAGTTGTGGCTCTCTCGAATATATATACAAAAAAAAACGACAGTCAAATGGGTATACAGTTGTACGTCGCCTAGGCTGAACAACGGTCGTGCCACCACCAAACGAAGGGGAAATTGTCCCCAACTAGCTGTAGTTGAGCTATAATCAGAGCACTTCTAAATTGTAGGTGTGGTCTGATCGCAAGCAAGTGGATGAGTCTCTAGCAATGCCTTGTCATTACACGAAAGCTAAGTTATGCAGCACGCAATGCAGCTCAGAAAGTGTTAACGATATTCTGGAATGCAAGGTATGTTGGAATGTTCCTGGCCAATGTAGCTGGTTATGCTAGAATGTGATTGCAGGAAAGTTAAGGAACCAAGCGAGGGCGTTGCAATAAAAAGTTTCTGTAACTACAGAGGGCGCTAATTATGTTATCAAAATAATGGCTCATCATATTGTACAGCCTATGTACTATGCTTATGATTATATTAGAAATGTTACCGAGACCTGTCTGTTGTAAAACACGACAGGTCACAAATGCTTCAACCCTGGTGGATCTTCCCGATCACCGTGTACTACTTCTCCCGGTGACCAACTCTGGTCCCAGCGTTCCCAAACAATACTCAACAATGGATCAGACCTTTGAAGAGCTAAAAGCTGCTCACTCGACCAGGACGGAAAAACTCCTGGTGGACCGGATTCTAACGGCTTATCCTTCGTGAACGCGCACTTGGAATTACATGCACCTACATGTAATGGAACTGAAGTTGAATGTGTCTTCGTTTGAAGAACACCTTCAACTACCTCATGGGAGCAGTTTCTCGGATGCCGGCTTAAAGCATCCGCACAACGATTGCTGGCGCCTGACCGATACTTAATGTCAAAGCTGAACGCTGCAAGCTGTGCTGCCCATCTCATTTCACTGGCACCCAACTTAGCTGTGTTCAGGTGTGCCAACGGATTATTATCCGTTAAAACTGTGAATGTGCTGCCGATCAAATAGTCTCGAAATTTATCCACGACTGCCCACTTCAAGCCCAGCAACTCAAGCTTGAACGAACTGTAATCTGGGTATTTCGACTCTGCACCCCTTAAACCTCTACTCGCATAAGCGACAGGATGAAGCCTCCCCTCGTCATCGCGCTGCACCAAACAAGCACCCAGCCCCTTTAAGGAAGCATCAACTTCAAGCACAAAGGGTCGCGTAAAATCAGGATAGGCCAACACTGGGGCCTGCACTAACAATTGCTTCAGCTTCTCAAACCAGCCTGCGCCTCTGAACCCCACTTAAACCCAGTGGTCGATCGAGGTTTACCCTTATTGACAGGAGGCAGCACAGCATGCAGCGGCGCAGCCACCTTGGCAAAACCTTCTACGAAACGACGATAATAGCTTGCCAGGCCTAGGAACGACCGAAGTTCCTCTGGCCCCTTTGGCACTGGCCAATCCTGAACACGCTGTATCTTATCGCTATCGACCGAGATTCCCTGTGCACTGACAACATGCCCGAGATAGTGCACCTCGCTGCGGAACAAGGAACACTTTTTGCCCTTAATTTTCAAGCCGAACTCTCCAAGCTTAGAGAAAACCTTGTCTAAGCGTTCCAAATGTTCTTCTACAGTAGAAGAAAACACTAATATATCATCTAGATATATCAGCAACTCTGATAAGTTCATGTCGCCCAAACACTGCTCCATTACCCTTTGAAACGTCCCTGGCGCATTTGCCAACCCGAACGGCATTCGTGTGAATTCGTATAACCCAAAGGGAATGCGAAATGCTGTTTTCTCTACAGAACCAGGATCCATGGCAACCTGATGGTAGCCATGAGCTAAGTCGATCGCAGAGAAATACTTAGCACCCTGTAGAGCCTCTAGTGACTCCTCTATGCGCGGTAGAGGGAAGGCATCGCGAACAGTCTTCGCGTTTAACTTTCTGAAATCGATGCATAGACGCAACGAACCGTCCCGTTTTCTCACCAACACGACCGCACTTGCATAAGGACTCTCACTTCGTTTTATGATCCCCTGATCCAACAAGTTTTGCAAGAGGGTCTTCACCTCCTGGATACAGTGAGGTGAAATCCTCCTATAAGGTTCATTAACCGGAGTGTTATCCACCGTGTTAATTCTGTGAGGGATACGGTCGCAGTATCCAACATCAAACTCTCCTTTTGAGAACACGTGGTCATGCTTCTGTATGAGACGTGCAAGCTGCTCCTTCTCCTTACTACTTAAACTGCAAGCAGTAAGATCTAAACCTGGAGGCAAGAAATACTTGCTTTCATCTGAGAAGGTAAACTCTTCTCTTTGCTGTTCTGAGCCAGACTTAAATGTGTCTTCATTCAAGTTTCTCGGATTTTCAACCAGTACATGGTTGACTGACACACTCACACCGGATTGTGTCTGATTCAACTCGATACAATCGGAGATTGAAGTCTCAACCACCGTTGCGAGCTTCGAGTATGGTGGTATCACCATGGATTGTGTTCCCAAGTTTGCAATTACAACCGATACCGTTTTTCCGTTTGTGAGTTCACATGAGTCGTATACTTTAGCCGCTGCGCTCAAATTACATGTACTACTAGTTGCACCTTCTGACTGTACACCGAATTGTGTACTTTCCACCATCACAACTTTGTTCCTAAACACATGAACTGGTGCCCTAATGTGACAACTAACGGTCTTCACCTGCCGAGGTGGAATGGCTATTTCATGTCTACTAGTACGTGCAGCAACTTGGTTTACAACACTTGAATCTTTAGTCCCCCTGTCAGTCTGTTTACTTTGCCCTTTGGTAAGCCTATACCACTGGAGAGTCACATTCCAAGCTTCACTGTCACCTTGTCCTTGTTCTACAACAAGATCCTTTAACATTTCTAGAACATTACACCCCAAAATCAATGGACTGTTCCGACGATTTAGCAATCCACCGTCGCAGGAATCCTTTACCACTAAAAAATTAGCCTCAACGGTTTTGTTAAAAATAGTAAGCGGTACTTCTACATATCCGGTGATTGGAACCTCCAAACCACCCACACCAAACACTTCAAGGTAAGTACCCAGTGGTTTTATACCCCTTATTTTGTCGGCCAAATGTTCCTGATAAAATGTCTCACTCATTAGGGAGGTCTCTGCGCCTGTATCAAGAATACACGTGGCTGGCACTCCAGCCAGTGTAGCCTCAGCTCGAGAGCTTTCTTTAACTAACTTTGTTAGTAATTCGTCCGCAGACAACTTAGGCAACGCTCCCTCCCCAACAAGTGCATTACACGGCAAAGGCCCCTTGTGACTCTCCTCCACCACCCGGCCCACGGAAGTGGAGGCCTTTAGTTTAACGCAGGCTTAGATTGACTGTCAGGTGCTTTTGTGGCACCTGCTTGACCCGATTCCATGTTTTGGGTTCCAATTCTGTCAGAGTTTTGCTGGGAACGACATTGAGACTTGTAATGACCCGGCTTTCTACACTTATAACAAATCACTGACCGACCTGGGAACTGACTACATGTATTCCCCTGTGGACCGGCTTGTTCTGCCGCCTGTGTGCGCAGCATGCACTGCATCAAGAACGTAATTTGTTCCTGCTGCTTGCTCATTTGACCTAGCATATCCTGCATGCATTTTAACATGTCAGACTGTTGCTGTTGCAACTTAGGGTCTACACCCGCTGATAATGTATCGACCTTAACACCTATATCAAACGACCTATCTACACTATCATCATTGACCGGACAATCTACATCTACATGGCGCACATGACTGTGTTTAGCCTTGGTAGCGACTTCAAAATCTTTGAACAATTCCAGTGCGGCATCTCTGAAATGGTTAAAGGTTTGGCCAGAGTTAGACAGCTGCAATCTCTTCAGCTCAAATCGTGCGCTTTGTCCGCGCGCTCCTGCCACAAACTGATTGATAAGAGTTTTGTCCTTCAGTTTTCCTAAGGAATCTCTCTCATCTTGGGGAGCTATGCGCAAAATTCTCTCATACATCCTAATTAAGGCACGGGAGAAATCCATCAGGGACTCATCTTCTAATTGCCCTCTTTCAAAGAAAACCTTCTGAAGGGACTGTAGTGTCTCCCCTCCCCCAAACTGGTTATAAAGCAGTTTAATCAAGAGCGAGTGATTGGATTTAACATCTTCCCTACTTTTTACTTCTACTCGCGCAGGTCCAGCCAAATGATCAACTATCACTTGAGCCTTCCCCTTCTCTGGGATGTTGCACTGCCTACAGTAAATATCAACTTCCTCTAACCACTCCTTCAGAGTCGGGTCTCCTGCCCTCACTGGCTTTCCCTTAAACCGCTCAAGTTTGATCGGTCGTTCCCTGGTGGTACTATTCTGTTTTAACGCGTTCGCTAGTTCCGAGACTAACTGAGTCATTAAACTCGCCTCCGTTGCCATAGTTGTCTGAACTATCCTAGCTACACACACGCGCAAGTCCACAGCGCACACAAAATCAAGTATCAAAGCCAGAAAGGACCCCCCCCAAAAAAAAATTAATGGGAAACTACCAAGCCCACACAGACTGCCACGCAACAACTGTCTGAACTACACAATTACTGGCCCCTTAACCGTGTATGCATGCACATAACCTTGAATGAATTTACCCCACATTCAAACAGTACCCGCTAATACACAATTCCCATGAAATTAAACGCACTCACTAAGTAAATCAATGTCAATTGGGCCTAATTAACAATGAACAATACCGCTATTAAACAGTTCATTGTCGACTCCGTCTCCGGTGCATTTCTCCACTTCAACGCAACTCCTCCGGGTAGAACCACTGATGCTTGAATAGCCCGTCTGCACCGTCGCTCATCAACACCGTTGGACCATGCATCCGACGCGATCTCCGGCTGCACACCGTGTCGCTCCTGGACTCGCTCCCCGTCACACACCCACAGCGTGCGGTCGCACGCCCGATGACTGTGGCGAAATCTTCAACTTTTGATCGAGTCCCAGTCGTCTGCACTCACCAAACACGGCCAAGAGAACCAGTCCGATGGCTTGATGATGACCCCGCAGCATCTGCAAAACTATAGTCCCGCCGAAGAATAACTACAAACACCCCATCCGTGTTACCAATTTGTAGTGAGCGCGGAGTAGCGCCGTGGGGCTTGAGTCTCGTTGGGGGCGAGTTGACATACACACACACACACAGCGGAGATTAAGTTTCACCGGAGAATCACTGATTATTTATTCATTAATTAATGTTCATTCGTCTTCATTGGTTGCTCAGGGTCGAAGGGAAGGAGGTAGCCAGTCGCTGCACCAGGCTAAGCACGACAAACAGTAGCTTTCATCATGATTTCCAGTGGTATTCGGGGGATTTATCTCTGTATTTTCCCCAACTCGGAGACCATTCCTCTCATCTCTTCCCGTGACTGACACAGATTTCTATTCTTCTCGTTTTCACTAGTATAGTTCCGGAGCACTGCCCCGCGAAGCCTGTTTACCGCTGTCTGGGTTACCTCTCCCTTCTCTTAGAATAAACAGCTTTTGTATCACTCTAAAGAACCTTAGTAATATACAAAGAGTATACTTAACTACCAAATTATGTAAGATACAGTCTTTTATAAGCACCAAACAATCATTAATGAGGCCCTATATTATCTTACACGACACCGAATGCCAGTCTTTGCAGACATATCCCTGCGCTGCATGGATACACGTTCTATTTTTAGAATATTGTGCACACACCTGGGAGGCCAGCTTTTGGCAATTTAACGGTGAGTAGGCGAGCGCCCTCTGTTGGCCAAATTTGTGAATGATCAACAACAAATCACTATCATAAGTCATTTCTCCACAGTATGATTGAATGTCAATCTACTGAATGCAGAGTAAAAGTATTTCATTTAAGATGTCTTGGATTAACGGTGCTGCCAAAGACAAAGCGGTATTTATGCCCAAATTGTAAAAAGATTGAGGTTGCACAAAAACGTACAGCAAAGGTTAAGGAACAGTAAGTATATTCATAATGGGCAACCAATAAAATGAAGGGGAGAATTTATATCAAGGGGATGGTGTGGGAATGAGCCTGCATTAAGTTATTTTCCGAAGTAATTTCTGTGGGCATAATTTAGAGCTTCAAATCTGTTAAGATCAGTTTTAAAACTACATAGAGTAGCTTTTGCAGTGCAAACATTAAATACATGTACACACCCATAGTTGAGCAGTTATGGTAGCGTTTGTTTATGGTGTCAATCGAGGACACACATGTGCAACATCATCTATGAATCAAGGACTCCTCGGTTGGAAAATGTGTACAGAACCAATGAAAGCTGTTGCAAATAAGTTTAGAGTACAAACAAAGGAAAAGGGACGAGGAACAAAAACAATCCTTGATTTGCACCATAAACAAGGGGGTATGTACATGTCTGCATTAAATGGAGAAAGCTTTGTTTAGAAAAGGACATGGTGTTTAACAGGGGTGCAGCTGACCTAAAATGACACTTAACAAAGCATAATGACTCTTAAACAGGTCTGTACATCGTGGTACTTGCTAATACCAAAGAGGAAAATTCTACGTTGGTGTAGGGCAAAACCTAATTTGATTTATATCACCCCGGCGCAAAAAAATCCATCTTATAGGAAAATTCTAAATATAATGGTGAATTTGGAAGTTTTTTCTCGTGAAATGCTGACCAATTTAGAAAAGTCTCAGCGTTTCTAAATTTTGTTTTTGCAACCTGTTTAGGTGCCTTAGGTTATATATAAGTTATTAAACAATCATTAAAGAGGGGCAATTGTAGGCAATTTCAAGTGTTTAACAGTATTTTATTATTGGCGACTGTCCAGTATTTTATGTACAAGTGCATAAGATATATTTCAGGAGATGTGAAATAGAAATCATACATTTTTAACTACAATAATAACATATGAATATATTAACAGTGTTTTGACTGTCAGTGTTCCAATTTTATATATTTATGGTACTGGGATATGACTAATCAAAGTGCCTACTTCCATTTTCTTAGATGTTAAATTCATATTGCTGACCCTAATATATAAGAACAAAAATAGAAATCACTCTTTATATATTAATTTTACTTTTACTTATTTTTTACGTGACAATAAACTTTTCAAATTCTTTGATCCTCTATGTACCTGCTTATGCTTTACATGTATTTAAGTTTAACTAAACCTGGGGAAATGGAAAGATAAATTTACAAATATGATACATGTATACTAATAAATAGCCTTGTTCATCCCGGTACACGCAATAAATTATTCTTTGAAAATATATGTAAAATATTTGTTTTCCATCTCAAATAAGATTGTAAGTGTAATATACAGAAAAACAGTTTGCAGTATTTTAATTTTAGACTTCATGTTTATGTACATATAATAGAGCACCATAAAAGATTTTAAACCCTCAGATCTCTGGTCTCAATGTATATGATTGTGTGAATTAAAAATATATTTTTTTTATACAAGTATGCTTACTTCTAAAAGTATTAAAAAAAATTTGGTTCTCACATGAGGATGAGCTTAATACAAACAACATATAGACCAGCACATTTGGAAAGGCCACAAAAGAAAATAGTTCTGCTTCCCGTTTCTATATCAACCTATTCTGGCAGCCCTACCTAAATTTTGTATGGTAAAAATGAGGCAAAAACACCCAAAACCATCAATTTCTACCTTTTACCCTTGACTACACGTAGACACGTCCATATGATCATACAAAAAAAATTTCCTACATGTTTAGTGACTGTGTCCTGCCTTTTTGAAAACAAGGAAGAGGGAGGCCCTTTTTTTTCTCCCTCCAAAATGGCTGCCCGACCGGGCTATTTTTCAAGATGGTTGCCAGTTGTTTTTTGGTTTTTTTTTACTCAGGAAATGACGTAACAGCTTTATATGGGCTACATGCAACGGATAAAGAGGCCAAAATAATGTCACTGTTGAAAATAAAACATTTTTTTCCGTTTAAAAAAAAAGGAGGCGGCCTCCAAAAAGGAAGCGGGCAGGGACGCTTAACATGTTTTTTTTTTATTTCGTCTAATTATGCTTGTAATTTCCCCTAAAAATTATGCACGTACAAGTTCCAATTGTGAACATGCACTTTGAATGATTATGAAGCACACAAGTTGTGTTTCCAATCTTGGACAGCATTTTTTTAGTTGTGAACAAATTATTTCTGTTATGAACGTTGACGATTTTCTTCAACATCCAGCCTGTGCAGAAGTGTGATCAACAATTTGGCAACATCCTCATTTAATCAAATGGCACAATGGAAGTACATAGGTTAGTCAAGGCACAGGCTACATGCACAACCTTATCAAATGTTGTCATGTTTTCATCTTTCCTCATTAGCTTACAGATCTCTACAGGACCATTCAATACTTCGTACTTCTGCCTGACCAAACCTATTACTCTCTCAACATGTATTCGTACTGAAGCAAGTTTTCTTGTGGTCTCAGCTTCTTCCTTACTTAGTTGGCTCTTGCCCTTAGTAAAGGCAGGTATTTTTAGGGTCGCACCATATACACCTACTGAATCATGAATGTTGAAACCTCGGTCTGCCAGCACTTCATCGCCTGGTTGCAATTTGTACAAGATACCACAATTTTCAGTTATGTGTTTGTCACTTGCTCGACCCCCCCCCCCCATCCCTTTGAAATGAAAATGATTGCTCCTTGAGGTGCAACACCAATCAAATATTTCAAGGTATTCCTGGCCTTGTAACTGGAGTATGTTTGCGACTTGGCCCTTTGGTCACTTGATCGTTCCATTGTGACTTCACTGTACACTTTGGATATACAGATCTGAACACAATTGGAAGGGTTTTCCTTAATTCTTCTCTTTCAGGCCAAAACACAGCCATGGGAACCAACCTTGCATAAAGCACATCAATCACACTATTAACTGTTCTTGAAACAGTTGAGCAGTTCACATTAAATCTATAGGCTAAATCTTGATTACAGAGGTTAAGACGAAGGTACATAAGTGTCATTAGTAGCTGCTGGAACTTTGAAAGAACTGCTTTAGGATGAGTGTTCAGAAATGGTGAAATCTCCTGAAGAACAGTTTGAAGTAGTGTTAATGATGGAAGACCTGTGCAGAATTTGACCTTGTCATCATCTTTGAAGCTGTTTTCTGACAGTGACAAATGTTCTACAGTTTCTTTGAGATGATGATTTTCCTCCAACAGTCTCCTACACTCTAACTCAATGGAGGCTGCACTTACTGTATCTGAAGGGGAAGAAGTTGAAGTTGAAGCTTGCTGTGCAGATTGACATGACATAGATGGCTGATGCACTTGCAGACTCAGTAAAGTCTCTGCTGCTTCCTCTTGCAAATCTTGTTCCATTTGAACCTTTTCTAAGGCTTCAGTTTGCAAAGTCATTAGAGCCTGTGCAGCTGTTTCTTTAGCGGCATTCTCTCTCCTGCGAAGTTTTAGTGCCTCACGCTTTTCAAACCGTTCCAGAGCAGTCCTCTTCCGTTTCTTGTCAGGAGATGTCGTGTCTGGAAAAACTGAGGGAACATAATCCGGTGACAGAGGATTTCTGCTCTGTTTTCCTGCATAAGTAAGAGGAAAAAAATAAATGCACATATTTATTTCATGTAGTTAAAACTCTGTTTCTGACTTTTTTTTTTTTTTTTACAATAAACTCGGAATGTGCTATCCCTGATCCCTATTATACAGCCAACAATGGGGTTAGTGGGAGGGGACTGGGTGCACTAGCTCAATTGCTCTGAAGGACACTGTTAGAAACAAATTAAGCTCATTTCCCAATTATTGTAATGGGACTTTGGACAAAGGCTCAACCTATGTACTAGTTGAGATTACAAGGCAAACAAATAAACCAGTAGAAACTGGTTAAATTGTTTTGCTTAGACCTATAATAACCGCAACTGCTTTGTTGGTTTCCTGCCACCTATTTTTTTTCTTTTTTTTTTTTTTCAGTTTTTTCTAGCCATCTGTCCATGTTTAGGCTATGATGATTTGCATTGTATGCTTGTGGTGGAATAGATGTTGCTTGAATTGGATCAATTTGAATAAATTGCCTCTTTTTTTTAAATTTCTTTCCAATAAAACTGTAGGCCTACATGTATCTTTTTTTGTACCTATATCACTTTGGACACCATATGCATTAGCAAAAGAAGCAAGAAAACAGAAAAATCTACATGCCATCTTGGAAAATCTGGCATCTTGGAAAACAAACACTTGTCTTCTTTTAGGTTTATGAAAGAAAAACCTGCAAGAAACTAAATTATTTTTTACTTGGTCTTTTAGTCCCATATGGGGTGTTTTCCTCGTCATTTTCTAGCTTACATCATTGTTCAGAGTAAGAAAAGTTTACTGCATGCGTTTGAAATTTCTATTCTGTTTTTTTTGGCTCAAACTTTAGGACTGTAGGCCATATTACTATAAGTTAACTGCAATTCTAATTTAAGAAATATTCAACCAGATAAATATAAGAAATTGAAAAAGGGCAGTAAAGCCAAGCCCAAGCATGCCAAGGCATGTTGAAGCAGGCTCTGCTCAGATAGTCCTGAGTAACACTCAGCCTAAATAAGATGGCTTACTAAAGGCCTAGCATGCCTAGGCATATGCTAGGCAACGTCTCACCCATCACAATGGTAGTTATTTGAACAGGACGATTCATGGTTTAATGACGAATGCTAGAATTTATTGAACTGTTATCGGTAGTCCTTCTGCTGAAGATCCCACTTTAGCCGCCCTAGCTAAGTTAGATTAAAGCCAAGACGAACTTGCAAATGTCGAATTCACAAAATTTACCCACACAGGCTGCATTTATAGCCTAGGCCTACATGACTTACCAGAAATGAAATGTGCACTACAGAGACGGCTCCCGTCATTCGGCATCCAACCCGGTTCACGTTTTATTGCATTGATCCATTTTTGCCGACGCTCTTCGTCCGTAGGAAACCGATAGAAAGAAATGCCCGACCCGGCTGTTTTCCTGTGTTTACAACGCACGACAACACAAGTATGTACCATTTTGTACAAACCTTGACCCGAGCCTGGCGACGTACCGTACCAGATCTCGATAAATTAACCAAAAAGGAGGGCAAAGGTGACGGGTCAAAGGGAAATTGAGCGGAAGACGTCATGTGGCGGCGCCGTCACGTATATATATGCGTGTACAAAACTGTGTGTAATTTGACTCCCAAAATGGCGGACGACATCAAAACGTGGTAGCTATGGGCGTTTTCGAATCCCTGTTCTTGACAACACGCGTGTAACACGAGAACGTGTTCTCGAGCTGGTTGTTACGAACGCGCGGGTGCGTGTCGCATCGATACAAAGCAATGCAAAATGGCCGACAATCGTCTGAATTTGTACTTAGGCCTATTCCAAATGAACGAGGACGACTGTTGCAAAACCGGACATGCGGGGATGAAATTGCAGACCTGCACTATAACGGTATTCTTATTCCAATCATTAGGGTATTAGCAAAAAAACAAACAAACACAAAACAATTTACGAATCTGCACAGTCCGCCATTTTGTTCAAGCTGCACCTCGCCGAACGCTCCATCAACCGGGGAGTGAAAATCTCGATCCGCGATCGCCCTCTCGGGTCTGTTCGTCACGTTCGAGACCGCTGTTCTCGTGTCGGGTTAACCCGAGTGTTGTCAAGAACAGGGATTCGAAAACGCCCTATGTGACGTCATTGCAAGGGGTTAATACTGTAGACTTGGCCAAGCCTGGGTTGCGCTCGGTCTGTACGTCTGCATGCACGTACTGGGCTGTTGTCTACAAGTAATGTACATGTACATGTACGTACATGTGCGTACGGCGCCGCCGCACGCACGTCCAAAAAACGAGGTCATACGTCACAAACTGTTTATGCATATTCATGATTACAGCGCGGCCGCCATTTTGAAATCGCATGGGGGAGCATTTTCGAGACGATATGCTGAGCCTGCATACTGCCAAAGTTACCAGTGGCATCCCTACATGATTTTCTCGTGCAAATAGGACCCATTTTGGACCCTAATTTTATCAAATCTGCTCTTAGATAATAGTCCAAAAGCTAGGGAGATGATCCTCGGCTATATTCGCACGATTCCACCGATTTTTAAACTAGACGGTCTCGTTTTTTGCAAAAAATTGTGGGGGCACTTTTTATGCAAATTAACGACGCGGACGCGTAGAAATTTTGAAACCCTAATCAAATTTATTGCGCCCGCTGTTGGTCTTATTGCGCCAATCTGATATATCTTCTGTTTAGCCCCCCCCCCCCACAGCCACCCCCCCCCCCCCCACCACCACCACACCGAAAAATAATGGTAATTAAATACTGTTAAAAATGTGCTCGTTTATTCAGAAATTCATGAAGCATATTCAAACTGATTGGATGTTTCCAAAGTGTCTTTCCCATTTGCAAAAGTTCTTTTTAAAAGCCCATCAACCATTAGAGACACACTCTCGGAAAAAATGGTTCGGATAACATTGTTAACTTATTTCTTATGATGGGACTGCGGTTTGGCCGAAGTCAATTGAGCGTGATCGGCTGACTGATAAGGTTTACGTACAAAACCCCAAGACAACGAGGTTTTTGTATAGAAAGCTGCTGGACCACATTTTGCGAGAGTGTGTCCATAATGATTTGTGGAAGATTATGACTGAAAGTCGTCTTTTGGCCAGATGGATGAAAATATTGAGACCAAAGAACGTTTTTTTCAAAAAGGTATGATTTGCTCTACGACTAAGAACCTTAACTGTGGAAATTTTTGTCCTGGATGAAAAGATAATCTCGATCAAAAGAGCGGCCAAAAAAAATCAGTCTTTTTGGAAGCATTCAGCGTCTGGCCGTACGACAGAGCTTGCGATAGTACTGTACGGCCAGACGCAGTCGGGCTAAGTAACAACCCAACCTTGTGGCCTGAAAGCTTCGAGTATGGCGACATGTATAATTATTTGATTAATTCACCTGGCCCATACACTAAAGACACAATGAAATCATTCAAGTCATTGGACTCCTACAGCAACTTCGTGAATGGATTTGTCCAGGCCATACTGTATTCTTCAGTTAGTGCTGATAGTCCTGTTTGTGTACTTCGAAGCAGAGTCACTCATTCACAGAGCTTGACCAAACCCCCTGTGAGTACCTGGATTATGATCATCAAATCCACAGGATCAGTAGTTGCTGCTCACTGCATGTGCATGGCAGGGTAAGAGAAGAGCTTACTTCAATTTGTTTTGTGACAAGGAAACAATGTTGCAACCTGACGCCACTTCAGCAGTTGTGTACAGTCTACATGTATGGACAGTCGATACATTTTTTGAAGTATTTCCTAACAGTAACAAAATTGGAAATGTTTCTCAGTCCCAGAGTCATGTCCAATCATCATTTTTGACTGACCTTCAATGAGATCAAATAATTTTAAAGAAAAAAGCAGCGTCAGGTTGCAACGTTCAACATGCTTTTCAAAAGCAGCATATAAATATGTTATGGCTAGGGGCCTACTTTATGTTTTGTAAAAATTCAGTCCAAGATTTATTCTTTAAACTTGAGCCAAGTTGAAGGATTTTAAGTGCAAATATTTTTTCAGGGTAAACGGTACTTTGAGTACCTACTTTAGTTACATGTACCTCCAAGTACCAACTTAAATACAATAGTAACAGTAGCCTACTACTGAATGCTAGTAGTAGTCGGTGGCACAGCAAAATAATAATTTATTCCTATACAGCTCATTACATCATCAGGAAAAAAATCAATGCGCTTTACGAAGTTAATCGCTTACGTCATTAGAAGTGCATCAAAAATCACTAAGAATATTACTTTAAAATCTGACAAAAAATAATATGTTTTAATGTAGACCCGTGAACTTGGCTATGTTATTGACGCTATGGGTCTAGGTTTAGTGCCGACTCACGAGGCGATTGTGTATCTACGGGCCTGGTTCCTATAAGGGAACAAAATCCACTTTTAATTATTTGACCAACCAATGAAACTAGTCGGCGACAGTAGGAACATGCATGTATGGTGTGTTGAATTTTTTAGGGTAATTTTAGGGGTAAAATGACGATGACAATAACAAAACGCAACTCGAAAATAAAGATGGCGATCACTGCAGTGTGTACTGTGAACACGTAAGGTGTGCTGAATTGCATGGCACCAACCATAAACAGCAGAAGAACATTTTAAATTCTACCCCAAGGAACTTCAACAATTACAAAAGAAATGTGTCATCATATTGAGAGAGATCTGCTTCAGGTTAAAAAGGTCATATTTAAAGGGAATGTACATCATTGGCTTTTGCTGTAATTTTCAGAAATGAACTATTTGAGAGGTTAGTATAATAGATCAAATATTGTTACACTGACATTTTTGAAGTTTTGTGTTCGAAAAAGTTGGAAAAACCAAGCAAAACAAAAATGTTCAAGTAGTCTGGTCCCCGACTCCACAAAAGATAAAATGGATCAATTTATATATGATGGAAAATTGTAAGGCAAGGGAACCAGTCTAGCTTGCCTGCACCCGTTCATGAACATGTAACCAATAGCAAACAAAATTTGGACCAAAAAATGGTAAATTTGAAGCTATAGTTGAAAATAGTTAGGTTTTTCCAACGCTGGTCGGCCGACCACCGTTGGAAATGTTTACAAAAATACCATTTTCTTGAAAATGACTTCACACCAGGTGCCATAACTTTACAAGATGCTTGAGACTGTCATTTACCAACATACTAGTAAGGTATTTCGTAAAAACTTGGTAGTTTTATTTTTCGATGTTTGCAAATGTTGTATATTCCCTTTAAATAAGAAAACACCTTGACTGCAATTTGATCGAAACTAAACAGGGGCCCTACACATTTGTGTTCTTGGATTGGGGGTGATAAGGAGATTGTCTTCCATTTACATGATTTTGTGTTACATATATTTTATTTCCAGGCTTGGAGAGGCATGCAGCCATATCGCAGCAGTGATGTTCAAGTTGGAGGCAGCGAACCGCCTAGGTTACACTTCACAGGCATGTACTGAAAAGGCCTGTAGTTGGAACAAAGACTGCATGAATCATTGGAAGGACTTATTAGACCCACGTACCCTTAAAGATCTTAGCTTCACAAAGCCCAAAAATCAGTCAAGTCAAGGCAGGCAAGAAAATAGGTCAATACGCCCACTCAACCCTATATCAACAGCCACTTTAGGAGATCTTGATTTAGATGCATTGAAAAGGGTAAGCCCAGAGGCATGCAAAATAATGTAAAACTAGAGTTGCAGACAGAACTACCAACACCCTATTGTCACCTTAAAGCAACTGAAGTTCCGGACCGTCAGCAAATCTCTGAAGAGCAAGCAGAACTCATTGCATCAAGCACATCTGGACAGAGAAAATCGAACTTGTGGCACCTCTATCGTTATGGTAGAATTACTGCATCAGTACTGGGGTCTGTGGTCAAATTCATGAGTGGATCGTCAAAGAGGGATGTTTCTTCGCTTAGCTCCAAAATGCTTGAACTTAACTCGTTCTTTCCAACCAGAGCCATGAAATGGGGGATTGATCATGAGTCAATGGCCTTGGCTTCTCTGAAACAGTGTGTAGAGTTAGAGGGCCATCAAAATGTTACACTGTGGAATGTTGGGCTCTACATAGACCCAGATTCACCATTTCTTTGAACATCTCCTGATGCCATGGTCAGTTGCACATGTTGTGGGGTGCAGTGTGTGAAGGTCAAATGTCCACACACACAAAATGCACAAAGTTTTGCTGGATCCAAAGCCATTGACTGTTTGAATGTGACAGGGAATGAACAAAATTGTACAATTTCTCTGAAGGAAAAACATGACTACTTTTACCAAGTGTTGTGTCAAATTGGTGTTCTAAACAAATTGAAAACTGTATCATCTGGGTTGTTTGTTGTTTGGACATCCAAAGGAATGTTTGTGCAGAAAATCAATGATAATGCAGACCAGTGGAAAGCAATTAAGGAAAACAGGGAATTGTTTTTTAAACAATATCTTCAGCCTTCAATTGTAAATATTGCACGAAAGCCAGAGTTGTAGTTTTGGATAGACTTGACTCAAGTCGGAATTGCACTAATTCGGTGTCTCAAATTTACCAAAACCCTTTTTTTTTCTTTTTTAAAACACACTTAGTTTACATCTTTCCAAAAGCATGACAAGTTACACTAAACACCCGTTTCACTGAAGTACACGTGTAACATAACAATTTAAAACCGTGCTTGCACATATTGTATGTCTGCATTTGTGCATGTGCATACATCATGCACAATGTACATACATGTACGTGTTCATGTATATAAATATTTTTTTAAGTTAGCAATTCCGACTTGATCAACTGCTATCAGCATCCCCCACCCTGGCAAAATGATACAGAACTGAGCAAAAGTACATTGAAGTAAAGGTGAAATGATGCAAAAACATAAATTAAAAGCAATATAGAGTGGGGATTTGCTTCCTCCAATCTTCAGATTTATTCATGTATGATCTGTTATAAGTGGACTAGACATTTGTTAAATATACTGTATAAAATAAACTGTGTAATAAAGTTTTTTGGTGGAAAAACAATTGGCATCTTTCATTTTGATGTTTGTGAGGAAAGTTTGCTCATTGGCTTACTGTCATGAACTGACACAACAACAAATCACTAAGGAAAGGCAATTTTACTACATGTATGTACATTGTAATATAAAATTCTGGCAAATGTTTGTTCACAAACCAATTTGGTTTTAAATGTACATGTTTTAAACCAACCGATAACATATATTCCCATAGGCAAAACAAAAATGTCATGTTTACGGTACCTGGAAATTTTGTGGCCAAATTGCCATCCTAAAACTGTTAGTCATTTTGCAAAAAAATACAGTACACGTATATTGTTAATGAGTCTCAAACATTGCAAAAGAACGTTCAAATGCATGAACTGGAATGAAAAAAAAAAAACACCACAGCATAAAATCATTTCCTATCATTCTCCAGACTGTTACCGTAAACACACGATTTATTTTGTTTGGCCTAAATATTAATATATTGCAGAAGAATAGGAATATCACATATTTTATCATATACATGTATTTCAAATTCATATGTAATCTAAATAATATTTTTGTGAGTGGTATGGTCAGTTTGAAAGCAAAATATTCAAAAACTATTGATGCATCACAGTTATTTATTTGTGTAAGGCCAACAAATAAAAGTCTCCGGTTTCTGGTATGCGCACGTCGCCGTAGCCATGCACATTGGCAAAATTGAAAAAAAAACGCCAAACTCACTGATTTGACTGGAATCCTGCTGCTGCACAATTTTAACATGTTCTAAAAAGATGGGGGTTGCGATCGAGTATAAGCTTTATGTGGCCTCTCTAGACTCCCATTTATTTTGCATCAAATTTAGTCGGGCACCATTTGTCATCAGCCAACAATTGAAGAAAAAAAAAGTACCCAAAAAAAAGTACCAAAAAAAAAGCTGCGTCGCCGCACCACCTTTGGGACAAGCTCCATACCAGAAACCGGAGACTTTTTTTTTTGGCCTTAGGTCATGTCAAACTATGGGCCTACCTATATGGAAATACAACACATTTGTACAAAAAAAAATAATAATAATTTTCACAATAAGTAATGGAATAAAAAAGTAAAGTTGAAATTATTTATTCTTGTAAAATAAATGGATTCAGACTTTGTATAGATTGTGTGAACCTGCGAATTCCTCTCCTGATAGTTTATTCACTTTCGTGAATGCAAGAATGGCAATGGTGGATCTCGCATTGAAAAGAGTGAACCCCTATGCATGTCTTTGCAATACAGATTGCCTGAATGAAAGGACTTTGACCGATTATCCGATAACCACTCTAAAAACTACAGTATGACCATTTAACCCCACATCAACAGCCACTTGACTTGAGATCTAGATTTAGATGCATTTAAAACAGTGAACCCCAATGGATGCATGTTTTCACTCATCCCCAATCAAGATGAAAATGCTATACTATAACCGGAATCAGAAAATTTAAATTAAAATAGGGTGACAGCTGAAACTACCAAACTCTTTTTTGTCACCTTATTTAAGGAAACTAAGGATGTATTGTTTGGGGGCGCCCTTTGGCTATGCCACGTACTGCATTGCTCTGCAGTCCACACACTGAAGAGTAAGCATAGAAAAAAAAATCTAATTTGTGGAACCTTAACACCCTTTAATGGTCACATTACTGCATTATTGACATGGTAAAGATTGGTTCATCGTACTTATGTTCCCTTACGGCTCCGTGCACAAGTACTCCGTCAACAGTCAGAGAAAGAGAGTTGGGGGGGGGGAGACCTAGACTGGTTCCCAGTTCATCCACTGCATTTTTAGCATGATCAGAAGTCAGTGGGGTGGGGATTAGTCTGGCAGACCAGTGTTAGAAACGTGAACATATTCGCACATCGAATATGAAGACACTGTGACTAAAAGCTTTGGTACATTCAGGAAGTCGACCAAGCACATGGCTCTCAAAAGTGGTAACAAAGAAGCCTCTCTTGTTTGCCCAAGGAGCCCATTTAGGGTGTAAAATGAAATGCACAGTAGTGTCCACAGAACAGATTGGATGTTTATTTTCTTTAATTGAGGTAGCCACACTACTTGACTAGAGCTGGAAGAAGATTGGTCAATGCAGCACACACTGCAATTATGTCATCTATAGTTCTAACCAACGTTATGGGTACAACATGCTGCAATATGTAAAATTCCTTAATACGCCCTATTGCTCTTTTTACATGGATGCGGACATTTGATAGACTGCTTGAAGCTGCAACTTCCTGTCCGGATAGTTGTTTCTTCCCTTTAGTGAATGCAGGAATGGCAAGGGCGGCACCGTGTACAGCAAGGTCCTCAACAATAGTGAACCCCCTGTCAGCTAAAATGAGGTCACCAGGCAACAGTTTCTCATAAAGCCCACTCTTCTGGGTCAATGTTTTATCGGAAACTCTACCTCCAGAACATCTTGACACTGCACCAGTAGGTGAAATGCCTTTTAAAACTTTGATAGTATTGTGATGTTTGTAGCGACTGTATGTGTGTGCTCTAAGTTTGAGATCTGAAGGACGTTGCATAAATATTTCAAAGCAGTCAATGCGCTGATGACTGTTGTTTTGCGATACTTCTTTGACTTCTTCAAAGCTTTGGGAAGAGTGCGTCTGAGAGTGTTTCTATCTGGCCAATGTATCATGGCTTCATCTTGCCAGCCATGTGCTTAATCCATAAATTAAATATCTTGGAAGCGCTGGATCGTGAAATTTGAAAGCGATCCGCTCTGTCATCAAAAAGTAAATCCAGCATAAGCTTCATAAGAACTAAAAATAACTGATCCTTTAAATTAAGACATCTGAAAAAAGAAGAAGACATACTCTGAACAAGCTGATGAATAACCACACAAAAAAAACTAAATAAGAAGGAAAACCGGTATAGAATTTACATTTTTTGTCAGATTTAATTCTATCATTGGACCACTTTAGTTTGTCCACTTTACTGTGTAGGGAGCAAATATCAGATTTTAGACTTGCTATTTCATCACGGTACATTTTGTGTGGGTCACATTCCTGCACACAATCTGCTTTCATCCACACAGCAACTAGAATTAGGCTTTGTATTAGGCCAAAGAAATGCTTCTGATTACATGGCACTTAAAAATTTAATAGAGTACTGGTAAGGTATACATGTAGGGAAAGCTGTGATGTGCTGTTTTTTTACCCATTCAGGGTAGGTAGGGTAACCGGATGCAGAACTATTATTTTTTTGGCCTAAGTAGAGTAAACTTATACACATTAAACAATGTTGTATGTATTTAATCAAAGTACACAATTAATTTTTATTTTTTATGCATGATACAAAAAATTGATGTGTAAAAAAAAAAAAAATTACAGGCGGCGGCTTCAAAAAGGCATGTGGGCGGGGATGATAAACTGTTTTGTTTTTACTTGGCCTGAAAATATTTACATACAAAAAGTTTAAAATTCAAAATATATTAGTCCTCAAAAAAATTCCATGACTATTAATTTACTTTTCAGGGTCGGAATTCGAGAAAAGAACTAGGCCAAATAATAAAGAAACACATGTTTAGCGTTCTCGCCCGCTTGCTCTTTGCAGGCCGCCTCTTATTTCATTTTTTTTAACAACCAAAAAATGAAAAATCTTAAGCAGTGACATCATCTTGGCATCTTTGTCTGTTGCATCTAGCCCATAAAAAGCTGGTATGTCATTTCCTGAGTCCAACGGAGATAAAAAAAAAAAACCAGAAAAAAAATGGCAGCCATTTTGCAACATAGCCTAGTTAGGTGGCCATTTTGGAGAATTAAATCAATCAAAGGGCCTCCCGCTTCCTTTTTTTCAAAAAGGCAGGCATTAGGCCTAAACATGTTTTTTTATATTTGGCCTTACATGAGACTCCATCAGTTTCTATCTTTTCTTTTCATGCCGCGAGAACCCTGATACTTCTCTCACATCTCATTAAGTGAAGTGATATTATCAAAAAGGAGACTGATAGTGTATGTAAATCCAATGTGATTAGAAAAATGTAAACATACTTTGTCACTGGGTCTGGTTCCAGCTGTGGCGTGGATGGTGAACTGGTAGTTTGCTTCCTCTTTCGATCTGAGCGCTTCTGCCATCTCTCGTAACGTTTAAGTTGCTCCTGCCCTTTCCTGAGTTGTTCAGTTGTAGTTCCACTAAATACAGTTGGAACGAAGTCCACATGATTGTCATCTCTAGAGTAATTTCCTGTAGAATCCCAAACCAGAAAAGATAAAGAATAATTAAAATGAAATTAGGTTATGATGAAATTGCAATGAGCCCAGCTACATTTATTCCCCTATTTCTTTGCATAATACTATCCATTCATCAACTACCTATGACTCGAGTATGACACACACATGCATGTAAGACCTGGTGAGTTGGGTTTGTTCAAATTTTTCAGACCAGTCTCAGTCATACTGTGGGGTTTGTTTTTGTGTACTGACGGGGTGTCACAGTCAGTCAGTGTATGCGATAACGCACATTGTACATGTATTATTGTTTAGGGGAAATTATAGGGGCATTGAATTTTATGGAACTCTTTCCAGCAAACTGACAAACTGACAAAGCCTCAAGGCTCAAACGTGACACTGTGGCCTCAGATAAGTTTAATACTATGGTTAGATATTTTTTGAAATGAGCACTGCTTTTAGCCAATTTTTTTTTTATTCAGACATGTCAAATGTTTGCCTAGAACCATAGGCCCTTCAGTTCAGTGTTAAGGCTCAGCCTCAGTAACCATGGTAAAACGGTTAGGCCTAACGTTATGTTTGGCATAGAATACATGCAATGCGCAAGTAGAACATACGCAAAGAACTTAAGCGCGTCATTGACGGTTCAAAAAAACGTGACGGCAAACAGCATCTGCAGCGAATACGCACACGCGTTGCGCTGTATGCGTAGAGCAAAATGACACGCTCATTTGCTGATCGTGCGTTTCGGTTTTGGGCGTATTGGCTTCGATAACGCACCGGTATGGAACACGAACGCAGATATGCAAATAGCCGTACAAAAGCCGTACAAAATGTCTAGGTCTCGATAGGTTTATGCACAAACACGGATGCGCCCAGCAGGCATTACTTTGTACACGAAGTTAGCGCTCTAGTAATTTAATATAGTTCTATGGGTCACCCCCAAACCCGGTCATTATCACGCAGTGAAGACCGGCTCCTCACACTGTTATTCCCTTAATAATACTGTTAATAAATTACAATATTAATGAACAATGTACATGTACTGTATGTAGTATGACTGCTGCGATACATTCGCAGTCAAGCAGCAGCTGCGGTAGTGGCGCAATTCATCGCGTTGATGAGTAGACTGGTTCCCGGTCCCTCTATCGTTGGTTCAGACATGGGAGTGGGACCAAATAAGACGATAAGACCTTCTACAAACAACCTCCAACCTTTTATTTCACTGTAATAAATGTGGTGAGTTAATTTATGAAGGTGTTTTTACATCTAAAAAAAGCCTGGTTTACTGTAATCAGATTTCTGTGAACACCACGATACAAAATAATATGTCAACAATTTAAAAATGAAACCTTTCAATAAAATTGGGCGAATAATTCTAGATTTGGAAAGATTGCAGTATATCACCTCAATGTAATGGTAAGTCACCGCGACTATATTTGACAAATCATGAATTTGGGGCCGAGAAGCATTAAATTTCGCTCGATGGCAAGGTTTTAGGTCGGGGGTAAGGGGTGGGTAATTTGTTATGGGAAGAAATGACGATATTTTGTTTTTATTCGAATAATTTTTAAAAAGGGCACTGATGGGGGGGCAAGTGCTACTTCAAAAAAGGAAGTCTTTACAAAATATCCCCCCCCCACTACTCCTATGAAAAATGGTTAAAAGCGGGAGAGGGTACACGGAGATGTAGTAACGGTTATGAAGTGGGCGCGCTTTCATTTCCTCAGAAAGGCTCAATGTCACCTAAGGAAAGCCTTCACCTGCCCTCCAACCCCACCGTCCCACACCCCTTCCCGCTGGATACGCCACTGCTCGCTCCCTATCGGTATTTGTTCACAGTCAAGAAACTGATGAGCACTGCATGATGAACATTATATACTTGATGATGAACCATTCTGCCCCCAAATTCATGTCGATGAGGGTTTAATGTGACGTAGAAACATCCGTGTGAGGAGTAAATAACCACGCTGTGGTTGACTGATTCTTTTCAATGCTCGCTAAGAAGGCATGCCTATCCTTTCGGCGTGATATATTATACTTGAATAATATTGAACAGCTTGCTTTTATGCTGTCAAAAGCTTTAGGACTATGGGCTGCCTGCGCCAACAAAGAGGGCGCCCTTTTACCTAGCAACGACGTCTCATGGGTGGGACATTTAGCTGGTTGACGCGCACCGTTCCTTGAGTGTGACGCACGTACACCAAGGGATTTGTACACGCAGTGGTACGGCTGCGCGTAGCGGCAAAATTGCAGTCAGGCAAGATGGCGTCGGTCGGTCACCCCCAACTGTGCTTTCTTTGCCGGTGAGGGGGGTTTTGTGAACGGAGCAGATAGAACGAGCAGGCTACCTGCAGCGCATCTTCACATCTCATCTGGAGCTCCAAGCGGACAGTCATCCATTGCTGAGCCTACGGTGCGCAGCCAGACTGAGACCTTGAGTGCAGAAAAAACATGCAAAACAGGATCAGGTAAACTTTACTCAATCTCTAGCTGTCAAAATTCTTCAAAAATAAATTCATGGAGCAACTAAAACAAGGTCCTCAGGAATTCACCAGCCAAGTTTGAGGTCATAATTCAATTGTTAAAGGAGACGTTTAATGAACATATTGCACCTGAGAGTAAAGAAAAGTGTTTTGAAATTGAAGTATAAGACTAGAATGGTACATGTCCAACTTTTTGAAAAGATTTACCTTCTGGTGGCAGCGAGAAGAGAGAACGTGTAGAAACTGAGACTGGGTACATGACTGATGGTACATCAAGGGTGTTGGACTGGTTGTTTCATGTGCCAGTCTGTATTCTTGTGTTGCATGTTTCTACTATCACAACTTTTGGGACTCTCATACACAGTACATGTATTGAGAATCCCAAATTATTTGGACTGGTGCACAGCAAATGCAACTTGTCTTACTGTACAATGTACTCTTTAATTTAACAGTTTCACCAAATATCCAGCTTGATTACGTGCACAAAAACAAACATTTCGAGTACTCGTACTCGAAATGACGGTACTCGTACTCGGGCAGCTAAGTACTTGTACTCGACATGTCGGGGGCCATAGAAGGAGCGTTCTCGTTGCGGTCCCTGTCAGGTATTTCACCTGCGAATCCTTCTACCACATCACACCACTACTACTATTTGAACTTTGCCTAGTCACTATGGTTACCAATGACCAAAATGTGGATGGACCTCAGCGTCATCAACACGGGTCCTTGTCAGGACCGGCCCTGAGCATCGTCTCATCCAACATTGAAGGTCTCACAGGCGCCAAGCAAGATCTTCTGGCTGAACTTTGTGTGCAGAATAACTGTGACATCCTCTGCCTCCAGGAAACCCACCGAGGGCCTGCACGTAACCGCCCACGTATTCCTGGTATGACGCTGATAATAGAGAGACCTCACGACCAGTATGGCAGTGCCATCTTTGTGCGTAGCGGACTTACAGTGGATAAGTTCTCTCTTTCAGAGACTGACAACATTGAAGCCCTTTCTATCTGCCTCATGGGGATTTCTGTTAGCTCAGTCTATAAACCGCCAAACGAGACATTCAACCTACCCAATGCACCTACAGATGGCCGTGTAAATGTGGCTATTGGGGACTTCAACAGCCATAACGTCGCTTGGGGATATGGAGAAACGAACGAAGATGGTGAAAACGTAGAGAACTGGGCAGATACAAACCAGATGTCACTCATACATGATGCAAAGCTTCCCCCCCCCCTCTTTTCAACAGCTGTAGATGGAGACGGGGATACAACCCTGATATGGTGTTTGTTTCTAACTGCATTGCCAATCAGTGTGAGAAGGTTGTGCTGAACCCCATCCCCCACACCCAACATCGACCAATCGGACTCAAAGTGAACGCCGTCATCACTCAAAGAACAGTCCCCTTCCGCAAGCGCTTCAACTTGAGGAAGGCAAACTGGGAAAAGTTTGCGAAGGACCTTGACTCCTACATCCAAGACCTGCCAGCCCTCCCGACCCACTACGACACCTTCGTAGAGCTGACCAAAAAATCGTCAAGGGAAAACATCCCCCGAGGCTGCCGCACCAGCTACACCCCAGGTCTGACAGATGACTCCAAAGTGCTGTACAATGACTACGAAAAACACTTTCAGGTCGACCCTTTTAGTGCTGATACTCTTGAATGTGGTGAGAATCTGACCAAAGCCATTACAGAAAGCAGACGGAGGAGATGGCAAGAGTTTATCCAGTCCACAGATATGACTCATAACAGCAGGAAAGCGTGGAAAACAGTTCGGGTTTTTGGAAACGATCTCACAAAGACTCAACCTAGGCCGCAAGTTACTGCCGACCAGGTAGCCCACCAACTCCTTGTGAACAGCCAGGGCAACCCAGACCACCATCCGAGAAGAGCCAAGCTCCCAAAGACTGCTGACACTTCAGAGTTCACAAGACCCTTCTGCATGAGTGACCTATGCAGTGCTATCAAAGCCATGAAGAGTAACAAAGCAGCCGGACTTGACGACATCCTCTGCGAGCAGATAAAACAGCTTGGACCTGCTGCGCTTCAGTGGCTGCTTGACATGTACAATGACTGTATGAGTACCAACAACATCCCTAAGGCATGGAGGAAAGCCAGAACTATTGCTCTACTCAAGCCCGGCAAAGACCCAGCCAGCCCTAGGAGCTACAGGCCCATCTCGCTCTTATGCCAGACTTACAAGCTGTTTGAAAGACTCATACTCAACCGGATCGCCCCCTTTGTGGACGAGTGCCTTATCCCCCAGCAGGCAGGCTTCAGACCAGGAAAGTCCTGCACGAGCCAACTTCTGAACCTCACGCAGTTCATCGAAGATGGGTACGAGGAAGGCCTGATCACTGGAGCCGCCTTTGTTGATCTCTCTGCGGCATACGATACAGTGAACCACAGAATCCTCACCAGCAAGATCTTTGAGATGACAGGGGATGTGAGGCTGACAGAATTGATCCAGAATTTGCTATCAAACAGGCGCTTCTTTGTGGATCTAAACGGCAACCGTAGCAGATGGCGCAGACAGAAGAACGGCCTCCCGCAAGGAAGCTTCCTTGCCCCTCTGCTATTCAACATCTACACCAATGACCAGCCATTACACCCCAATACCAGAAGCTTCCTGTACGCCGATGACCTGTGCATAGCCACTCAGAAGCACTCGTTCGAGGAGGTGGAAAGGCCTCTCAGTGATGCACTTGCAGATCTTACTCCGTACTACGCTGCCAACCATCTAAGGGCCAATCCTGAGAAAACCCAGATCAGTGCCTTCCACCTGAAGAATCGAGACGCTCAACGAACACTGAGAGTAAGATGGCATGGGAGACTTCTTACACACTCTCACAAGCCCATCTACCTAGGCGTCACCCTAGACCGCTCCCTCACATACAAGGACCACATTGCCAAAACTAAAGCAAAAGCTGGAGCCAGAAACAACATCTTGAGGAAGTTGGCAAACACCAGTTGGGGAACAGACGCCAGAACCATTCGTACAACAGCCCTTGCTCTGTCATTCTCTGTTGCTGAATATGCGTCCCCAGTCTGGAGCAGATCATCGCATGCTGCTAAACTCGACCCAGTTCTGAACACTGCTTGTAGAGCCATTTCTGGATACCTAAAACCGACAAGAGTAGACGATCTGTACCTGTTGTGTGGAATTGCTCCCCCATATATCAGACGGGCAGTCGCATCACAGATGGAGAAGCGTAAGCAGGAGAATGACCCCTTACACCCTCTCTTCGAGCACAAACCAGCCAAAAAGAGACTGAAATCAAGGCACAGCTTCCTTCACAGCAGCAGTACTCGGGGGAAATGGTATAGCTTCACTTTTATAGTACACCATATGGCCTTATTTTATCGATACTTTTAGTTTGAAATGGTTGATTGGATTGTGGAGAAATCGAAGTTTCCTGATTTTCCTCTGTGCACGTCCGGACAAACACATTTAACAGCTAGCCGCGGGTGGGTCTGTATATCGGTCTGACTGGGCCTGGGCCAATTACGCACAGTGAACCATTTGCCGTATGGAGGTATTCGGAATAGAAAATTTCATACTCGTACTCGTACTCGTACTCGGAAGTACAGTACTCGTACTCGTACTCGGAGGTAGGCTCGTACTCGGAGACCTGTTCTTGTACTCGGAGGTACTCGTACTCGTACTCGTACTCGGCAACCTTAAAGTTCTCGGCAGTACTCGGTACTCGGAAAAAAGTACTCGACTACAACACTGGTACTTCGTCAGCCAAATAGATGTCGATCTCGTTTCGAATTTCATGACCACAAAATCAAGAGGTGATCCCCCAAATTAAAAGTCATTCTCAAATGTCCTTGTAACAAATTCCCGTTTCGAAAATAACTTTGATATCCCAAGTTATAACTTATGAGGCCAGCAACTGATTGTAGCGATCAGAGATCTTGTGTGTGTGATATCCCGATGTGGGGACTTTACCAAGCATCAACGTAGAAGTAGAAGAGAAATCCATCAACCCTCAACATTTGTGTACATACAAAACCATATAATTAACATAATGATCATCAAATGGCAAATCCTGTTTTAAGATAACGTAATCGGAAAGTGTTTTCAACACCGCAGCCAACTTGCTAGAAATATTGTATCCGCCTTTGCTAATGTACGCTGTTTTTCGATGGCTTTATTTACTGCTGGAAACAAGTCTACAGGCAAGGCATGGGCAAGGCAAAACATCAGTGCCGTGTCAGATGTAAACTGTTTTTCAACATTACCTCTCTTTAATCACAATTCCGACCCACTTATACTAAGACCAACCCGTTCCAACTAGGCCAAAAAAAAGTCTCCGGTTTCTGGTATGCGCGCACGTCGCCGTAGCCATGCGCGTCGGCAAAATGAAAAAAAAAAAATCAATGAAAGATGATTTCTCAAAACCGCCAAACTCACTGTTTTGACTGGAATCCTGCTGCTGCACAATTTTAACGTGTTTTTAGATGGGGTTATGATCGAGAATAAGCTTTATGTGGCCTCTCTGGTCTCACATAATATTTGCACTAAGTTTAGTCGGGCACCATTTTGCAGTCATCAGCCGATGCGGTACCCGCTGCTATGTACATCAGATTCGAACCGGCCAACCAATCCCGTTAGCTCGGTGGTCGAGTGGTAAGACACCTGCACTAGAAAGCAGGAGGTCGTGAGTTCCAGTCCCACCCGAGTGATTTTTTTCCAACTTTCACTCTGGAGGTAACAAACTGAGTATACAGTGTTTAAAAACGTCGGTGAAGGGCAAAACCTAATTTGATTTAATTTGATTTATTAATCAGCTGTTTCGGCTCACCAATAAGTATACCACTAGTACTAACGTGTAATGGCAATTTACTTAGACCCAAAAGTATTATTCATTTGAAACAATAGTGATTTTTGAATACGGATTTTTGGCTTCAGGAATACTGATTTTGAATTTTGGAGGTTGGCAACTCAGTAACATTTGCACCACATATGGTTTCCTGCCCACCGGACTCCCAAAATGTCTCGGTGTTTGCTCTCAGTTCTCTGCCCCCCCCCCCATACCTTCCTGTGTAAACCGGCACCCCGGGAACAAGACGATTCCTCTTCCTTGCCTTTGATCCCGTGATGCCGAGCTGGAGGTCATGACCATGCTGGCCTGCTTTGCCACACTTTATCACTAGGTGCTATGGGACATAGCACAGGTACTGGGGTTCCCTGAACCTGAGACCCCGACTCCTACAGCAGCGTTTGTTCGAGCATGAATGGCTTCAAACTCACTATAGCAAACTCACTCACCCCTGATCCCACTCTGGTGGTTCCCTTTGATCGGGTTTGTTTTCAGCAGATCCAGTCGGTGTTCGACCAATCCAAACTGTGTTACCGTCTGCGTTTCCCGAGTCTGTACTCCTTACCAGTGGATGACACGACCCTTACTTCACCATAATGGGCCAGGGGGCAATTGTGGGGCAAGGAAATCTAAGCGTAGGGTACACAGATAACTAAATGGCAACTAAAAGCCTAGGTACGCGCGTGCATGCCCATTGTCAATGGTCCGGAAATATGCCACTAGAGCAACTTAGAAGTTTTACGAACAAGAAATGTAACCACAGAATGGTGTACACGAAAGTATAACAAAATGTACAAAAGCGTTGACTGCACACTATCTACAGCTGTGCGCTTGTGTGGCTTGGTTTTGCTACCAAAGTACCAATGTTAATTATAATGCTTTCATTCGCCCAAAATGTGTTCACAAAGCTGATGATTCGATCACTCTGTATCTTCAACTTGTTATGAATCATAACAGCGAAGAAAATAAACCAAATTAATGTACCGGTACAATCTGTAGATTAAAGTGTTAAAGGAAAAACGGGGGGGGGGGGGGGGGGGGGGGCAAGTAAACAACTTCATGGGGGGGGCAAACCCGCGGTCAGGTTATAGAGTTCACAAGACACCCCCCCCCCCAATCAGGCAAATTTAAACACCTGCCCAACTCTACTGTGCCCTCTCAACCCCTTCATAATTATATTTCACATCTAAGAAAATATGCAGCACCAAAAATAATAAAGACTGGAAAGCCAATTTAATAAGCTACATTTCGATGAAAAAAATACTGAAATTGTCTAATCCGTTCAAAGAATATCACACAATGACCCTAAGACCTATTTTGTCCAAAAATGCGATTTCAAGAATCATCATCTCAATTGTCTTCAAACATCACCAACGATAAAAGCTCAGTTTAAAAGTAAAAAAATCCTTTTAAAGGCCCGTCTTTAAAAAAAAGGGGGATTTATAAATTATATTGTTTGCCTAACAAGGGTTGTTAATAAAGATATTGTGCACTACAGTTGTTGACAATTCTGTATTCTCTGTCATTGTCTTTGTTGTTCCAAACAGTAAGAATACACAATAAATTGCTTTTTGTTTTGGACGAAAGAGGTTTTAGGGTCATTGTGTTTAAATCTTGATATTCCTTGAACGAATTGAGACATTTTAGTAATGTTTTCATCTAAAAGTAGCTTAATGAAAATGGCTTTCCAGACACTATCATTTTTGGTGCTTCGTATTTTTTCAAATATGAAATATAATTTGGGGGGGTTGGGTTCCGCTTTTTTTGACTAACCCTGTATAAAAACCTGTTTCTGCATATTTTTTTTCTTCATTTGAAGAAAAGAACCTGGATCAATCATTGATTTTAGAAAATTGTCAAAGCAAGGTTTGTACAGTATAAAGTGATATACGTCAAGCACGTATTCACCTCAATTTTACAAAATATTCCGTCATTGAAAACATTTTTTTAATGTGTAGCTTAAAGCTATAATCTAATGCAAAACTAAATGTAAAAATGTTTTTCTCCAACTGTGACAAACACTGCTTCCTAATTTTATTTTAGTAAGTACTAATTCTTTCATCTAGCGTAGCCATGGGCGTCGCGAGGGGGGGGGGCAAGGGGGGCATTTGCCCCCCCCCCCCGGAAAAGCAAAAAAAAAAAAAAAAAAGGAAGAAAAAAAGAAAAGAAAAAAAAAAGAAAAAGAGGCGCAAAGACGAAGTGGTGTAAATTTAATGAGTTGGGGGGGGGGGGCAAAATGTCCCTGCCCCCCTCTAAAACTGGTAAATCGAGAATGTGTTGAGAAATACAACAATTTTTTTTGGCAAAATTTTTTTTTGCCCCCCTCTAGAAAAAATCCTGGCGACGCCCATGAACGTAGCCACAATGAATTTATGACATCGTCTTTTCAATCTTGTGAATGTACATGCAATCAGTGAAATCATCCAAGTCTCACACATGAAAATTATTTTTAAATGCGCATGCAACAATCATTGATGGGTTTAGAAATTTTGTGTTTTTCATCTTCAAAAAGTAGGACATTCTCTAAACTGGAGAAAGCTGATTGATTGTTTTCTAAGATCGCAGTTTGTGCTCTATAAATTGTTACAAATAACTGGTATGAATTGAGTTGAGTTTAATTCAAACGGGTGGAAGGTATAGTTTGGTTACAGTGAATAACACTTTCCATTGCCCTGCTCCATATTTGATGCATTTTCCATCGAAATCCGGTTTGAAATTTAATATTAGACTACACATTTGTAAGACGAATTAAAAGCAGTATTTTCCCTTTCTATTTATAGCATTTGGTTTTCCACCTTGTGGGAGCTCAGTATGTCTACCATAAAACAAAACACAGTTACAGCTTATAAAGACTCTTTATTAATTATTTGTTAAATAATTAATGTAAATATTTTGTAACAATTCATCCCAGGTATTCGGAGTATAATGCAATATGGGGCCAGTACATGTAGGTTCTACATTTTACTAGAAACACTGAATTTTCAATTCTGGTTAAAATATGGGGGTTTTTTTACTTAATTACAAACAATATATTCACATGTCTAGTTAAGCATTTTGTGTTTCGCCTTCATCTTTTTGTTCTTTTTATGTGCTTTATTCTGACATGAGCATTTCAACAGATATTAAGTGTATATTCCATGTGTTCTTTGTTTCATGAAATTTTGAAATCCACATTGGTTATTTCTCTTGTATCGGAGTTATTTTGGTCGCACAGGCTCTCTTTTCAGAACAACTTTTTGATCATGTCCATTGTGCTTGATTGTTTGATTCCTTCTGATCGTGTTTAGTTACATTAAAGATTAATTTATTCACTCACACAAGAAAAATATTCGATGAATTATAGCGTAACAACCTACCCTATAATAGTATATGTACTTTATTAACTTTAATTAACACATGCAACTACTTTGCCTTTGGGAGGAATCCACGCCATTATGCCTAAGGGATGCTCGGACTTAAGTTCATTATGAAAAAGGTAGAGTCATTTTTTTCTCTCCATAGATGAACCAGTTACCAAAACAAAATAAAAAAAATATTTGGAGGTCCAAAACATACTTTTACATTTTCTTACGATACAACGGCCTCACCTCCAACACGCATGTGATAAAGTTGACCAACAGTCATAAGAAAGGAGAATGAGCGCAGCTCTCAAACATTCGACTCTGTATTAAACAACCTGCCCCGGTAACAACTAGCTCCAGTCTCCCCTACAATAAAGACATGTACTGTGCATCATACATGGCATTGAATTTAGTGAATTCGAAGCTGTATTTGATAACAACAATGACAGGTATTTTGATGATGAATAATACAATATAATACAAAGCCAGAGGGGTACCGGAGCTTTTGCCAACATAATTATGAGTGTGAACGAAAACTTATTCGGAAAACATCGGTCGTTTTTGGAAACGGACAAGATCTTGCTTGCTTTGATCAAGGATGCGGCCTTAAAGATTTGCCAGATCCTTTAACCCCCGAGATTACTCTTTCTGACAAAAAAAGTCGCATAAAAGTGAAGCGCCCCAGCTCCTGCGGTTGTCGCACCACGTACATGTGATAGCTTTCACCATATCTGCCAAATTTTAGAAATTCTTTTTAAAAATTTGAAAAAGTATGATTGTGCCCCCCTCGTTTTGCGAAGACTTCAAATACTTGAAAAACGTATTCGTACATCAAATTACTACACAGAAATACGTATTGACAAAGATGACCGTAACATGAGTGTCTTTTGGGATGAAAAAGGCTGTTCTAAATTTGTTGCTCGATGGAAAATTTCAACCTGTCCCAGTTAACCGGACCAGATGCTGCAGTGAATGGGTTCAACAACATGTCGATTTCATCAGGGATCTCTGAGTCGTCCCGAAGCACCGGTATTACCACACGACTGCGCCTACTCTCTTTCCTCAGCTTGAGCGCGTAGTGCATGGAAGCCTCGCACTCAGACATGAAATCTTGATTGACGACCAATAAGATGCTGGCACTTTCTTTCATTAGATTGATCTCACTTAAGATCTTCATTGATCCAGCCGGGGCATCCCTGTCACGCGTACACCCCTTCAGGTTCCGGATCGCCTCCAGCTCGTTCAGCAGGTCGTAGGACACCCAGTCTCTCTCGCTCTTAGGATAGACCACGATGAAATCATACTTGAAATCAGGGACGCGGGCCTCCTTTGGTGCTTCCTTGATTGGTTGCTCCTTGACCTCCTCTGCAGGTTCTTGGATGGTTGGCGATGCTTCCTCCGCTGGCCCACCCGTGACGCTGGCTCCTGTATTCTGCATGTCCACCTCTTCTTGTGGGGTCCCTGCCCCTTCATAACGCAATGTACGAAGCATAGGGCGTACATCATGCGAGATGCTTGATATTTTAGCAGACCTCAGCTCTACTGACTGCATGTGCCTTTTCCCAGAGACGTTTCCGCTGTGAATGTCGAAGGTGTGTGCAAAGGCCTGTTCGGCTAAGCACCTGGCTTGAATACGTCTTTGCTTCCTCAGTGCTTTAACAATAATTGAATCATCTCTTTGGGTCGCCATTTCGACCGGGCGAAGAAGACGGTGCCACATCTCCCTGTAGTTCTCTGCCTCGGCCAATTTGAAGAGCTTCTCCAAGACATACTGGAGGTTGGCCAGTGAATTCAGGTTCTCCGGCAGTAGTATGATATGGGAGGGTACCAGACTTTACCCCTCCCTGCCCCCTTTTCCACCCCTATGATCCCCCTTCTCCACCCCCACCCGCCCCCTCCCCCTCCCCCTCCCAATGATCCCCCTCCCAATATCTCAGTCTCAGCCCCAAGCCAAAACCGGGGCCCATTATCTCTCGTCTTGAAGATCTGTCTCTCACCAGCCGGTGAGTCTGATTGCTTATAAATCCAAAAGTCTGACCTCTTAAAAAAAATTTAAAAAGATTATATTGATATATATATATAAATGATGAATATGATCAAGCCAATCGTTAAGGGATTTTCCAGATGGAATAAAGCGACGCTGCGCGATTACGTCCAGCGATATAATGTACCGTACAATCAAAATGTTGCTCTTACGCGTAAAGTCTACATCAACGGGATAAAAAACTACGAAGCTCGATTTAAAAACTTGAGGAAAAAGACGCTACATGAGCTCAAACAGATTGTAGACGATAACGATCTAGAATATAACCCGTCGGGTTATAAAGGTCGATTTTTGAAAAAAGATTTACTCTCGGCGATTCAAAACTCTAGGCAACCTGAGGATTTTCAAGAGGCTGAGTTTAGAGCGACGAGGAGATTTAGAAACAACTTTAGAAACTGGGAACTGATTCCTAGACTTTTTAACGACGATTTAGTCAAGTTTTTTGATACGCACAAAGATCAAATTGTAAATAAAATCAAGTCAGAATTGAGAGAGCTGAGAGGTTTAAAAATGGAGCTCACAATCAAAATAAAATATGAAAAACCAAACCGGATGGTACGATCGAAACGATCGAAGCTACACATTTTACCGATCAGAGAGTCGTTTAAAATCAAAGTCAAATAAAACAGGTTTTAAAAGAAGACATCGACCAGCTATTTAAAAAGGATGAAAGGTATACGAATCAAGGATCGGGTTGGGTTTTAAAAAAGATAATGGCGTTGTATATCAACATCAACAGGTTTAACCCCGTGAGGGGAAGTTCTTATATTGACCTACCAAAATGTATCAAACAGAAAACGGCGATGATTAACATTAAAAACAAAGACGACGAGTGTTTGAGATGGTGTTTGAGAGCTGCTCTTGGGTTGTATACGGATAAAGTAAAAAATAACATAAAAAAACGATCCTAAATATAAAATTCATAAAGAAGAACCTGTTGTATACACCAAAGACGACGGACTCAAATTTAAAGGCGTAGACTTTCCAAGACCAATCGACCAGATACCAAAGATAGAAAGACAAAATAATTTAACGATAAACGTATACGGTTATGAGGGGGAAATATATCCGTTATACGTGTCTAAAAACTACAAAGCAGAGTCACGACCTATCGATCTGTTTTTGTTTTCTGAGGGCGACAAGCATCACTACTGCTAGTGCTGGATAAATAATTTTTCGAGATTGATTTACAACGTTACAAAACATAAAAGTAAGAAATATTTTTGTCGAAGGTGCCTGTGTCATTATAGAACGCAAGTAAAATTAGATAGACACATGACCGATTGTAACGGTATAGATACACATCCGTCAAAGATTGTATTTCCTACCGCTAAGCGAAAATATGTAAATAACGAGTGGATAGTAAACGAAAACGATGTGCCAATATTAGAATTTAAAAACTACAGGTTTAAACAAAAAGCACCGTTTGTAGTTTACGCCGACTTTGAATCGATATTAGAAAAAAACTCGGACGATAAAAAGGACAACACGCAAAAGACAAACATTCACAAAGCTAGCGGTTACTCGTTGGTAGTAGTTAGATGCGACGGCACCAATGCGTATCAAGAGACTTATAGAGGTAAAGATGCTGCATCAAAGTTTGTAAATAAAATGTTAAAAATACAAAGCGACATAAATTGCATATTTAAAAAAAACCAACCCATGAAATTTAACGAGCGAGCTAAAGAACATCATGATAAAACAAACACGTGTTGGATTTGCCAGAAACCAATTTATCCCAATTACTCGAGCAACTGTCAGTGCCAGAAACCCAAAAAAACAAAAACAGAAAAACAAATAAAAGAACATCAATACGAAAACAAAAATGGATTTACAGAGTCTAAATGCCTCGAATGCAAAAAGAAAATCAACAAATTTAGAAAGGTGAGAGATCACTGCCACGTCACGGGGAGATATAGAGGTGCTGCGCACGCCTACTGCAATCTAAAATTACAAGTTAAACCAGGGTTTACCCCCATACCGGTCGTCTTTCACAATCTGCAAAATTACGACGCTCACTTGATCATGCAGAGTATTTCAGAGTACGATGACGAAAAGGAAATACAAGTTATCGCTAGAAATTCGGAAAAGTATATTTCGTTTTCGATCGGAAATATGCGATTTATAGACTCATTTAATTTAATGGCGTCTTCGTTGGATAGATTATCTAAAGCTTGTCCAAGAGAGTCGTTTAAACTACTCAGAGAACATTTTAATCGTCAAAACATCGACTCGTTGTTACAAAAAGGAGTTTATCCATATGAATACATGGACTCGTTTGACAGATTTCAAGAGACCAGCCTACCCCCCATCGAACAATTTTACAGCAGCCTAAAAGACGAAAATATATCGCAAGAGGACTACGACAGAGCTAAACTGACGTGGAACGAGTTTAAAGTTAAAAACATGGGGGAATATCACGATTTGTACGTCACTACCGATACGTTATTACTGGCTTGCGTATTTGAAAACTTTAGGCAAACGTGTATTAGAAACTACGCGTTAGATCCGGCTAATTACTACACAGCACCAGGATTGTCGTGGGATGCCTTGTTAAAACACTCAGAAGTTAAACTCGAACAATTGCAAGACGTAGACAAACATTTATTTTTTGAAAAGGCAAAAAGAGGTGGTATCTCGAGCGTGGGTGGTATGAGATACCACAAAGCCAACAACAAATACCTACCCGACCATAATCCAAACGAGCCATCGAGTTACATCACCTACCTCGATGCAAACAATCTGTACGGCTGGGCCATGAGTCAATACCTGCCGTACAAAGACTTTAAATGGGCGTCTACAAAAACGTTTACCGAGTCCAAGATATTATCTCTCAGAAAAACGTCAAACACCGGTTACTGCTTTGAAGTAGACCTCGATTACCCGGACAATCTCCACGACCTGCACAACGATTACCCCCTAGCGCCAGAAAATATCGTCATACCAAAAGAATGGATGTCTGATTATCAAAACGAGTTACTGGATACCGAACCTAGTAGCAACGTGCAAAAATTAACGTGTACCCTTAATCCTAAACAAAAATATGTTTTGCACTACGTCACGTTACAGTTGTATCTCAAACTCGGCTTGAAACTTAAAAAGGTGCATCGAGTGCTGCAATTTAAACAAGCGCCTTGGATGGCATCTTACATCGACAAAAACAAGCAACTCCGAACAAAGGCGACCTCTGATTTTGAGAAAGACTTTTTTAAACTGATGAATAACAGCGTGTTTGGTAAGACGATGGAAAACGTCAGGATTGACGGTTACCTACTCAGAGACAGTAACGATGACGATCGAGATAAATACGAAAAAAATTATACAGAAACCGAGCTACAAAACGACGACGTCATTTTCAGAATGCAAATTGTCATTTGTCGAAAAGTACAAGACTAAAACCGTGTTAAACAAACCGATCTATTGCGGTGTGAGTATTTTAGATCTATCTATGTACGATTTTTATTACAACCATTTGAAAGACAAGTACAAAGATAAAATCAGGTTGATGTACACAGATACAGACAGTTTGGTACTCGTAGTGCACACTGACGACGTATACAAAGATATGCAGCAAAACGGACAACAATACGACCTTTCGAATTATCCGACGGATCATCCTTTGTACGATCCAACCAATAAGAAAGTGATTGGTAAATTTAAAGACAAGTTTGGAGGTAAAATAGTCAAAGAAGTCGTTTGCATAAGACCTAAAATGTACTCGATTTTAACCGCTGACATCAACTTGAAAAAAGCCAAGGGTGTCACAAAATTGGTCACCTCTAAGAAATTAAAACACCGACACTACTACAACTGCATATTAAACAAGAAATCTCATTACGAAACCATGACTCACATCAGGTCGGAAAATCATATCCTTTACACCGTATCTCAAAATAAACTATCGTTGAGTCCGTTGGATACCAAGAGGTATATCCTACCGGATGGAGTACACACGCTCGCTTATGGTCACCGTAATCTAGATATTAATTAGGCGTTAATTGCGTGTCCTCGGGTACGACTTGAAGCTCTTGTCTCACAAAACTCCTTTTTGGGCCGTTTTGAAGGTAATAAAGAGTAGGACCCGTCGTGACTTTTTTACCGTTAATCTTTTTAAATTGACTCGTCATAGCGTCTTGCGGTAAATTCTGCTCTTTTGTTTTAACGGGGTTAGCCGGCGATTGCCGGACCTGTTCTAGTTTAACCGCCTCTGACGGTGCTTTAACTATTAATCTCATTTCATTTCATTTCATTCATTTCATAAAAGGTTTATTAAAAATTGTCATCACAGCAAAAAACTGAATTGCAACAATTATTACAATATTTAAAAAAAAAAATGAAGAGATAACATTCAATATATATTTAAAACATTTAAGAAAAGTAAAAGACTAAAATGCACCAAAGCGCAGGCGAACCAGCGCTGTCTCGACACCCGCGCAAACTCACTGCACTCCATCCCGACCCAATCATCCCATGAATGGAATCAATTCCATGGACAATTAAGCCGGGACGGAGCACACCAGTCCGCACAAGTGTCAAGATCACTTAGTTAAAATAGTTAAAACTGATAAACTGCATCCCAAAGGAACACTTTCAAAATAAACTAGCCAAAACAACTTCAATCAGACGAGAGAGACACTACTTTAGTAAAAAAAAGTTAGTCAAAAAGACCTCTCCCACGACCAACCAATGCTGCCTCTATACCAGCCCACTCTGAGAGCGAAAATAAAAATTACTATTGCACATTATTTGAAATGATATTGATACTGGTACATGTAGTTGAAAGCATGAAAATAAGCGAGTATCAATTAATCAAGGATGCAAAAGTATCTGGCTGTAGCAAGTCAGGATACAAAATCAAAAAAACTATGAGCCATCCTTGTTCCACAGATTGGCCATGTATAGGAGAGGGTTTTTCTGACAGCGGGTCGTTCTACACCTTGGGATGGCTAATTTTTGTGAGTTCCTTAATACTTTACTATGAATGGTACTCTTCTTTGGTGGGACCCAACTACTGAAACGCTCTGAATTGATAAGTGAGCTAAAGAAGTTCAAACAAAGCTGTTCCCGTCTATCAAACAAAGTAGGCAACTTACACACTTCAAGTGCCTCATCGTAAGACTTGAACTGATTGCCCAAGATGATTTTACACGCCCTCCTCTGGACTCGTTCCAATGCAGTGCTCTCAATGACAGTGAGCCCAGGATGCCATACAGGGGCTGCATACTCTGCTAAAGGACGTACGAAACCAGAGAAGACAGTGATAAGATCATCCATAGGCAAGTTGAAACGCTTGAGAAGTTTCAGGAGATACAATCTACCGTTGGCTTTTTTAAGCATTTCTGTGATCTGGGTACCCCATTTCGTTTCATCGTTTATAGCCTTGATCACGCCGGGTAATCGCTCGACCCATTGCGTGTTTCTACTCTCGGGATTTAACATTTCTTGAGCGTACTGATGACCAAACAGTCTCTCGGCTAGCGTTCGATTAAATCTTTCTACGATACCCTGCGATCGGTGGTTTCCGGGTTCGCCGACGATAATCTCGACGTTTTTTTAGGCCATCCATTTTTTAAAAGTGCCTTTAAATTCGGTACCGGCGTCTACTCTCAACGTTTTGGGGTAACTCAAAGGAGATCTCGCGTAAATCTTGACGATAGCATCTTGGGTGGAATCAGCCGTCTTAGAAACCAAAGGTTCTGCTTCGTGGTATCGACTCGCAACGTCGACAACCGTCAAAGTGTATTTATAAGTCTTGCGATTTACTTTATCCCAAGGTAGGTATAGCACATCCATTTGGTGAAAGTCGTTTGGTGTTTCAAACTCTCGCAAAGTACTCGTAGGCCTGGGTAAATACGCAGGACCCGGTAGATAAATTTGCCAGATCGCTTGTTTTTTAAGCCAATCTCTGATTACCTTTTTATCGATTTTGGTTTTATCATGTAAATGGTCGATGGCGCTTTCACCTCTCCAATAACCGCTCGGGCTATAATACAGTTTTTGAAGTTTATCCATCATTTATTATAATAATAATTTAAAAGGCTTTATACATTAAATAGATGGCGTCAGCTGTTGTAATGATGGTTGGAGGTGCGATCATAAACGCCTTAGCTTTTTCGGGGTCAAACTTTTTATTTTCAAGTCTAAGGGATGATGGCAGCGAAGAGCGTAAGAGACACGATTTAGCGACAGAACAACTCTCGGCCGCCAGATATCAGTGGCAACGAGAACGAACGAAACGACTCGATTTTCTCAACGAACGTATCAGAAAGCAAAATGTTTCTAAACAAACATTTTACGACGTTGACAAAGCGTTGCGTTACTACAACGAAATGACCGGAGAAAACGTCGAGTTACCCCGCGAACCCAAACTCGAAGATTTTTACGAGCCTAGCGACCAACAAATAGAAAAAGAACTGGTGTTTATCGCGGGAGGAACGCTTTTGATGGGCTTCTTGGCTTACAGATATCTTTAAATTTAAAACTCGTATAAATAAAATGAATGCGTACGGAAAAAAGCCCAATCCCAGCAGGCTATTAAAAATACCCAGATCTATCAAGAGTGAGAGAAAAGAGGTGGTCATTACCCACAATCCGAGTAGTATATCGGAGGGGCAAACGCTGAGGGTCAAGTTTCCTCAATTGGGTGTAGACGACGTGATCGTACCCGGCACTTGTAAACTAGCTTTTAATTTAGAACTAGAAGGTGGAAGCGACAACAATAGAACCATTTTTAGCAATTTGGCCAGAAATTTAGTCAGCGAAATCAGCGTCAGACTTCAAGGTCACGAAATTGTGAGTTATCGTCACGCCGACGTGTATCACAACTTTAAAGACAATTGGATCAACAGCTCAACGACTCGAAACATGGCGTACTCGGGCATAGAAAAAGAAAACGTGTCTAAACTAAGAACGGGGGCTCAAGATGCTAACGCGGGTGCCAACAACGGTAAAGATCAATACTGACTTCGCATCACCCTTTTTACCCCAGCGGTTTAAAACAACCTCTGACGTACGAGATAAAGTTTAACGATCACGATAAAGTAGTCAACAGTTCAGATACGGCGGCGATGTATTCTATCTCAGACTTGTCTCTCGAATACGAAGTGGTGACCAACAGAGACCTAGCTATCACCATCAGAAATAAACACAAGGGGTTAATGCAATATCTGTTTGATAAAATCCACTCGCTAGAAGTTAGATCCGTCAACAAATCGGACACGCTTTGGAACGTCAGCGTCAATCAACCCATCAGGAGTCTCAAGGGTATTTTGTTTTTGTTTAAAGATCCCACTGAGAAAAATCCGCAGCGATTTTATAATCCAAAACTAACCAAAACATCGGTGACTCTAGAAGGTAAACCCAATCAACTCTACAGTCAAGGCATGTTTCAGTATCAACACTGGAACGAAATTAGCAAGTTCTTTGGAGACAGCGATACCGAAAGCGGGCGTGGAGTAGCTAAAGACTTAAATTTGACGGGTTTTGACCTCGGAGACTATCTAAAAAACAAGTACGGTCTGTGGCTCGATTTTAGAAGTAACGACGACAATTCCGCTCACGGATCCGGTAGGAAACTCGGAGACGGAGGAGGCATCAACATTCAATTTAACAGAGAAGCCGAAAACCAAGGTGACCTCACGATGTACGTCTTTTTGGTCATGGATGCTCAATTGAACTTGGAAGACGGGAATTTTAAATCTCTGTTAAGTTAAAATGACACAACCGCATTGCGCTTTAATCGTCGGCAAAACAAATTCGGGTAAAACAAAATGGATTTTAGATCTGTTAGAGACAATAAAAACGTATTTGAAGTTATAGTCATCATTTGCCCTACCATTTTTAAAAACAAAACGTATACATCGAAAGAAAGTGGATTCAAGCAGACCCCGAGGTATATCTCTGCGATCCGGAATTGTACAAGATGACGCTCAACGAAGCGATTGATTTTTACAGGAAAACATTAGAAGGTGTTGCTACGTTGTTTATCGTGGACGATTGCTCTTCGGATCAAGAGATTAAATATCGTAAAAAGACGTGCGCTTTAAGCAAAATGGCGTTTAGCGGAAGACACGTAAATCACAGCTGTTGGTTATTGACTCAAAAGTACAACAGCGTTTTAAAAGATTATAGAGAAAACACGACTTGGTTGGCGTTATTTTACTGCAAAGATAAAACATCGTTTGACCAAGCGTTAGACGAAAATGACGTCGTACCGATTGAAGAACGAGATTATATAAAACGACATTTGAGAGATGTGAAATATAGTAAATTGGTCGTATACACCGAACCTCCAGTTAGTTACGAGCTACTTGAGTAGGTTAATAACCTAGCTTGTCAACAGATATGACCTAGCTTGTCAACAGATATGACCTAGCTCGTCAGCAAATATGACCTAGCTGAGTAGCAACCTATTCAACAAGCTACACAGGTATTACAATTTGCTAATCAACAAACGTCAACAAAATACATTTTGCTGTTAGTAAGGGATAGCTATATTCGAGTATTTGCATTTTTTGCTATTATTATCATATCGCTTAATCTATCGTTTTACACCTACAAATACCTTCGCTTTTGTAACAAAGTTGCAACAGCTACAACAAAACTAAACTCCTTTCTTATTAAATGGAGGACCTAAAACTTGCTTTAACGAACGAACAAGATCACAACGCAGAACACAAAGATCATTTGTGCGGTGTCGTAGCAGCCGGAAACTCTAGAAAGTACTTGGGAAAGGAATACACCGTTAAACATATCGAAGCTCTTGGCAGTAAAGAACTCGAAAAGCTATATCATCTGTACGAAACTAAATTTGGAAATGAAATTGTTAAAACCGTTGGTAAATACACTTTAAGTCTATTTTCGAGAGTGTTAGCTGTTGTTACACCCGTACAAGTTTTAGGATATAACGTCACTATAGATTCTGAAGAAGAACTCACCAACGACTTGAGTTCCGATCATATTATAAGCGCGAGTATGGCTGGTATGTTGAGCGACGTTTGTTACAAGTACGGAACTTTAATATCACCCCTAGTTGCTACGATTATCACAACAAAACATTTGAAATTTAATAAACCTAATATAATAAATGGAAGATCAGAAAGCAGCGACAGCAACGCCTGCAGCTCAACCAGCAGAGACAGAGACGCCCCAACCGATAAAAACAACGTCATCACCGACGGTAACGAGAGTGACCAAGACTAAAAATCCTAAACGAATACAGCAGGGTAAAGCTTTAGCCGAGCACAATAGACAGATGAAATTAAAATTAGCAAAAATGGACGTAACATCGGACGACGCTACGAGCTCACCAGACTACAACTCTTGGGCGATGTGGGGGGCTATAGCGTCGATAATAGGAGTGGGGTTGCTGGTACTAAAAAGTAAGGCAACTGCGCCGGTAGTACAGCCAGTGCCGGTAGTAACGCAACCCACTACACCAAGCGCCCCCAAAACGCTAGACATGGAATAAAACAGCAATTTAAAAATTGTTATATTAAAAACGATGAGTAACTTTGACACCAACGGAATAGCTAATACGATTTATCACGGAGCCGTCATATCGGGTCTTTCGATGGGATACGCCATGGTAGGAAATAAACTACTCAAAATGAAAGCGCCGGATTTAGACAAACTAAGCGTAGAAGATGCGATTAAATTGACGCGTATTATAAGTGAAGCTCTGGCCACGCAAAATTGGTTGGTGGCCCAGGGTATACTACCGGGCAGTATAATGAAAACGGCATAATTTAAATAGGCGTATTAAATAAATGGATGGGGAAGGATTTTACGATCCAAACTATGAAAGAACAGATGATAACAATGATGATGATGAAGCAGAGACCAATGTAGATGACTACTTTGATACTCCTGAACCACCGGTAGACACAGAAAGCGTCCTCGGCACGGGTACAATAAGCAGTTTATCTATAGAACTAATAAGAGAAGATGTTGATTCATTTTACAAAAAAAATAATATAGACCCCGCGTTTATCGACCCCAACGATTTTGAAATTGGTAAAGATAGAAACCTATACGTTAAAACAGATAAAGGTCGAGAACCATTATCTTATACTCGAGGTGGTGAAAGAATATATTACAAATTAAGTACCTTACAAAGTATATATACTGCATTTATTCGCGACACCCTCAAAATCGCTGACTATAAACCAACACTACTTGCCAAACTAAAAGATAAACTCGAAAAAGTACAACCCGAGAGTATCCCCATGACAGAACTACCCAGAGTCACCGATGAGGTAACCGAGATTATAGAAGATTTACAACGCGACACCGGCGCTCAAACAGAAGGATTGAATTACAGAGAACTCCGGGGTTTAGACAAAACTCTTCAGACGTTGAGAGGTAACCTAGAACTTAATTTAGCGCGTCTCACAGAACTAGACCAAGAGATATTTGATGCCGAACATGAATTAGGTGATTATAGGATCAGCGAAGAAGAAAGACGAGAGTTAAACGATAAATTGAGTGACTTAGACGTTGAAAGATCCGCCAGATTAGAAGCCGCAAAAGCCAACGAACGAGGGCTCAAAAGTCAGATCGCTAGAATCAAAGAAACGATTAATAAAATATTAGGCGACGACACGACTCTGGCGGAAAAGATTAGAACTCTGTTTAGAGAACAAGGTGTGACCGTAGTGAGTATTTTAGCCGCTTTGAGTTTAGCCATCAGCACGATAGTGAGTAGCATCGTCGCTAGCGTGAGAGGTGCAGGTGCCCCAACCGCGCCATCGCCAACACCTACACCAACACCAACACCACCAAAAGGCGGTATCAAAGAGTGGATTTCAAAACAACTCGCTAATTTTGCATCTGCTCTTAAAAAACTCGGAGTGAGCGCGTTTGGTGCTCTGCCGGGTATCATAGGCAGCGTACTCAGTTGGATATTTAACGCGCTGAGTAAGTCTGTATCGTGGTTGGCCGAACACGTGTGGGCTTTGTTTGGGGGTGTTGGTGGCGCGACGTCATCGGTGTCATCAAAAGAGTCGTCCGGTTGAGGTTGTGAGTTTAAATCTGGCACCAAACCAGTTTTCATAATCTGGGTAGCGATTTGAAGATTGTTGTTATAGCCGTCGTGCGTTCCAACCCTCAAGTTCATATTCGATGGAATTAAATACAACCCCGGTTTCACGACAAAATTTAAAGGCGTTCTGGCATACTGCAAAGAGTCTTGAAATTGATCGATTATCGTTTCCATGTCGTCTACTGCATTGATGATATTTTCAACGATGACGTTAAATTGTCTCTGAGCGTCTAATCCGGTGCCCGGTGATAATACGCTCGTTTTTGTTTGAGCCTGCGCACCGAGTAAAGCGTACACGTAAGATCTGATCGATTCGTTGATCTTTATGATTCCTGTGGCGGTAAACGAACTTTTGTCGGGTATAAAATCTAACCAAGCCATTTTGACGATGTCGTCTTGTTCGAGATAACCCTTCCAATGCTTAAAATAAGCATCGTGTTTTTTTATATCGTCTAAACCCCAATTTTTATCTCCCGTGGGGTTGATAAAATCGTCGAGTGTGGTTGTGTTTTTATCATAGTCTAACGGCAAGAGTACAAACGATTGTACTTTTTCGTTCAAAAGAAAAAGCCGACCTAAGCCATAAGTCTTTTGATCTCTCGTCTGTTTAAAAGGCTTATTTTGATCGATGGCAAACGTCCGACAGATGTTGGTAAATGTTCCACGATCATAGGTGTTGCTGAGAGCGTCAAACGAGTCTTCTCCCGGTATTGCTATGGCCATGTCGTTTAATATCCTTCTAACCGTAAAGTATAGATGAAAATTAAATAAGGCTTCAACGTAACGGTTGTTCGAGTTTAAAATATCGATTCCAACACCACAGCCCGTTGTAGCGCAATAGATTGCAAAGTTTAACTGATTTTGATAAAAAGACATGGGGTCTATTTTCCAACGAAGTACAGCATCGTTGGTATTGAGGCGAGATATTTTATATTCTGAGATTAAGTCGGGGAACGAGGTTAAAAACGTGTTAGACGCGTTGACCGTGATCTCGAGTTCGCCAGTGAGATACGGACTGTCTAGTACATGCGTTTGGGTGGTAGCTTGTCGTTTAGCTACATTTTGATTTACTTGTCTCGTTACCTGATCAGCTATCGATTGTATCTGCTTTTTTAACGACTTAAAATCACTCATTATTTTAGTTTCAGTTTAAATATAAAAAGACTTTAAAATAAATGCATTCGTTTCACTTGTTTCAAAATGAGCAGACGTTTAAATTAGAAGACGTCGTAGATAATTTAAACGGTAAAAAATCTGTACGCGTAAAAAGGGTAATGTTTAAACCCCGGATATTTTAATATTTCCAGCGCCACGGAGATTGATTGGTATACGAATACAGGCGGGAGACCAGCTGAAAGACCTGATGATGGTAGAAGATACGAACATGTTGACCAAGATATAGAAGTAAGAACAGATAGAGATTTTATTGAATTGTTGATACCTGCGATACCCTACGACTATTTAATTAACGACGAAAATACTTTCAATAGAGTTATAAACGATCTTATAGTAGCGTACGAAGAAGATAGACTAGATTCTGCTATAGACTCGATCGAAGAAGAATTATTGCAAATAGAAGAGTGTATAAAAACTTTAGCCATTAAAAGTGGAGACGGCAGAACACTAACCGGCGTACAACGCAATTCGATATTTTTTTTAATAGCAATTATAATGGAAAGAAAAAGCTTCATCGTAGAAGGTAGAAGGATAGTGAACGAATATGTCAGAGGTATAATAAGCAAACCTAGGGTTAGACTAATTAGACAAGCAGGTGTAACAATACGGGGGAGTCTTGTTGTGTCTGGTGATAATTTAGATTTTATTTCTTCGAGTCTTTTTACGCCGTTACCAGCCGGAGTCACCGGTTCGGTAACCATCCCACCTGGGTGGTACGACGTCGATTGGTTCGATTTCATTTTAAATTATATACCCGGGGTAAGTTTTCGAATATTTAGAGAATCTAAAAAGGTGACGTTGGTGGTAACCGACGTAAATCTCAAATTGCGTTTAAACAGAGAAGTATCTCGATTACTCAATTTACCCAAAGGAAGACTGATACCCAAAGTGGTGTATACGGGGTCTTACGACGTTAAGCCGTTTAAATTTTTGTTTATTCGCTGCCCGCAATTAAGTACGAGTGAAAACTTTTTTGATGGTCGTCCGTCTGACATCTTAAAAAATCGTACCCGTGGGTACGCGCGAACCCGAGCCTGATAGAGTTGAAGATTTCAAGAAACTTAAAAACGGTATAATCGACAAACTGACATTTTCAATCATAGGTGAAAAAGGACAGATCATCAACAAAAAGGGTGTGAGTATAATGATAGAGTTGGAGATCTTTTAATTTTAAAATCTTTTTATATTAAAAACATGAGTGTAGATGGTAAGGTTTTATACCCTGATATTTCTGGAGATGTACTCCGATTAAATAATAACGTTAACGAAGAAACAAAAGTGTACAGACTTAAAAAGATTGAAGAGATTCGATCTTTAATCTTAAAAGAGAGAGACCACCGAGAGCGCACTTATAAAAAAATAAAAAGAGTGATCGACACTATTAATTACGTAGAGCTAGGAGTTGAAGGATTGGGGGCTATAGCGGGGGCTATCAGTATTCCCGCTCTATTGGGTGTTATGTCAGCCCCCGTTGGATTGGTGTTAAAAGGAACGTTTATAGGCGCTTTTGGTGTAGATATTCTGCTTAGAATCGCGTCTAGGCGATTATCCGCCAAGCTAAAAAAGCACGACCAGATTAAAATATTAGCAGTCTCCAAACTTAACACGATTGAAGAATACGTGTCTCAAGCCATCAACGACGGAGATATATCGCACGAAGAGTTCTTATTGATTACGAGAGAGCTCGCAAAATTTAACGAGCTTAAGCAAAAAATTAGAACAAAGACTAGCACAAAGCTTCAAAAAATTAAAAACGATACAGACTTTGAAAAAGAAGTTAAAAAAACGGGTAGACGAAAGGTTTGCAAAAGAAAAAAAATCTCTTATCAAAAAACTTACAAGTTCAAATTCTCGGTAAATAAACATTATAAAAGCGATCCACCGAGTTATACCTCTATTTCACCGCTGAGGGTCACGCTCTCGGCTCCGCCTTTATTGTAGTGGTCATCGTATCTTTTTAGTGCTTTATTAAATTGATTTTGAGTCACTTTAAATAAATCTCTAACTCGTTCTTTGTCTAATCCAACTACATTATGGAAACTCGCGGCTATTAACGAACGTTTGACACATCCGTTTCCCCTCAATGTTTTGTAATTAACGAGCTCGTTATATTTATTGATTGTTTCTTGAACATCTTCTGAGTCTTGCTCTGGACACACAGACAAAATAAGTTTTTCCACAGCTTTTCTTTTATTTCTTTTTAAAATTGACCAATTGATACGATCTTCTTGCGCATTTTCTGCCGAAAAATCAAAATAACGTGTGACTACTTCACCGCACGTTTCACAAACTAAAAAACCATTCTCGATGATTATATGGTGATCGCACTTATCCCCAAGTTGTATTATCCAACCGCAGTTTTACAAACAAACCCTGTCCTCCTTCAGGACTCACCGAGACAGGGTTGCTGACTGGAATAAATCAAGTTAAAAGGTCTGTACGAAACCATACTGGAGGCCCGAGGGATCATACCCAAAATACAAAGAGACGGCCCAGGCCTGCCATGGGCCACAATATGGAAACGCGCATTGTGCACTAAACTGACAAACAAACAGATCTGATAATTCTCTTCTTTTTTTTTAATTTCCCCCATGTCAGACCTGCAAAGATGTGCTGAAACAATTCTACACCCTAATGTTACTATGAATGTGTAGAATTAACTGATAGCAGAAACCCACTCTCTCCGTTTTTTTCACATACCAAAGCCCCCGATCGCTTGGTGACAAGACGCCCAGGCTTAATGGGGGTTGGGGGCACCTTTGCAACATGTTGCGTGTATTCTCCATTTAACGTTTCCTTTGGCCTGGTAACCGCAAGCTCTTGAATGTGTTTATAATAGCAGAAATATGGTGGGGACCAGGGCTCTTAACCAGTTCGCGTCAGATGACGTGTATACACTCAAAGGTTTTGCAATATTCGGAACAGATGACGGATAAACACGCAACGAGCGAGGCCGGAAATATCGGTCAGCGACCCGCTTGCAGCGAGCGAGGCCGGAAATATCTGGGTTTTTCTACCCGCAAGATGATGGCCTGAACCCGTCTGGCATCAAGGTGAAAAAAACTTTCCTGTGCCTGGGTCCGGTCGATGTCAAAATACTCCCGGCGTGAATTGGTTAAGCCTGCACAAGTTGATGAGGCATTTAAAACAAAAAGGCCATGCTTAAAAAAGCCAATGTGTGTACTACGTTTGTGTCCTAATTGTATTTGCTCTATGCCCATACAACGAAGGATCAGGACACGGCGATACGGCAGTTCATTCGTTCCAGCAGCTATCAAATGGTACAATGAGCAACTGGAACGATGAACTGTCGTGTGGCTGACCCTGATCCCACCTTAATGTAATGAAATATGTGTATTATATGTAGTAGTTTTTTTTTTACATGTAATTTCTGGATTTATAAGTTTGTGGTAACTACATTGCATTTTTACATCTTTTTGATTAATGATTGTATGTTTTTATAACCCGTTCTTTGTCAAGGCCATTTTAATTTCCCTCCTGAGGGATAATAAAGTTCAATCTAATCTAATCTAATCTAATACTGCAAAAAAATTACAATAAACATGTTATAATCTTTATGTGAATTTCTCTCAAACTTCGAGTGTGAAGTGAATTCTTATAGACTTTTTTTTAAGTAAGACATTTTATATGATGTTTTCAATTGCAGTAGTGTAGACGTAAAGCTTAACATTAAGATTGTTACATTTTAATTGTGTCAATGAAATCATATTCTTCCTTGAAAAAAATAATGTGTATTGATTTTTTTAGTTTATGATAGAAGTTTTATTACAAATGACATTACAAAAAAGAGAGGAATTTGTTTCATGAGATATTTTTACGCTTTTTATTTGTAAACACACATTCCAGGAAGTTTTCGGGCTACAAAATTGTACACAGGCAGGAATTGTGATTGGTTAAGAAATTGTGCCAACCTTGAATTTTTTCCTCTTCAATTTTTGTCGTCAATGTATGTTTTACAATTTTATAATAAATTACACAAACTGCCATTTAATCTTCAATTATTTTGTATTACTGATACAATTTTCAACATATCGCTCTTCGAAACCTGCTTTTAACTGGTTTTATTGTATCAAAATTGCATTCACTGAAATAATGAAAAATTATTTTAAAAAAAATTCCAAATAGTAAATTTTAGAAGAGTTGTTACCTAAAATTCCTTTAAATAATGACAACAAAGTGAGGAAAGTTTATCCCACTCATCGAGACAGGGATTCCTTTAGTTGTTCATGCATTCTTTTTTTCTTAAGAAGATCTGCTAGAAAACATGCTCCAGTTTATCAAGTATATTTGGCGGAGATAGTTTCTTTTTGTCGAAAATCTGAAATCAAGGTACTAGTTCCATCTTAAGATATAAAATATTCCATGACATTTGTACTAAAGTGGTGCCAGCCATGGAAAGAATGTTGCAACCTGACACCACTTTTTCTCTTCATATATCATCTCAATGAAGGTCAGTCATTGCAAATATGATGATAAGACATGAATCTGGGACTGAGAAACATTTTCAATTTTGTTAGGAAATACGTAGGAAATTTTCTTGACTCTCCATAGACTTTACACACAACCGCTGAAGTGGCGTCAGGTTGCAACATTTTTTCCCCAGCCATTTGACCAGCGCCTTGATCTATCTTGTAAAAGCGCTTTATAAATACCTCATTATTATTATTATTATTATTATTATTATTATCTGAGGTGGCACTGCGCGGTGGCACCATGCTCGCGCAAGTCACGCTCAGGTCGTACGCATGCACTCCGGGCTCCTTCAACCAATAGAACGCTTGCAGATGCGTTCGATAATCGACGCGCGAAGGCGCGCGACGCCATGTTGTGGGACAGGCGTATATCTATCCATGCACATTTTGTCCCATAACATGGCGTCGTGCACCTTCGCGCGTCAACTATCGATCGCGTCTGCAAGCGGTCTATAGTGTTGCCAAAATATGCGCGCACACCTCATCTTAAAGAGGCGTGCGCGGGAGCGTGGCACCACCTCAAAATGGCTTCTAATTTTGTTTCCCAGATTACACTGTATTTTACTCAAAGCTTGCTGTTAAGGTCATCAAAAATGTTGACTCTTTTCATTACCTGGCAAAATTTGTAACAACCATCTGTTTCCGTAGATCCGTTGCAATGCAGCCATATTTGAGGTACGTGCCTTTATTCCAAAGAGTTAGGCATGGCTAACCCTCACGTGGTTTCATTGTTCACCCCAAAGATGGCTGCTGGTTGCCGTGGGTCAATGTGAGAACCGTTTTTGTTAAAGGCCACATCTTTCAAATTAACTTCTTCTTCTTCTGATTTTTATTCTTCTGTGTATAATGTGAATGTACCATCATAAAACCCAGTGAGTTTGTTAGCAGTGTGTTTAGTTTAGTTTTCCATGTCAAATGCGATCTAATAAACGGTAGAGATTATTAAAGTATAACAATTCACAGATTATATCGGAAGCCAATTCAACTGAAGAAGTTCCTTTCGGCTTTGTTAGTCACTTTGTACACATCCTTGACTATGTCAGTAAATACGTTGTACAAGTTAAAGTACTCCCTCGTTAGTTTCTAAAACTTAACATATCGATAAAAGAGGAAATTAGCTGTTTTTGAGTCAAGCAGCAAACTAGTTATATAAATCGATACTTAGATATATTTTGTAGAAAGTAATGAAATATTTGAACGAAAAATAAAAATCTTCCTATGTTTTAATAATGTTTTAATATTATGTGCTTGATACAAAAGCAGCAATTACATTGTTTTAGTTCTGAGGTGAGCAGTTAGCATTTACTTTGTGTTTATGAAGTCAGGGAGCCAGGCAAAGATGGCTGCTTTCCAAACTGTAATTTCTCATTCATTACAATACACATGCAATCTGAAGACACTGGCAGCAATATATCACTCGGACAATTGAAGCAGACATTTTTTTTGTTCACATCACAAAGCATTTACAATTCTCAAGTCGTGCAAATCTTCAGGCCTGTGGTTCACTTGAGTCCTTCTTTCTGATTACTCAAAAAGTTGTTTGGCTACTAGTTACACATTCAACATTAGCTTCAAAATGTACAGTCCCTTTTGGTATTTTTGCATTCATATCAACATTAGTCTGTTGAAAATTTCTTTATAAACTCCGGTGTTTGTAGAAACACCAGTTTCATCTTTTTCAACGAACATATCTCAAATTTGCACTTGCTCATTGCAGTGGCTTATGATGTGCGTGTTTTAGTTTTTAAACCCCCAGTTTACACGTCATTTACTGTTAACAGATTCTTCAGAACCAACTGAGAAAAAAAACAGCCATCCATATAAACTACTTCGGTCATAAATACCTGTAATTATTTGCACAGAATCTGTCAAAACATCGACAAAGTTAGTGCATCCTCATTTTGTGCATATCTTTGTAGTACCTTTCATATTCAGATAATCAATTCTATAAACGTGTTAGTATTGCATATTAACATTTTAAGCATTTAAAAAAAAAGGGTTATAGTAGTTATTACACATATGCTCAACTTAATCTCAAATATTCATGAAACTTCAGGGAGCTTTTTTTTGTTGTTGCAGTGTTTCAACTTCATGAGGCTTGATGTACGTTTACTATATTGGGAATGGAGACCAGCTCTTATCATACCAAAAAAAGTAGATGTAATTACAATAAACTAATAAAATTGTTGAAAAATAAATACTGCACAAACCTTCAGACACAATTGTCGTGTGTTCCACTCCCCGAAGCCTGCCCTCAATGTTCCAGACATTAACTATAACGGGCCCTTTTTTCAGTAAGATTGAACGATAGCTGTTGTACTAGTAACTTTTCAGTGAGTGAGTTTTTATGTAATAAGCCGGCAACCTTCACAATTACAACAGAAGAAGGGTCTTTTTTTTTTTCTTCTTTTTGCAAAGGGCAGCTTCGCTTTCATTCTGATATGACAAAACATATTGAGGAGTCACTTACTTTTAACAAAGTAAATATAAGCATAATCATTGCCAAACAATACTTTTTTTGCCCAATTTATCTCAGTAAAAAAATTCCAGCTCTCAACAAAAATATAAAAAACCTTCGTACAGGGCGAGTAAAAAAAGAAGTCCCTTTGGACACGTTCTTGTCTCCCACAAAAACGGTAAAGATTACCACATTTTTCTTTTTGGCCAACATTCGGTCTGGGTACTGACCACAGTCTGTAAAAAATTCACTGATATTCAACTATACATGAAAAAGATACAAGCCTTTTTTGGGGGACTAACCAAAATTACTACCAACACAATTTCCACAATGGGCCTCTAGACAATGAAGGAAATAAATGGAATGACAAAACAGGACATCAATTAAATGGAATTACATTTATTGAACTTGAAACTGAATTTATAGATAAGGTTGACATTGTCACTGTCCTGTTCAGGTTCTTGCTTGATTCATTTTGTTCATTTTGTTCACAGCGTTTCTGCACGCTGTCCGAGCATTAGGCTGCCGTACCTTCGGAAGATGTTCTCCCGCAAATTGACCTATCGTGTCTTGTACCCTACCTGTTTCATAAAACCTTCTGACAATCAAGGCCCTTTGGACAGCAGTAAGCTGTGGCCTTGCCTGGCTACTTTGAAATGTTATTTTATTTATTTATTTACTTATGTTGTGTCTTGCAGTTTGCTGGCCATTAAATAACGTTAAATATCCCCTTCAAAATATTAGGACACATTGTGTTGGTAGGGTTTTGGGGTAGTCACAAAGAAAAGCCTGTATCCTTTTCATGCACGGCTGAAAATCGGTGAAACTTTTACTGACTATGGTCAATACCCAGACCGAATGTTGGCCAAAGCAAACAATTTGTCAATTTTTCCCGTTTTTGTGGGAGACAAATAGAAACCAAAGGGACATTTTTTTACTCCCCCTGTAAAACTCTCATTGCAGACAATATTAGTCATCTTTCATTTATACACAGTCTATACAGAACTTCTTTTTACAACTCCTCTAGCAGAAAAAAAGTATTCCTTTAAATATATACTTCTCAGTTACAAAATAAAAGTATTTTTAGGCAAATTTCGAAAATGAGTTTCGAAAAGTGCAACTACTATTATTCACAAAATAACTTATAGCTTTATTCACGTACAGAAATATGAGTGATATGTACATGTACACAAACCTCAAATTATTCTATTAGCTTTGTTAGCTCACTTTTGTGGACAGAAATATACACAACGTGTAAATGTTCTACAAAGGTTGCCTTTTTAAACAAAAGGCGGATGACTAAAATATTAGATCTGAAGCACTGTAAAAGGTCATCCCAAGATCCGATCAGAAACATATCTGTGCCAAAACTTGTATATCAATTCAACACAACTTTCAAGACCACACACTGCACATTACGCTGTTATCTTTTTCAGACACTTGGATTTCTTGGACATTGAGACTAACACAAACCACACAGAACGTCACAGGTATCACACACAAAATCACAGACCCAGCACCTGAGAGTTTCACACAGAGTATTACGACGTGCCATAAAAGGGGTGCTTCCCGGGGGTGGGGCTTAGCTTAGACAAGGGGTGGGTCTTGCCATGCTGCTGCTTTTTCCTGCTGGCTTGGGGCGACTCACAATCCTTAGTTGCTGGGGCCTTTTCAATGCTGGTTGGTTTCGCAGCGCTGTCGCTCGTCTTTCCCGAAGCACTGCTGCCAGTGCCTGTCGCAGTCGATGTCCCTGGTTCTTCAGACGTTGAGGCACTGCTGAGGCTGCGTATCTCCACCGATGACGGTTCCTCCAGGTAAAACTGCAGCGGCACCGTGTCCTTTTGTGGCGTGACCAGTCGGGCGTGGGCACTCCTACGCCTCTCGTCCACCGTCAGATCCCCTTTAGCCAGCTGAGACTGGTTCTCTGGAGAGGATTCCAGGGAGCGCGTGCCGGAGTCCGAGCGCAGGCGGTTGCCGCGGATGCTGACTGGACGGGTGAAATCACTGCGACGCATGACCACGGGGGAGCTTCTCTCGTTGGACAAGCGTGCAATGGAGTTGGTGCGTCTTAGGTTGAGATCAAGTTTGGCAATTCGCTCTCCGATACTCTCCACATTTAATTTCTCCTTCTCACCTGCATTTTCTGTAAAAAAAAAATTAAAAAGGTAAAAAAATGAAAGTACATTCGTGGAAAGTTATCAGTGCGTTTAGAAGCATGTAGGTCAATAAAATGTAATGAAGACTACCTGGTGAATCATCTATGTCGCATGTAGTCAGGCTTTCTGTTGTTGCTTGTGAATCTAAAGTCATAAGGACTTGGAGGAAAATTCACAATTACATCAAAGGTCCAAATTGCCAGATTAGGTCAATGCGGTCTGTATTTTGTTTTGAGATCTTTGGAGAAGACCAATTACTTTCACGTCCCATTTTACTTGATTATGATGATGCGAAGGTAGATACGGTGTTTGGCCAAAATTAATAGGCCTAGTGGTTCAACAGTTTGTTTCATTCCATCTGCAACGAGATAATCAAACATGTCAGATAAGCCTGACTGCATGTACACAATGACATAAAGTGAATGCTCTACTCACTACCACGGTCTACACCCTCATCTACTTGGGCTAGCCCCGGGGAGGTTTCCTCCTCTTCTGACGAACCTGAGTCTGACGACACAGGAGGAGCCTTCTCTGCCACCGACTCTCTCAGCGAGATGCTCTCCCCGGAACTCATTTTGGATTCAGTTGTGTCCTCAATTGTGATCGGGCTAGGGGGGTTTGTGGACTGGTCTGGGGGAAACGAACAACATGCAACCGATCAAATGACGTAAAATTCTCAAATGTGGCCGACGATAAAACTGAGGGTTGGCTAACAGCTTAACTCCAATCATGTTTTCCTCACGTTCAGTTGTACTTTTCTGGTGAAAAGGGTGTGGGGAAAGTGGTTAATAATGGTCAAAATCTTCTCATCAGGGCCTTAACCCTTTAGTCACTGCATCGCCCCAAACCGCCCTGCCTTTTAATTCCTGTAGCGTTTGAAACTGCCCGAGCACCTGTGGTTTTACAGGTGAATGGTGCTAAAGAGTTAATTTCAAATTGTCAAGTGCCCTTCTGTTTTACACTAGTTTATCTGCAAAGCTTTAGCTTTATTTTGGAAGTGGTGTGGGAGATAGGATTAACATTGATCAAAACCTCAACAGGCCTTAATTTTTGCTTCAAAAGTGCCCTCATTTTACTTCACTAATTTTTAAGGTTCAGGCATAAAATGGACCACAACCTTTCAAAAGCTTCAGGGAAATTGGTTTGAATTCTGGATATCTACCTGTGCCCTCTGTGGACGATGACCATCTCTCAAACTGCTGGGTGTGTTTGCGGACATCCCCAACCTTCCAGGATGAGATGCCCTCCTGGGCGTAGGCGGAGTTAATCTTCATTTCCTCTTGAGTCTCCTCTTCCATCTTTGTCTCTGTCTCCAACTCCTCAGCTGTGTCTTTTGTTGGTTGCTCCTTCTGATCCACCCTGGCATGCTTGTTCTGGCTTCCAACTTCTTCAAACTTCCTTTTCCCATTTGTGGTGCTGTCCCAAATGATGACGACCATCTCTTCCTGTGCCCCGTCAGTCACTTCCAGTGTAGTCTCTTCCACTTCTTTCTTACTCGCTACTTCTTTCTTTGGTTCTGACTCATCTTGTTGACCATGAGAGGAGAGCTGCTCAAAATCTATGGTCTGCCGTTTCACCGTTCCTGGCTCCAGCAGAATATCCTCCCCGAAGTACGTTTTTATGAAGGCTTCCTTGGAAGGGCTTCCGCTCGTGGGTTCCTAAGATGCCATACATTCTTGTGACGTGGTGTCCTTGACTGACTTGTCCTCCTGGGAAGCAGGGCTCTGGGAGATTGCTCCAGTTGTCTCAACAACCAGAGACCACCTGGAAGTAACTGAGGAAGACTTGGAGGGTTGCAGCAGCTGTTTAGTCGGAGAATCGGACGGTGGGCTCCCACTCTCAATGCTCTGGCTTTTTCTCTTCTCTGCCAATGACAGGAGCTCCTCATCATCTTCGCTATCGTTAACGGGACTCTTCTGAGATAGAAGTTGCTCAGTAATCTTTTTCACATGTCCCTTTTCAAGGGCTTGCAGCGTTGGGCTTGCGGTGGTGGTCGATTCTTGAAGCAGGCTGACAGCTGGGGGCTGGGGGGATGAAATGTTACAGGCATCTATCTCTGGCTTTTCACAATCCTGAGATTCGGCAAGTTTCGGCTGATGAGTAGTATCAGGGTCATCAATCTCACAGGTAGTAATATCACTGGTGGGTAGTGTGGTGGTGTCTGGGGAAACCTTTCCTGATCTGGTCAACGGAGGGCTACCTTTCTCGGCAGCTTTGGCTTTGAGTCTCTCCTCGATGTCCTGTTTCTGTTTCTGCACAGTTCCAGAGTTGACAGGAATCTCCGGCTCCAAAAACACAACATCCACAGTACTGACGATTTCCTCTTCGCTTTTCACCTCGACCTTCTCATCATCGGGGACCAGGTAATTGTTTTCAAAGGACGTAACTCTTAGCTTGACCGTTCCTTCAACTGGTGGGATATCGTCGGTATGTGAGGAGCTTAAGCCAGTAGCACTGTTGTTGTTTATATTCAGTCCTTCTTCCAGGCTGATATCGGCAACTTCACTTGGAGGTGATACCTCCATCTCTTCAGCTTGTTCAGGTTGGCTCGGGGAGCTGGTCATTTCAGGTATTCCCTCTTTGCAGCCACTTGGGGATTCCCCAACTGCAAAAACATCCTCTGTCACAACTTGTCCAAGCATTAGAGATTCCAGTCGAGTATCTTCTGGTTGAGTGTCCATCTGTACATCTTCAAGCACAGGTGCTGCGGGCAGCTCATATTCAGTACGGCCAATAAGGAGCGGCTCTATGGGCACGCTCAGAGTGGGACTCGTTGGGGTGAGCATTTCTGGTACAATGATCTGAATGTCCTGACAGTCGTCATCTAGCACCATGAAATCAATGTCGGCAGGACTGGTGCTCAGGCGGCCGGCCTTCTCGTGGACCGATTTGCCTTGAGTGTTGCTTGGGAAGTGCGCTTCTGCCACCGAATCCTTCGGGGACCAAGATCGGCGTCTGTTGTGGCCCAACTGCGGTGCAAGACCCAGCGAGAGTGCCGCAGTCTGCACGGTACTCCCTTGGTGAGTTGTTTCCAATGTCTTAGAGGCTGCATCGGGTTAGTCTTCGGTGCTTGAGGTGGACTCGATGGTTTCTTGGCTGCATTCTGCAGAGCTGGCTAGGGAGCTCTCCGACTTGCTTCTCCACAGCTTGTTGCGTCTCTGTCGACTACAGGGAAAAAGGCCAAGCACAATAAAACAACAATGATAACTAACAAAGGTTACTGCAATACGCCAAGAAAAGTGCTCTGCAAGGGACACAATGAAAGCTGGATTCAGAGTTGTAATCCGGTCATCAGAGGACACATTGCAAGTCCAAATGATCAGCCATACAAATGAACGATGACTGTCACCTGACTTGTAATTACCTTGATACAAATATGGTGGGATTCCAAATAGGGGTTACTGTTCTTAAGTCCTCAAGCACAATGACATAGTAGAACAACACTCCTTCCCAAGCAGTCACACAATTTGTCACGTTTTTTCCATACTGGCGAACAGGTTGCAACGCGCCTTTTCCATACCGGCAAACATGTATACCATTTTGTATACATGTTCGCCGGTATAAAAAAAAAGGCGCAGTGCAACCTGTTCGCCAGTATGGAAAAAACGCGACGAATTGTGACATCCAAACTTACATTATGGAAACAGAACACTTTCTCCGAAACTGATCATTTGGGGAATGTGGCTATTACCTGGCATCCAGCATTCCTTCGTAGACCTGAAGCTGCTGCAGGAAGCCCGTGTTTGGATTCACACACTTGCGCTTTCTGGCCACGAAGCTCCTGGCTTTCTCCAAGGGCCAGTTGTACTCCTTCATTGCATAGGCAATCACCTGAAATGTAGCCGGTAGAAGTAACGAGATCGCTGAAACTGGTTACTGGATGATATGACCATGGGACCCATTGCTTGGATCTTTCGGAGCATAAAGTTTTGCTCTTCGCAGAAATGTTTTGCTATTCAAAAGGAGGCTACCAGCTAAGATGGCATGTGATGTCATTTGCTTCTGCCTGGTTCTCGGCTCATTTTGCTTCGTACGTGAATTTGTTAAGCGCTAAATTCTGGTATCGACTCCGTGAAACTTGGCCTATGGGCTGATTTCAAGACACTACTTAGTGGTTGGTGGTAAGGTCGTGCAATACATAGCACTTGACATTTACAAAGTATATGTAACGATTGAACAAACAACCAATAGGCAATTGCGTAAAACCCAACGTACATCCGGCCACATAATGTACATGTACAAGGTCGTTAAGGAGGTGGTACCATAGTTTGGTCTGTAATTGTTTTCTATTCATTAGAAGTCACATTATAAAGTGATGTATCACATTCACTTTTCCAACAGCAGCTCATTAAGTTTTCTGAAATGTACGTCCGAATTTAGGGACTTGCCTCGATGAAAGTTTACTCAGACTAAATTCTTGTCTTGGAATTTTTGGCACATCTTCCCAGAAAAATCTAATCGTATCAAACACACACACACACACTGTCAAATAGTGATAATTTAGGGAAACTTTTTTCCCAGCAATGTGGGTATTTGACTGGGTTTTTTATGAGAGACAACAGACTAGTCTGGTTCCCAGACCTGACAATTATTCCCGACGCTCACGTCTTAAATTGTAGGTCAGGCAGCCTCCGTGGCTAAAAATAAACATGACGACATTAATGGCCCTTTTTCAAAGCGCGGCTTCGTTTCCGATTTCGCTTTATCACTTGTAGCTTTTAATGTTCTGATCAAATCTTTAAATTAATCACCTGCTTCGTAATATCATACAGTTATGATAATACAGTTTGATGTTTTTGTAAGATAACATTGAGTAATGTTGATCCGAAATCTTCAAAATTAGGGAACCAAATAGCACTGTTAGCAGGCGGAGCCGAATGAAGACCGAGTTTTGGAAAATCTCGGTAACGGTCGTCAAATTCAAAATTGTACATGACGAAGCAAAAAGTTCGCCCGTACGATCCGAGTATATTTGATGCACAAAATCGTCGTTGAATTTCAAGTTTTCTAAATGAAAACAATGAATATTAATTATCAACTCATTTAAAATAAAATTAATAAGCAATTAGCAGTTAATTAAACCTATATTATATACTCGGAAATACTCGGGCGCTATCCGATTGTCGACGAAACGACTTCGGCAAACTTCGGAAATTTTCGGAAAAAGGAGGAATTCCTCCCGTTTTTGTCACGTGACGTAAACTGTAATACATTGTATTACCGGAGGCTACCTGACCTAAGATTCATCAGGAATAGTCGGAATCTTTTGGTCAGGGAACCAGACTAACGACAGACTTACGGTGGCAGCAGAGCGACTGATTCCCATCTTGCAATGGACCAGAGCCTTGGAACCTTTCTCTCTGTTAGGGAGAGGAAAGGAAAATACAATACTAAGGGAAAAAACTGTAAAGTATGGGCCTCAATTGTTTCCATTTCATTTACTAGGAACCTTCCTCATCCTTGCAAATCCCAACACCATATGGTAAACTGTGCCATAAACAGTTGGACTCTGTTTATTTGTGGTATGCCTAATCCCACGTAAAGCACAGGCAGTTTACTAGTGCAGTACTCATCCTAACAGATCCCAACAAACCCTGGTGTTGGAGTTTGGCTGGTTGGGGATTGTTAGGGTTAATAGACTAATTTTTATCCAGAAATTAATAAGTCAGAAATTTTCAGCCAATACTAGTTTTAGTTTTACATTTTGTTTTTACAATATCCTTCTGTCACAGCCATAATACTTTTGGTTTTTCCCATAATACTTTTGGTGTTTTTAAACCAGTCATGTAAACCCATAAATCATATTGCTTCTAGTTGCCATAGTTATTGCACTCACTTTGCCTTTGAGAGGAATTTGTAGGTTTCGTCCCAGTACTTCAACAGCTCAGAGCTCTCACTGTCGTACAGTCGCACGTTGTGATAGATGAAACGATTCGGGTAGAAATTGTCAATCTCCATAGTTACATTCAGAACATAGCCAACACTACAGAAATGGGACCCAGGTAAAACAAAATTCAGATACAATGTCCATTTTCGGTCAATTGGTTTGTCTGTGCACAAATAACTTCACTTTGTTAAGTGACGCGAGGGAATTTCTGCAGTCAACTTTGAGGCAACCAAATGCACCACAAGTTAACGGAATCTAGTGTGTATATTCCTAGCAGCATTTGGAGGTTCTTAAGAACACTGCGGGGAATCAAATTTTGCCTGTAATTTTCTTCTTGAAACAAGTGGCTTGTAAAATGCCTTGTGTGACACAGCTCTAAAACATTCCCATAGCCCACATAACTTCAAATTGTGTTACATTATACATGTAAATGGACGACAACTGAATCGTTTGGGGGGGGGCTGAAATGGTTACTGCTCACTTAAGCAACAGTTAAGGACATGACAATTTCTGTGCTACTGAAAATATTTCAAGGCATTATATGTGGGAATGAGAGGTATGATTCTTACCCATTCGATTCTAGTTCCTCTAAGTGAGATGCATTCCACTCAGACCCCTGTGCAATGAAGAAAGGTATTAATTGAAGTAGTGCAAAACAAAAATCTTTTTCAGCATATTCAGTGTTAAGTGAATCCTGATCGAAATATGATAAGCCAGAGTCCCCCAAAATCCTGGGTTTAATTAATAAGCTGTATGCTGCACCAACACAGGACTGGAATTGGCAACAAATGTCTTTTAGAAATATTAAATTGAATAATCGGATTGACTGTTAATTTTTCTTTTTAAGGTCCATATGGACTCCGTTCACATGTACCCCCTCAATGCTTACTAAGCAAGTGTTCACCAGGGGCTCATATGAATACACTGCAGGTTTACGTACATTCAGATGAAAAATATTGTGCGTACTTTGCATCAGATTTGCGCATGCAACGTTACCCCCATACAGAGCTCTTACGGTTGAGTCCTCAGTGCCACCTACCACTCATTAACCATCCTGCTGTCTGAACAGTCACAGACAGTCAAAAATTCAATACTCTTCCCCTGCCATGCCTTTTTTACACAGGCAAGTCACCAACTGTCAGATCATATTTCAAGCACGCACTGTGACTGTCAAACTCAGTCAACAGACAAAAGCAGGTGACTGGTAGGCACAGCTGGCTTACCAATCTCCTACAGTCAAAGCATAGCTGTATCAAGTTACTTAAACAGTCACTGCTAAATAGTTCTGCTTTATGTAGGCAAGGAGTACTCAACTGTTAAAAACAGTCCCTCGATTGATTTTGACAGAAGGACGACTTTGCACAGAATGTATGTTTGCATGGGAGGGTAAACTACGGCGAGTGGAATCCCTGGGCCAGCTTTGAGTTCAACGAAACACGTTTTTTCCTCACCAAGTAGATATGATCAAAGATGAGTGAAGCGGAATCCATCTGCCTCATGTAGGTGATCAACTGCTCGTCCAGGTAGTGTCTGTATTCCTTCAAGCTCTTCCCTAGATCATTCTCAATCCTCACTCGCACCTTGGTTCAGACAGGGGGTGTAAAACAAAAGATTTGCTTGACTGATTGCAAGAATTGTTGTGACAAAACCGCAGTGTCTTCTGGCTTCAATTTCCGTTCATTAGAAATCACACAAATATTATGCAAATTATACTGTCCATGAAACAATAACCTTTTTTTGTTTTCGGTTAAACAGCAGCTACATTCTCTTTTGTTTGCTTTGTTCGTTTGTTTGTTTGTTCTTTTGTTTTTACCGTAGCCTAAGCCACCTACCTCCCTGCTTGTGATAGAGTCCAAGTTTGCCGATGCCATGATGTCTTTGATCTTCAAGAAGATGAGCTGCTCTGTCAGCTCACGGTCACTGGGATAGTAATGGCCTCTGTGACAAAAGACATACAGTCGGTTTATTTCTCTAGCTGTCCTGACCTGAACTTGAAATCGGGTCAAAACACTCCACAATGAAAAGTCCAATGTCTACAGGATTATCTCCCAAGGACTGCAAACTTGATATGACATGGCCACTTTGTTCAACCTCAACACACAGGGACTAGGGCAGTTTCCCAAATACTTGTGATCCATCCTCAACTAAGCTTTGTTCTATCCTCAACTAAGTTCCATCCTCAACTAAGGGGAGTCAGGTTGGCGTAGCGGTACTTTCCTTGCCTTCCACCACTGTGGCACGGGTTCGAATCCCGCCTGGGCCAACATGTGGATTGGGTTTTCAGTCCCTGCCTGATTCCATGGGTGTTTCCTCAGAATATTACTCTGGGCTTTTGCTCCCACCTCTAAGACTGTAAATGCTTCTCATTGTCTTTTTCTACTGGTTTTTTTTCAGGCTTGCGAGCTAGGGTGCCTAGGGCTTTTTTGAGGAATCCTTGGTTTCATTATCAGAAAGAAATAAAATAAGTAAATAAGCTCTTGGAAGTACAGTTGCAGTACTCATGTGCCCAAACCCTTTAATGTGTGATTTACATATGACAGTGTGTAACACTGTTATGAAAAACATTCAATGAGATTTCAGTTTTCGAAGGAGTGGAACAAAAAGGTAGGAAAAAGTAGGAACAAGTGTCAATTTCAAGCAAAAGTTGGAAAAGTAGGAGCAAGGTAGACAAAGTAGGAAAATAAGACTACTTCAAAGCCTGTTCAAGGAAAGGTGAGCGCACATTTTCTAACCCTACAGGTTGAAGGAGCATTTAGTCAATGTTCATGACCTGTGCGAAAGCACGGTTCCACCTCAGTGATGGCTCCTACATAATATTGCCAAATAAGTCTATAATATTACACTCATGGAGGAACCAATAGTATGCAACTAATGAATGTCGATGAGTGCAATGGTAAGAATAATTTTGTGGGGTGACAGATGGTATGTCGCCTCAAGGAATGGAACATTCCATCTGTCACCTCATGAAATCATTCTAACCATTGCACGAATGTGAAACATTTATTATTTGTTTTATACAACACCTGAATAAATCCTCACCAAAAGTGTGACCATGCAATGGCACTTCCATTTAACATGGAAAGGAACTTCTATTTTTTTTGCCGTGCGGCCGCGCCACTAGTCTGAGTATCACCTGTTATACACGGAGCCAAATCCTGTATATCGTCTGATATCTCCTGACATGCAAATGTATGCAAGCTGCGCGCCAGCCAATCGGAGTCGACTTCACTAAATCGTGACGTCATTTCATTCCCTCATCAGGACTAAATGGTTTGATTGGTCAATTCGAATGCAGGGCTTTGTAATACAACAAAAACCGGCCCCATATCGCATAACATGATACAGAGCGCGTGACACGTTTTTTTTTTAAATCCATTGTCTATGTGATGCACAACGGGTGAATGACCGAAGACTCAATATAGAAAGCGTCCGCTGATTGGTCAAAATCTAGGAGGTCAAGAGGCGGGGTCTTGCCTAATTAATCAGCAAATCTGTTCACGCGAAATAGAATTCGCCGTGGTCTATACACAGACTACCGCGCCACGTGTTGAGACGAATAATTCAATGACACGTGATCAACGACCCACCAATCAGATGACGGGATTTACTCAGGCATTGTATAATACAAACTGAAACTCACTCTTCCGAGTAGGTGGGAGTGAAGGCGTGGGGCTTGGTGACCTCCAGCTCCGGCATGAGTTGCCACTCTTTGATCCGTGAGGGACTGGAGTTGATGCGGGACTCATAGCAGCCAATCCAGGTCAGATTCAGACCGCCAGGGAAATAGTTGTAGGTCTGGGCTGTGGATATGGCTGAGTGGATGGCTTGCATTGCCGACCTGTGTCATAACCCAGAAGAAGAAAAGAGTTGGATTTTGTTGGTGCTCGCTACTTTTTTTAACCTCAAATTCAATTTTAACCTCAAGAATACATTCCTTCTAATCTCTTGAAGTAAATGGAAAATTTGCTGAAAAGACTACTGTTGATCAAGTGTATGATAGCAATGTTTCTAAACTTCTAGCCCGATTACAGGCATATAGAATCATTTGCGTTTGTCATAATTTCTTGAAATGGACGGATTTAAGAGCCATTAATTTACAGCAGACTTTGTTTCAGTCTCAGATGTTCAATGTTTGTGTCCATTCTAGAAAATCACAAAAACATTATGTTCATTGTCAACCATCAAGAGTGCCTGAGTGCCGGCTCTGTCATGGGAAAGTAGTACATACCGGTTCATATACCTAGCGTACCCGAGCATACACATTAGGTCAACAGCTGGCTCGGGGCAATATTACAATATTTGAGCAAACTGTTTGTTCTCAGCGATGGTTAGGTCCTAACCATCGTTAGTACCAGTAGCGCACCCAAGGGGGGGGGCCCTCAGGGGGCTTGAGCCCCCCCCCCCCCCCCCCGCAAGAGGTTGTCAATTTTTTTTTTTTTTTTTTTGGTGAATTTTTTTTTTTTTTAGTCCCACGATTTCACCTTGGTGATACATGTATACATGTACGTGTATGTGTCCTATTTTCAAGTAATATAATAGGAATGTAGGTGGCACCACCATCAAAATAGTCCGCCCCCGAAAAAAAAACCCAATTTTTTCCCGCCGCCAGAAATTTTGGGCATCATTTTTTTGAAAAAAATTAAACCTCAAAAAAATTTGAAAAAAAAAATTGTGAGCCCCCCCTTCAAAAAAAAACCTGATATATAATGGCAATTTTCTTGAGAATGACAGTAAACCAGGCTCAACGATTTCACGGGATGTTTCAGACTATTAATTTCTTACAATCAAGTGGGATATTTCTTAATATTTTTGGCAGTTTCGTTTTTTGAGTGTTTGCAAATGATCCTATATGCCTTTAGTGACACTTTGTACTTTGGACAATGGACTAGTGCATGGTTTGGTTAGACAATGCCTAGCATTTTCTGAGAGACTAATAAAATACTAAAACACAAAAATCATCAACCAGCATTTTTGCTGTGCAGTTTATATACCAAGTATAAACATCATGAATGTAATGATTGGCGGACACTTACCACAGAGCTTGAACGGAGACTGGTTTGAATGTGTTGGTGCGATTCTTGGAACAAAGGTTGAAGCCACTGTAATGAGACCAACACAGATTCATTCACAACCTTGAGCCCAAACAGTACAATTATATACCATAAACCATAACGGCCAGGGAAAAAACTGTTTTCATGTTAAAATCACACCTTTTTTTTGGCATTTTGTCCTATTCTCTTCTTTCCCAATTGTTATTCACTAAAATTATAAGTCGCCAAAATAAAGTATATTATAAATGTATCTACATGGACGACACTCGAAATGGTAGCGGCTTAAATGCACTTCTGCAAATTTAAACCCTCCCTCTCTCAGTGACAACATGGGGAGAGTTATCCTATCCGTCAAAATCTATCAGGTGACAGGTTTTAACAGTTTTGTAAACTGGGATCATTATTGGTACAATTGACAGGCTGTGGTACAGTGCAGTATGTATGTAGCTGTGTTAACTGAGGGTACCATGCCTTGACTGACATTGATAGATACGGTGGGTCATCTCTGGTGAGTGCCTGTCAATGATGGAATTAATTTAGAAACTCAGCACAAATGCAAATAAAAAGGTTCACTCATGCATAGCCTAGCAAAACAAAGGTGTTGCCCTCTACAAGGGCGGATCCAGAACACAATTTTGGGGGGGCCCAAAAAATTTTGGTCCCCCAAAAAAGTGGGTCAAAAAAATTACGGTGTGGGGTTCGGGGCCCGCTTAAGGGCCCCGAAAAATTGTTGGATTCTAGATGCTCTGTGGTGCGATCTGAGGCAATTTCTGACCACTTTAACCAATGTTTTTTTGAGGAAAAGATGGTGGTGTACTCATTGCCTGCCTTTATTGCGATGTCACATAAAAAAAAAAAAAAAATTGGTTTCGTTTTTGGGGGGGGGGGGCCATGGCCCCCTTTGCCCCCCCCCCCGATCCGCCCTTGGCCCTCTAAGATGGCTGCTACGCAAGTTGTAGCAGTATTCAAGGTCACCCTATCTATCAAATCCTTCAGCAGGTTTTGACAGTTATGTGGTTTAATCCATGGGAATCGGACAGGTGGTGACCAGCCTGTACAAAGCCATATATGGGAGAGGAAGTGGATAGATTTTGTCGACGGTTAGTGGCAGTTTTATCAGTAGGAGGGTTAAAAAGGGTTAGAAACAGTCTCGACTCCATGGGCGCGTGGGCGTTCCTTACACTAACCCCTGGCCGTAATGATGACGTAAATGACGCTGATTGGCTATTCACAGCGTACTGCGCGCGCATTTCGAAGATTGCACGCCGGGCTCGCCCATAATGCGCTCGCCCATAATGCGCTTTGCACGTAACGTCACGTACGAAAAAAAAATTATTATTCAAAAGTCGCGATGCCTGTACGATATGGATTATTGCAGCCTCGTTTTTCACTGAAAAACCCTGTACCGGTATCTGCGGTTGTAAAGGCACGAAAGGTACGTACATTTCATACAAATCTTTGCTAAATAACGCAACGTCCAAACGTTATGTTTGAAAGGATTGATTCTTCAAAATCACAACTTTTAACATTTTAAAGTTGGCGTCGGCACATAAAACGGATAAACTGCAGCCTAATTATAATGTGTCATATTTTGACACATTTAAATTACACAATTCCAGGGGTCAAGATCGCGCAAGGCATGATGGGAAACAACATGGCGCAGCGAGATCGTACCCATGGGGAACGAGGTTGGGTTAGAAAAGACCAGCAAAATGTATATTTATGTGTATTTCTCAGCAGAGAGGTTGAAGCCACTGCAATGAGATCAACACAGATTCGTTCACAACCTTGATCTCACACTGTACAATAAGCCCTCTGTACTGATGACGTCACACTTTGTTTACACGTGTGCTTTTCTATGGGAGCCTGGTGGGGGCGACGATTTCGTAGCAAAAAGTGTACTGTCATCAGTACAGAGGCTTATTATGTATCATCATACTGTACATGTATAATCCATAATGGCCAGGGAAAATGACTGTTTTTATTCTTTAATCACACTTTTTTTTCATTTTCTCCAGTTCTCTAATATCGTAATTCAATAAATTGTAAGTCACCAACATACACGGTACAGTGTATTTACATGTATCTACATATCAATTGATGACACTTGAAATTCTTTTAATTCGATGTTTTGGGGGAAAAAGATACAAAAATGCACATTGGATACTGAATTTTTCAGCACAAATTGCTGCCATCGGTCTGAAGCTATCAACTGTTGCATTTTTCAGCAAACGTACCGTGACACAATGTATCAAAATCCTTCTCAATCCCCTTGAACAAGTACAAGGTACTTTTCATTTTCAATTCCCCTTGTGGTCATGTTAAAAAAAAAAAGTATTAAAATCCATTCCCTTGAAAACTGAGAACATAACATAACAGACTTTCATCCGAGTCGAATGTGAAAGTGTAGAGAAAAGGGAGTGCAATGCACTCGGGTACATCACAGCTTAACAACAATCCTCTCATGATATCCGGCCTGTGTGGATATAGACGAGTCTCATGTCAACGATCCTGTTTTCAACTGACTTTGTTTTGGGAGTCTCTGTGTGTCAAGCAGGAAGGAAGCGCAGGCGAGAGAGGATGCTGGGAACGCGATAAAGAAAGTTGGTGTTTTCATAACTCGGTGAAGAGTCATTTCAGTCGGTTGTTGCATGTGACCACGTACCGGTATTTCTTTAACCCTAACCGTGGCCCTTGATGAGTGATTTACTAGGATCCTTCCTCATCCTCACTCTTGCGAAGTCCAACACCATATGGTAACCTCTACACCCAAACTGTTGGACTCTGATTATGGTGGTATGCCTGACCCCATAATCAGTTTACTAGTGCAGTACTCACTCCAACAGATTTCCAACAAAATGCGCAGTTGGATTTTGAAGGGTTGGGGTGTTTAGGGTTAATTAATGAGATCTTTAAAGGTTTGCACAGATCAAAATGGGAAAAAAATCTACGTACATCTACAAACGGTTCTTAAATAATCCTCCCTCTCTGGCTGGCAAATTCAACAAAGCCAACCGGGCAGGCAAAATATATCAAGTGACCATTTTAAACAGCATTTTTGATGTACTCAAATCAATGTTTATACAGAACCATCTGTCAATTTTCTCCTTTTTCTATCCCTCTAAACCTTTTAAACTGTTCATAATGGAATAAACCCCTAGATATAGCTGACTTCATGAAATGTAAAAATGCAGAAAATTGTCATGGAATTACTGCAAGGCATTTTCACCATTATGCTGGTACTTCTGCATATGTAGCCCATTCCTAACAAGACAGCATTTGTACCAGCTAATAATCAACTGACAACGGATAACGTACCCGTCACCATCCAGTTGTGTAGTGGTCTCGCACCAGATTGGCAAGACCAGGCCAATGGTGGCGCTGTTGGACATGATATCCACCCCTAGGATGACGCTCTCCTCCGTGTCCTGCACACCGTTGCAGGATACCAGGATGATGTAGCGGACACGCTCCTCGTACACGCTTTCCAATCGGACCGCCTTTGGAGAAAAGGAAAGAAAATTGAAAGAGAAATGAGATCCTACAAATGAGTGAAACATTTTGCAAAGAGAAATGAGCCTTACGGACACTTGTTTTTGGACATGCTGTATAGTGTGATGTTGTAACATGTACTATACTTAACTGTAATTGTTTCATACCGGTACTTCATTATGTCCCCAAAAAAGTGCCCATCTGACTGTTTTATTTCAATTGAATAACGCATGGAACTTGGTCACAGGGTCCAAAAATGTTGTTGTGATCAATTGACAATTGTGTAGTGATGTGTGACTGAAACTAAATGAAACTCTGATCATAGGGGTTTAGGCCAAGGATAAGGAGTAACTGCACCACCAAATTTTTTTCAAAATTGACATCATGTTTTTGTAGTTATTTCAAAACTAACTAAGTTATTTTTAAATTCTAGCCATTTTTCCTTTCTTTACCCCTGAATGCACAATGTACATTTCACTCTGAAGGACATTGCTTTGGGCTTTAAGCATTAATAAACAATAACTGAGTCCTTGACACCAATGTCAAGTAACAGTTAGTGGACTGTACTGTACTGATCAATCCATGAAAATAATCCAAAACAAATTTTTGACTTGTGGCATAAATAGAGTAGTTAAGTTTAAAATCTACACAGTAAAAGTCTTCTTGCATTCTGAAACAAAAGTTTTTCATAGAACTGGAAAACATCACTAAAATGTAGTCAGTCTGTATATTTCAATGTGCATCTAATGTAAAACGTGCATCTAATGTAAAACGTGCATCTAATGTAAAACATGCATTTTTCTCAAACTTTTACTAACAATGATTCATACCTTTTTAAATTAAAAGCTTCAAGTGGCAAAATATGTACAGTCATATTCTGTTGTTTGCACAGAGTTGATTTTTCTGAGAAATGATTCAATCTTTACATCAAAATATGAATAATAATAATAATAATAATAAAACCGTTCTTATTAAGCGCATTACACACGGAGTCCCAATGCGCTGTACAAATTAAAAATAGGACAAAAATTAATCAGAATTGAACAAATGGGTTTTGAGGAGGCATTTGAATTGGTCCAGACTTTGTGCGTCTTTGATGCTTTGGGGGAGTTTGTTCCAAAGAGTGGGCGACGATGTAGAAAAAGCACGCTGGCCGTATGTCCTTGTAGATGACGATGAACAGGTGAGTAGGGATTTTGAGTGGGAGCGGAGTTTTCGTGGCGGTTCATATTTGTTAATCAGATCCTGTAGATATGTTGGCGCATGGCCGTGGATGCAGTTATACGTAATCAGAAGTACTTTGTACACAATCCGTTGCCTAACCGGAAGCCAGTGTAGGTCGCGGAAGATTGGTGAAATATGGTCACTACTTTTGGTTCGGGTGACCAATCTGGCTGCCGAGTTCTGAACTCGTTGTAACTTGGAGATTGTTGAGTCAGGTAGGCCAAGAAGAAGGCTGTTGCAGAAATCAAGGCGGCATGTGATAAAAGCGTGAACTAGCTTTTCTGTGGTAGGTTTGTCGAGAAATTTGCGAATTTGTCCAATCTTGTGTAATGCCAGGTATGATGATTTGCAGATGTTATTTACATGGATGTCCATCTGGAGATTGGTCTGAACAGTGACACCTAGATCACGCACTTTCTGTACAGGTTCTATTGAAAAACAGCCAAGGGAAATTGATCTAAGGCTGGAATGGTTTCTGAAAACGAGACGTAATGTGGATCACCTCTGTCTTTTCTTCATTCAATTTCAATTTATTAGTGGCGGACCATGCCTTAATGTCGTTAAGGCAAAGTTCAAGTTTTGCGAGGACTGATGAGCGATCTCGCTCGTTCATGATGACGTAGACCTGCGTGTCGTCAGCGTATATCATTCTGTCAATGCCATGAGCCTGAATGATGTCTTCAAGGGGTGATGTGTATAAAGTAAAACACAGAGGACCAAGCACAGATCCCTGTGGGACACCACAATTTGGCACACGTGGATCAGAAAGATCATCCTGGATGACAACACTCTGAGTGCGATTCTTGAGGTAGGATCCGAACCAATGGATTACATGACCGGATATGCCATATCTGTTCGTTAGACGCTGAAGCATGATGTTGTGATCTATAGTATCGAATGCAGACGAATAATCAAGGAGAACAAGAACAGCTTCCTGTCCCTTGTCAGCAGCTAAAAGTAGGTCGTTCTGGACACGGAGAAGGGCAGTCTCAACGCTATGATGTTTCCTATATGCGGACTGCATGTTGCCAAGGAGATTATTGTCTGAAAGGTAATCTTGGAGTTGGGCCGCAGCAGCACGTTCGATTGTCTTTGAGAGAAACGACAGATTTGCGATGGGCCTGTAGTTCTTGAGAGGTTCAGTGTCCAGGTTAGGTTTCTTGAGAAGGGGGGTGATGTGGGCTCGCTTCAGTGCTTCAGCAAAATGTCCATTCAGAAGAGAACGGTTGGTGATATTCGTGATGATTGGAACAAGTTCATCCAAACACCTCTTCAGAATCCACGTAGGAATCGGGTCAAGTCTGGATGTTGTAGAGGGTGAACCAGTGATCAGCTTTCTCACCGAGTTTGCAGACAGGGGTTCAAACTGGTGCAGAGTAGTTATGCATGTGTCGGACACTGGCTTAGAAACTAAGGGATCAGGAATGTTGTCAAGTTCTTCAGTGATGTTTTGTGTTTTGTTGGCAAAGAACTGTGAAAATCGATCAACAAGTGGTTCAGATGACAAATTAGCCGACGGAAGGGTTTTTGGGGATTTTGGAGTGCACAATTTGTCAACTTTGCGAAACAGTTGACGGGAGTCACAGTCCTTTAGTTGTGTCCTGTGATATTCAGATTTGGCCTTGATTATCAGTTGATTATAGTGGTAGCTCTGTTCGTTGAGAAGTTGTTTGTGGAACTCTAGTTTGGAGGATTTCCACTGACGTTCGCACTTTCGAAGTTTTCTCTTTGCTTTGCGAATGTTTTCACTGTACCATGGTGCATGAGGTCGAGATAAAATGGTACGGGAGATCATGGGGGCGTGTTTGTTCAGAAGATCATTCAAAGTTGTGTCATATTGATGAATGAGCGAGTCTAGGTCGTTGGCTGGTGCAGCAGTTAGTGGTGAGGCAAGAATGTCTAGACGAAAGGCCTCAAAATCAATCTTGCGAAGTTCACGAAGCTTGATTTCTCTTTTGACAGGGTCAGGTCTATTAATGTTTAGCAAGCATTTTACAGCAGCATGATCTGAAGGCAGGTAATGAGTAGTGTCAACCTGGGAAATCGCGTCATCTGTTGAGCGCGTTAAGAGAAGATCTAGTGTGTGACCATCGCGGTGTGTTGGGCCAGCGACATGCTGCTCGTATGAATAATAGCGTGCTTCAGTAATAAGACTATGACAGGGTCTTGGCAAGAGTTTCCCATGGGCAGGAAATATGTCTAACGAGGCCTCATAGTAACGGGGGGAGGGGGGGTTCAATATCAGGAAGGGAAGAAAGTACACCTGCTCTTTATGCCAATAGATAACGTTGCATGCATCCCATGACGTGAATAAAGTTATAGGATTAAGAGGGGATCATGAATGTATAGCTCATCCATGAGGTGACCAAGTATTTGTCCCATGACAACATGATCCACCATTCACCATTAAAGAGGTTGTGGATGCTCCAAGACATTTCCGTCATTTTTCGGGTATATATATGTAGCCTAAGGTGTGATGAAATAAAAACGACTATTGTGTCTGTCATGAAATGAGTACAAAAGGTACTTTTGAGAGCTGTTTTTCAGGTCCTGTTTCGACCCGAATGTGCAATTTGTGTAAAAGTCGTTGTTGGGGGCAGCAAAAAAAAACATACTAAATCGTGACGTACTAAACAGGACTCGTTTATACTACGCTGCATCGGGAGTCCTGTTTATTACGTCACGATTTACTATAAAAGGTTATACATGTGTGTACATGTACCGGTACATGTTACAAATTAATATATCATGCCAGATTATAGACTACATGTACAATTGTATGATGTGTGTACCGGTACATTTACATATAATCACAGACAGAGAGTGAAATAAATGTCTATTTCATTTTCAATGACTTACCAGAGTCATCCGATCTTCATGCCTAAGAAGCAGAAACATGCTCTGAATGTGGTCTGATAACTCCCCAACAACTAAGGAAATAAACAAATTCAAATTCAATGTTGTCAGAGTTTGAATCAAAATAAAGCTATGAAACAAAGTCGAATGTGAATAAGCCTTTTCGGAGTTCCAACTGCGCATTCGTAACCCGTGACAACGCGCATTATTTGTCTCAAATGGCCTTTGACATCATCGCGCCACTGACTTTACAAAAAGGCTGTTTGTGCATTGTGGGTACTGTCAAAGGGCATAATTTGAGACAAACAATGTGCGTTGTCACAGGTTACGAATGCGCGCAATTGGAACTCCGAAAAGGCTTATTGTAAAGTAGGGGAGTCCCATACACCAGTCATGCCTGGGTGACAAAAAAAAACCATTATTGAACCATTGAACCCTCCTTTTGTTTGATCAGTCACAGACAGTCAAAAAGTCACTGTCCTGTTCAGGTGTTCTCCCGCAAATTGACCTATCGTGTCTTGTACCCTACCTGTTTTATAAAACCTTCTGACAATCAAGGCCCTTTGGACAGCAGTAAACTGCGGCCTTGGGCTCCCACTCTCAATGCTCTGGCTTTTTCTCTTCTCTGCCAATGACAGGAGCTCCTCATCATCTTCGCTATCTTTAACGGGACTCTTCTGAGATAGAAGTTGCTCAGTAATCTTTTTCACGCGTCCCTTTTCAAGGGCTTGCAGCGTTGGGCTTGCGGTGGTGGTCGATTCTTGATGCAGGCTGACAGCTGGGGGCTGAGGGGATGAAATGTTACAGGCATCTATCTCTGGCTTTTCACAATCCTGAGATTCGGCAAGTTTCGGCTGATGAGTAGTATCAGGGTCATCAATCTCACAGGTAGTACTATCACTGGTGGGTAGTGTGGTGGTGTCTGGGGAAACCTTTCCTGATCTGGTCAACTTTGACCTGATCTCGGCAGCTTTGGCTTTGAGTCTCTCCTGGATGTCATGTTTCTGTTTCTGCACAGTTTCGGAGTTGACAGGAATCTCCGGCTCCAAAAACACAACATCCACAGTACTGACGATTTCCTCTTCGCTTTTCACCTCGACCTTCTCATCATCGGGGACCAGGTGATTGTTTTCAAAGGACGTAACTCTTAGCTTGACCGTTCCTTCAACCGGTGGGATATCGTTGGTTTGTGAGGAGCTTAAGCCAATAGCACTGTTGTTGTTTGTATTCAGTCCTTCTTCCAGGCTGATATAGGCAACTTCACTAGGAGGTGATACCTCCATCTCTTCAGCTTGTTCAGGTTGGCTCGGGGTGCTGGTCATTTCATGTATCCCCTCTTTGAAACCACTTGGGGATTCCCCAACTGCAAAAACATCCTCTGTCACAACTTGTCCAAGCATTAGAGATTCCAGTCGAGTATCTTCTGGTTGAGTGTCCATCTGTACATCTTCAAGCACAGGTGCTGCAGGCAGCTCATATTCAGTACGGCCAATAAGGAGTGGCTCTGTGGGCACGCTCAGAGTGGGACTCGTTGGGGTGAGCATTTCTGGTACAATGATCTGAATGTCCTGACAGTCGTCATCTAGCACCATGAAATCAATGTCGGCAGGACTGGTGCTCAGGCGGCCGGCCTTCTCGTGGACCGATTTGCCTTGAGTGTTGCTTGGAAAGTGCGCTTCTGCCACCGAATCCTTCGGGGACCAAGATCGGCGTCTGTTGTGGCCCAACTGCGGTGCAAGACCCAGCGAGAGTGCCGCAGTCTGCACGGTACTCCCTTGGTGAGTTGTTTCCAATGTCTTAGAGGCTGCATCGGGTAAGTCTTCGGTGCTTGAGGTGGACTCGATGGTTTCTTGGCTGCATTCTGCAGAGCTGGCTAGGGAGCTCTCCGACTTGCTTCTCCACAGCTTGTTGTGTCTCTGTCGACTACAGGGAAAAGGGCCAAGCACAATAAAACAACAATGATAACTAACAAAGGTTACTGCAATACGCCAAGAAAAGTGCTCTGCAAGGGACACAATGAAAGCTGGACTCAGAGTTGTAATCCGGTCATCAGAGGACACATTGCAAGTCCAAATGATCAGCCATACAAATGAACGATGACTGTCACCTGACTTGTAATTACCGTGATACAAATATGGTGGGATTCCAAATAGGGGTTACTGTTCTTAAGTCCTCAAGCACAATTACACAGTAGAACAACACTCCTTCCCAAGCAGTCACACAATTCGTCGCGTTTTTTCCAAACTGGCGAACAGGTTGCAACGCGCCTTTTCCATACCGGCAAACATGTATACCTTTTTGTATACATGTTCGCCGGTATAAAAAAAAAAAGGCGCAGTGCAACCTGTTCGCCAGTATGGAAAAAACGCGACGAATTGTGACATCCAAACTTACATTATGGAAACAGAACACTTTCTCCGAAACTGATCATTTGGGGAATGTGGCTATTACCTGGCATCCAGCATTCCTTCGTAGACCTGAAGCTGCTGCAGGAAGCCCGTATTTGGATTCACACACTTGCGCTTTCTGGCCACGAAGCTCCTGGCTTTCTCCAAGGGCCAATTGTACTCCTTCATGGCATAGGCAATCACCTGAAATGTAGCCAGTAGAAGTAACGAGATTGCTGAAACTGGTTACTGGATAATATGACCATGGGACCCATTTCTTGGATCTTTCGGAGCATAAAATGTTGCTCTGCGCAGAAATGTTTTGCTATCTAAAAACGTAGGCTACCAGCCAAGATGGCATGTGATGTCTATTGCTTCCGACTGGTTCTTGGCTCATTTTTGCTTCGTACATGAATTTGCTTAGCGGTATATTCTGCTTATTGACTCGGTGAAACTTGACCTAAGGGCTGATTTCAAGACACTACTTAATGGTTGGTAGAAAGGTTGTGCAATACATAGCACTTGACATTTACAAAGTATATGTAACGATTGAACAAACAACCAATAGGCAATTGCGTGAAACCCAACGTACATCCGGCCACATAATGCACATGTACAAGGTCGTTAAGGAGGTGGAACCAATAGTTTGGTCTGTAATTGTTTTCTATTCATTGGAAGTCACATTATAAAGTATACTTGAATCCTCGATCCTGATTGGTCGATCCATGGCAACAAGCCGTGCTACATATAACCACTGATCTCTATATAAAGACTGGATAGCGGATATGCATACAACATTCACACAGTAGACTTTGCATATTGACCAATTCGCCCCCGGTCTCACGAAGATGGCCGCGTATAATACGAACGTTCTACGCGTAAATACGCGCGCGTTGTATCAACAGTTGACGCGCATTTTGGTCACGTACACATATTATGATGTTCTAAAAGGGACACATTTCCGTAGTGATTATTATTTCAAAAACGCCGAAAAAAGTGATTTGCGGCATTATAAAAGTAACCACGACGTTAGAAAAATTGTAGTAAACCTTGGTCAGTTGGTCAGTGGTGGTGGTCAAAATATAAGTCAAGCAAACCGCGACGTTACAAAAGAAATCATGCTGTCTATAAAGACGGCAACTTGTCCTTTGTAGATCACCAGCCGGTCTCACCAATATGGCATCAAATTCATTCATTGTGCGGCTCTTTATTAGCAGCCTCGACTCCAGGGGCGCGTGCTCGTTCCTTACACTAACCCCTGGCTGTGATGATGACGTAAGGGCCCTGTCACACTTCTGCGTATCCTAATTCCTTATGAGTTGCGCATTGACATTTTTTTCATACGCAGTCGTACGCACAATACGCACCTCATATGCATCTCTATCGTTTTGTGTAAGTTTTATGTACGCAGGCATCCGCATGGTACGGCCCAGTACGCCGGATAGTTTTGGGCATGCACAAAACTACGCTGCGTACGCTGTTACGCAGGTCATAAGTTATAAATACGCAACGCATCGGTCCCGCGTCGGTCGTGCGCGGTACGAGTACGCTATGTGTTCGTGGGGGATAAACTGTTCATACGCGGTAATACGCTGACCTCCCGGCACGCACCCCGTCAGCATATGAGCCGCCTATATTGGACGTATACATAGCGTACAATTGCAGCGCAGATACAACGCCCGCTGAACGAACTCATAGCGAATGTCGACGTATTGCGTCAGGCATGCGGTCGGCATAAGTCGGGTGCGTCCAGAATACGCTCGGCATGCGCACTGCATACTGACCTATTCGCAGCCCGAAAAATAATGTTGTGCACTGCATACTTAACTCATACGCATCTCATACGCAATGGATGCGCTGAATTCGTTACTTGTACGCTAGATGTGCGTCGCACATAAGTCAAAGTAATCAAAAAAATTCGCCGTTTTGAGCGTACGGCTGCGTATTGAAAAAATTTGATAAGGAACTCATAAGGAATTAAGATACGCAAAAGTGTGACAGGGGCTTAAATGACACTGAATGGCTATTCACAGCGTACTGCGCGGGCATTTCGAAGATTGCATGCCGGGCGCGCCCATAATGCGCTCGCGCTCGCGTGCTTATAGCTTTGCACGTAACGTCACGTACGAACGGAAAAAAATTATGATTCAAAAGTCGCGAAGCCTGTACGATATGGATTATGTCCGCCGCGTTTTTCGCTAAAAAAAACCCTTTATTTGTGGTTGTAAAGGCACGAAAGGGGTAAGTACATTTAATACAAATCTTTGCTAATTAACACAACGTCCAAACGTTGTGTTTGAAAGGATTGATTCTTCAAAATCACAACTTTTAACATTTTAAAGATGGCGTCGGCACGTAAAACGGATAAACTGCAGCCCTAATTATAATGTACCGTATTTTGGTATATTTAAATTCAACCTCGTGCCCCGTGGGTACGATCTTGCAGCGCCATGTTGTTTCCCATCATGCCTTGCGCGTTAGTGTAAGGAACGAGCACGCGCCCCTGGAGTCGAGGCTGATTTAAATTACACAATTCCAGGGGTTACGATCGCGCAAGGCATGATGGAAAACAACATGGCGCTGCAAGATCGTACCCACGGGGCACGAGGTTGCTTTATTAGCTATCCAGTCTTTATATAGAGATCAGTTCATATAACCATACCGCACGGCCACGGTCCATACCGCACTCTGCGTATTGCGCTATTCTAAGCCTACGTGACGCGATTAGTGCTGCACAATTCACTGTGAATTCAAGAGTTGCGCGTTTGCGTCACGCGTCCAAAGAGGATCGTCAAACACGTTTCCCGGCTCGCTTTTACTTTCTTCTGTTTTCAGCATCTACAGTTGTCATTGATACTGATGAAAATGCGGATACGTTGCCGAATTTGAGAATGTTATTAACTTGTCAAATTAAAAGTGTTGACAATATTTCAATCTTTGGTGTACTGTCTGTTAATATTCTAGTGCTTACCAGTATATGAAATCAACAAATATTCGTACTACTACTAGTTCTAGTGGTGTCCTTCAGCAGGGCGTGTTCCACTCGCGCTCGCAAGATAACTAATAATATCCTGCACGTAACGTCACGTACAAACGTTTTCAAAACTGCGCGATGCCTGAACGATGTGGATTCTAGATGCATCGTTTTTCTATTTGAAACATTTAAATTTAAAGGGAATGTACACCATTGGCTTTGCTGTGATTTTCGGAAATAAACTATTTGAGGGGTTAATATAATTAGATCAAATATTGTTACACTGACATTTTGTATTCGAAAATGATGGAAAAACCAAGAAAAACAAAATTGTTCAAGTAGTCTGGTTCCCTGACTCCACAAAAGATAAACATTTATCAATTTATAGATGCCGGAAAATTGTAAGGTAAGGGAACCAGTCTAGCTGGCCTGAACCCGTTCACGAACATGTAACCAATAGCAAACAAAATTTGGACTGAAAAAAATGGTAAATTTGGAGCAGCAGTTGAAAAATAGTTTTTCCAACGGTGGTCGGCCGACCACCGTTGGAAATGTATACACAAACACAATTTTCTTGAAATAACTTCACACCAGGTGCCATAATTTTACAGGACTGTCATTTACCAACATCCTAGTAAGGTATTTCATTAAACCTTGGTAGTTTTATTTTTCGATGTTTGCAATTGCTATATATTCCCTTTAAATTAACGCGCAACACAGTACCTCAAATTTTGAAAGTTTTTTTTTGTTTTTACAAGGTGTAAAAAGTTCGAAACTTTAACTTGATTTTGAAAAAGATGGCTCCTTTGCACCTCTGCATCATTTTTGATTCACCTTGTCTTTTTCCAACTCGTCAAAGAATCTGCAGGCCCGTTTGTAGTCGCTTTCCAGTATAGTCGCCTGAATAGACAAGTCACTTTTATCTTCCGTTGTCAGTTTATCCGTAATGAAAATCTTTGTTAGTTTATTAGCGAGTTCTCCAGTGGTGTACATACTCCACAGCTTGTCCAGACCCTCCCGAGTCTCGATGCGAAAAACGAATGTCACGGATCCACACTGCACATCTTGAAGATTTTCGCTGATGAATTTTTCGAGAATTTCAGAGCATTTTTCCTCGACGCATTGTAAGCCATAGTTTTGTAATAAGTTCATCATGAAATTTTCAAAAGTCTTAGTCAAGACTTCGTCCATTTTCTCCTCTCTTTTGACTGTGGTTGTTACATCCAGAAGAGGTCGTTCTGTAAAAAGAAATACGTTATCACATGCTTTTATATGAGGTGCAGTAGTCATTTTAAAGAAGTGTTCGCCTTAAGTACAGCTAACCAAACAGGTTTCGGCATGTATGCAGAAGAACCTGATATATTCATTATGACACCACTATCATCACGACAACATTTGTCGTAAACCGTCAGTGGCGTACCATAAGTCCAATTGCAGGGAGACACTTAGGCTACGTCTTATTTATTTGCCTTCCTAAAAATTCTGAGCCGGAAGAAGGGGGCACAAAGAGATAGGGCTGTTGCACCGTTGTCAAGTTGGGGGTCATGCGTCCAAGATGTCCCCCACTTACTAACTGGATACGGCGTAGCAGAAACAACATGAACAAAGCATAATACAATGTAATAACTTACCCAGTAACGACCGTTCCAGATCTTTCCTTCCCGTTTCCATCAAGGCATTTCTCAAAATTTGCCTTGCTTCCTCATCATTATTCTGCATTCTTAGCCAGGCTCCTAACATCGCCCGGCATTGCCTTTCTCTGTTGTCTCTGTGTTTTGCCCGGAACGCTTCAATCTTTTCCTTTGAAAAGCTTAAAATGAAAGCCAGCGTCTCCCAGTCGCCGGCAACCTTTCTCGACAACCTCTGGAAGAACAATTCGTTTAATTCCGGTCTTCCTGTACATGTGTAAAAACAATTGCACAGTTTAATAAATCAGACACATGTTCGCTTACCCCATAGGCCCATGTATATTTATATTTGCCATTGGCTTTCGCGGACTGATAATTTAAGGCCTACCCGTTCTTCGTTGTCTGGAGCCCGTTTGACGATTTCTCTGCAGTTCCCTTTCCGGTTGGCCTGGGGGAAAAAACAGAGAAGCGTTTTATGTCGTGGTTTGCATTTTTTTTGTCTAGATGGGGAGGAGGAAATGAGATAGGTGTGTATGCACTTTGTTCTACACCGGCTCAATGAGGACTCGAACCGCTCAGTTGCATTAGAAACTAACCGTCTAGCAGGAAACTGTACGACATGCGAGCCAGTAGCGTATCCAGCTTTTGATGTCGGGGGGGGGGGGGCAACCGCACATCTGCTCCGAAATGTAGACATGTTTTTTTAATCCCCACACTTGGCCTCCGCAAAATTAAAAAGTAGGGGGTGGGCGGTACCCATGCATCTTCCAAATGGGGGCTCTCTTCAAAACTGATCATCAATATGCATACTGGTTTTTGAGCTGCTTTTCTTGGTTGGGGTCAATGTTAGAACTCTTTAACAACAAAGGCAATAGTTACTGAAAGAAATATCTTTCACAAAAATCCGTTGGGGGCATGGTGCCCCCCCCCCTCCTCTGGATACGCCACTGTGCGAGCAAAATGTATTTTCCATTACAAACTGGAAATTGTGCTTTACAATAATAATAAATTACACTTATATAGCGCTTTATACGGGTGTTTCAAAGCGCCCAATTGCATTTTTATGGAATAACGCTCTACATACCAATCCAGTTTATACATAACTTTTACATAGGGAGGCAGAAAACATCAGAAGGATGCGAATAAACAAGAGAATCAATATACTTGTACAGGGTGAGTCAAAAAGAAAGTGACTAATTTGTAAAATATTTTTTTTTAATATTTGGCTCGCTCCATAGGGATAGAGTACATCTTATTGACTTTTAACTGTGAAAATTTCACGTAATTTGTACACTATATTCCCATTCTCTATTCAATTAAAAGATCACAATACTCGGCTGTCTACCGCTGATCATTAAATGTTACCGTTCTTCGAACTGATGAATAGCCATTGAGTACAATGAAGCATAGATGTTTCCCCACCTCCATGAATAAACGAGAACTTGCAAAGGAAAACCTACAGAAACCGCCATCAATATTTCGGGGGGGGGGGAGAGTTGACTCACTCTCTATTTAGTCTAATTGCAAATCAAGCTTCCCATACATAATATTGTTACCTTTAATGGCTGGCTCATCCAGTTTTCGTCGGAAAGAACGCAAATCTTTTTTGGTAACTTCAATTGGAATTTGACATTTGTTTTTCAAAGACATGACAGGCCTACATGAATGAATCACATTCTACTTCACAAGTCCACATTTGTTGTCAAAGACATTGTTTTTTGCTCTTGTCAATTTCCTTTATAAAAATACTTATTCCCTGTATAAAAGAGCATAATTATTCTCTAATTTTAGTATTTACCTTGATCGATCCCTGGAAATACATTCTGAACGAAATTGATAGTAGGATTGACGACAGGTGCAAGAAAGGTAGGATTATTGCTCCCATCAACGTTGATATTAACTGGACCTGATTGCATTTGTCCGTGTCTTTGGGAAATGGGTAATGCAGAAGATGTGTCCGGATGGCCCTGGGGTACTAAGGCAGAACTGTGACTCTGATCCCCACTCTGTTGCCCAGGAAAAGTCATCATCTCTTGCTGCGCACCTAGTGCCTCTGGGTGTGGGTCGTAAAGAGGTTCACGTGCTGTTGCCCCAGTAACTTGAGCCTTTGGCTGAGCTACAAACGGGCCCTGTCCTATTGTCTCGTGTCTCTCTTGCTCCTCTTGATCTTCTTGTTCAATGTCAATTGAATCTGAGGAGAGTAGCATCAATACTGAAGTGAGCATTATTATTTTAGGGGTGTCTAGTTAGTCGAAATCTAAGATTTGACAAAGAGGCTGGAGAAGAATATAATATAGGTCGTATGCTATGAATGGGTATTGCAATAATTACTGAATAATAACCAGACGTATTCAGGGACCAATAAGGACTTGTAAAACTTAGGTCAATCTAAACCAATTTACAAGCTATTCATTTGCATTGTGAGAAGGCATACCCTTTTTACTATTTTACTATTTTACTCATGACACATCTTGTAATTGGACATGCAGTAGACTCGACTACAACACTGTTAATTGTCAGTATTTTAAGTGAAACATGCATGGTCCTTGTCGACTGCAGCACGAAACAATCTTGAAATTGGCTTATAAAGTTCACCTGGTACTCCCAACGCCAAATCAGCCAAACCCGAGGCTTCCAATGCTTCTCTCAACCTCTGAGATGATTCTCTGTTGTTCCTCTGCTTCCTCCACCAAGCAAACAGCATCACCAAGCTCTGTTCCTTGAAGTCATTCGTAGCTTGGATATTAACAATGTCTGCTTCTTCAAATCCAAGGTTTTTGGCCAGTTCCTTCCAAGTTAACTCAATTTTCGGGGCGATGTCCGACAGCAACTTAGCAAATTGTGGCATCTCTGCAAAAGAAGTGATCAAAAATGTCTAACTATCCTTTAAAAAAAGTAAGTAAGAAAGCCATCGATTGGACAGAGAACAGAAAATGACGCTATCTCGACTGTACACTCTAAAACATCCCGGGTCAGATTTAAATACCGGCTCTTTTTGGCCTGACACCTTTTAGGTTCAAAACTGACAGTCAACATTACACTGTTGCCAAGGTTCGCTGGTCAAATTGACCCCACAAAATGAGTCGATCAGAGAAGTGTAATTCCGACCAGACAGAGTGTCCATTTCGAAGAGCTGTAATGACTGGAGTCAATTACTCGACTCGAGTGCGGCTCGTCGAGTCACAGTTGTTGGTGACTGGACTCGACTCTAGTCACTGCGAGCAAAATAATGATTCGACTCGGCTTGAGTCCCTCATCAGAAGACTCGACTGGACTCGACTCGACTCGAAGGTTAAAAGAACTCGAGTCCCAAAAATAAAAGTAAAACATATTTTTAATGGATCCGTCGCAAATTGAGGTATTTCATGTAAGAGATATTTAGTCCGAATTTCAGCCCAGGAAATTAATTCTTGTTAAAATAGGAGCATTTTGAAACTACACTTTCAAACTCGTGTACTCTTAGTACACAGGAACAAAGGAATGACACCACAAGGATACAAATTCCAGTATGTGTGTGTTTAGAATTGTGTTTAATCACTAAATGTATTTTTAGGCCAGGCAATTATCCACACGGAGGCCATTAGGCTACCTTTGTCCCAATGCCTAAAATGAATAACCTGGTCCTGTGGTCTATTTGACCTCTCTTGGAAAATTGCTCATAAATCGGTCCAAAAAATATCAAATTTTGTCGTTTGATGTCTCATTTTAAAGTGAAAAGGTGTATCTTTCAAACCATACCTAAATTATCTATGTTGGTTACACATCCTACGTCTAGCATTCCGTAATATTTTGTGTGTATTATTTTAAACACACTGTGTAAGATCGAATTTTCTGAACTATCGTGATACAAATGACTTTCTCTCGTCTTTATTTGTTATGTTAGTGTTCAAAGAATCGTTAATCGAATTGACTCGAGCTTAACATTTAACTCGATCGGACTCGACTCGACTAAACACTGTGACTTACCTCGACTCGACTCGACCTTCTTGGCCTAAAAACTCGACTCGAGTCGAGTCACTTCTTTAAAATGACTCGACTCAACTCGGTGACTCGTTTCAACTTTGCCATTTTGTCTGGCCAAACAGACTGCGGATTCGGGTCAATCTGATTCGGGTCTCCTTGAGAGTCCACCGATATAACCAAAAACTGCGCTGTGCAGTTTATAAAGACAACGTCAGTCCCAGTTTTTGGTACTGTTGTACACTTCTTGTCCTTGAGGAATTTAAACTTACAGAAGATCACCGGAAATCGTCAGGTGGCATTGTCGTGGACATAATTATTTTAGTTCAGGACAAATTCTTCTGTCAGCCTCTACCTTTTGGTCCGCCGCCATGTAAACCATCGAAAGATAGACGGAGCGAAATATTCTCATCTTTCTCAATGCCGTTATCTTCAAGCGTTAACAAGTCACAAAGCTGCAAAAGAATGAAAAAAAAATGACAAATGATCTCATGATTTTTTCCTGTGGATTTTTTTTGGGGGGGGGGGGGGATTGTATAAATAAGTTTAATCGTTTCAAGTTTTATTGCGCATATATATATGAAACCCGAAACTATTGAACAGACAGTGTTTGTATGGCTCGTTCCTCACCATTCATTCCGTTCTGTTGAATAAACTGAACATATCTCAAAATGTTATATCTTACACTTCCCAATTATTTCAGTCATTAAAAAAGAAATTGTAAGCGACCAGCCAATCAACGGAATTCCCATAATCAAGGCTAGTTCTGCATGTGCACACGATATAAGGCCAAGGTAAAAAAAAAATGAATATGGCGGATAGATTATTCCATTTTTTTTCTTCTCATTTACTAATACTTTGTTTCGAAATGAGCCATTCATTGCTCTTTCTACCATATTTTGTAGTTGTATTCATAGTAAAATTGTGCTGAAAATCTGGAGTTTTTAAACTTGGCCTAAATAAATGGAAATGCAGCGCGCACGAGGCTGTGTATTTGAAAATGTTATGTAGAATAAACGGGGCCGTATCAAAAGTCCGACGCCTCATAAGTCCTACGTCGAAAAAAATTCATTTGTCGGACCTACGAGGCGTCGGAGCTATGAGGCGTCGGAGCTATGAGGAGTCGGACTTATGGGCCTAAATTGGTTAAGGGGATGCGATTGTGTCGGACTTATGAGGCGTCGGACCTATGAGGCGTCGGACTTATGAGCGGACCCTGAATAAACTTGTACCTGAAAGTTTCTCCTGATGTACAGACGCTGATATCGTGCCTCGACACCGGTCTTCTTTTGAATCCACTGCTTCAATGATGAGATGGATGTGCCTGGATCGAGGCGGAAACAAAGCGTCTTCGGTGTATGTAAGAAGGGAGCAGGCTGGAAGGGAGTCCGGACAAAGATTTGCAGCTTTTGTTTCCCGACATGGCTGTAAAAAAGGGAAATTACTTCTGTAGGTTTTGCAAATCTTTTTCCTTGAGCAAGATTAATTAGGAATTCAAGTTGCAGTTCGTCAAATAAACAGTTCATTATTATAGCTCAAATAATAACGATGTATGAAATTGTTCAATACATGTATATAGTGCCCTATATTTTTAGCGATTTCTCTACTCACTTGCGGATCCAGGGGTTGGGGGTCCACCAATGTACATGATATAGTGTACATGATCAAGGGATATCAACAGCGCCCGCATTGGAAGAATGGGTACCAGCACACACACCCTCTTTTTTCAAAGGAGGCCAAGAGTCCCGAAGAAAACTACCTGTCCACTTTACAGCACTTACTTGCTGATTAAAAAAATCTGACGGGCATGCCAGCCTCATGAGGCAGCCCTTCCCCCCCCCCCCCCCCTCCCCCTCCCCCCCCCCCCCCCCCCAAACATTTCTGGATCTGCCCCTGCTATTGAATACATTTGTCAGTGATTTGATTACCTCCGGCTGTTATTTTTGCACTTCAATTGTCCTGGCATCCATCGCTTTGATGGTCGCCTCTTTGCACAGCTTTCATCCGAAAACGTATTCCTGTAATGCAGTACAGACAGGAATGCTTGTTTCCTCCCTGGTTTGACTTTAGTCTTCCTGCTGATGAGTTTGGCGTTTGAGTGGTCGTACACGACGGATGTTGCCTTAATGTATGCATCTAACTGCTGAACGGTCTTTTGCGGCATCTTGGTAGTAATCAGGTCCAATTAAAGTTTCCTAACTAAAAGAACATAAAGAACAGTCTTTGTTAAAGCCAGTGCTAAACTATAAGATTTGGAACTTTAAGTCGTTTCACTGATATCATCTTTGTGGCCACGTGAGAGTCACCAGGGGCCTATCAACAGAAATCGTCAGGCTTCTTGGAGACTCGAAAACCAATTCCCAAACCAAATTTTAAGTTGATACCCAAATTTTAAGTTGATGTGGCAATTTATTTATTAAATCATAATGATACCTTAAAGAGATGCATAAAATAGATTTTTCTTAGGAACACATTTTGTGAAACTTTCTATTCCTCATAAATGTATGAAAACTGTTCGACATCTCTATTTGGATAATTTTATTCAAAGGTGGACTTCTTTAAACATTTTTTTTTTTTAATATGCTTTTCCGGACAACTGAGGGCACTGTTGCCGGGATGTCATTTCAGGAAGATACTGTTTAGTTTATGGTCTGGTTCCCTATACCCATTGTCCTTCGGGTTGCAGACCCGTAAATAAACTTCCATTGACCCCAATGATAAATGCTCCCACTTCAGAACCGCCATTGGAAACCCCTTTGAAACGCTGCCCATCCCCCCAGGTCACGCCCCCTGAAAAAACACTGTCACGAACTATAAAGCGCATGCGCACCGCTTAAAATAAATAAAACAATAAAACGAAAAAACAAACCCCCCAAAAATATTAAAACGAAACACAAACCTAACAAAAAAATAAAACGAAAAACAAACCCCCAAAAAATGTTATGTTCGTTTTTCGTTTTATTTTTGTTTCTATTCGTTTTTCGTTATATTTTGTTATCTGTTCGTTTTTCATTTTATTTTTTCTTTCTGTTTGTTTTTCGTTTTATTTTTTTTTCGGTTCGTTCTTCGTTACAATATCTTTTTTGGTTTGTTTTTCGTTTTATTTTTTTCGATTAGTTTTTTTCTTCTTAATATTTTTGTACGGGTTTGTTTATATGTTTTTTCGGGTTGTTTTCTTTTGTGGTATTTTGTGGGATTTTTTTTAGGGGGGGGTTGGCAGCAATACGCTTCCGTAAAAATCTGCTCATTAACATTTGTGAGAAAAGTTTGCTCATTGGCTTACTGCCATGTACCGACACAGCATCGAACCACAAAGAAAAGAACATTTACAACAGCAAAATATCAAATATTCTGGTAGCGAGTCTTTGCGCTGAAATAGCTGTAACATAGAGGTTTGTGCCTGAAATGACTTTACACTTTTGCTGATGAATATGGAAATTGGCATTAGCATAAAAACCAAAAAGACAGCAAAATACCCTTGAAAATGGCAAAACGAAAATTAAAAATAAATGTGCATTTTCAAGATTTGCATAAAATAAAATTACTTATTGGGCCTTTAAGAGTGCATTTCAGTTTGTTGACTCTTTTTTGACGCGTGTTTGTTGAACCTTGACGCTAATAATAGCACGACCGGTAACGGGAAAACCCATGAGTACCGTTCCCTATTTTAGGCCAACAAGGCGCAATTTTCTGTGCTGTGAATATAAAATGTTAAAAAAATGCATTTGAGCACACGGTTTTCAACCGCTTCACAATTCAACCGAGGTTTTTACCCAATTATGTTCCAGATATCTACACAAACTTAAAGATTGATTTTCATGATTATGTCATCCTTTAAGTGCCCTTCCCCATTCTGTACACAACCCAAACATTAAATTGTGCTCACCTGAAATTGTGCTCTTCCGCTTGAAATTAATGAAGTTCTGTTCCAATCCAAAGTTCACATTATAAAAACTGCGGATAGACAGGCAGATTGATAAATGATAAAAGCATGAGCTTTAATTTGGCACACAGTCAGACTCAGAGTATGTTATGGAAACGATATTTGACTATAGGGCCATCGCAGATTTGTCCTTTGAAAAACATAGCATAGAATAACATGCAATGGCCGCCATTTTGAAAGTTTTGAACATTCTTGTTATCCTATGATATCTTTTCAAGGACAAATCTGCAATGGCCCTATAGCCAAATATCTTTCCCATGACATACTCTGACTGTGTGCCAAATTCCATGCCTTTATCATCAAACTGAACAATCCGATATTATGCAGGTGTAGCAGTCACTTGCTCCGCTCGGAACTCGTACTAGGAAGGGGCAATAATGAGCATTGAATTTTTTTTTACCGCGCAGTGGATATTGATTGCCATCTAGTATAACGCTATTTTTGTATGATCCTTAATAATAGTTGAGTTAAAGGGAATGTACATCATTGGCTTTTGCTGTAATTTTCAGAAATGAACGATTTGAGGGGTTAGTAAAATAGATCAAATATTGTTTAACTGACATGTTTGACGTTTTGTGTCCGAAAATGCTTGAAAAACCAAGAAAAACAAAAATGTTTCAGTCGTCTGGTTCCCTGACTCCACTAAAGATAAAATGGATCAATTTATAGATGTCGGAAAATGGTAAGGTAAGGGAACCCGTCCAGCTGGCCTGCACCCGTTCAAGAACACGTAACCAATAGCAAACAAAACTTGGACTGAAAAAAATTGTAAATCTAGAGCAGTAGTTGAAAAGTAGTTAGGTTTTTCCAACGGTGGTCGGCCGACCATTGTTGGAAATGTATACAAAAATACCATTTCTTGAGAATGACTTGACACCAGGTGCCATAATTTTACAGGATGCTTTAGACTGTCATTTACCAACATCCTAGTATGGTATTTCGTAAAAACTTGGTACTTTTATTTTTTGATGTTTGCAAATGTTGTATAGTCCCTTTAATACATACAATGTACATCAACAATGTACATGTAGTATGATTGCTATGGTATTATACGCAGTCAAGCGGCAGCGGTGGTAGATGGCGCTATTCATTGCGTTGATTAGTAGACTGGTTCCCAGTCCCTCTATCATCATTGGTTCAGACATGGGACTACTCCCAGCAAGTAAAGGTAATAAGAGAAAAACAACCTCCAACTTTCATTTCACTGTAATAAATGTGGTGAGTTTATAAAGGTGTTTTACATCTGAAATAAGCCTGGTTTAATGTAATCAGATTTATGTGAACAACCCTATGGGTATGCATATTTTGTATGTTATTTTGGTCACGGGCTTTTCGGGCAGGCTCATAGAAGGTGTACGACTGCGTAGTCAATCAATGGACCGATCCAGTAAGCACCGCCCCATGGTATTCTGACCAATCACAGCCGTGATTTATGTCCTACATGCGTGCACAAAAGTTCGACATGCGTGCACGCGCGTATGATGCGCGCGGCAGGAAAATGCAGCGTGGCATTGGAAAGGAGCACGTGCTAATTTGCCCATGTGCGCAGTGGGAGGGGCTTACTGGATCAGTCCATTGCCCGTCATCAGGGGTGCGTTTTGGCGGTCATAACCAAGAATTGGTTCTGTTGTTTCTCTTTGGCTAATGGTTTTGGGGGTACTATTGCATTACCGTGAGTAATTCTCGTCCATTTAAAATTCCCGCAGAAATTCACTGACAAGAAACAACCGAACCAATTCTTGGTTATGACCGCCAAAACGCACCCCAGATGTCGGATGGCGTCACGTGGTCATGTATCTGTTTTTCAAGCGGAAGAGTATTGACCTATCGCGGTCAAGAATCGCGGTTGAATCGCGTTAGAATCGCGTCAACGCAGCTTGTGAAATATGGTCCAATTACATGATAAACAAATGGACGCGGAACGCGCAACATATGAGACAAAATTCCCCGTTTCTTCATGGACGCTCTACTGGGCGCAGTAGTGAGTGGGGCAAAACGTGCGTTACGCGCAACTACATTTTTTTACCAGTAGTTATTATGTATCCAACAAAAGTCAATAATGCATTTTCAAGCTTGGTAGTCATGACCTCGAAGTTTGCTCCATTTTCCCCTCGTATTTATTTTTCGTTTCAAAATGGTGGTGCGCGTTGCTGAAAACCTCCAAATAAAATCAGCTGATCTAATAAAACGTGTATAAAGACATTGTTTTAAACAATGAAAGGGAAAAAGTAGAATGTAAAAACTGCTTTAAATAACCGTTGAATTAGTTAAGAAAATTGTGAAATGTTTCAATGGATGATTTTAGAGATTTGTGTTAAAATTATTATCCTTTTGGGGATGAGAACAATTTACTTGGATTGCTTGCACATGTGTGACTTTTTATGACAATAATATTTCCCCTGAAAACCGTTTTCAGAATGAAATGGAATTACACTCCCGTAATGTTCCGAACTTCTGAATAACCTAATTAACTCCTCAAATGTATTTACATTGTGCTCCCCGCTCAGTACCCATTTTGTTCAACATGGTGAGATTCTTGCGCCTTCTTGAAGATTGCTTGACGTGCCACAAGAGGTCCAGAGCAAAATAACACAAATTAATTTTAGTGAAGGGCTGGGGAGGGGCGTGCATCCCCGGCCCCCCAGTATCCAACAGTACAAAACTGCATAAGATGTACGGCGTATGTCATACCCTGAGGAGGGACAATGGAGAAACAAAATGTTCTGGGTGTTGTCCCTTAAAAGCTGCTGTGAATTTAAATGAAAGGACAGAGCAACAACTACGGAAATAAAACGTTCAAAATGATCGATCATTCTTCTGTTTGTTTATGAAGAAAATAGCACTCAAACAACCGGATACATATTAAAACGGGAAATAAATACGAGAAATAAAATGGACCAAACTTCGAAACAAACATGCAGCTTGATAACCCATTTTAAATTTTGTTGGAGAAATAACTACTACAGGTCAAAAATTTTACTCTTATGGACATAAATATATCCCTTTTTTATTAAACCGACAAACAGATCCTTGTCATTTGATTGATGGAACTCACATCACGTGACATTTGTTATTGCTCCCATTCACGCCGCGGCTCAAAAAGTACTATCCGCCCATGGGGAATGGGAAATAGTAGGATCATTCTTATTCCATTACGCGGTATTAGTGTGCAATGCATGCTGGTGTGCGCGTTCAGCATTGCGCGTAGCGCGTATTGTTCCAAAGAGCCAGCGCTACAGCGTTGGGTTCAAACCTTTTCGTGAAGGGGTGGTTTGGAAGAGAGAAATACATTTTCCTCCAGTTTTGTATTGAAATAAAAGTTCAAATATATCAAATGACAAGGATCTATATGTCAGTTATATATAAAACAAATTTTGAGTGGCTTTAAATTTAAAAATGGGAGGAATATTATCGCTCGGTAAAATCTGGACCTTTTCAGTTCACCCGGCTTCGCCTTGTGAAATGGAAAAGTCCAGATTTTACCTTGCGATAATATTCCTCCCATTCCACGCTGAGCCACTCAATTTCATACAAACCTACGGAAGGTGCGCAAAACGCAACTTTTGCCCACCGGCGCTAAAACAAATTGGCGCTGCCCACGGGCAGAACGCGCGTCTGTACGCACTGCCGATCTAGTATACAAAATCCGATCTAATATGGTGAAAAGCCTCCTTCACGAGTTATTATACAAATATTAAGTTGGCGACAGAAGGCGTTAAAGAATGTGTCAGTTACAAAATCCTATATGTAACAAAATAATTTGACACCCACATTTATAGAAGGACTCATATGCAACATGCTATGTAGGTCTATCCATTTCATCTTAGTGTATGGGTTGCATTTTATGTTTGAAAACATAAACGTACACAAACCAACATGTTATTTGTAAACCACATTCACTTCAGTTTATTCTTAATTGTATTTTACATAACATTCGTAATGCCGTTTAGAGCGTTTTGCTAAAAAAAATCTTCTCTTATTGCAGTTCGTCGATTGCACGGTAGTGTAATTCGTGCTGGTTTGAGCTCCAATCACCTGCAGAACCCAGAGGTAGGACTGGTTGCCTACGATGACGCTGTAAGCGGTGCCGTGATTGATTTCCTACCAGACCCCTACGTCACTGCACGCTACGTCAGCGTGGATATCCCTAGAAGTGGTGCAATACTCAACTTGGTTGAAGTCATGATTGAAGAGGTAACCATGGATATAATCAAGACTGACACACCATCAGGTGATAAAAGTGCGAAACAGGACTATGACCACGCTAAACAAATGTAAACATTTAAAAGTATAAAGGAAGGTTTATAATTGCAATTAGTCATATCAATCCTTAAAGGCATTTGAAAATTTGGACAATATTGACTGCACTGAACAAATCAATAGAATAAATCAAAATACAGTGCTTTGTCAGTAGTCAAACTACATATATCTTTAACTTTTCATATATCTTTTAACTGTCAATGTCATCTTGTTTGATTTTGTACTTTGTTTTAATCTTAGTTGAAACTTTTGACCCATCCTATCTTTACCATGTATAAAGCTCTCAGCAAACATTCAATGATGAGGGGTGCTTTCGTATAGCAGTATTTGATGTAGTTGTTCACAGTATATCAGCATTTCTTGTATGTTTTTCATCTGGAAATATAAGAATTAAGATATGAAATAATACAAATAATGTTCCCCTTTCATATTGTGGTTGGTGGGCATCTGTGGAGAGTGTTCTACTACATCACACATGTATTATTCCCTGCAGGTAAAAAAAATAGTTGGTTCCGTTGGCAACTCAGACGCCAGTCATAATGATATTGTTGTTGGGCCTAACGTTGACAAATATCTTGCCACACGTGGCATAATCATAAGACCTATTTCAGTAAATGAGATTATTGCCTCTTATCGCACAAAACGAATGCCGTCTTTCTTTTCCATTAATCTTGAAGCCCTGCAGTTGACTGGTCTCCCAAGCAGCCAGAGCTCCACTTATTCAAATTTGGTTGCTTCGAGAGCTGTGGATGGATCTTCAATGTATGATTATAATGGCGGCCACATTAGCAGTACAAGTAAGACAGATCGCCGACTTCCATTTTGATATGACCAAATTAAAATAAAAATTGACACGACAGATTTATTCATTCAGTTTAACTAAAGAACAATTGAACTAGTCTAAACAACACGATTATTGATGCCCAATATCACTGATAAACTCAATCACAATTATGAAATTGTATTGATATGGTACACTTTCTAAATAAACAAAGAGTTATTTTAATCCCTTGTATCTCGTGATATTGTATGTAGATTTCATTGGAAAGTTAATGCACTATATGGTGCAATCCCCGAACCATCAACCCTTCTGCCATCAATTACTTGTTTTGTTCCGTTAAAATTACTTGTATAAGCTAACGTCCATAGCGTCACCACTAATTCAATATCCTTGCAATATTCCTAAAACCAGTTGTTTTCAATCAAAAGTGTGTGTTTTTCCCGTCACGACCGTACTTTATCTGGATCCATTACCTGACTATTTTTCTTTCGGATTGGAACCTGAATCCCTGGTGGAAGATAGATCTGACTTCTGTTCACTGCATTGGAAAAATTGCCATCAGGAATGTAGATCATCTTGAACGTAAGCATCAAAATGAAGCATAGGAGTGAGTTGTGTGGCACTGAAATCAGTACTGTTTGCCTGAGCTTATATTTGGATGAAATCTTCATTTTGATATCACCATCCAAATTAAGGCCCAAGTGAACACTGACGCAAATATTACTCACTAAGCCAAAGTGGGTGTTCTCAAACTGCACAGTCAAATCCAACTTCAAAATTTACTCAAGTAAAATTAAATTTTGAACTTTATTTCTTTCTTAATGTTCAGATGACTTCAGATTACGTTTGCAAGATGCTGTTGTCCGTGCTGGCCTAAGTAATGTACATCTTGATAACCCGACGTGTGGTTCTAACGTAACCCTGTATCAAGCCTCAATCAATGATTGGATTGAATTCACCTGTGATCCCTACAGACTTGCTCGGTATGTTAGCGTCGATATCGATACTTACGGTCATTTTGCACTGGCTGAAGTAATAGTATGGCCGTGTGATCTCCACCCAGCAGGTAAAGTTTGGCTTGATTAAAATGTATTTAGTTTCCATTTGTCAATACAACAGTATCTCTGTCGTGTTCTTATGTCAACATTCATTCATGATCTTTGTTAAGCAAATTTCTCTTGTGTGATTTGATATTCATCCAGTAGTTAAATACAAATGGTGGGACTTCAACAAAACAACCAATGTCTGCAATGAACCAAAATTGTCCGCGATGAACCTTGTTGGTCCTTTTTCTGGTCAAAATGTTTGGCGAGACTCGTAAAATAAGACTTTATATGTTAAATATTTCATAATGTTATTAATGTCATAGTTTTCTCTGCTTGTATGTTTTGTTTTCTTGCAGCCCTGAACTTGACCAATAAACCCAGTAGTCAAAGCTCCACAGACCGTAGTTTCGTTGCTGGTAGAGCATTGGACAGTCTTCCAATAGAACCTTATTGCAGCCTTACAAGTAAATCGTCATTTTTTTTTTAGTTCTTGAGGATCAAACTGCCCTGAAAAAAATGTCCTAACTGAAAGGATATTACAGAAAAAGAATCTATTTCTGCCAACAAATGAAAAATAATCACATGTACTCAAGTTTGGGCTGCATGCAGCTTTTCTATGTCGATTGCCAGTGAGTTATGAAAGTGCCAAGAAAAAAAGGATTTCAAACTGAGGTTTGTGATTTTTTTCTAGTGTTAAATTGTTTTAGTGCATGGATGCCTTTCGACTCAAACCGAGGTACAATAGAGTTTATGGAAAATGGTTGGAAACCTTTATGTTTAAATTCCTTAGCAGTAACATCTTAAAATAAACTTGGTGGCACATAAATATTTTGTTTGGAAACGGTTTCTTTTTGTTTCCAATTTCAAGTGTCAGATATGAACGCCTGGTGGATGGTGGATCTCGAGTCAAGTCAGTGTCTGGGACAGATTAGAGTTTGGAGCTTTGCACAGGGTAAGATGATGTCAACTTCTATGCTTTGAAATACATCTGAAGAACTTCAGAATCAGACCAGTTAAAAGATCTGTTTCAATACACGTGATCATCAAAATCGTCTGCAATGCAAACATGCTTGTCGGTGCTGAAGACAAGATGCTTTTGATGAAAAGTTTTTATTGTGTACTTTCGAATTTGGTACCGTTTTAATTTATGAGTGACATAACATTTTGACTTCAGTACTTATTAAGTCCAATCATTCACTACTTATCACTGCATTTAATAGTGCTGAATAAGTTTAAGTTGTTTCCGAAGGTTGTAGTCATGTTGAAAAATCTAAAAAGAATTATGTCTGTGAACACTTATGTAATATTTGTTATCCAAGGAACCAATTTCCAAGATGCTGCTGTACGTGTCGGGCTAAGCGATAATTGTACCAAGAATGTAGTGTGTGGTCGACAAGTCCAAGCTTCATCCGACTTTGTGGCGTTTACCTGCGATCCGCCCGTACTTGCCCGGTATGTCAGCGTCGATATCCCTGGAATGGCGAGACTCGGGATGTGCGAAGTGACAGTAGCCACGTGTGATTTCAAGAAACAAGGTAAGTTCATTTTGAAAGAAGAAAACCCGCTTGGACAAAAGTGTTTTTTTTTAATGATGAATGAGATGATAAGTATCGTGTTCCATTCACAGTTTTCAGGCTATTGGAAAAACAAACTCAGGCTTTCCATCTCTTCACAGGCCGGAAAAAAATCCATCCCTGTCTAGCACGCACAGAGAAAAATTTTGCATGCGACGCTTCATGGCAATTGTCATGCTCTATACACGAATTGTTTAAAGTAAAAGACTGATCCGTTAAGCCGTCTGCACCAATGAGGTTTTGAACAAAAATTAATCATAGCCTGAGACTGCACAACTGTCTGACAGAGATCTGACAACATGCACTCAGACATGACGAAGTGGCGTAGCCAACGAGCGGGGGTGGAGGCAGCCCCCGAAAAAAAAATTGTCGCCCCCCCCTCCCTCCCATCGCCCAATCGCCCACCCCAACTGGAAATTTACCTGATCGCGATCTGCCTTTTTTTCACGAATGCCCCTTTTAATGTCGCGCAAATGTCTTTAATTGTGCCGCCTTGAAGAGAGCCACCTTTGGCCGATAATGTCCGCTTTGGAGGGCGCTCCATAGAAAGTTGGTGTCCAGCCCCCCCCCCCCCCCCTCGACTTTTTTAATCTTATGGAAGCCGGGTGACAGGTAGAGAAAAACAATGTTAACCTTTCAGCACGGATCCTAGAGGAAAAACCTAAGTAAAGTCCTCAAAGAGGAATGTTTATTATGATGCTCAGGAAACGAGTTCTTTATTTTTCGTTTCCATAATTTTTTTTACAGATGGTGTGGATTTGACTTTGGTTGTCAACCCTTCTCTACTTGGCCCAACTGGAGACAACGAATCCGTCATTGCAGTGTACAGAGGTCCTGAGGAGATTACATCTAATGTCTCATTCGGTCGCCAAGTCTCAACAGGAGGAGCGTCTGGCCTTCCTTCAGGCTCAGGCGAGATTGTAGATTCATCCTTGGCATGTACAGTTAGATTGCTTAGCTTACCAGAGGAGGGAGGACTTGATAGGACGGGTGTCTTCTACGCAGAGGCGACCGGAAATGGCTTGACCACTAGGATACAGACTATAATTCTACCCAAAGATGGTGAGATTATTTGTATGTTTTGTGAATATTCAGTATGAAAATATCCCTGTTCAGTCAAAGTCACTGTTCTTCATTTTGTGCAGCTTATTTTTTACAAAATTGATTTTAACTGAAAATGCCAAATTTGATTAATTTTGGTATGGTTTCTGCAAAGAAAGTGGGGAAATGTGCGGTAGATCTCTTGCACTAAGGTGTTGACAGATATCTTTGATTTCATCCTAGAAAGCACCGTTTATATACGTTCTGTTGTGCGAACACAAACGACAAGTATTGGAGACTCTGTAGTAATGGAAATGCAGAAAGTAAACCCACCGAGCGAAGACTACAGATGGAGGCGTAATGGAGGCGATGTCATCGAAACTTGGAACAACCTCCTGAGTGTATCGATTCCGAATGTCGCTAAGGATGACGAAGGAGCATACAGCTGCTTCGTTGTGGATCAAGAAGATGAACAACTGCATGGAATCATGAGGCTCATAGTTAGAGGTTTGTTAGAGATTTGACCATCACTATACTTGTGCTTGAATGAAAGATTTTGGGCTTGTTTGTTAATTATTTATTTACAAGTCAACTAACAAACATTCAAAATGTAAAAGGCTTTCCCTTTTTCTCAATACAAGATTGCTCTTTCAGACATTGGGATCCACCTTCATGTCTGAAAACCTGTCGTCGATGCTACAATGGCGGTGTATGTGATGACGAGTCTGGTACCTGTATCTGCGCTCCGGGGTTCAGTGGAGAAAATTGCGAGCATGGTAAAGAGTTGTCAGTCAGTTAATTTGTTTTAATACATTAGAGTTGGGGCCACTCCCTGAGTAACATAAACAGTGAACCATTATGGCAGCCTACTGACAGAATTTATATATAAGGTCCCTTCAGTTTCTTTCTTTTTTTGTCTGTGTTTTGCAGTCCATGGCCGTAATGTCTTTGGTAAGACTGCTGATCAGAGGTGTCCCGGTAGCACTGATCCACACCACGAGGCTTGCCGAGGGCGTTCGTTCTGTCTTCCTGATCCTTATGGATGCTCGTGTGCTGCGGGTTACATGGGACTTGACTGTATGCAAGGTACCGTAGTTTGGCATGTATCATCAGTAATTTATTTACATAAGGATGGTTCATCACACAGTTGTTATCAAAGTATTTTTTTAAATGTATGGAGAAGCCTTTTTAAAAGTGTAGTTACACCCTTTTTTTTCTTCAGAATGCGCTGCAGGAACATTTGGTGCGGACTGTAAGCAGACATGTCACTGTGCATCGGGAGGAACCTGCAGTAAAGGTACAGGAGAATGCAGCAATGGTGAGTGTGTCTATCGTTGGTTGAATGTTTGCCAATAGGTGGAGGCGGGCTTTACGCCCAATCTGTGTCAACTGCCCCAACTTTACCTGGGGCTTGCCTAACTTTGTCTGACACATTTGAGCATCAGTAGGTGGTCGTGTGTGTACTGTGTGGCGCATGCGTGTAGGGCATCGTGAATATGCATAACCTTGTAACTTATGCATTATGCATGTTATGTAAATAGAATGGAAAGCTTTGTGGGCGTGATTGGTCATACAGTGTTGTGAATTAATCGATTATTTATAGCTTTTCATTTGCGCTAAAAAAAATAGTAAATCATGGGTATGTTTTGGCATTTTTTCAAGTGCACGGTGCTGACACAGTTGGGCATGCCCCAAGTATGGTAAAGGCACGGTGGGGGCAGTTGACTTAGTTTGGACGTAACAGGCTGACATCATCCGATGAAAACATCCATTAATTTGCATACCGGTTTTCATCGGTTGCTATGTAATACCATTCAGCACTCCAGACTCAAGAACCATTGCGTTTCAAGAAGATAGGTCTGGGAGCTAGATAAACCAATGTAAAACATTTCCGGATGTCCGCGCCCACCTACAATTTTGTGTCCATTATCTTCGAATCACGTGTGATTTACATTCAGGTGAAAAGCAGTTGATGTTTTTTGACGTGTTTTGATCACATTATGTTAATCTGCTCACATTTATTGTTTCTTTTGATCTCTTTCTCCAGGTTGTGAGGCACCGAATTTTGGAAATAATTGCCAGTGCACAAGTAAGAGAGATAATAGAAAAGAAAGAAAATTCTTGGTTCTTGGTTGGTTCTTCTCCCAAAAACTCTGCGTGAGAGTTTTAACTGGAGGCCAGAAACACAGGGGCAAACCCCTACTCTTAGCGATAAGTGTTACTGGGTTCTTTTACGTGCATTGCATTATACAACACATGGGACCTACAACTTTACGTCCCATCCGAAGGACGAAGCAATAATGGTTAAGTGCCTTGCTCAAGGGCACAAGTGTCCGCCCGGTGGGCTCAAACCCACGTCACTGTTGCCTCTGAAACACCAGAGCATGATTCCGGTGCCGTTATCCATTAGGCCATGACACATGACAGTAGTCTAGAATAAAGTAACACTATGATGTTTGTCATTTTAAAAATGCTTCAGAGAACCTCCTCACTGATACAAAAGCCTCTGATTGTTCAAGACTTTTCAAGTGTTTCTTAAACACTTAGTTTGCATTTTATGCAATGATGCGTTTTACAGTTTTGTGTCATTTTTGTATCATTTCATCAGCTGAAAATGGCGTACTTGGGCTTAAGGTGACGTCAGGCGGTCCTCATCAACTGTTCGTTGCCTGGCAACAAGACCCTTGCTCTTCTGGCTACGAAGTGACAACCAGGGATGAGTGTGAAGACATTGTATCTCAGAACTTAACAACGGGAACAACTTACCATTTCATAACTGACTTAATGTTCCCACTGAACCACAGAGTTCACATTCGGCCGCTGTACCCTGGTGATGTACAGGGACCTGAGGTGAACTTTTCGCAAACAAGAAGTGAGTTAGTTTACCATAAAAACTGCCCATTTTCGTTTGATGGAACAAAGTTTATTTTGCGCAATTAGTTCTTGTCACCAATATGCACAACAACAAACGTCTTTTGAAAAATAGCTCAATCAATTATGTTATAAGAAGCTAGTTAGTATGGAGGTTTAAACATTTGACATTTGGAATTGCACTGACTTTTTCCTATTTTTGTTTTCTTTTGTTTTCTCATTTCAGAGCCATTTGAGGCCCCAACTGAAGTGAATTCCACCTCAGTGACGTCAACCAGCCTGAGTTTTTCCTGGAGTAAGCCACCTTGTGGAAGCCGAGGTGGTATCATCACAGGCTACACGTACAAACTGACTGAAGTAGGCCCAGAATCTACAGAAGTCGTTCAGTCAGTGACATCAGAGGAATCGGTGACCATCGAGGGTTTGTCCCCGCTCACTGAGTACAGTTTTCAGGTTGCTGCTAGCACCAACGCCGGAGCCGGACAGTACAGTCAGGCTCAAGTGAAAATGACCCTCGCAGGTAAAAAGTTTATCAAAATATCTTTCCCAGCAACTTTCATTAGGCGTACCCTCAAAATATGCGTAAGCAATTGTTATTGGCTTGCTAAATATTGTTTTCTCCCGCTTTTTTTCGTTTGAATTTGAGGAAGGTGTCTGCATATTTCAAACATACTTTGCCTTTCTCCTCGGACTTCTTGATTGTACAGATCTTACAAAATCGTAGATGATGTTTCGTGAAATGCAAAAAGTAACTTTTACTCGACAGATCCATGTCACCGTACCGTAGGATGTCAACTTGAAGAAATAAATTATCATGTTACCTAAAGCTTGATATTAACTGCCTGTGATTGTTTATCAACGTACTCATTTTAAACATGCTGTTTGAAATTACAGCATGTCCGACATTACAACAACCTTTCTTTTTGAATTCTTTGGTATGCGTGTGTTTCCGGTAAAGAAATGTCGGGAGTACTCTAAACAAGATCCGTGTTAAATCACGTGACCATCAAAACCAAAAGACATCGTATCTCAGATAAAGTTTTCTAACTTTTCTCGAAACTGTCTTAATAATAGCGCCCCCTATGGATGTAGAGCCCGCCCCTGACTCCTCGGCAGTGGTAGGCGGCTCAGTAGCAGCTGCTGTAATCCTGATTCTGATGGTGATAAGTGTAGTCATTGTGATGCACAAAAGGTACATCAAAATCATAATTACTTCAAGACCAAAATCATTCACGAAAATCTGGTTTCCTCTTTCGGCGTTGATTAGATGATTAACAGTATCTTTCCCAGGAATATAATACACATTTTGATTGATTTGATAACCTTGGAACTAATTTACAGACGCAGCCGTCGAAAAAATCTGCCTTCTGGCGTCAATAGAGATACTTCTCTTCAACAGAACAAAGCTTTCGAAGCAGGTGGGTTTTCTGTCAAAGCTTTTAATTTTTTTAATTGCATCTCATTTAAATCTAATCCCAACTTGGTTGAAAGCAAAAACCATTATTGGCCGTGACTAGGGACTGAAAGGCTTTCCAAAATCTGCTAAACCAAAAAAAACTAAGCACGAAAGGACCTCAGCAAAAATAATGTCACAAACAACTTGCATAGCATGAAGTGTTGGTGTGGAATCTTTTACCCAACTGTAGGCCAATATTTAGGTATAGAAATTCTTGATAACAGATGTGTGTGACATTGAATTTATTTCATGTTTTGAAACCTGTCGGATGATGTTTTCTATTTAGATGTGGCCTATCAGGTTCCAGAACCTACTGCGGAACCGGCCCCGTACATGAGCCTTGGCGATGGTGTAGTCACGATATCTTCCGCCCAACCCATTGCACAGAACCCAAGTACATCACAGGATGTGGATGATTATGAGGTTTCCATATCCCAAGCCGAACCTCACGCGTACACTTACATAGACGCTGACATCGTGAAGAAGTCGTCCGCACTGCAAACTGAACGGAAACCAAAGCCCAAACCTCCTCCAAAACCGCACGCCGCCCACGACGACACGTATGAGGTTTTGGATTCTGCGTGCGCATCCGTGGACGAGGGTAAAGAGAAGTCTTCCGCATCGTCCGTCGCACGCAAACTGATGCCCAAACCTCATCCGATACCATCCGTCTCGCAACCAGCTGCCGACGAATATGCGCAACAGCAGTTCTTCCAACACTTTTTCAGCCAGCTTTCGGTTCGTGCCGATGAGCTCTCAGAATACATCCGCAAGAAGGAGCAGGCTGACCAATATGGCTTTCCTAAGGATTTCAAGGTAAGTGAAAATCAGAGTGTGCTGCTAATAACCAAGACAAAGTGCCCAGACTTTGGTATCTATCAGTACGTAAGTCACTATCAGTAGGTAAGTTTGTAGGTATAAAGTGGAATTGGTGTCTTCTGCGAAGAAGTGTGGGCCGGAAACGAACCAGTGTTGAGAATTCTTCTCGGCGTGTCGTATACATACACTCTTCCATCGTTCGGTCAGAAAAAAAGCGATCGCGTAGGAATTCGCAGGAACTGGGGACACCATAAGTTGGAAAAAGAATGTTGTGATTAAGATTACGATGTCTTATTTCTGGATGCTAGATATAGTGTCTTATTATTTTTTTTTTCAGACCCTTCCAGATGGTCAGTTAGGTCCAGCGACTGTGGCTTTAAAACCACAAAACAAAACCAAGAATCGTGATGCGGACATCATTGTCTGTAAGTATTGGTACATCTCGCCGGTTATTTGATGCTGTTAGCTCTTTTGGTTAGAAAGCAGACAGAGAAGATTCGTAAGAATAAATTACACATGCACTTCTAGAACTGGTTCTGATTTTTTTTAAGTCCTTTTCTTTTGGTCACATGTCTTTCGTGTTTCAATAGAAAACACGATTTGTTTCTTTAATTTTTGGACAGTTGGTATACAACTCAATTACATTAAACGGGCCAAATTTAATTTGAAGCCACATTGCCAAAAAGGTCAAACTGCAGGTTGCTTTTTTTCCATGTCGTTCATAGATGACCATTCTCGCGTCGTGTTGGAGCCATTGCCGAATGATCCCGATTCTGATTACATAAATGCTTGCTACATTGATGTAAGTAATAAGTACCATTTTTCATGAAAATAATTATTACTGTACACGTTCCCTAAATACGAAATTGATCAGTTTCCTGTTTTATACACTGCTCCCGACGAACAATTTACCATTCTTTGAAATTTAAAAGAATCCCAATTTGAGTGAGCTTCAAGGTGCATCAAAACAAAATTAATACTAAAATGATTACAACCAAACTTTTTCATTCTTCTTCAAAGGGTCATTTGGAGAAGGACAAGTACATTGCCAGTCAAGGTAATTTAAATTGAAATCTGCTTGCCTTTAGGCTTTAAAACTTGTTTATTTTAAAGTAATTGTATGGTCAAAAATATATAGCAGTATAAGCAGCCAAAAGTATATTCAATTGCTTAAGCCATTGATTATCTGTTGTCTAAAAGGACCAACCGAATCGACGGTAGGAGATTTCTGGCGTATGGTGTGGCAGATGAAGGTGGATAAGATCATCATGCTCACCAATCCGGTAGAAAAGGGCAAGGTAACGTGGGCCATACTTCTTGCGAATAATCTCAATGTCTTAGAAGGCAATTTGTTTGTGAGGAGGACTAAATGTCTTTTTAGAGAATGTTGATAGGTCTAGTGTAATTTAGTATTGTAATTTGTCTAGTGTAATTTTTCAAACGTGCATGGAATGTATAATTTAAAAAGGATAATGTTGTCATTCCATTTTGTGTGTCATATAAGGTGAGGTGTAACCACTACTGGCCAGATACCGGATTCAAAACTTATTCTGACATCGCAGTCAGCACTGTAGAGAAAGAGGACGCGTTCTTGGACTACACCATTCGTGTGTTTCAGATAAACAAGGTAGTGCTCTTCTACGTTTTTGGTTTCTGCCCTAATTGGTGTCCTGACTCCTGAAATCCCTTTGCGAGGATTGGTGTTATCAAAGGCCGAAGAATTGATTCATGAAAAGGTCGTTTTGACGGGGCTGTAAAAAGTACTCAGAAACTGATTCTAAAATACTCTTTAAAGATGACTTGCTTTTAAACTTTTTTTAGCAATTTTATGTCATCAGTTTAGGTCAATTAAAACAGAAAAATGCTTAATCGTCATATGTTTATATCACATTCAGGTGTTTAGTGCGGAAAGTAACAGACTGGTGAAGCAGTTTCATTTCAAGACCTGGCCTGACATGGAAGCACCAAAGCACCCGACTACTGTGCTCAACTTCATGCGAGTAGTGAACGCTGAACGTAACAAAGGACGGACCGTTGTACATTGCAGGTAGGAACCGCCATGATACGAATAATTATGCGCCATAAGCGATAGTCAACAGCTAAACGGCTTGATAACACGTGTCTCCTTTCTCTTGTTTCAGGATCCGACTTACATTAATTCTGAGTTAGTGGAAATGTTACTGTGGAATATTTTCTATGTCTTGGTGTCGCTTAAATTAATATTTTGCATTTCTTTTAATTAGAGTTGAAATTTAACCAATTTGGAGAAGTGACCGACATCCATGTAGGCCAATGTCTAGAATTATACTTGACACTTGCCTATTTGACACTTGCCATTGTCTTTGATTTTTTCATAGTAATGGTACCGGCCGTACAGGAACCTACATCGCCCTGGACTCCATGCTTGATCAGATGCACCAAGAAGGACAAGTTGATGTCCTTGGCTTCATCTATCGCATGAGACAAAACGAAACAAGATGGTGCAAACACCGGTAAGTTCTGATACATATGGTTTTAATGATGGGATACACATCCCAACGAATGTGATGATAAAGATGTCAATTAACCTGATGATTTCCTCTTGTTCGAAAGGCAGAACTTATCAATATACCTAAGATGTCGGACAACTAAACAGAGACTTGAAGTTAGGTGGAATTGTTACAGTTGACTAAACCACATGATCTGACAGAAGGAGACCAGTGGCGTCTAGTCCATATAGAGAGCGCTTCATTTTCACACTATCAATGCTCGATCGGTTGTGTCTATTGTGATTGATAACATGATATTATTTCATCGATGTTTATATTTTAGGCGCAATACCGATTCATCTTCGAAGCTCTGCTGGCTGCTTCTAAGGAAGATGACACGTCTTACGAGAACATAGGGAAGGGAGCCAAGAAAGCGGAGAAACAGGTGGATGTAAAACTGACTAGAAAGTAAACCTCGGTCATCTGAGTTGACCGTTTGACTAATGAGTTTGAAGATTTAGAGGCTGACATTGTACCTGATAGAGAATAAAAACTTCTTTATACCCAATGATCTTTGTGTACTTTTCACGGATTTTGTTTTCATATTTGTCTCTGATTTGTATTTGCTTGAATTTGTATGCTTACGCTATATTCGCTGATCATGTTTATCTAAGATAATGGTAATTTGCAATTATACAGTTAACATGGATGCATACTTAATTATATCATGGAACTAACTGTGAATGAGAATTGAATGAATGGTGTTAAGAAAACAAAGAAACAGTTAGATTTAAAGTTACTATAAATGATGTAATGGTTGCTGATTACGACCAAATTTAACGAGAGAAAACGGTAACCTGTCCATTAAATAAAAAGTGTTAGTTGATATGTTGTGGAAACTTTGTTTAATATATATGTTTGATTATGATACAAAATACCATACGTACGTACTGCTTTGTATAATCCGAATAGAGGATACCACATTGAATTTATATCTACTAATTGTATATTGGCCTACTCAGAAAAAAAAGTGTACTGCGTTAAGTTTATTATCTGTAATCGAGGTAAAAGATTTTGCCCATTGTTACATTACAATAGTGCTAATTTCGTATTGTTTATTGTTTATCATTTCGCCGTATTTTGGGGAGATTTTAGTAGGAGTTACCATGAGCAGTTTGTTAGTGTTGGCAATACGTGTGTTTTTAGCTGCGGCATATAGCAGCTCCACAAATCATCATGTCTCTCCATTAGACATTGTCTATCGTTCCTATAGGCCTACCAAGTTGACCAATTTCAACCAAATTTTGTCAAAAGTATCAGTAGCCCAGCCCCAACATGTCACATGGCCAAATTGAGGTCAAAGGTCACATGGGGTCACTGGGGTCCGAAATCTGATTATTTTTTACTCAAAATACTCCTTCCAGAAATTACATAACACAATCACGTGACTCATACATAAACACGAATTCCTTGACTCGCAATTTCCGAGATATTGCCGATCGAGCTTGTTTATCACCGACGTTGAATTCATGTTTCTTTAGAGAACAATTTTATGTCGGAAGACATTACCAGCACGAACCCGAATGCTTTCAAATATCAAAGATGCAGGTAAAAAGTAGTACGTATTTTTAAACCTTTATCAATATTGTTTTATTATTTACCGAAGGCTCAACTTAAAGGCTATGTTTACTCAGACATTTTTTTGTTGCAGCAAATGTAATCGGAGTATATTTTATTTGCAGTTTTGTTTTAATCACATTTCGGATGTCATAAGATTTTATGATTCGATTAAACTTGTGCAAAAAACAAAAAAAAAGTCGTCAAATTTTTAACTGTTTTATAATACTGTAAGCTTCAACCTATCGAGGTGTTTTTTTCCCGAGTGCGGCATTGTTCAGGGCGTCAGGACATTGTTCAATATTTCACGTCAATTTTCCTGTCATGTGACTTTATAAATACATAATTATCGTACCGAGGGCGATGCACAGGCCACTTGCATGTTTACACCAATCAAGGGTCCTATTCAATAGGCCTTCCTTCTGTGTTGTAAACATTGGCGCCATTTTGTATGGGCTGCCATAAGCGCATAAATTGAAGCCGTGGTTGACAACATATTTTCCCCAAAAAGTCCTCATTACGCCATCAACACATAGTAAAAAGACATATGTGGGAAGTATTTTGTAGCTTTGTTGAAAATGTTGTATTTTTCAAGTATCAATTAATATTTTAGTGATCTGTAATAACTCTTCTTCATTTTTGCAGTGTTGGACCTTCCATAGTTTTGCAGGCCGTGGTTGGCAAAAATGCAGTTTGCCAACCAAGCGCAGAAAGGTCTATTAAATAATGGATCTGTTTTTTTACAGACCGGAAGCTAACGCAACTTGAGTGTTTATCCAATGGGCGCTAGTAATCAGTGGTGCGTGCGCGTGTATGACGTTTTTACTAACGAACAAGTGTAACATGAATATCCGACTCCGTGAAATATGGACTCATTGGTATAGTATTGCGCATGCGTAAGTATGATAATAGCCTATTTTAGGCATAGAGGAGTGACTTGTTACGTGTGAGGGATTAACCAATAATAGGGAAAAGGAGTACGATTTCCATAGGGGTCGGATTTTCATATGACACTGTAGTCTTGGTTCCAAGACGAGTAACTTCGTGGAAGTACAGAATCGTTTGCGCTAGAATCGATACTGTGCTAGAATCGATGTGTTGAATAAACACAGTGAATAAGTATCGAATACATTGCAGAATCGATAACAGTTTTTCATCGCGGGCTGCGCCTGTGTACTAGTGCAATATAATTTTCGCGCGCCGGGAGAAAAAATTTTCCACGAAGGTCTTGGAACCAAGACTAGGCCACCGACGGCAGAAGTGACACCGTGCAACGGAAGTTCTATTTACCTTGCAATAGACCGCTTGCAGATGTGTTCGATAATCGACGCGCGAAGGCGCACGACGCCATGTTGTGGGACAGGCGTATATCTATCCATGCACATTTTGTCCCATAACATGGCGTCGTGCACCTTTGCGCGTCAACTATCGATCGCGTCTGCAAGCGGTCTATAGAATATCCATGGCACTGTGCGCTGCGCGCCGCGCGCTCGCCGTGTGTTGGTACCACAGACATATAAACGCATAGACCGCCAGTCCTGCGCGTAAAACCGTGATTCGAAAAGGTAAGGGGAAAACGCTTGTTGACAGCGCGCGTATCCGCTCGACGCGCGCTCGATGCAGATACGCGCTTAGGACACTACATACATTTATATTAAAAGCATATATTTTTTAGCAAAAAAAGGCTGTTTTACTCACAATCAGATTCAAAAAAAGTTGTGCGCCTTATTGTTTTTTAATCTACCTAAATCATTTTCAGTACACAAGGGATTTGTTTACAATCGAAAGATAACTTCATAGAATTTTTGTAATGGAATAGTTTGGGAATAGTGTGGGTGAATTTGCCCATAGTTTGGGATTTTAGTCGGGCGCCGCAAAATCACGGAATGCGCATGTAGTTTCGAATGGAACCTTGCGGTCTACGCGTATATATGTCTGTGGTTGGGACGAATAATTCAATGACATGTGATCGACGATCCACCAATCGGATGACGGGGATTTATTCAGGCGTTGTACAATATTTCCCATTCCCCATGGGCGAATGGGACTTTTTGAGCCCCGGCGTGAATGGGAGCAATAACGAATGTCACGTGATGTGAGTTCCACCAATCAAAATAATGCCAAGGATCTGCATGTCGGCTATAATAATCAACGAAATGTCAACGAACCTTATTCGGAAAACGTCGGTCGTTTTCAAAAACGAACAAGATCTTTCTTGCTTTGATCAAGGATGCGGCCTTAAAGATTCGCCAGATACTTATAAATATACTCTACCGCTATATCAATACTGCTACTACTACTGTTATATACTGCTATCGCTACTCTACTGCTAGATAACGCTAATGATACTGCTATATAGACACGCTAGATACTGCTACTACTGCCGCTACCGCCATATTTACTGCTACTGCTAGATGCTATCGCTACTGCTACTGCTATAGATGCCGCTTATGATGCTGATATTGCTAGATCTCTAGATACTGATACTGCTACCGTCATATGCATACTGCTACTGCTACCGCTTGATATTGCAACTGCCACTGCTTTCGCTACTGCAATATACATACTGCTCATACTACTGCTACATACTGCTACCGCTGCTACCGCTACTGCTAGAATAATGCTACCGCTACTGATATATACGTACTGCTGCTGCTACTAGATACCGCTAATGTTACTGTTATTGCTAGATACTCTGGACCAGTACTGCTATACATATACTGCTCCTACTTCTGCTATATACTACATGAAATACCACTACTGCTATACTGCTGCAGCTACTGCTACTGCTAGATACAGCTAATGGTAGACACGCGAGTCTGGTACAGCTATTCTTTCTGCTATTACTGCTGCCACTACTACTGCTACTGTTTTATTAACACTTTAAATATGGGATGTATTACTCGAAGAATAGTTGTATCAAATGTAAAAGTGTAGAATGGAGTACAGAGAAATCCCCCGCGATTACTCTTTTTGACAAACAAAAGTCGCGTAAAAGTGAAGCGCCCTAGCTCCTGCGGTTGTCGCAGCACGTACATGTGATAGCTTTCAACATATCCGCCGAATTTTAGAAATTCTTTTAAAAAATCTCAAAAGTATGATTGTGCCCCCCTCGTTTTGCGAAGACCTCAAATACCTGAAAAACGTATTCGTACATAAGGAATACTACACAGAAGTACGAGTCGACAAAGATGACCGTAACATGAGTGTCGTTTGTGATGAGGAAAGCTGTTCTAAATTTGTTGCTCGATGCAAAATTTCAACCTGTCCCAGTCGACTGGACCAGATGCTGCATTGAATGAGTTCAACAACATGTCGATTTCATCAGGGATCTCTGAGTCGTCCCGAAGCACCGGTATTACCACACGACTGCGCCTACTCTCTTTCCTCAGCTTGAGCGCGTAGTGCATGGAAGCCTCGCACTCAGACATGAAATCTTGATTGACGACCAATAAGATGCTGGCACTTTCTTTCATTAGATTGATCTCACTTGAGATCTTCATTGATCCAGCCAGGGCATCCCTGTCACGCGTACACCCCTTCAGGTTCCGGATCGCCTCCAGCTCGTTCAGCAGGTCGTAGGACACCCAGTCTCTCTCGCTCTTTGGATAGACCACGATGAAATCATACTTGAAATCAGGGACGCGGGCCTCCTTTGGTGCTTCCTTGATTGGTTGCCCCTTGACTTCCTCTGCAGGTTCTTGGATGGTTGGCCATCCTTCCTCCGCTGCCCCACCCGTTGCGCTGGCTCCGGATCCTACATTATGCATACCCGCCTCTTCTTGTGGGTCATCTGCCTCTTCATGATGCGACAGACGTAGCATAGGGCGTCCAGCATTCGGAGACCTCATGCCATGACCGAACGGTGCTTGTGGTGTCTCATGAATGTGCAGTGGAGAACGTGCTGTTGCAAATGATGTTTTCTCCAACAAAGACACGAGTTCATTAAGTTCACTGTACTTTCTACAGTAACCCAAGAGCAACTGCAGCTCTTTCTTGTGCTCAAATGTGAACTCACTAATGCAGAACTTACTTATTTTAGGTTGGCCATATTTCTTCAGTGCCTTCTTCAATGAAAAGGCTGTCTCTGCCAGGATAGACTCGTCCTTTGGGGGATTTTCCTCTTGGAGTATGCTCAAGTATACTCTGAGCAATTCGTTAAAGTTACGAGTGTTTGTAAGGTACGGAGCTTCACATGCAATCGCTTGCTTAAAGCAACCGATCGCCGCCCTTTTTTCCTCGATGTCAAAAAGACAGAGGCCCCGCATAAAATGCACGTCAGTTCTGTTGTTACCATCTGGACAATCTACTGACTTCGAGAAACATACAAGGGCTTTCTGAAAGAGAGACTTTTTATCTATTTCCTCTTTGGTGTGATTTTTTGCAAGGCGATAATAAACCTGTCCAAGATTGATCAGGTCCCAGGGTGTGACATTCATGGATAGTGCCTTCTCAAGATCACCTTTGGCGCTGTCCAGAATCTCTCTCATTTCAGGACGGTCTTGCGTTTGCTGAGAGTTATAATGTTTCATATTGATCGTGGCTCGCGTGGACAGGGCTTTCCAGTTAGTGGCATCGATGTTTAAAGACGCGTCCAGTAATTTAAGAGATTTTCCTCTGTCCTTGTTGAGGGAGTAATGGACGGTTGCGTAGCGCACCAAGAGCCTCGGGTTGTCGGGTGAGATCTCCATGGCTTTTGTCATACACTGTTCCGGATCCCTTGTGTATTTTCTCATCTCATGTGGCACATTTTGTTGCATATGTCTATGTTTCATAGTCCTGAAAATATCCCCCAAATGACACCAGCTATCCCACTGAATCTCCTTGTCAACAGAACGCCCTCCTCCAACAAGATCAGAGAACAATTTCACTGCATTTTCAAGGTGAACCCTGGGACGATGTTGATCAGGTTGATTAGGTTGATTGTAGTAAGGTAAATGAGTAAAAAGTTTGTGTTCATTAATCGCCAGACAAAATTTCCACTCATGTTGCTCTATATCGGTGACATCTTCTCCACCCAATCGAAGAGCCTTCTGATACAGCTCTACTGACTGCATGTGCCTTTTCCCAGAGACGTTTTCGCTGTGAATGTCGAAGGTGTGTGCATAGGCCTGTTCGGCTAAGCACCTGGCTTGAATACGTCTTTGATTCGTCGGTGCTTCAGCAATTGAAACAGCTTCTTGGGTTGCGCTTTCAGCCGGGTGAAGAAGACGGTACCACATCTCCCTGTAGTTCCCTGCCTCGGCCAATTTGAAAAGCTTCTCCAAGACATATTGCAGGTTGGCCAGGGCGTTCAGGTTCTCCGGGTCTTTTGCCAGGACTGCGTGGAATAAATCCAGCGCCTCCTCATAGCGGTTGAGCCGGAGGTTCAACAGACCCTTTGCGTTGAGGATGGCAAGCTCCTCGGGACGCCCAATCCTCACTCTCAGAAAGTGATCGAGATCTCGTAACTTCGTCTCCACGACGGTTGTGTCGATGTTGATCTCCTTGTTGATTAGAAGAGGTAGCATGAAATGCCCTGGGGACACTTGGATGCTGATATCAGAAGCCATACTGAACTCTGACTTCAGTACACTGCCTTATGATAAAAGATACAATAACAAGTTTTGAGCAAGATTAGATAAGTGTTAATGTGGATAGTCCGGCTGGCCAATTAGAACCTTCCTTGTCAATATCTTCAGCCAAGGTTCAAATTTCATACGAACATTTGGACAGACTTTTCAGTCCTTGCTTTATTAAATGGTCCCGTTTTTCTTCAAAGCTCGAACATTTTCCATTGACTTCTCTTAATGAGGTTATTTATAATTCTTAACAACAGTGCCAGTTTATTGTCTTTTATTTTGCCTTAAACTCCACCCGTGACGTCACCCTATTGTCCTAGCGCTCCATTATTTTGCACGAATGGAGCGTTGGAGGCGATACCTCTCCATTCTTTGGAAAGGTAATAAAGCCTCCATCACTCCATTCCTACAAAATAATGGAGCGGGAAATAAAGAAACACCAAAAATGACACAGTTATAGTTTTGCACAGTTGCAACTTTACTACAACGTTTCTCAATGATGATTTTTATGCATTTTCTTGTACATTTCGTACAATGCTTACGTAAGTCAAGAACCATTTTTTTTCTCATACATAATTTTTTCATAGGCCCTACACCGTTTGTCAAATGGAATTTTAGGCATCATTCGTACTTTACGTGAAAGTCAATAACCATATTTTTTATACAGTATGCTACACCGTTTCTCAAATAGAATTTTATACATTTTCGTATACAATTTCTTACAGTGTTGAGGCGAAAGTCAAGAACCATTTTTTTCTTCTACAGAATGTTTGCACAAAGTAATGTTACATGTAACAATATAAACGTTTCAATGATAATGTTTCACAATTAAAGCAAATGTTTTGACAAGATTCGCAGTGCAATTTATATCTCAATCTTGTTCCTGGGTTTCAATGCCTAGCATGCAGTCCTAAAAATTCTTGATCGGCAAGAACTCAACATCCTGAAGAAATGAGTAGGTCTTTTCCATGGTGTCCAAGAAAAGTTGAAGGAAAATCGCAAGTTCGTGCAATGTAAATCCGGCCTGGAACACTTGTAGCCGTTTTGCACACACAAAAAAAAAAATCTTAATCTTGCAATTTTGAGTGGTTTCAGCTTGTCCTTCCTTGTCCAATGATGAGTAGTTTTACTAGTCTCGAGTTGCGTTGGTAATGCCGTCGACGAAGTAGTCCGACTGGAGACTGCCCGCTAGTTTTGACCCTCTTCGTGACACTATCCACAGACTGTATAGCCAGAACTAGAAGAAAACAAAATCAGAAAATTAGTTTTTGGGGTCAAATAATAAGACGGAAGCACAAGTTCATATTCCTGTAAATCCACTTAAGTCTTACAAAGACGTAAAAAGCACAGGGTAGCTTTTACAATTACAAAGTGACGACATAGAAAGCTTCGAATTAGAACAGTTTTAGTGCAAACACGATGTCTGAATAAACTTCATCAGATAACAAATTAAAGAATAAAGCTTAATGTATCTGACATTTATATCATGCTCAAAATACATTTAAATTTTCTGATTTTATTAGCTGTTATTTCTACTTAACAAAAAGGGTACTTCTTACCTTTATACTCATACATGCAAACTTCATATTCATTTGGAGTGTCGAAATGGTCTTTTTTTATCTTCCAGACAAAATTTGAAGCGGCCGGCAAATTATTATCCGATATATCCATGGAGCTAGTATCAGCACCGTATCAAAGACAGTTCCCTGGCACGCTATAATAATTCCACTGTATCTCACGTATTATTATCATAACAGTCCATAACGTCTTGAGATTGAACACTGCATATCATCAGCACGCTAGTCAAGAACGAATGCATGGTGCCTGGGTGGGGTTTAGCATTTATACCAAGCGCGCCTAGAATCCAGCATTGTATTGGTTACGTAAGAACATTATGCTAACATACTATTCGCAGTACAATTCTGTACAATTCCATTTATACTAATGCATTTTACAGTTTCGCAATAAGACAAAGCGTGTGTCTTTGTATGAAACAAAGTCGCTCCATTCGTGCAAAATAATGGAGCGCTAGAAACAATAGGGGGACGTCACGGTAACGCGCCATTCGTGGGTAAGAATGGCCCTCGGGCTTCGCCCTCGGGCCATTCTTACCCACGAATGTCGCGTACCTCAGGCATTATCCTTTACGTAACCCCGGCCTGATTATAACATCAAAAATTAATTATTGTACACCTCATCAGTTTATTCGAAGGCTACTATGAGCTCCGTGCGCTAACAAAAGAGGGCGCCCTTTCACTTAGCAACGACGTCCCATGGGTGGGACATTTCGATGGTTGACGCGTACCGTTCGAACGCGTTCCTTGTGTGTGACGCACGCACACCAGGGGATTTGTACCACTGATCTCTATATAAAGACTGGATAGCGGATATGCATACAACATTCACACAGTAGACTTTGCATATTGACCAATTCGCCCCCGGTCTCACGAAGATGGCCGCGTATAATACGAACGTTCTACGCGTAAATACGCGCGCGTTGTATCAACAGTTGACGCGCATTTTGGTCACGTACACATATTATGATGTTCTAAAAGGGACACATTTCCGTAGTGATTATTATTTCAAAACGCCGAAAAAGTTATATTTGCGGCATTTTAGTAACCACGACGTTAGAAAAATTGTAGTTAACCTTGGTCAGTGGTGGTGGTCAAAATATAAGTCAAGTGAACCGCGACGTTACAAAAGAAATCATGCTGTCTATAAAAACGGCAACTTGTCCTTTGTAGATCACCAGCCGGTCTCACCAATATGGCGTCAAATTCGTACATTGTGCGGCTCTGTATTAGCTATCCAGTCTTTATATAGAGATCAGTGATTTGTACTATTTACACGCGCGCAGTGGCCGCGTTTCGCGTCAAACGAATTACAGTAAGGCAACATGGCGTCGGCGCACGACTTATTTATCCTGAATGTGCACGAAGCTAATTAGACTTGGCCAAGTCTGGGTTGCGCTCGGTCTGTGCCTATGAGCTCCGTGCGCTACCGAAAGAGGGCGCGTACTGTACTGTACTGGTTCGTGCGCAAGACGCCATGACGCCATGTTGCCAATAATTTTGGAGAAATTCGAAATACGCACACGTATGTTTCAGCCCCATAGACCGTGCGTGCATTTAGTTCGTCTTCTCACGCATGCGCAATGGTTTCCTCCGCGTCGTCGGCTTGCAAAGAGCGGTAGCAGACGACGCACTGAACGATTGTCTGGTTTTCATGTCTTAAAATGTTTCCTTCTCAAACGTACTTAAAAGATGATTCAAACCAAAAATTATCAGTAGACCAGGTGAACAAAGATATAAATTGTCTCTACAGTGTGGTAACGGCGCTAAAAACCTTTTCAAATATTAAAAAACCCAAAAATTATGGACAAAAAACGTACAAAATGAAAAGGAAAAAAATCTTTCGCTTTTGAGTTTGGTTTACACATTTTGACAATTTTCCGAGTTTACCTTAGAACAGCCGTAGTACCATCGGAAAGGATGATAGATTATTATCATTTTACAGGTGATTTGATGTAAGAAGGAAACCTGTAGCTTATAAAAATCGTCATTTTTCGAGTAAACCCATTTTAAAAGCTTCATGCACAAGTACACTGGTCCCAGTGCCCTCTGTGATCGTACTTGCATTTCAGGGGCGGGAACCAGTCAGTTGTAAATCGTTTGAGTTAAATGTATACATTTATTTGCCAACGCGTTGAAAGATTACAAACGGAGCGCCGCGCGCGGCGCGTGGCTAGCCATGTTTACGGGCCAGATTCCCGCAGGGTCTGTGTACAGGTACGTGCACACTAACGTTACATTCAACGAAAAAACGTATAACGTGAGACCTTACTTTTCTCATTGAAACGGTTTCCGACTTAAATGATATGTAAACATCGCACTTTCCATGGCATCTTTTACCATTTTTCAGTGAAGACAAGTTTACAATTTCTCGGCAAAACTGAAAAATTATCCCCTAAACTGTCGCCTGTTTTGAATTTGTGACCCAATATTTTCGTACTACACGACACGGAAAAACAAAAAAAAATGCATCAAATACTCTCTGTTTTTTTTGCGCTAAGGTTTGCAAAAGTGACTTTGATTGCCTTAAATGTCCACGTGGAAAGAAAAATTTATCAAAGTTCTTCGAGCGTGATGTTGACGATACTTCAGTGGGTCAAACTGCGACCGCAGGCATCCATGTTTGCTGATTATCAGTATTTCATATTTTGAGTGCGCATGCGCGCAAACTAAATGAGCGGCTGAAACATACGTGCGCAGTGCGTGGATCGGGAACCTACGGTGGCTGATTTCCGCCAAGAATACATTTTTTTATTTATTACGGCGTTATAACGCCATAAATTATCGCGTTATAACGCCGTATTATCGCGTTATAACGCGCTATTATCGCATTATAACGCGCTATTATCGCGATATAACGCGCTATATAGCGTTATAACGCCCTAATTTACCGCGTTATAACGCCCTAATTTATCGCGTTATAACGCGCTATTATCGCGTTATAACGCCCTAATTTATCGCGTTATAACGCGCTATTATCGCGTTATAACGCCGTAATTTATCGCGTTATAACGCGCTATTGCGGCGCCATAATTTTACAGTACACGCATCCATTTTACTTCAGTGCATGTAGGCGTGCATTGTTTGCCCGCTTTCGGATCCATTTGCACATTATACACCATCCGTGTAGATATATCCAAAAAAACATTTGAGTTTCTCAACCATGACAACCACGAGATCAAAACTCCTTGCCTCTACCTCTTACCGAAAGTTCACAAATTAAAAGAATCACCCAAAGAAACGCGGTTTGTGGGGAGGCCTATTATTAGTGGTTGCAGAGGTCCGACTCAATCAAGGCAATTTCAAAATACATAGACTATTTTCTGCTTCCGATTTTCAAACAACAAAGCACATATACACGCGATTCCGGGCATGTGCTTGAAAAACTAAACAACGTGACATTGAAGCAGGATAGCCTATTGATCACATTGGATATTGTGTCCATGTATACGAATTGCCCACAAGATGAGGCAATTGAATCAGTCTGCGATGCACTTGAAGTTGCCGATAACAGTCTGTACGCAATACCCAAACCTACAAGAGAACACGCTCGCTGTCTCCTGGAACTTATCATGCATCGAAACATATTTGAATTCAATGGAAAGTTCTTCAGACAGAAAATTGGCGTGGCTATGGGAAGCGAATGCAGTCCAGAAATATGCGATATAACCCTGTTCAAATATGAACAAGAAATTATTCTCCCACACAATCCTTCAATTGTGAGTTACATGAGATACAGGGACGACGTCTTAATAATATTTAACGGTAACGAAGACCAAGCCGGTGACCTCGTCCAAACTCTAAACCAAATTCATCCCACGCTCAAGTTCACGTCAGAGATTTCAAACAGTCAAGTCACCTTCCTCGACCTCGTCATCTACAAAGGCGAACGGTTCAAAAAAGAAGGGAAACTGGATACTCGAGTAGCAACCAAAAAAACTGATACCTTTCAGTATCTTGCTCGAGATTCAGCCCACCCTGAGTCAGTGTTTGGCGGTTTGATTAAGGGAGAAATAATGAGATATGACCGTATGTGCACACACTCAAAAGAATTTGAGGAGAAGGATGAATTCTTCAAAGACAAACTACAAAAACGCGGATACAACCAAGAAGATTTAGCCCTTCTTCCCCAAAAAGGCGAAACTCGCGTGAATCTAAAAAGCGTGTAAAAACCGAAAAGAATATCCCGCTGGTCTTTGTTTTACCCTACAACCCACAAATTAAACACCCAGCTCTTAAGCAGGCCCTTCTGAAACACTGGAATCTGGTCAGCGATAATGATTTTCTCAGTGCACTCTTTGCGACCCAACCCATCCTGGCATACAAACGACAAAAAAACATAAAAGATGGCCTGGTCCGATCAAGGATTAACCCATCTCCACCATCCAACCAAGAAAAAAACTTGGATGAGGAGAACGTTCAAATCCTTTTAGAACTTCTTGAAGAACAGAACTAACATAATGGTCATTTAGGCATGGATTTCGAAATAAAAATAAAAAATAAGGAATCCACTTAGTCTGATCATTACAAGAAAAGCTAACGCGTAAAATATTCTTTACCAGCATTAGCAATAAAGTAAATACGTACAAAAGAATTAAACAAAGGGTGACTGATGAAGTGCGTAAAAAGGGCACAGAAAATATGCACTGTTTCCCCCGACACACAAAAAAGAAAAACAGGTGGGACGGCATATTATCACCGGTATAAATCAAAACATTAAGTGAACTAGAAACAAAAACCACATGTACACAAACCAGTCCCTGCGTCGCCTAAACACCGGATGATTTTTTTTTAAAACTCCCGCTCTCCGGTTATCACCAATCTAATGGGCCCGCTATGTGTTGACAAGTTATAACCCACCCATCACCGCAACCCAGCAGTGGAACTGATTTTACTCCCTATATGCGTATTGAATTTCCAAAAAAGGGAAAAAAAACCTAAAAAAAATACGCTCTAGGCAGTTTAGTCATATAACTACACAGGTATTCATACCAGTGCTTGTAAGTCTTAAATAAACGAAAATCTTCCCTAGCTGGTTGCAAACACAATGTTTTCAAAAAAAGATTCATCAGCTCGCAGAGCCCCTCGTACTCCAATGTTATCATACATCCCATAAAAAGAAAAGCATGAGGAACGGCCCTGCTGATGCTGATAGCAAATCCCATCCCCCTCCCATATTTTAAACCCTAATTCACGGCGGCAACTTTCTTGGAATGACCTTGGAACTTTCCAACAAGTTATTAATATCAACAGATTATTCCCTGAATTTTGCTTGCACAAAACCGGTTCTTCCTTGCTATTTTACTAGCCAGAAAACCACTTCTTTTTAAGAAAACACAAGTCTGATAAAAACTTAAATGCATGGTGGCGGCCAAACTCCATTCCATTTAACTTAAAATGTAGTGGCGACATGTATGATTACGCCCCTTCCTACTAAACTCAAAATACGAGGTTCCCGTTCAAAATCACTTAAACAGTACAATGTAAGGACGATAATAGCGCGTTATAACGCGATAAATTAGGGCGTTATAACGCGATAAATTAGGGCGTTATAACGCGATAAATTAGCGCGTTATAACGCGATAATAGCGCGTTATAACGCGATAATACGGCGTTATAACGCGATAAATTAGGGCGTTATAACGCGATAAATTAGGGCGTTATAACGCGATAAATTAGCGCGTTATAACGCGATAATAGCGCGTTATAACGCGATAATACGGCGTTATAACGCGATAAAATTATTTATCGCGTTATAACGCCGTAATAAAAAAAAATGTATTCTTGGCGGAAATCAGCCACCGTAGGAACCAGTCTAGATCACCCCAACTCTCCTTTTCTGGCCGTTGATGGGGTACTTGTGCACGGAGCGGATAGTTAATCCACTCACAGTGCATATCTACGAAAGCCCATTAGCGCCACTGCAAGTATATAAATTATGACACGGATTATTTAATTCGTTATTACGGATTATTTAATTCGTAATTACGGATTATTAATTCGTTATTACGGATTACTAATTCGTTATTACGGATTATTAATTCGTTATTACGGATTAGTTAATTCGTTATTACGGATTATTAATTCGTTATTACGGATTATTTATTTCGTTATTGTGGATAACATTTTTTTCTAAGAGGGGGAAAAACATATTTCTCAACATAATTTTTTAGAGGGGACAGGGACATTCTCCCCCCCCCCCCTCCAACCCATTAAATTTACAGCAATATTACATCATGCCTCTTTTTCTTTCCTTTTTTTCCTTTCGGGGGGGGGGGGGGGGGGGCAAGCCCCTCCTCGCGTCGCCCATGTCCAAAGCCTTCTATGCAGTCGTATCATTGTTGCGGCTGCCAACAGAAAAAAATGGCTCGACAAGGCTCGACATCGTCTCCAACTGATTTGCATAAAAATAGTGGCCGCGTGAGGTCGCTGTTTGCGCTGTATTTTTACATGCATGTGCATAGCGCGCGCGTGAGGATAATATATGCCGACGATTGACCGCGTACGGGACGAATAACGAAGAGAACATTGACCAAGGCTAGATCTCATGCGCACTATCATGTAAATTAAACATGGTCAATGTGATGGGAAAAGTTCACATTGAAGTCGACCTGTTTTGGTAAATGGACATTTTGCGACGAGAGTATGCCCTATTTACGTAAACTTTGTGTCAAAATAACCACAGGACATCCAAACAACTGTCAGAGAAACTTGGCGGGATTTTAAAAATGCATTGCGACGATATAAGGAAAAAATGACCATGGAGGGGGTTGCACTCCCTCCCACTCCGTATTTCGCGCCGCTCTTAAGTTAATTATTCTGACCTAGTCATATTTTCATATTTAACAAGTGCCAAGGCACCAATACAAGCCGGTTTTTATTTTCTCCTATACCGTTGTGTCGCAAGGGTATGAGCGAAAAAGAAAAGGTTGGGGTAAAGACCACCCCCCCCCCTGCGTTTTTTGCGCCGCTTTTAAGTTAATTAGTCTGATCTAAAATCACTCTTAAGTTGTTTTTCCCCCATAATCTACAAGTTCCAAGCTAATGACACTTGCTCAAATTTGATTAAATGTAAAATTTGCCGCATGTCGCCAATAGGCCTTTGTCTGATCTAGCGAAACTTAAGACCGGCCATTCCGTGATCAGGGTCGATGATATTTGTTCCCGAAATTTTGAATTTTGATTAAACTCTATCCAGCTATCAGTGCATTCTGATCGCGTATTTATTACGTAATAACGAATTAATAATCCGTAATAACTATTTAAATAATCCGTAATAACGAATTAATAATGCGTTAAAACGAATTAAAAATCCGTAATAACGAATTAATAATCCGTAATAACAAATTAATAATCCGTTATGACGAATTAATAATCCGTAATAACGAATTAGTAATCCGTAATAACGAATTAAATAATCCGTTATAACGAATTAATAATCCGCAATAACGAATTAAATAATCCGTTATAACGAATTAATAATCCGTAATAACGAATTAATTAATCCGTAATAACGAATTAATAATCCGTTATAACGAATTAAATAATCCGTTATTACGAATTAGTAATCCGTAATAACGAATTAATAATCCGTAATAAAGAATTAATTATCCCTAATAACGAATTAAATAATCCGTTATAACGAATTAGTAATCCGTAAAAACGAATTAAATAATCCGTAATAATGAAATAATAATCCGCAATAACGAATTAATAATCCGTAATAACGAATTAATAATCCGTTATAACGAATTAGTAATCCGTAATAACGAATTAAATAATCCGTAACAACGAATTAATAATCCGTTATAACGAATTAGTAATCCGTAATCAGTAATAACGAATTAAATAATCTGCAACATATATACTTGCAGTGGCGCTAATGGGCTTTCGTACATATCGCGTACGTCCTTACAGTACAATTAACATACAGTGTGTGCGCATAGTTATACGGCACTGAAATGGAACGCGCGCTGAAGTGTACATTGTTGGGCATCTGGTAAGGCGTAAACTAAGAGATTTTCCCACTTTTGTTTTTTAAGATACCGACTTAAAGCAATTCCGACTTGAGTCGAGTCTAGAAGCTCATAGGCCCTAGCACAATCGCACGTGAGTAACAGGCGTCGTCGGCAGGCAAATAAAAGTTCGAAAAAAACATGCGACTAAAAACCGCCGCCCCCAATAACTTTGGATCGTTCGAATCACTTGTATAATTATGACCACTTCATTTTTTATAAAAGATTCACACATCTGTTTCTACTACGAAAAAAATACTATTCACACTATGCTAAACTATAGAATTTGTTGCAAAATCAAATCTCGCGATGTGGAGGAGGATCCAAATATGTGTTTACATAGAATCATATGTTTTAACGCTCGGGTAAAAAAAACAAGTCATAAAACAAAATCAGAGTTCCGAAGTTTTTGTACCAAAATTATTGTTTTTAAATAGAGCGCAGAATACGCTTCTGCATGTGCGTTTCAAGGTTTCCGTTTGACCAGTGCCTTAAACGTCTTTTTTTAAGTTAACAAATATATCTCCGATCAGTCTTAGAGCAATTAAATGACGATACACAAAACCCCTCCTCTTACCGGACCCGACAATAAAATTCCCTGACTTTTCCATGCCCAAGTCGTGAAAAACCATGATCAGTTCATCAAAAAGCAGATCATCAAAACTATGAAAACTTGTTCCGGGATATATAGGAGTGCTTAACAGAAACAGAAAAACAACGCAACGCATTTTGTTGGGTTTGTCGCATTTCGTTGGGTATAAAAATCAGAGTTCTGATTCTAATTTATTTAAATACAAAAGTTTAAGTTGTATTAAAAAACAAACATAATTTTTCGCGCTTTTTGTCTTCTTTACTCCATGACTTTATCAGGCCTGGAATTGAAAATACATTTCCAAGATTTTTTTTCCAGGCCGCGAAAACCGTACTGGGGTGTCAGTATAAATCAAGACGCCTTTTTAAAAATTGTCTGATTTAAATCCTTGTAAAAAAATACTTGTGAAATTGAGATTAACTGTGAACCACTTTACATTGAATTCTGACTCCTGTTCATTATCTAAGCATAACAATTCGAAAGTCCCATCTTCACGTTTTAACCAAACACTGGAAACGTTTGAAAAATTGAAATGTAGGATGGGTTTATCTGCGCGGTCAAAGGTCCCCGACTTAAGCTCAGAGTCCTATCTGCATGTACCCTGGTTAGCAACTCCGTTTCAAGGGTCTACTTCAATCTTAAGACAAAATTAGACCGGGCAAGGTTTAGGGGTAATATAATATCGCTCTATTGTTCATACTGAAGCAATTCGTCGTGTCACCAGATCGGAAAATAAACAATTTTTTTAAAGTTCCCCCGTGTTAATCTTATCCATCCGAAATTCAGTTTTAATCTTAGTATGATAATAGGCCTAAACAAATTGAAAAAAGGAGAATAATTTTTGAGGATTGGACATGATAATTCACAATGATCGTCCATACAATTAACACCTGCAATTTAATGACTAAATGCAAGATATAAATTCAATACTTGCATTCTTGCTGTTACAGGACTTAATCAGAATACAATCATGATACGTTAAGTAAATAGCGCCACCGCTAACAGGGAAACCCCGATATGAGCAATGTCAATTCCGTTCTCTATTTTAGGCAAAGTTTGCCCCATTTTAATTCTCTGTGCAGTGAATGTTGAAGGGACACAGGTCCTGGAACAGCCCAATTGGGCTACAAAACGCGCTTTGAACGAGTTGATGTTTATCGGAAATAACATTTAAAAGTAGTATACAAACTTCTTCACAACTATCCTTTCAAAACGGGGCGTTTTGTGTTATTCCTGTATTATGCGTGCGAAAACGAATTTTGGGGTCCTTTTCCGACCCCATAAATTCGAACTGGTTTTTTTTTTCTTCTTTTTCTTCTTTGCATTTGTGATTGGTCACTGCTGTTCCTGCTGTTTTTGGGGTTTTTTTTCGTCTTTTCTCGGGAACGGTAAGACATTAGGTTGGTTTCCTTTCAACCAAATGTTTGAAATAGGCTAAGTTAATATTGGGGGATTTCAGGACCTTGTTCCCCTTTAAGAACTGAATAATAATAATGCACAATGTACTCACGTTCGCTTTCCTTCTCGCTCACGCAAGTTTACAGAATAACATATTATTTACAGTCATGATTTTGCGTTCGATGAATTAGAAATACTTAGAAATGATATTGGAATTAGTATCCGATGGATAGAGAGAACAGAGCAGTGCGATTATAGCCAAACTTCAATCACATTTGGTTTGGAGAAGTTAAATAAAACTTCGTGTGCCATCTTCCGAGCACACTGTTTTCAAGAGACGACTTCTTAACATTCAGATCCTCCGAGGTTTTAAGGCGTTTCTTTTAACTCCACAAAACAAAATATTAATTTTCATTTTTCAACTTTTTGAAGTGCCCTTGCCTATTCCAGCACAGTGCTTTCACAACCCAGTAAATTGTACTCACCTGATGTACTGCTCTTCTGCTTGAAATCACTGAAGTTCTGTTCCCGTTTGTGAAATCTGCCGAGGGACTTGACCGGGCCCTCCAAGTATGCCGAAAGTGAGGACGAGGGCGAATAGCAGTCACTCGCTCCGCTTGGATCTCGCACTCGGAATGGGCACTGGCGAGCAATGACTTTTTTACTGCGTAGTGGATTTTGGTTGGCATAAAGTGTAACCTTAGTTTTGTGTAATCATTAATACTGTAAATAAATTACAATGTACATGAACAAAGTACATGTACTGTATGTAGTATGATTGCTGCGGTACATTCGTACGTACCCGTACCCCGCCCTGCTAACAGGACGCTGTGATCCTCTGATGAATTCACGCTTTGATTGGTTGGATTTTGCGTGCCTAGTGACCTGCGCGTCATCGAGGTCATGACTCTGCCGCAAAGTTTGAAAGGGCCGTAAAACTGATTCTTTTCTCTTTTATTCCAGTTTAGAGATTTTTTTCTCGTTAAAAATTAAGCGTAATAATGTAGGAAACTCTGTAAAACTTATCTGTGTTGTACATTTACAATTCCCGTCACTCGATCCATCAGGCTCCGTTTCGAATCACGAACGGTCGGATTGCGTTATGCGACGCTCAAAATTTTGTCCACATGGTCCGCAATGAAACAGAAATCACATCCGGTATGGAATGTGCGCATTTCTATTAGAAGTTTTCGGATAGCATTTGCGCACATTGTCTAATTGCGGGGTGGGGGAGGGAGGGGAGAATTTAGATGAGATTCAGTTAATCAAAATGTACAACCCTCTCAAAGTTCACCACACTATTCTTTTATATACAAGTTTACACATTTAAAAAAAATTATCTATAAACAACAGTCACGTTCAGGTCTGAATTTGCACAATCAAAAGAACCAAACTAAGTGTTTTAGATGACATTCTAAGGACGGAATCATAAAAATTATGTACAAAACTGTTAATAACACAAATAGTGAAGGTTGTAACAGATAACATAACTTGGATAAGAAAGGGGCATTCTAGATTTTGTATTTAAATAAACCTGAAGATCAAGGTTTAGAAGAAAAAAACAGTTCCATACCAAGGCTTAATGTAGCATAACAAAAACAATGAGGGTAGTTTCTTGGTTAATTCTTTATTTTTTTCTCAGTAAAATCAATGAAAAGTAGAATTAATGAATGAGTAGGGTTCGACTTTAGCGGTAGCCTGCTAGCCAAATGCTAGTCAAGACAGCAGCGGGCTAGTCAAACTATTCCTTAAGTAGCCTGGCTGGCAAGGCAAAAATTATTGGGCTAAGGCAAAGATGAAAGGACATGAAGAAATAAATCATTAAATTCAGAAAGCAAACCTATATCAATATTTGTGTCTAATTTTATTAACTGTTTAGGGTTCAATTATTAGATCTGTTTATTAAAAACACTGACAAGATTGCCTCAGGATACACGTATGCACATTGTTGTTTAAGAGACACTCTTTAGAAGAAAAACATACGGGCTAGTGAAAATGCCTGCTGGCTAGTTAAGGCCAAAAAAAAAAGTCTCCGGTTTCTGGTATGGAGCTTGCCCAAAAAGTGGTGCGGCAACGCGGCTTTTTTTTTTTTTTTACCTGATTTTTTTGCTTCAAATGTCGGCTGATGACTGCAAATGGTGCCCGACTAAACTTAGTGCAAATTTATGGGAGTCCAGAGAGGCCACATAAAGCTTATTCTCGACCATAACCCAATCTAAAAACACGTTAAAATTGTGCAGCAGCAGGATTCCAGTCAAACCAGTGAGTTTGGCGGTTTTGAAACATCATCTTTCATTGAAAAAAAACCTTTTTCATTTTGCCGACGCGCATGGCTACGGCGATGCGCGCGCATACCAGAAACCGGAGACTTTTTTGGGGGGGCCTAAGAGTCTGTTTAACAGTAACCCCGCTGGCTAGTAAAAAAAGTTAAGGTCGAACCCTGTTAATGAGTAAAGACATTTTCTCTGGTTTCAAATTGACAGCTTGAAACACTTAAGTTTTTCTCGAATGTGGTTTTTTTTTGGGGGGGGGGGGGTTGGAAGTAAAGAATGTAATGCACAATGTCCTAACATCCAGCATCTCATTGGGTGAAAGTTAAGACCACATGACCTCTTTTGCTCTCTGATTGGTCAGAAAGCCAGGGGGTTTACATGGTGTGCTTGATGATATGGACCACTGCAAACACTGTCCATATGGGTTTTTCAAACTCTGTGGAACAGGAAGCTGAGCAAGGGGGGGGGTTATATGGTGTGCTAGATGATTATGGTCAAGTCTCACTGGGTGGCCATCTTCACTTTGAGGTTCAGAACAAACATGGGGGATTTCTATATGGTGTGCTTGATGATATGGGCCGCTTCCACTACTGTCTGGGTCGGTCTCTTGATTCTGGGGTCCATCACAGGTACAGACAACCTGAAAAAATGCAGAAAAAAGACAATTGATTATAGTGGAGTCATTTAAGGGTACATGAGATGATTATTCTGAGGAAAACATTTTCTGCAACTTTCTACTGCTTTTAAACGTATGATCTACTTGACATACCTTTCGGTAAATTTTATTGGAAAATGCACATCGATACCAATTTCATGTTGATGCTAGGCTGTACTAAGCAAGCCAGGCCAATCTGGTAGCTCTAAAAGCCTGTTGGTACCGTGTGCTTCGGAACGACAAACTTTAAATGTACATTCTATATGTACATGTATATGCAGCTATGTCAGCGTCAGTTGGTGAAATCGAAAATTCTGAGAAGGATCCCAGAACTATTAAAACCTTTTCTTGTGTGTGCATTGGTGGGTGGGCCATCACTGTTTTACGGGGTAGTTCTTCATAACCAGCACACTTTCCCCAAAAAATGGTTCGGCCAGCTTTCTATGCAAAGCCTCATTGGCCCATGGTTTTGTGCGTAAGCCTTATCAGTCTGACGATCACACTCAATTGACTTCGGCAAAACCGCAAGTTCCATCATAAAGAATAAGTTAATCGGACCATTTTTTTCCAAGAGTGTGATTCTAATGTTTATTGTTAGAGAAATTAGGACTAAGTTATGGGGACTTTCTGCTGTCCCCATATGTCCCCATAATACCATGGAACACCACGTGTGCAGTACCCAGTAATGGAACAAGAACACGTGTTGGTGTGGGTGTATGGCACACTGCAGTATTTTCATAGGCTTCCTTTTTTTCTGTAGGCTCTAGGCACAGTGCCTACTGTGCCTATCATCTGAGCCTGGTTGTAGGTCCGAGTTTCACCTGAGGTTTGTGAACTTTTCCTTGCAAGCTCTCGGAGAGCACTGAGTATACAAGTGTTTAACAGACTAACAGACTCCTCGGTCGAGAGGCAAACCTAAAGCTGAATGTTACGTACTGGACGTTGGTGCGCTGGTTGACCACAAACAGCGGGTTGACTTGGCTGAGTATCTCATCGTTGACGGAGATGCCATCCAGGTACTGCTTCAGGACCGTCCTCAGCTGTCGGTTCTCCTCCAGCAGAGTGGACCTCTCCTTGTCCAGGGCCACCTTGTCCAGCAGGACCTTGTTGTAACGCTTCCAGAAGTTCTCCAGTGAGACGTACTCATGCATAATCTGCAATGAAATCATTTGATATTCAAAATGATGAAGGATGTGACGTTTACACGTTTAAAAGTATAAAAGGATAACAATTCTAAATCTGTTCAAAAATTTTCCAAAACGTTCAAACAAAACCCAAATTATAAAAGTTACATATGTTTACTCTATACACAGGCATGCAACTTGGAAGTAACAAAAAAAAGAGGCAACTCCTATCTTTACAGGACTTTGTACAGTGCTTTTCAATTTTGAGTGGCATATTAAGTGTGAAGTAAAAAATGAGGAAATCAGCTGGTCCGACAAAAAAGTTGCATGGCTGTGTATGTTTACTCTATCTGCATTTCACACACAAAAAAGGATGCCTTTAGGCCAAAAAAAAAAGTCTCCGGTTTCTGGTATGCGCGCGCGTCGCCGTAGCCATGCGCGTCGGCAAAATGAAAAAGTTTTTTTTTCAATGAAAGATGATGTCTCAAAACCACCAAACTCACTGGTTTGACAAGAATCCTGCTGCTGCACAATTTTAACGTGTTTTTAGATTGGGTTATGGTCGAGAATAAGCTTTATGTGGCCTCTCTGGACTCCCATATATTTGCACTAAGTTTAGTCGGGCACCATTTGCAGTCATCAGCCGACATTTGAAGCAAAAAAGTCAGGTTAAAAAAAAAAAAAGCTGCATCGCCGCACCACTTTTTGGGCAAGCTCCATACCAGAAACCAAAGACTTTTTTTGTTTGGCCTTAACCCATGAGCACCTGTGCTACATTGTATTACATTGTGTTAATTCACTGAAGAATCAATAAAACCATAGAGTGCTCGGGCGATTTCGGGCGCTACAGTGACTAAAGGGTTAGTTTGGTTGGGTGACTATAGTGGACTAGACTTAGCCATAGTCGATCTCGATGTCACTAGAAGGCTGCATGGTTTGACTAGCTAGTCCAACTGGATCAACCTAGCCCCAGAGCACTGTTTCTCTAGTCAATTTGCGAGTTACGTCACAGTTTTAAGATGGCGGAAAAAAAAACTGGGGCAACTTTTTGCAAACTTTTGTTATCACAGTTAACATTAACAATTAATGAGAAGTTTTTGTACGGTTTGTTCAATAATGATCAATCTTTGCAAAAAGACAATTAATTATTTATTACACTTAAGTTAAGAATAGAAAATAAGAGAAAAGAAAAATGACGTGTCAAAATTTGCTTCATTAACAACATGAAGGCCTGTTGTTGCTACAAACTATGAACTACATTTGATGAGTCGATCAACTAGACGCATTCGAGTGAAAAACAGACCACTTGTGACATAGGGTCAGCACCCGAACTTGCTCTTAGTTATAAAAACCTCTGCAGGATTCTCTGTTTTACTGAGAAGTTTGACCAATGCGACAACAGTGAAGAAACGCCTCTAACAGCAAAAAGCAACCATGAAATCAAGGATAAGCGGGAAGCGCAACGCCTGTCCCAGCCTAGTCTTACCTCCGCCAGTGGTTCTGATGGGGGTTCTGCCACAGCAGCCTGTACATCTTCCTGCTCCTCCTGCGTCAAGCTGGAAGCGTAGAATGGAAGCACCTTCTCCTCCTCTGTCTCCATCTTACGACACTGCTCGGCCAACTTGACTATCCTGTCACCCTGGGCGCAATAGAAGTTGTTTATCATTAATTTAGTAGTTTCTCCAAATGATACACAACCTGCAAAACCTGATCATACTTTCTTTTCCACCAAATACTGCCAGTTTTTAAAACATGCTTTCTTGGCCCTTTTCAATTATGACAACAGATACAGGAGCACATCGAAAATGCCTTTTACTACTTTCCCCCAAAAAATATGGATTAATTTGATAGTATTTAAAAATTGAAAATGCCTAGTGGACCCAATCCTAAAAAAAAAAGAGGTCCATGCAATGCATTTTTCTAGGTAACATATTTCGTGCCACTTTCTACTCCTTTACAACAGCAAAATATCCAAAATTCTAGCAACTTTTTGTGCTGAAACAGCTGTAACATTGAGGTTTCTGCCGGAATGACATCATATTTTGCTCATGAATATGGAAATTTGTATCAGCATAAGAAAACAAAAAGGCACCAAAATAGACTTGAAAATGGCAAAACAAAAATTTTAATTATTTTCAAGGATCATATTAAAAAAAAATGGGCCCTTAAAAAAAAAAACTGGTATCATCCTCGTCCAAGGTACTGGAACATAAAACATTACGCAGCTACACCAAGTTTCATGAAACAGATTGTAAGTTTATTGTGCAGCTGTGCAACAAATTTGTTGTGAAATTGGCTGCAGACCTGCTTCAAACTGAGCTATTACTCCCTAAAAATCAGTTGAGACGGATAGAAATTGCAAATCAATCCAGGTAATCAGTGTGATACAAATTTAAATTTCTACCTGATCAGTTTTCCTTTTCAGCTCTTTGATTGCAGCGTTGCTCTCCAGCGTCAGCTTGGTCAGGCGGGATCTCTCGTTATCCCTGAACCGATTCATCTGGTTCTTGAGTTCGTGGAAGTGCTCAGCGATGACCTCTCGCTGTTCCCTTAGGTCCTTGTTGCGCTCCTCGCTGTCCCGCGAGTTCTGCGCCATCTTGCCTTTCAGCTGGGCTATTGTGTCCTATATTTGGGCACAAGACAATATGGTTTAAACAAATTTACCAAATTTAAGTTTGGCATTAACAGTTGTGCAGTTTCTTTTAGGTTTGGAAGAAGTCACAACCGCTGATATCTCCATTCACTTATGCGCTCCGTGCGCCAACTAGAGAGGGTGTTTTTTACCACTTTTTGAGAGCCCATGGACAAGACACACCACGCGAGCGCACTGGTTCGGGCACATATAGTGCAAAGCATTCACCACGTATTTTATTTTGATTGCACACAAAGCCATAGTGTCTTCGCGTGAAAGTCAGGCATCGTCGGCAATTTGTTCAAATGCCTCCCCCAACGGTCTCTCCCTTTCTTGCGGTTAAGGGGGTACATGTTTACGGAGCCCATACCTACTGTCGTGTCGTTATACCAGGCACATGTATTGTGTTGAAAAGCATGAGTCTGGCCTCAAAATTTGAAAGTGATACATGTATGTTCAACACCAAAGGTAATTTTGCAGACATTTGGGCACGCACAAATAATTTCAAAAGGAGTAACCTGCATGGAAATTAAATTCAGATAAAGTCCTTTTAAACAACGCCTGAATAAATCCCTATCATCTGATAGGTGGGTCGTTGATCACTAGTCATAGAATTATTCCTACCTATGCACAGCGCGGCCACAAGGCAAAAAGAGAAAATCCATACCAGGGTAAATGGAAGTTCAATTGCCAGTCAAATTTTTGGAGGCTCTGAACAATCAGAAGGCGAGGATTTATTCAGGTGTTGAGTAAAACAAATAATGAATGTTTCACATTCATGCAGAGGAAAGAATAATACCATTCGGTGACGGATTGAATGTTCCATTCCACTCAGATTCCATCTGTCACCTCGTAAAATTATTCTTACCATTGCACTCACAAACATTCATTAAAATGTTCCACTGTTCCAAATGGCCAAGCTCCTTTAATCAATACACAGCAACCCATTAAAACCTCTGATTTACAACAATATGTGTTTAAGTCATGACAGCCTGACTAGGGCGAAGAGAGCTATCAACTCTGGTAAAGTGGCTAGCCAAAGGACACAAACGAAATGATTGTAAAGCTTACGGATATTCTCTGGAGTTTCCTCATCTGCATCTCAATCTCCTTGGCGCTCTTTTCGTCTTTGGATTTCAGGGTCTCAAAGTGAGCCTTCCTCTCCTCCGTGGTTTCATTGTAGCTCTTGAGAGCCTGCTGGAACTGCTTCCACAGGTCTTCCACTTGACCCTCCAGCTGGATGCGCAGGGCGTGCTTCTCTTCTAGATTCTGAAATAAGACATGTCAAAGACAGTTGCAACAAGTAGATTCATCAAGTACAATGCTTACAAGTGCTAAAGGTAGGGCCAAAGGTTTTCCGCGATTGCGGAAAACGGACGGAATTCGCGGAATCTGCTCCTTGAAACGGAAAACGGAATTTGAATCTGAAGAAAAAACTTCTGCAATTTTATTGATAAAAAACCATAATTTCGTTAAATTTATTGAGTCCAAAACGAATTGTTGATGATTGATTGAACAGACGAGCCATATAACAAATGAGCGGTGTTCATATCACGATTTTGGGGGGACAAAAACGTTCAAGATCAGCGCAATAAATGTTATGAGATCATTACCGTAGTACGCGTAGTCATGGAGTGACAGTCCTGACGCATGCCGTAGCTGTCGGTCAGCGCACGGGTGAAAATCATGTTTCTTGGGTGTGTGGCAGTGGCGGTGCAGTATATGACTATAAACTGTGGTGAAGTTGAATACTACGTCTGTACATTGATCGGCCGTTGATAAAATAGCAATCTTTATTGGGGCAATTTTCCCGCGTTCCAACCAAACGACTATTTCATTATCGTCTTGGAATTATTTTGTGTGTACATGTACATGGTATATGTTTAAATGCCTTTTTGTGTATTGAATAAATGTGAAACGAAATTTTTTAGCCTGAAACGGAATTTAGGATGTTTGAAAACGGAATTTGCACTTTTCTGAAACGGAAAAAGATTGGCCCTACTAAAGGGTTATTGCCAATGGTCAGATCTTAGCCGAGAGGTCCTCCAGCAACACGGGTAGGTTAGGCTTGTTAGACTTGGTTGCCAGTCCACCTAGGAGAAGGACAACTCTGATCACAAACCCGGGAAGATAGAACTTGCTAGCCTAGGTCGGCAGTCTGCCTAGGAGAAGGACAACTCTGATCACAAACCAGGGAATATAGAACTTGTTAGACTAGGTCGGCAGTCTGCCAAGGAGGACAACTCTGATCACAAACCCATGCAGATAAAGCTTGTTAGTCTTGGTTAGCAGTGCACCTCAAACATGAGTGGAGGCATTACTTAATGCCCTGCTCCCTACCAGGCGGCTTACTGGTAGACGAGGCTCACGTCTTGTGAAGTCTTTGCTGACATCTCCCAACATACGTCAGAGGAGAGTTCAGTGCAGACGGAACTATGGGCAGACGAGCGTCTTCTGACCAAAACGGCAGAGCAGTGCTGCGAGGATCAGCGTGCCACAGCACTTATTAGCTATTAAAAGGCCAAAAGGCCATTGCCAATGATCACTTGAAAGGAAAGACTACTTTACCAAGTATTTCAGTAGACCCTAAATGTTTGTATCTTTGAATTTCTTCAAGGTACCTTGTTCTTAATTTCATCTCGGAGGCTCTGAAACTCCTGCTTTGCTTCGTTCTCCCTGTCGTTGCTGTTCTGCTCCATGGCAAACAGAATGTCCTGGAGATCGTTGACCTCTCGTCGGTGTTGCTCGATGATCAAGCTGCGCTCGCTGTTGAACTCCTTCATCAGGATGGATTGCTCACCGTCGTATTCCGACTTCAGAATGGCCAGCCGATTCCTCTGTAGGTCTGTGACACATGAATCAGAGAATTGCTTGCTTCAAATCACTGCAAATTTTCAATAAACACTTTTACACCCCATATTGATTGCTGCATGCAAACTTTAACTGGCACACTCTTCATGCAACTTTTTACCTGCCCAGCACGCAATTGCAGGGGGTAGTTTCGAATATCTGAATATTCGGTCAAATGCAGTTTTGAGTAATCGAATACTAAATTATTCGAGAATGGACAGCTCTACATCACCTGTTACTTGTGACTTATCTAATCATTTGACCTGGTACCTGGGCCCAATTTCACGGCGCTGCTTAACAGTTAGCAGAAAAGTTGTGCTTAGCATAGCAGAAAAATTTGCTAACCTTAAGCACTATTTCATGGCGTGGATGTGCTAACGGTCGCGCGTGCATGGAGATTTCTATTGTTACGTCACCAAGTTAAGCAAATTTTTCCTCCAAAGTAAGCGTTCCTTTTGCTGTGCTTATGCTTACGGTCTCCATGAAATAGATGGAGGCTCTGCTAGCAGAAAAACATGTGCTTAGCAGCGCCTTGAAATTGGGCCCTGACTTTGGATTTTGACTTCTGACGGAATTGACTACTGGGCCCAATTTCACGGCGCTGCTTAACAGTTAGCAGAAAAGTTGTGCTTAGCATAGCAGAAAAATTTGTTAACCTTAAGCACTATTTCACGGCGTGTGTGTGCTAACGGTCGCGCGTGCATGGAGATTTCTATTGTTACGTCACAAATTTAAGCAAATTTTTCCTCTGAAGTAAGCGTGCCTTTTGCTGTGCTTATGTTTACGGACTTGCTAGCAGAAATTTGTATACTTAGCAGCGCCGTGAAATTGGGCCCTGCTCTGCACAAAATTGTTTCCAGTTGTTGTTACACATATTTCATAATGAATATATCAGACGGAATCTCCCAGACCAAGCTCACCAATGAGAGCGTCCATGTTTTGCAGATGGCTCCTGAGGGCCATGGAGTACTGCTCCTCCGCCTCCGACAGATCCTTGGCCAACGACTTGATGACGCTGTCCTTGCGGTCCACGACCCTCTCGAAGGTCTGGCTGAGAATCTCAATGTCCCTCTTGAGCTCCTTGGACTTGGCGGCCCGCATGATGTTCCTCCACTGGTGGGTGATCTTGTACATGTTGAAGCGGGTGTTCTTTTCTTCCTTGACAAGTTTGTCCTATGAGAAAAATTGAATTATTGAAATTTCAGCATTAACAATTCAGCAGTGTATGCGCCAAGGCTCACACTTCATTAAACGATTACCGTAATTTTCGGAATATAAGCCGCGGCTTATACGTTGAATTTGCCCATGAAAATGTTTACTGCGGCTTATACACAGGGCGGCTTATACGCCGAGACTTGAAGAATAAAAATGACATTTACATGTGTATTCAATGTACTGGTACAAGAAGAGATGTGTTGCTGAAATAATTATCAATTAAGAAAGTCATTAACAAACCGAAAGCACGTCCCACAAAAAGGTACCGAGCGGTAAAAAGTACGGCTAGTGAAAGCTGTCCCTTGGACATCGACAACCGGCCGCACGTGATGCTGCATATGCTGCATGCATCATGCTGCATGGATTCCCATGGACCACACCATTTGTGGTAATAAAGGGGTTCACTTTCTTGGGAACAATAATTACCAATATTTCCCCTGTTTAAAAAAAGAAAAAAGACAACTAATACTTTTTATGAAGTTTGAAACATATCTTTATTTGATAATCAGTTGTTCAACGTCACAATTTAATTTTTTTTCTTGAAATGTATTCAAGAAACGATGTAAAACTCAAAACAGGGGTGAAATCACCCCTTACGAAATTAATGGATTCGTCCATAAAAATCTCAGCATCGTGTTGACTGTTTTCGAAGAAAGTTACGATCCAAACTTGAATGTTTGACGTTACTACTCGTTAGTAATCACAACAATTTGATAAGTTTTGATGTAAAACGGACTTGTTTATCCTTTAGGACAAAACAACTCAGTGTCTGTTGCCACAAAGCAGGATTTGTAGCGCTCCAGTCAGACAACACATGGTGGGTTGCATACTCTCTCAAGTGCTGGGGGAAAATAATGTCAGTCGCCGGCAGCAATTCCCGTTTTTTATTTCTCATCATCAATTTCCATATTTGTTTGTAAGAGTAATCGACTGTAAATGATTTGACATAACTTATGTGGCCCTTTTATAGCTTTCGTAGTGTAAATGGAACTGGTTCAGAGCATTTTGACTAGAATTTGGAGGCCTTACAAAATTGAACCGCTGCGGTTGGTGCGGCTTATACGCCGATGCGGCTTATATGCCGACTTCATATCTTAATTTGCAGATTTTTGCGTGCTGCGGCTTATACGCCGCGCGGCTTATATTCCGAAAATTACAGTACTGAATTAGGTCCAAGAGTACATAAGGTAATTCCCAAGAAAGGTAACTGGCAAGAATGTTGCATCCTGACGCCACTTTTTCATCAAATATTATCTCAATGAAATGAAGGTCAGTCATTGCAAAGCTGTTGAAAAGACATTTCCATTTTTTCTTTTTTGAAAATACTTTGAAAATGCACACGACTCTCCATAGACTCTCTGGATACTACATTCTTTCAAGGTCATTTTTCAACTCAACCCAAATTTTAAAGGTGATGTTTTTATCATGCAATGTTGATTTTCTTAAACAGTGCCTTGTACAGTAGAGGATTTTGAAAAAATATCTTCAGGTAAGAAATTATTAGTAACTCATGGAGTTATTTTCTTTATAATTTGAATTCAACCCTAGTGCAGTTTTCAGACGTTTAGCCTCACCTTTTGTGTAACAGAATCTCTGTATAGCTGATATTTCTATGGCGCTGTGCCTCTTTTCGTACTTTTTAGTATATTTCGAAAGGAGTTGAAAGGAACTTGACAGTAGTTGATGGCATTTTTGCAGTTGAGGGTAATTAGTTTGATCGCATGTATGCTATTGAAAGAATAACATCTAGATGTACCTTCAAGAACTGGTTGAGCATATCTTCTTTTTTCTTCTTCATCTCTTCCTCTGCCAGCATCTTCTGCTCCAAGTACAGGATCCTTTCCTCCTCTGTCATCTTGGCCAGCTTCCCCTTCTTCCCCGATTTCTTGCCTTTCTTCTTGGGTGGCATGATTTCTGAAAAAGAAAAAAATGATGTGTGAAACTACGAGTTATGACAATACCTTTTTTCAATGAAAAATATGACTTTACAGTTGAATGCACAGCGGTCGAGTTGGCACAACGGTCGAGTTGATTGGATACCACCGGCAATAGACTACGTGTATTACATGTTTGTTTTGCAAAAAAATAGTTAGTGGCCTGACGTTTCGACCCTAGCAGAGTCTTTCTCGGAGGCTAAATGACAAGACTATAAACATAAACAGGTACATGTATACATTACTGATGTAACAAAAGCAGTCAAGTGGAAATAGATGATGCAGAGGAAAATACACAGAGAAAGCAGGTGGCTGAACAGAAAGGACGAGGGTAACAAAAGGGAGGGGGATTGGGGGAAGGGGATGGTTGACCACAAGAGGTGGGGAACACAAGGGACAAAGTCAATGATGGGGAGAGGGAGAGAAAGGTAGTTAATTGGTGAATGAGGCAGACTGGAGGGGGGGGGCTTATCTGTGGTGAAAAGGAGAAGGCAAAGACAAAAAGTTATTAGTCATTTCCTTCTTGGATGTTCAGACCATGGGGTTGAATGGTCTGGAGACGACTTATCCATAATTTCTCTCTACTCAGACGAACAATCTCTCTGTGGTTTCCTAGTGCCTCAATGCCCTGTAAAATCATGTCAGAAATTGAGTGATTAGGAAGATTGAAATGATGTCCTACGGGTGTATCCAGCTTATGGGTGTATCCTGTGGATCTGTGGCCGTAGAAACGTCTCTTGAGTGTAGTTCTCGTTTCACCTATATATTGAACACCACAAACTTTGCAAGATATTAAATAGATTAGATTATGGTGCAGGTGACATGACCCCTTGTCCTATGGGTGGTACCACCGGTATGGCTGGTGAAGGAGTCCGATTCTCTGATGTGTTGTCTACAGACGATGCATTTGGAGGTGTTGGGACACCTGAAAGTTCCCTGTGGCAAAGGGGGGTTAACATTATCATTAAAGGGGGGGACTTCTGCCCGGACAATGAGATCCCTGAGACTGGGTGGCCGTCTGTAGGCAACTATGGGTTCTTCTTGTACAGCACGTTGAAGTCGATCTGATGTGTGAAGAATATGATGGTTAGAACTGGTTATTGTACGAATGGGGGGAAGTGAGGGGTGGAAAGTGACAACAAAGGGAACTTTCTCCTTGGAACTCTGTTGTTGCACAGGTCTTTTTGAAAGTACTGACTCCCTGGAGCGAGCCTTGACTTTCTGGATTGCTCAATGGACTGCCAGGGAGCTATGACCCCGGGAGACGAGGTGTACGTTTCTTAAGTTCCTGTGAGTGGTGGATAAAATCGGAATCATTAGAACAGATTCGACGGAGTCTGATGAGGGCCTGACTGTAGGTTATGCTGGTTTTGCAGTGTCGGGGATGACAGCTGGTTGAGTGGAGATATTGTTTATCTGTGGGTTTAACAAAGAGATCTGTGATCAAATCATCATCCGTCTTTAGAACCTTGACATCCAGAAAGTGGGTATCCTTGGTTGAGTATTCGGTTGTGAATTTGATGGTCCTATGGAAGGAATTGATGTGATTAATGAATGCTGTGAGGCTAGATTCATCACTGGTCCAGATGAAAAAGATGTCATCAATATAGCGCCACCAGACCCAGGGACGGCATGGGGCTGACGCCAACAACAAGTTGGCTCATGAATAGGCAGGCCATTGATGGTGCCATCCGTGTACCCATAGCGGTGCCATGTACCTGTAGGAAATTCTTACCCATGAACGAAAAATTGTTTTTAGTTAGAACATGGTTCATGAGGGATACTATATCAGAAATGGGCGGTGAGGTGTTTGTTTTGTTGACGCTCAATAGCACGACCGACGCTTTTGAAACCTTATTTTTGTGTGTCCCAAAAAATAAGAATTGTTTAAAAATAATGTTTCTTTAATTGTTTTAAATTGCAGAACTTTTCATCTTCTTTTTCTGATTCCTGGCTCTGGACTGGAGGAATTTTTTTTTTTTAGAGAAATTAGGCCCTAATTTTATAGGTCTGATTTCCATCTCTTTAACTTAAGTTAAACGTATGCATGTTTAACACAAAGTCACAATGACAGTGTTAGCACGATGGAACCAGACAAAGAGTAGTCATGGTAAACATTTCTAATTCTAAGTTACAAAAAAAGTCACAACACTGGGCATGTTCAGTGCCGTGCCGACACAATACTGTGAAAACAATCGGGGACCGGTTCACGGACATGACTAGTCCGAAAATTCGGGACTCTCAAATACTGTATATGAGAGTCCCAAAACTTAAGGTATTGAAAACATACAAAACAAGAAAATAGACTGGCACCTGAAACAACCAGTCCAAGACAGCTTCAGTCATGTCAGTACTGCATCAATCAACCATGCCAAAAGAAAAGAAACATGTGGCATGAAGCGGGAACTAGTCTCAATTTACTACACATAGCGCAGCGTGATTGTCCGTGCACATCGTTCATTTTTTCCGGGCCTGTGCGCGCATCCCCGGTCAATGTGGCCGTACCGTGCACGGTGGCATCGTTTTTGCCGGGCCTGTGCACCCACTTGCCCGGTCAGTCAACGTGGCCGTACCGTGCACGGTGGCATCGTTTTTACCGGGCCTATGGCTGTGCACCCACTTCCTCGGTCGGTCATGTCGGTCAATGTGGCCGTACCGTGCACGGTGGCATCGTTTTTGCCGGGCCTGTGCGCCCACTTGCCCGGTCAGTCAACGTGGCCGTACCGTGCACGGTGGCATCGTTTTTACCGGGCCTGTGCACCCACTTCCTCGGTTGGTCATGTCGGTCAAGTCGGTCAATTTGGCTGTACCGTGCACGGTGACATCGTTTGTGCCGGGCCTGTGCGCTCACTTGCCGCACCGGTGGACGTGCCCGCGCGTGCCGGGCCCGGCCCGGTCCTCGCGGCGCGGGCGGGGCGCACTGGCCCAAAGCGACGGCCACAGGATCGGAGCGCATTGGCCCGACGCGACGGCCACAGGATCGGAGCGCCCTCTGTCATGTCTGTAGCCTACATTATGCCGGTGCCCGCACCGCGCCTGTGATCGGTCCTGCCACAGATTTATGCAACTTTTTCTGCTCAACAGTCGAGTTGTCCCAAGTCGAGTTGTCTCAACGGTCGACTTGTCTCAACGGTCGACTTGTCTCAACGGTCGACTTGTCTCAACGGTCGATTTGTCTCAACTGTCGACTTGTCCCGAGTCGAGTTGTCTCAACGGTCGACTTGTCTGACATTCATAACAAGGTTTGCCGTCTCCGGCAAAATATACACTGCCTATAATCATAGGCAGTGTATATTTTGCCGGAGACGGCAAACCTTTAGTAAACGTTAGTTTGCCGGATATGCACTGAACATGCGCAGTAACTGTTTTTTTGTACTTTAACATTTTCCGGTGACAAGTTTTAGTCTGGCTCCATGCCAAAATTATCATTGTTACCTCGTATTCACAAGATGGGATTCAGACCATTTTATAATTTCAGACTTTTTTTCCCTTTTAAAAAAAATACTCCAGAGCCACAAATCTGAAAAAGAAATGTAATACTCTGCAAAAAATGTTTGAGACATGTTAAAATAATAAAAGAAGAATATTCTTATTTATTTGGGGATGAGAAAAAAAACCTTAAAATGTGGTGCGGTTGGAATCGAACGCGAGTCATCCCGCTTACTAGAGCCTTTGCTTAACCACTACACCAAACTAGCTGGAGTTACCCAGCCCTGAGTTTTATCATTGGGTTGTCTATTAGGGCTGGAGCGAATTTTTCTCGTAACTTGTAGTATAGGCAAAAAATTTTGGAAAATGTTCAATTTTGTCCCCGTTACACACTAATTGCAACTGCAACTCACCCCAAACTTGCCTGGAATAACCATTACACAGGTCCTTGAAGTAAAACAATCCACGATGAAGATTCAGCCTACAATTGCAGTGAAAACAGGAGGAATAACCGCTAACTTGACAACCTTGCTGGATTGGCCAGGACCGCAATTGGTTTGTGCACAAAAAAAATTGTGTACAATGAATGGCGGTCGATTAACAGGCACAGAGAGCGATCGCAACTACTCGTTTTTGCCGGCTGCGCTGGCTGCTGGCGCATGACGTCACGCGGAAGCGTAACACCCGATGACTGTTTCATGCACTAATATAAGGTTTACCACTCGCATCACAGCTTTGGTACTGGAACCGCAACCAATAGTGCATGAAACACGTGACGTCATGCGCCAACAGCCAGTGCAGCCGGCAAAACCGAGTAGTTGACAGTGATCGCTCTCTGTGCCTGTTAATCGACCGCCATTCATTGTACACAATTTTTTTTGTGCACAAACCAACCGCGGTCCTGGCCAATCCAGCAAGGTTGTCAAGTTAGCGGTTATTCCTCCTGTTTTCACTGCAATTGTAGGCTGAATCTTCATCGTGGATCGTTTTTTACTTCAAGGACCTGTGTAATGGTTATTCCAGGCAAGTTTGGGGTGAGTTGCAGTTGCAATTAGTGTGTAACGGGGACAAAATTGAACATTTTCCAAAAAATGTTGCCTATACTACAAGTTACGAGAAAAATTCGCTCCAGCCCTAATACTAGACAACCCAATGATAAAACTCAGGGCTGGGTAACTCCAGCTAACACCAAACGTGCTAGTGCTACACAACTCTTGATGGGAATTTAATACATCTTATAATTCAGCCCTATTTTAAAGAGTACAGCGCCCTCTGTTGATATGGATTGCCGCCGGCAAACCTTTAGTAATCGTTAGTTTGCCGTCATTACCTCCGGCAAAATATCCACTGTATCAATATTATTATTAACGCACATAGGCTAGCGCATAAAATGTTGATTATCTACTGCATTTTCTCTCTTTGCAAGACATTGGAACTTACGTTTGATAGATGGTGAACCTTATACTTCTATTCAAATGCTGCTATTTTCAGCCTGGTTCTCGAGAAAGTCAGTTAGTGGGTGAAAAAAGAAATAAACATCTGAAAGATTTTCACTGAAAATAATTCGAAAAGTGCATTGACCTCTTGATAATTACAGCACGAGTCATGGCAACGACGATACTCTTTATTTATACGTTACTACTTATCAACATTTATAGTCAAATATCTTATATTTCTTAAAATTAAAATAGTTTTTATTTAATTATATTTTTTATGAATTTATTATTTATTAAAAATATATTGAGTAAACATGTGTTAATTTTTTTGATGATTAAAAAATTGAAAGAGACTAAGTGACTGTTTTGTGTCGCTACTTTTGATTTGTTTTATTCCATATAACAGCCGTCGGTAAATCGCTGCATACACCAGTCTGGTTTCGGCTGTGACAGCGTGACGCATTGCACATCGCGCAAGGACAGGGAGGCAAAGACTAGACGAAAGCGCGCGAGCTTGTTTTGCACAGGCAGTCAGACAGGCACGAAATACGCCCCCAAAATAGTTAAAAATGTCATCTAAACGGAAAGTTGGAATTGTGGGATTTGGTCATCTAGGTAACTAAAGTTTTTGTAAAGCATTTTGTTTGTGTAATTGGTGTATTCGTGTTCGCCACAATGTCAGTTCGGCCATGTCGGCGCAGGTAACGCTTGCACTTGCAGTGCGCGCGTTGTCCGACATGTCCCAACCACTGACCAGTGGCGTAGCCAGGAATTTTTCAGTGGGGGGGGGGGGGGGGGGGGGGGGGGGGGGGGGGGGGGGGGGGGGGGGGGGCTGGAACATTTCATGGGGGGGGGGCGTCATGCAGGGGCGTCAATCGCTTCTTAAAAGTGGGGGGGGGGTGGACATACCTTGATCAGAACTGATGCGAGCGCGAAGCTCTAACGGCGTGGGGTTCGGGGCTTGCTTAAGGGAAGTTAAGGGCCCCTAAAAAAATTATGATTCTAGATGTTCTGTGGTGTGATCTGAAGCAATTTCTTACCAATACCACTTCCCTCCATGCTTTAACTAATATTTTCTTAGCAAAAGATAATTATTTGAACATCGTTTTCGAGGTTGGAGTCATTGAATCAGCTATCAGTATTCTGAGCTATAGGCGTGGGGTTCGGGGCCCGCTTAAGGGCCCCGAAAAAAAATTGGATTCTTGATGCTCTGTGGTGTGATCTGACTATTCTGAGGCAATTTTTTACCACTTTAAGTAACCAATAATTATCTTAGCACAAAAGATAATAATTTAAACATAATTTTCGAGGTTTTCTCAACTAAAGGCATAAGAACATTTTTTGAACATTGTCTTCGAGGTTGGAGTCATTGAATCAGCTACCAACATTTAGGATTCTAAATGCTCTCTGGTGCTATCTGAGGCAATTTCTGACCACTTTAACCAATATTTTCTAAGCAAAAGATACATTGTAGTACATAATAGGGCCCTGTAAATGAGACACGAGTTCAAAAATCTGGGGGGGGGGGGGATTTGATATTGTGTCCCCCACCCTTCAAAAAGTGGGGGGGGACATGTCCCCTGTCCCCCCCCCCCCCCCCCCCCCCCCCCAGGATTGACGCCCATGGCGTCATGTAGATCAATGATAATTTTTTTAGAAACTCAAAATCTCAGTGGGGGGGCGACTGGGGGGTGACAAGGTTTCATGGGGGGGGGGCGGTCGCCCCCCACGCCCCCCTGGTGGCTACGCCACTGTGTCCAACGCAAATTGAATGCAAGCGCGTCAAAATAGGACCCCGTCAATGGCAATGCCCGTCGTTTTAGGGCCGGGGTCTGAGTGACGATACTTGACATGCTTGACCATCTTGACTCGTGATGGGAGCAATGAATCTGAAATTACATCTTTGCGATCGTGAAGTTACGAGCCCCTCTTTACTACTTTAGTTTCTATTCAATCATGTTAACTTAATTAGATTTCAAGAGTGTGTTTTTTACCATTCAAAAATTACTGAAACTGATACTAGACGGCGCTCGCTGACGAGTGACGTGGCTGATCAATGGTCAGAACCTCGAGGTTAAGACATACCATTATTTCTCAGACCCATTTTCATAAAACTGAATGGTTCTTGAGTCTGGAGAGCTGAATGTTGATGTAGAGCGCAATTTGAGTCCCCCACGCAAGTTTAAACTTGCGCGAGGGACTCCTGAAGCACGCAAATTACACCGCGCCATTTTAATTTGCGTGCGCAAGTTTAAACTTGCGCAAAGGCGATCGCAACCTTCTTCTGCGGGCGGGATTTTCATTGATGAAGATTTTTTTCTTCAAAACACGAGTACATGGAGAAATAATGGAATAAATGAATGAATAAAGAAATAAATAAAAAAGGGTAATTCAATTAGCGTCAATGAAAAGAAACATTGAGATTTACCAGTGCTTATCAGAGAAGTTGTTTAAGGGTACGTGGGGGCGGGGCCAGGGAGGGGACCTGGCAAGCAATCAACTTAAGCACACTAGCGGCGATTGCTTGGAAAGTGTACTGAAGTTGTTCAAAAATGGAGACCAGCTTCAAGTTTTTTGCTTTGTAAACCTAATTAGCATTTTATTTATATTCTTGAATGTAAATAAATCATAATTTCCTAGGTGTAACCCGCTGTTAACGTAAAAAGAATGATTATGATCCCTTCAATTGTTCAAGTTTTGACATTATACTTATCATTTACATTATTTTTAAAATGCTTATGTATTCTACAATTAAAAAAGTATTTACTCTTAAAAAAATACTAATTAATTTAACAATTAATAAATTGTACGGTACAATAATTCATATTGTTTTTAGAAATGCTTGCATAAGATTTCGAGCGCTGTGTACACTTCAAAAATGCATAATTTGAAAAAAAATTAATGAATGCATTACTAATTTAATTAATTAATTAAATGTATTACTTTAACAAATATTTTTATTACAGGCTCAATAATTCATATTAAAAAGTGTTTACAACTTAAAAACGCTATGCATATAAAATGGTAATTATTTAAAAAAGTAAATTTATTTGCAAATCATTTAATTAATGAATTTAATCAAATGTTTCAAAAAAAGGCATTTAACGCATTGTCTCCCGAAGCTCAGTGATGCTATTAAATCAGAGAAAAAAATCTGCTTTAAAAATAATGTTACATATCTGCATGAGTATACCCAACCAGGGGCAAAATAGTTTAGCGGCTCTAGCTGTATGCGTGGCCGGGAAAATCTATGCAGTGCGCAAGTTTAAACTTGCGTGCGCAATTTGTAGCAAGGAAATGAATGCGCGCGCAAGTTTAAACTTGCGTGCGCGCAGGTTTAAACTTGCGCAGGGGACTCACTTTGCGCTCGACATCAACACATAACAACCAATGATAAACATGATAAATGCACATGCTAACATGGCTAAAGAAATAGTCCGAGTAACTAGGACTCTACAGATTGATTTTTTAACATTAGGACATGGTCGGGCGATGCCCAAATGTTAAAAAAAGTGATCCGTAGAGTCCTAGTTACTCGGACTACTAAAGAAAAGATGTTTTCACTAGCTGATGTAATCCCAGCTGCCCTATATTTCTAAACCCCAATAAGTAAACAAACAGACTAGAATCTCTGAGTGAGAGTTATAGTCCTGTTTATACCAGTTGAGCTTCATAGAAATTCAAAATTACTTAGTGAGATGACTGATGATACTAATATTAAAAGGTATTGTTTTTCTATCTTGTTAATTGTGAACTGAAGGTCAGTATCTTCACCAAGCCGTTAAAGACAGCGCAGATCTGGATGTTGCCTTTGTTTGGAACAGAACAACGTCAGCCTTGCGTGAAACAGTAGCGGAGCAACATATTCTGGAAGATCTTTCCAAGTTTGCAGACAGGTATTAAACTTAGTTATGTCAACAATTCAACAGCTGATTCTTAGATGTGTAAAGTCATGTTCTAGAGTTTTATTAACCCCATGCGTACGGGAAGCGGTCATTGCCGCGGCCGCTAATCCTCAATGGAATGCAGTTGCCAGCTGTGGTATGCCGCGGCACACGGCTAGTGGGTAGTTCCACAGCTGCTGCTTTTGTGCAGTCCCGCTACCACACAAAGGCTGTGCAGTCATGCGGGCCACTTGCTCTATGTGTGGAGGAATGTCCCCATTACACCCCGTCCTTAAGGGGTTAAAGTCTATCAGGAATCAATTTCAGTCAATTCTTCGCTTCTCTTGTAAACAGGCAGCCAGATTTGATTGTAGAGGTCGCCCATCCTGTAATATCGAGCCAGTATGGAGAGGCCTTTCTTGCTGTTGCGGATTACATGGTAAGTCTGTAAACTGCAAGTGGAAAGTTGCAGGCATACAGCTTCTCAAGACTGATAGTTGTCACACAGTTATAGTTTCTGACTGACACACTGTGCAGTGACTCTGAGACTGAGGCCGCATGGGAATTACATGACTATGGCTGGAAATTACACATGCGCCTATGGCAGCGGCTGCAGCCGCTTCCCATAGACCCGTGTGTTATCTGCAGCCGTAGCCAAGTAATTCGGATGCGGCTATTCTAACCTTGGCACAGAATTATGATGCTGGTTTCCTATATACACAACAGGTGAATCTGTTGCGATTTTCAAGTGTTACAGCTGCTGCTCTTGAGAATTGTAGTGCCATAAAAGTTACAGTGTTGGATCCAGGGGGTGTGGAAATGTATTTTGTTTTCCCACGTTGCCTGGTTTTCATTTTGAAAAGGCCCCCACAACTGACATTCAAAATCTTTCTTGTTCATTGCCTGAGAGGTTACCAAGTAATTTGTAAAGTTGGTTACGGGTACCCGATTCCATAATCTGGAACCGGTTCCTGACATCAACGTTCGGGTACCCGGTTCTGATGCACACCCCTAGTTCAGCTGAGTTTTTATTAAGGGCTGTGAACTTGAGCAAAACTTTCACTACTACTACTATAACTTCTGCACATCAGTTACCAGACAGACTGGTGGTGGTGCATATATGCATACAAGTTAGTGCATATAAGTTGTAAACACTGCAAGCAAAACCTGATTCATTGGAACTTTCCAATTTCTTTGTTTTCTGATAGGTTGGTTCACCCACAGCTCTGGCCAATCAGGAAGTAGAAGACAAGCTTAGAACAGCTGCAAAGCATCATGGGTTGTACATTCCAACTGGGGCATTCTGGGGAGGAAACGACATTCAGAAAATGGCCGACAGAGGCACATTGAAGGTAAAGAAAACCTTTAAAGCTTTTTCATTGAACATAAAAAAAGCAACACTGCTCTAGTGTCCTTTTGCCAATTTTTTTTGGTTAACTTATAAAAGCGATAGTTACTGGCATTAATTTTTATCCTACCACAAGTTACCTGCTACATGGGCCAATACTTTGTTTACATTTGTACAAAATACCCTTATACCCGCAAACTCTGATTTCCCCTCTGCCCAGATCTGTCTCGTTTTGCCAGAATGTCTTTCGTATATAACCTTTTAATTCAAGCCGTGTTCCCATTGGACTTTTATTTGGGTTAACTTACCATGACTTACCTGTAGAATAACAAAGTTTAGTCCAGTGGGGACGGACGGTAAACTAACCTCCCTGTCAACTTACCGCGACGGTGATGTAAAACTAGCAGGCTGAAAGTGGTCATGGAAGATTTCTGCGCAGCCACGGTGAGTTATCAGAGACATTCTGCCAGTCACTCACATTGAATAAACGTTCCGTCGGTGTTAAACAAAGTCCGAGTCGGAACGCACAGTAGACTTCAGCAAAGGAATGTCGCGGTAAGGTTCCGGGTGGCCGTGGGAAAAAGTCCAATGGGAGCGTGGCTAGTGACTGTTTTCTTTGTACAATCTACTGCAGGCATTGACTGTAACAATGACGAAACATCCTCACAGCTTTAAGCTGAATGGCATCCTCAAAGAGAAGAATGATGCAGTTACAGATAGGAAGACAGTGTTATATGAAGGTATTACAAAAGACTAATGATTATTGCAAATTCTGTTGTATTTAACTAACGAGTACTCTGGCCAGTTGCACAGATACAGTTTTATTGACAGTTTTCTTAACAACTCTTGTGGCATATCATAAAGTGAGAGAGCCTGAAGTTTCAACCCCAGCAGAATTTTTCTCTCAACATTTGCTAATTGTGTATTTCAGATAATTTCATTCATTAAGCTGTTTGAAGAAGCTATTTTTTCACTTCTTGGTTTTTTAGTTTTTATGGTCTAAGAAAATAAGGCTATTGACTAAATGATCATTCTCACTGACCTTCACTTCCAACTTTATTCAAAGATGCGGTCAGTAAAACTGTTGGTGTAACTGGGGTCCAGTTTCTGGGGGTGGGGCCTCATATTCTGGAGGGGTCACTCAATAGGTTTTGACATTAAAACTAACTTTTCGTTCTAAAATTTGGGGGAGGGGGTAGTCTGAGTATCACCTGTTGTCCAACAGAGCCCTCTCCGTAATCAACATCTGATATGTTTGCAAATTTTATGCAACCGGTATGCAAATTTTATGCAACCCGGTGTGCTAGTCATCTGAGTCGGCTTTAGATATTGTGATGTCCTTTTGATCAGAAATGTGGACTAAGCTGTTTATTGGTAATTTTGGCTGACATTTTTGTAATACAACAACGGGTTACGGAAGACCCGATAGAAGGTGTCGTTGAATGGTCAGAATTTCGAGGTCAAGATGCAGTCTTGTTTTGCATGATTAATCCCGAATCTGCTTGCATATTCCATAGACTAGTGGGGGATGGGTGGGAATGGTCCAAGGAGGGAGGGGACTGCTTAGCATGGGCCTCAAGGGTGGGAGGGGGCAGTTACACCACTGAGTATATCTTCTGAAAGCTGCAATAATTTGACTAGCTCCAAATTATAAGATGGAATTTTGCGTCGAACCCACGACCTCCTCGAGTGGTAAGACATCTGCACTAGAAAACAGGAGGTCGTGGGTTCGAGTCCCACCCGAGTGATTTTTTCCAACTTTCACTCGGGAGGTAACACACTGAGTATACAGTGTTTAAAAAACGTCGGTGAAGGGCAAAAACCTAATTTGATTTAGCTCCAAATTCTCAACCTCAGGTTCGGTGCGTGACTTGTGCCCTCTTGCTCCCAACAATGTCAACACCATGGCCGCAGCCTCCATAGCCGCTCACAACCTCGGCTTTGATGGAGTGCAGGGAAGACTCGTGGCAGACCCTCAGTGAGTATCGTCCAGAGTTGTAATTGAGAGTCAAATCACAAGTCAAACTCATAAACCAAATCACGAGGGGGCAGGTTGAGTTCAAATCGGCAATTTTGACCGCTCCTCCTTGTCTGCAGTTGGATGTTTTTTCTGCACCCCTTTTCTGTTACCAATTGTCGTTTCATAACCCTCCTTTTGTTTTATCAGTCACAGACAGTCACAAATTAAGTCCTGTTCCCGTGCCATGCCCTTTAAACAGGCTAGTCACCAACAGTCAGATCATATTTCTTGTAGTCACCGTGACTAGTCAAATTCCATCAACAGACAAAGACCGGTATGTAGGCACAGCCGGCTTACCAATCTCCTACAGTCAAAGCATAGCCGTATCAGGCATCATAACAATCACAGCCAGTCAATCCTGCTTTATTAAGGCAGGGAGCACTCAGCTGTTAAAAACTGTCACTTGATTTATTTTGGCTGCTGGACTGGCCTTGTTGAAATTGCCAGCTACAGTTAATGAATGATTGATCACCGATGCAGAAGAAAAAATGAAGACCTATATATATATTCCCCTTGGCTATAAATACTAGATTGAATCGCACTATGGGCTCCCTGTGCCAACAAGAGAGGGTGCTTTTTACCACTTCAGAGCACCATAAATGGGACACACCCCATATGCATACTGTTCCACGCGTATTGTGCGAAGTTCACACCACTTATTTGACCTGAATGTACACAAGGCCAAAGCGTCTTCGTGTGAGCTTCAGGCATAGTTGGCAATGCATTTGAATGTCTCTCCCAGTGGTTTCTCCCAGCTCTCCCTTTCTTACATTGAGGGGGTACTTGTGCACGGAGCCCATATTATATGCATTATATTGAAGTTTCCTTCAGTCTTACATTTTTTACTCTTCGGTATAGCGACAGGTTAAATGCTCCCCCAAACTGTGTCAAACTGAAGAGCATATACTTTTCCTACTCGTTTTTGTGATCCATCACAGCCTGATGGACTGGCATATTGTCGAGGTGGATGTAACGGGACCTGGCGATGTTGAAGCAGGCAAGGCGTTCACTGTCTCAACAGTGCGCAGGAACCCTGCCCAAGTCGGCAAAGTCACAGGCAGTGCGACATACGCCTCCTTCCTCAGTAGCATGCTTGGTGAGTCAGTTCAAGTAAATTCCTCTTGTCTAGTAACCCCAGCTCCCTACTTACTTTTACTCAGTAAAGGACCGTGTCCGTCAAAATCCTTCACTCACTCCGCTTCACATATGTGACGTTATGAAATCCACTACTGAAGTGCTGGTGGATTTTGATCGACTTAGTAATACACTTGGCTTATATGACAACAGCAGTACTGGATGCTAGGCAAAAACCAATCAGATTCCCCTAGCACTGCTTCAGGCCTCCCGGCCCAATTCCATCATACTCTAGCAAAATTTAGTCAAACCAGGCCAGCAGGATCATACCCCCCAAAATCCACCAAAATGGGGGGATGAATTTGGATGAACTTTGTGGAAAACAACCTCGATTCGGCATTTGTGTTAAAGTCCTCATAAGTTAATCACAAGTCATCCAGTAACAAGTTAAGTCACAAGCTTTTCAGATGACAAAGGCATTCCTGTGTTATTGTTCACACCCTGTTACTTGTGACCTGACCTGTGGTTTGACTTGAGACAGACTTCTGACCGACTTGATAAGAGCTCTTCGAATAGTGCATAAGAGTCGGAGCATAGTGCTCAGAATGTTGAGTTAACACTGTCTCCCATTATAGAGATAGTCACTTCTCATTGTGGAGTTTTACGGTTTACTTCTCCCGAGTTGAATCAAATCTCAAATCCTTATTTGTTATTGTATTTTCTGCAGGAGCCCATGGGAGAGGTTCAGGAGTGCACCTGTGCTGACCCTGGCTCACCCTAGGAGCTAGCATTGATCGTGGAGCCTGGAATAGCCTCCAGGGTGCATCCTAGTGTATAATGCTGTCACTCCTTGCTCCTTCATACATTTATACTACTGCTGCTAATAGTCTACCAAGACGTTTGATGCTGGCTTGATCCCGACTTGAACTCGGCTTGACCTCATGCCATGACCTCCGCCTGCTTCTTGTGTTTGCATTCACACAGGAACTCAGCCATGCTGCATGTGATCAACCAAAGATTGTGAATCCTGGTGCCAGGACTTACCTTAAACCCAGTAGCAACTGTACTACATTGTATTACATTGTGTTTATTCCCAGATGAAACCCATATAAATCCACACAGTGCTTGGATGGTATTTGGGCAGTATTGGCTTTTGGATTGACCGTAACCCTGCCAGACACAACACAGTGCATCAGGTGTAAAAGTCTGTGGGACCTTGCTGCATTGAGCCATCAACACCAGTGCATAAACAGCCAATTCTGAAACAATGAGAGCTAGTCCATTGTGCAAAGCCACAGTTGTATGCTGCTGCAGTTGGTGACCACAGACTCTGAGGCAGTTCGGCCTTGAGATTTTTTTTACTTCAGGGATCTTGCTACATTGGACAGGCTTGTCATTTTGGCAAGTGCTGCATGATGCTGCATTCAGCAGGGTTTCTAGCCATAACTGCTTTCTGCTCCTTGCACAATACTCTTCCACTGACCCTGATCTATCAAGAAGATTTAAATTCCTGTGCCCCGACTGACCTGTGGAGACTCTTAAGCATATTCATATTGGCAAATGGAGAAATCCAACTTTGCTGCCTCAGTTCTACAAAGCAGCCTCCCTTCTTGAGCCATTCATAAAAACCTAAGACAGTTTACCCATTCCTATTGACTGAGAGTCCATCTCCTGGCTGGTTTTAAACTGCTGATAAAGCACCAGCTGGTTTTAAACACTTTCTTTTTGCACCACTGAGTTTTGCGCTGCATCGCACAGTACCCGCCCCGCATGCATGCCAATTTCCATTTAAGGAGATTTTTAGCACTATGGGCACACTTTTAGCACTATGAGACACATGCCATAGACTTGGCCACTGGCCAGAGGGGTGTTTTACAAAACACAAAGTGAAATTGTTGAAATTTTGTGAAAGTTTGACTTGTTTTGACTTTTGACCGAAAGGATAAATATTCTTTATCCATTATCCTTTGGCCATTATCCAATATCTGCTAATTGCTTTTATGCACATGACCCTCAATTCAAAGCCTATGATATTCCCTGTGTCCCTGTTTCATATACATGTATAGCATTGGTCCCAACTCTCGTTGAGACAATCTCAACAGTAAATGGGGATCGTCTAAACTATCTTTTGATGCTAAAGTTGGGGGTTAAGGTAATCACATCAGAGAAGCCCCCAAAAAGGTATTGTTTGTTTGTTTGTCAAAACCCCACTGAGTGATAATGAGGTTCCTAAATAACAGGCCACCCCCACCCCCCTTCAAATTGAACCCCAGTTATACCCCCGCAAAAGACGACAACATAAAGTCTTTCTTGTCTTTTCGAGTATAAGGGGAAATTTGATACTTCTGTTATAGTTGAGCAACCACAAATAATCAAAAGAGATAAAGCAAAAGAACATTATGCTAGTCCTTTGTAATATTGCTGCATCTGAAAAATAAATCCAGCTGAATTGCTATCCATATTTTTGTACATTGTTTTTTTTTCAAAATGAAGGTAATAAAATACAGGTATTGTAACTGAAATGGTGCTGTTCTTTAAAGTGTTGACTTGTTGGTTAAATGCTGAGAATCCTGCAGCTGTGTACATGGAATTTCCACTTTGACCAGGAAAAAAAATAGTGAAGTTGACCTTCAATGTGCCCATGCAGGGCCAATGATCAGAAAGAATCGAACATATTTGTTTTGTGGTTTACATGCCTTGTTTTCATTTCTAGGTGTTTTGGCTGATCCCGATTTCTGAATTATAATTCAAGATGTTTGTCCTGGATGCAATAGCTAGAAATTGGTTAGTTTTGCATGCATTTTAAAAATTTTGTTCAGATAAATATTTCCATTTCTATAAAAGAAAGACAAAGGGAGGGGGTGGTGAGGTGGGGTTGGGGGAGGGGGTGGTGAGGTGGGGTTGGGGGAGGGGGTGGTGAGGTGGGGTTGGGGGAGGGGGTGGTGAGGTGGGGTTGGGGGAGGGGGTGGTGAGGTGGGGTTGGGGGAGGGGGTGGTGAGGTGGGGTTGGGGGAGGGGGTGGTGAGGTGGGGTTGGGGGAGGGGCTGGTGGTTCCTCAACTTGTGTAGCAGCTCTGATGCAAGCAACCACCTACCCTCCACTCTTGGGGGAATTTTTTCAAAAGAGTGTTTTACTCCTAAATTAGTGTCTTTCTCTATGGATGATTCGCTGCTTTCCAAGGCCTTTAAACATACACACAGGAGGCTCTTGCTGGGCCCAATTTGAGGGGGGGACTGTGGCATAATCTATGTTCCATCTCATGTCTCAGAAATACAAAATCCAACAATTTTGACGAAAGCTAAAACCATTTCCATTTGGCTTGAATGGAAAAGGTTTCAAAAAGAGTAGCCGATGTTTCGAACAGAGAAAAGTTCACTGCCACGCCCACCAAAGAAAAGTCTGTGAAACTTATAGGACGCCCTCTATTGACTTCAACAATCAGTTGGTAGTCGTGACGTGTACATATCAGTATATCGACTGATGGTAAAGTCTATTATTAGAATTAAATGGCTGACGGCACCCAGAAGTAAATTTTCACGCGTGTTCACGGAGTTGCCGGTTCTGTTATAAATTTTGCTAGAATTTGTTGCAGCAATGGATTACTCGAAGTTCAAAGTCTCACAGCTGAAGAAGGAGCTGAAGAAACGTGGTCTGCGGGTCACAGGACTGAAACAAGAAATGGTAAAATAAAGAAATGACTTGCCTACTCGCTTGTTGTCAAGGGTTCACGTTCGCACACTCAGACACTCGACTCGCAGCAGTTCAGTCACGTTTCAAATTCAACATTGTCATTGTCAATGGATGGGCGGGGCGGGGGGATGGAGGAATGGCCTAATGTTATGCCATAACAATTTTTGCATATAAAGAAAATCTTGTATTCCATGTTATTATTGTTAAGTTGCGTTTGTTTTATATTGTTTTATTTAAGATGGAATTTGTGTCGGGGAGTTGTAAATTCTGTATATTATTGGAAAGAATTTTTACACTTTTTTACAGCCTAGAGGCTAGGCCTACACCACTTCAGCGGTTGTGTACAATTATGACAAAGTCTATGGAGAGTCAAGAAAAAGTTTTTGTTATTTCCTAACAAATTTGGAAATGTTTCTCAGATTCATGTCTTTTCAACATTTTTGAAATAACTGACCTTTATTGAGAATATATGAAGAAAAAGTGGCATGGTTGCAACATTCTGGTCTTATTATATCCTCGATCCTCCTATTTCTGCGCAGATAAGGCTTTGCAACCCAGTAGCTTAAAAAAAGCAAAGCAACCACTCTTTTCCTCAACAAAACTTGTATTGTTATGTTAGCTTACGATCATCCACCATACATGCCATACTGATTAACAAAGGGAAATCCCTTTATTTGTGGCAGCAAGCGGGGAATTCCAAAGTGTGCAGTTCCGGCATTGTAGAAAAGAATCCTGCCCAATTCTGCGCAGGAGATGCTTCATGAAAAAAATGTGCTGTCCGGGCCACATAACTCAATATAAACATTTCTTTTTAATAACTTAGACTTGTTGGCTTTAGGAAAATAAATTTCCTGAGCTTTTCAAACATATTTTCTTTTTCCTTTCTTTTTTCAATGTCAATACACTTTTCGTAATTTCACGAATATTTTCAATATCCCATTTTGGAGATTTATTCAAAGGCCTATATTTACATTTTTACATAAATAGATTTTATACATATTTACCTATTAAATGTAGATCCCAATGATATTGTTATTCTGATCATCCCAATCAACGGAGACAGTTTTTAAGATGTCGGATTTTAAAACTTATGGCCGAAAAAAATCCAAAATGGTATAAGAAATGTGTCTTGTTAGTTGCACCGTAGGTTTTACACCCTTGTAGAAACTGCAAATTCTTATACAAAGACTACATGTATGATATCTTAACTATAGTACTGACGATATTAGGAGACCAAGAAAGGTCACCTTTCGGTCATATTTTCGAATTACTGCATGCCCGAAAGCACTGCCTGCATGTGTACTTAGTAATTAGCTGTAAAATGCCAATGTTTTTCATTTTATGCCTGGATTCCAGGTAAAGCCTTAAATTTCCACATTTTTTCCGCTGCTGGTTAAAGTTCGTGCATCAAAGGATACGATCCCAGTGACAGATTGTCATTTTTTAGGATGCACGCCTTGCAAAATATAACTTAAAGGCGAGTGCGCAGAAATAGGAGCGCGTAGCTTTAGGAGGTCTGATGATACTAGTTTTGCCCTTGTTTTGTTTTGCTGGTAGAGGGGGAAGTTTAGCATGTTTACAGGCATGACACAGGTTTAGGCCTTTTATTTACCGTCATGGTTATTTTGTAATATTGTGTGCTTTGCTGAAATATGCAGAGTCATGCCACCACTTTTCACTGCATAATTGTGACAGGTTAAACAAATCTAAATTGGTGTTAAGAGAAATTTCAATCTGTATTGTAAAAATATTTTATCTAGGGATTGGCAGCAAAAAAAGTACAGTTTCAAAAACACGAACCGTGAATGGGTCCCGTATTTTTTTCCACTTTTGTGCTGGCACTTCCTCTGCGTAATGTGCGCATGCGCATTTATAGAAGTACATGTACGCAAATTATAAGGCCATTGTTGATTTAACATGTCAATCACACCAGTCTGCAGACATACATGTAATGAGGCCAAAAAACAAAAATAGTTCTGCTTCCGGTTTCCCTACCTACCCTATTCTGACAGCCCCTACCCTAATTTGTTTATGGCAAAAATGAGAAAAAAACTTCCAAAACCATCAATTTTTACCTTTTACCCTTAACACGCAGACGCCTCCGTATGATCGTACAAAAAAATTCCCTACCTAACCTACCCTATTTTCGAATGCCATGTAATCGGAAGCAGGAACTTTTTTTTTTTTTTTGGCCTGAATGTGAATGGCTAAACGTTAAAACAGTTCTTAAAATATTTGCCAAACATTTACAAAATTAAACGCAAAGTCGCATCCTTAGAAAGAACGACTTACTGTGACTAATTTTTGAATTTTTTTGTGATTACGAAATACAATTTGTACACATCAAACTGCATGATATCTTAAAAGGCCCATGACATGAATCTTACTCAGGAACATATTTTGTGCAACTTTCTTCTCTTAAATGTATGAAATCTATTCGACATCCCTTTTTGGGGGGTTAATTTGATAGAGAAGTGCACTTTTTTTAAACATTTAAAATATTCCCTGCTTTTTTCTGACAAATGAGGGCGCTGTTGCTGTGATGTCATTTGAAGAAGACACTGTTCATCACTTTAGGGGATTTTCTGTTCAAATGGTTAACACAAACCTTGCTCATTGAAAACATTTGTGAGAAACTTTGTTCATTGGCTTAACGTCATGTGCCGAATCAACAACGAATCGGCAAAGAAAAGTACAGCAAACTATCACAAATTCTGGCAAATTTTGGTGCTAAAATACAATGTACAAAACGTAGCTGCAACATTGAGGTTTCTGCCTGAAACGACATCACACTTTTTCTCACAAATATAAAAATTTGCACTTGTATAAAAACCAAAAAGGCACCAAAATGCTCATAAAAATGGCAAAAAGGAAAATGAATATAAGATAATTGGAACACAAAGGTGCGTTTTCAAGGATTCCTTTTTAAAAAAAAGTTAAATTACATGGGCCCTTTGCTGCTATCATCTTTCTCCTTCTATTTCTTCCATTTATTTGCCTGCCAGATCAATCGTCTCAAGGAGACAGACCAGATGTTCCAGCAAAACAACCTAACCCCAGGCATCGGGGAGCTCATCAAGGGACCCCGGCAGTCCCAGAGGGGGACGCCCAGCCCGCTGGAGTCGGAGGACCACCACGAGATACGGGAACAGCACCGCCTGGAGCGCGAAGAGAGAGCTAAGATCACACTGCTCAAGAAACCCCTGACTACAATGATGTACTTTGGGCTGGAGTTGTGGGTGATACTGGTGGGGTGGTGTCACCGGTAAGGAGTAGTGATGGCAATGGGGAATGTATTGGGGGGGGGGGGGGGGTTGAGGTACGTGAGGAGGGGGGTGGGGGCAAAAGGGGGTTGGCTGCCCAATCCCACCCCCACTCCCCATTCCCCAAGAACCAGAGATGTAAATCCTCTTTCAATTTCCTGATTTCAGGCTTTTTCAAATCATCTGCCGTCACAGACAGTCAAAAATTCAATCCTGTGCCCCTGTCATTTTACACAGGCCAGTCACCAACAGTCGGATCATATTTCTGGTAGGCAATGTGACTAGGTTTAATAGGCACCCTGACTGGTCAAATTCCATCAACAGGCAAAAACAACTGACTGGTAGGCACAGCTGGCTTACCAATCTCCTACAGTCAAAGCAAAGCTATATCAGGTTTCATCACAATCACAGCCAGTCAATCCTGCTTTATAAAAGCAGGGAGCACTCAACTGTTAAAAACAGTCACTTGATTGATTTTGACTGCTAGGCTTGCCTTGTTGAAATTTGCCAGACAGAGTATGCATGGAATTACAAACATACATTCACTTAACTAAGGCTGGGTCACTGAGGCCAACTTAATTATCTTAGATATTTGGGGTTTGACTGTACTTCTGATATTGAAGACTGCTTCCAGTTCCAGTGTAATGTACACAGAAAATATCCAAACATCAAAAATGTTCTTTGTACAAAAATATACCTGTACATGTACATTATTTAGAACCACAGTGTGCATAATCGAAGGGTCATACATCAGTTTGAATGGGTTGCTTTGTAAATGAATGATCCTGAAAGGTTGCATAGAGATTGTTGAGGGAGGTTTCCTTTCATTGGCAAAACATGCAGGTACATGCATCATTTACACATAACACAAATACTGTATATAGTTTCCATACATTTTGAAGCCGAGCTGCAGTGTATAGGCTTTGCACAGAATGATTCCTTGAAGTCCAATACTGGTAACCTTTGCACAAAGTATCTGTGGAATTCATGAAACAGGCCATTTCACTACAGGTGGTGGTCTGTGCATTATAAATTCTGCGGTGCAGATAAAAATAGTAAATTATTGACGACTGGATGTCAGTAAAATTATTGTTCTGCATTGTATCTTGCAGTTGTGTTCTCTTGACTAACTAGCCACAATCAATGTGCTGCATAATACTATTTGGAAAAAATCTTGAGCAAACTTCTCTGTAATTGAATATTTAATCTGATTAAGAGATTTTGTGTAAATTGAGATACAAAACAAATAACACAATTAATAATGGTAAGTAAAACACAGGTACTGGGGAGAAGAAGGTCTTAAGTATCAAAACTGAACCTGGTAAATTCCCTCTATAATTCTATATTGTCAGGAAATCTAGTTCTTAAAGGGAATAGACAACATTTGCAAACATCGAAAAATAAAACTACCACGTTTTTACGAAATACCTTGCTAGGATGTTGGTAAATGACAGTCTCAAGCATCTTGTAAAATTATGGCACCTGGTGTGAAGTCATTTTCGAGAAAATTGTATTTTTGTATACATTTCCAACGGTGGTCAGCCGACCAGCGTTGGAAAAACCTAACTATTTTTCAACTACTGCTCCAAATTTACCATTTTTTCAGTCCAAATTTTGTTTGCTATAGGTTACATGTTCATGAACGGGTGCAGGCCAGCTAGACTGCATGGTTCCCTTGCCTTACAATTTTCCATCATCTATAAATTGATCCATTTTATCTTTTGTGGAGTCAGGGACCAGACTACTTGAACATTTTTGTTTTTCTTGGTTTTTCCAACCTTTTCGAACACAAAACTTCACAAATGTCAGTGTAACAATATTTGATTTATTATACTAACCCCTTGAATAGTTCATTTCCCAAAATTACAGCAAAAGCCAATGATGTACATTCCCTTTAACAGAATTTAACAGTGTGAATATACATGCACTTGCCGTGTTTGGGTTTGGAGCTTTACAGTGTAAAATGCAATTTTGGCAAGCGTCATCTGTCGCGGTTCAGTACTCAGCTACCCGGTTCCAGTTTGTAACAAATGTTGACAATGTTATTAAAATGTTGAGTAGGGTACGCTGCAGTTACATTAGCTTGAGTTTATAGCACCACATAAGTTGAATGTACATGTACATGTACTTGCTTGGTGGTGTTTCATGTATGCTTCATTGTAATTGTGAACCTCAGAAACTGACAATCATTGTTGCACAACATTGTTCATTCATAGAACTATTAAAACGAACAAAATGATGAAATGACCTGAATGATAGGCTGCGTGCCAATTACTTGGCTACGGCTGGATATAACACACGGGTCTATGGGAAGTGCTTCCATAGGCGCGTGTGTAATTTCAAGCCGGACACAGCCAAGTGGTTAGTATTGATGGATCCCTGTCTTCTCTCCATGCCAGGTTATGGCTAAATAGGAAGAAGGTACTTGTCACCAGTCTACTCGTAGTGTCCATGCTAGTACTGTATCACCTTGAGGGAAGTCACCAAGTGGTAAGTTAGGTCTACTACAGACCTGCCTCATACATGTATGTGAGGACAGACACTGTCTACTAAGCATCCAAAATCGTATTGCTTGCTATGTACATGCCGTTTCTACCCTCCCTACATGTATATACACTTACCGTGCTATTATTTACAACGTTGATGCTGTGGTCACGTGATGCCAAAATTTCCGCAAAACTGATCTTTTCTGCACTAGCATGTTTATCTCTTGAACTAGGAGTGGTTTAAAAAGTGTTGACATAAATTTTTTAGCCATAACTCTCCTCAATCAGCCAAAATCCTCCAGGCAGTTTTTGGAGGATTTTTGGAGGATTGAGGCTGAATGGCCCAAAAAGTGTCTGTTGATTTTGGAGGATGCATTGTGTTGAGTAAGTAGGCTGTACCCAACATTGTTAATGTTCAGTCATGCAAAATCATGGGCCCTGCATTGTGCTCCATATCTTCCGCACTGCTTCTGAATGTCATCGGCACTGCCTCAAGCAATTGACAGTGCTTGTTGGAGGATTTTGAAGGTTTGAGGCAATGGTCACCCCTCCACTAGCCCTGGACAAATTCAAGAAATAACAGATGATTTTGGAAAATTGAGGCTGTCTCCATATTTTGACACGGTGGCAGTTGGAGGATTTTGCAGGATTGAGGATGGTTCCCAGCCAAAAGGGCCTAGAGGGTTAGGGTTAATGATGGAAAATAACATGGGAAGGATGTTTGGATTGACTGTCTTGCCTGTTGGTATGACGTCACAGGTAACATGGTCTATTAATCTATATCTGAGACATTGAGATAGTGTTCTGATCTAATTCAATATTGGATATCTTACAACCTTTTACCACAAAACTTTTCTGCAAATGCATTTATATGTAGGTTGTGTGTTAAAACCCTAGCAGAACTCAACCCATCAAATCCCAACGGCACGTTTTGTTGGAATTTGCCAGGATGGGTATGGTTCCTAGTAACTCATGCCAGGGAGTAAGGGTTGATTATTAGCAATGAAAAGAACTGGAGCTGTATGGGCATTTTTCCCTAGCCGATATATATCAGATTCCCGAAGTACAATCTTTCCATCTTGTATTATTTCCTTCCAATAGTATGTTCAGCGTATGAGGAAACAGACAGTATGGTGCCTGTATTGGATAGGCCTAGGCGTCCTGTCATCAGTGGGGTTGGGTACCGGACTTCATACCTTTCTCCTGTATCTGGTAAGTTGAAAGTCGCAAAAAGTAAATATTGAAATGTGCTGATATGTTTCTGAAGGATTATGCCAAAAACAAAAATACTTCTTATTACATGGTATTTGAAAATAGGATAGGTACGGTAGGTACTAGGGGGTTTTTTTTGTGCAAGTTGTTTTATGTTGATCATATGTAGGTGTCTGCGTGTAGTCAAGAGTAAAAGGTAGTAATTGATGAGGTTTTTTTCCCCCTCATTTGTCCCCAAAACAATTGGGGTAGGGGCTGTCAAAATAGGGTATGTAGGGTAACCAGAAGCAGAACTATTATTTTTGGGCCTTATCCGTGATTGTTAGCTCAGAACAGTGCTGTTGTACTAATACTAATATGTACACATGTATTAGTGCACGTACTAATACTCATAGTCATACTCGAGTACATTTGTTGGTAATCGTACTCATACTCCTGAAAAAAATTGCCTCGTACTCATGTTTATGTATTCATACTCGCACTTGTACTCATGGAAATGTACTCGACTACTACACACTGACTTGGAATACATTCAGAATATGAAACCTTCTTGTCTTGTTATGTCTTTGTTTTCAAACAATTCTGTGATTATTATAAGATGGAATTTTGCGTCGGGGTGATATAAATCAAATTAGGTTTTGCCTTTCACCGACGTTTTTTAAACACTGTATACTCAGTGTGTTACCCGCTGCTATGTACATAAGATTCGAACCGGCCAACCGATCCTGTTAGCTCGGTGGTCGAGTGGTAAGACATCTGCACTAGAAAACAGGAGGTCGTGGGTTCGAGTCCCACCCGAGTGTTTTTTTCCAACTTTCACTCGGGAGGTAACACACTGTGTATACAGTGTTTAAAAAATGTCGGTGAAGGGCAAAACCTAATTTGAATTCTGTGATTGCTATTGTACACAGACTCTATCAAGTGATCTATGCTTTGAAAGTTGGTGTGTTTTTCACAGTGATGTCATCTGTTTGTTTGTAGGGTCCCCATATAGCATCAGTCACCCTCGCTGCCTTTGAGTGCCAATCTGTGGACTTTCCTGAGCCGCCCTACCCAGATGAGTATGTTTCTATTCACTCTGATTGTGATGTTACAAAATAATATTCAAATATTGAATGTTTGTGACTGCAATGGTAAGGGTAATTTCTAGAGGTGACAGATGGAATGTTCCATTTGCCTTGTGGAATGGAACATTCCATCTGTCACCGAATGAAATTATTCTTTCCATTGCAGGAATGTGGAACATTCATTATTGTGTTATACATCACCTGAATAAATCCTGGTCATCTGATTGGTCAGAGCCGCCAAAAGTGCGACCGTGCAATGGATCTTACATTAACCGTGGACTGGAACTTCTATTTCTGCCGTGCGGCCGTGCCGTGCGTTGGGACAAAAAATGCAATGACACACGATCAGCGACCCACCAGTCAGATGACGGCAATTTATTCAGGCCTTGTATAAAATGGATTAAGCATTTTTGATAAATTGATAATCTGAATTATCATCCCAAAAAGATTTTGTTAACAATTTGTTTCCATCTGAATTGTGTAAAAATAAAATAGCACGTCATTTTTGCAAACAAAAAGGGAACATTTTTGGATAACAAGACAGCTACAATGTAGTCAGTAATAATGTGTATTACAATTTCATTTCAGACAAGTTGCAAAAAAATATAATAATTTGATTAGTAGTTAATTTTTCCACTACATGTACTTGATTTCGTTTCAGGATTGTTTGTCCAAGTGAGCAAAGCACATATCCTATGACAGTATGGAATGTCATCAGTAAAGTAAGGCTGGAAGCGTTCATGTGGGTAAGTGTGTGTGGTACTATTGCCAAAACAATAAATAAATAAATGAATAAAAAATTATTACAAATAATTTTTAGAAGCAAACCTAGTTTGGGATGGTCCATGATAACAATTTTCTAGAGCTTCTAGAAAATTGCTAAGCGCATGAAAATGTTTGCTAAGCCGGTTGCTAGCTGAAATGTTATGTGATGTATGTTGCCATTGGCACAGGGGTTGTCTTGATTTTCGCTTAGCTCATTCATTTGCTAAGTAATATTTTCCGTGATAACCCTAATTATCAGATCTCACTCAACTCTGAGCCTCAGCCTCAGAATATACAGTGTTTATACGTCGGTGTAGGGCAAAACCTAACTCAGATCCTCTCGATAGGTTGGTAATCAGTACTTGATACCTTGGTACTCGGTACTCAACAGTTTGGTACTCTGTATTTGATAGCTCTTGGTACTTGGTACTCGATTGCTCGGTACCCTATAGCTTGGTACTCTGCATTTGGTAGCTTGGTACTGAGTACTTGATACCTTGGTAATCAGTACTTGATAGCTTGATACTCTGTATTCGATAGCATGGTACTCGGTACTCCATAGCTTGGTACTCTGTTCGATAGCGCTTGGTACTCGATAGCTTGATACTTGGTACTCGATACCTTGGTACTCGGTACTCGATAGCTTGGTACTCTGTATTCGATGGCTTGGTACTGAGTACTCGATACCTTGTAACTCGGTACTCGATAGCTTGGAACTCAGTACTCGATACCTCGGAACTCAGTACTTTGTAGCTTGGTACTCAGTACTCGATATCTTGGCACTCGATAGTTTGGTACTTGGCTGTATTTTGTACTCATATATACGTACTTGACTACAACACTGTAGAATTGTTCATTTAAACTGTGGGTTTTTTCATTCTTCATTCAGGGTGCTGGTACAGCAATTGGTGAATTACCTCCGTACTTCATGGCAAAGGCTGGTAAGATTATTAAATGCACATTAACCCTAAACTCCCCAGCCTAATTGACTAGGAACCATACCCATTCAGGCAAATTCCAACACCCACATGGGAAATTGTATACACACACTGTTGGACTTAGTTTCTGGAGGTATGCCAACCCCAGTGTAAAAGACCATCTGTTTAGGGGTACTGTACCTATCCCAACAGATTTAAACACAAACCTGCTGTTGAACTTTGATGGGTTGTGTTCGGTTAGGGTTAACCTTAACTCTCAGTCCTCCAAAATCCTCCTAGGGGTTTTGAAGGATTTAAGAAGATTGAGGCTGTATGGCAAATAAGTGTCAGTTCATTTTGGAGGATGCAGTGTGTCGAGTCCGTAGGGTGTACCCAGCATTGTTTATGCTCAGCCATGCATTGAGCTCTGCATTATGCTCGATACTGTCCGCTCTGCTTGTGAATGTCATTTAGGCACTGCGGATGGAGGCAATGGTCACCCCTCCACTGAACACATTCAGGAAATAACAGATGATTTTGGAGGATTCAGGCTGAATCCAATTTTTAAATAGTTGCCATTGGAGGATTTTGCAGGACTGAGGATACTTCCTAGCCAAAAGGACCCAGGGGGTTAGGGTTAAGCTCCATGTAAACTAATCTTAGCAGGGCGCTGCCTAAATACCCCAGAATAAAAACAAAAACATTGAAATCACGGTACCTGCGCATCATATGTTATTGATTTGATGGTTGATTGGTAGTACTCACTTCTGATGGCAAACATGTTTGTACTTTCAGCTCGGTTATCAGGGTATGAGCCAGACAATGAAGATTATGAGGAGTTTGAAGCGATCATGGAGCACATGTCCGAGGACCCTCAGCAACAGGTACAAATGAGAACTACTTCTGTAATTTTGTTTCTTCTGGCGAGTGCCATGTGGCTACTCGCAGGAATCAAGTTGTATGCAATTTTTACAACTCTGCGTGCCTAGCTCTCGTATGTTTTCCACAAAGCTTGTATGATTACACAGCTATAAATACAGATCCGGACAATGTTTATTCTTATGTCCCTTTTTAATTGAGTTAATTTGACATGCATTCATTGTGGATGCTTCACTTTATACCAACGATTATTTAAGGCTGAACTTGTTTAAATGCATTGTTTTTTGCACCCCAAAAAACGTTTTTTCAATGTACATTTAAATTAATTTCGCTTATGTTTTTTCAGCTGCATTGAATTTAAGTTCGTGCACTGTTTTATGATAACATTTTTTTATTGTTACGTATCGTTTCCTTTTTTGCTAGGACTTTGCAACTCGTGTTAAGCTTGGTATTCAGAGGCTAGTACAACGCGTTGGATTCTTCGGTATCTTAGCATGTGCATCCGTAAGTCAAGCATGTTGTAAAAAAGGTTTTATCGATTAAATATTTGTATAAAGTGGTGAAAGGACTTCTGAAAAAGAATTCAAAGACAATTGTTTTGTTCACCTTGCAGCATAATTTATGAAATTAAATTGAATATAACCCTCATGTGTCGGGCGTTCTTACAGAATTATACTAAACTGGGAACTGGCCACAAAACGAATGGGGATATTTTGGCTTGGGGGGATTTATTGATAGTTTTAATCTTTGATATGTCTACTACATATAGTTTTATGTAGTATACAAATCATGGAATAAAAGTGTTTTGAAGGAAAAACAATGGGTATCTTTCATTATCACGACTACAAAACTTGAAATTTTAAGGGCTTTTGTCACTATTTACTTGTTTAACATTTCGATAAATGCCAACTTTAAAAAGCCGTAACTTGTCTACGGAATGTCCGATTAAGTGCAACAAACAGTATTGTACGGAGACTTTTATTCTCTTTCCTAATACCAACAAACCCTCATTGCGACCCCTGCCCAGTTCTGTCTCATTTTGCCAGAACACCTCACACATTTCTTTATCGTAACTGTTTCATTTTTAATCTGTTTGTCCAGATCCCTAACCCATTATTTGACTTGGCTGGCATCACCTGCGGTCATTTCTTGGTTCCGTTCTGGACATTCTTTGGGGCGACCCTCATCGGGAAAGCAGTAATCAAGATGCATATACAGGTAATTTGCTTCCTCTATTCTGGGCCCAATTTTACGGCGCTGCTTAACAGTCAGCAGAAAAGTTGTGTTTAGCATAGCAGAAAAATTTGCTAACCTTAAGCACTATTTCACGGCGTGGATTTGCTAACAGTCATGCGTGCATGGAGATTTCCATTGTTACGTCACTGCGTGTATGTTAAGCAAATTTTTTCCCCGTGGTAAGCGTGCCCTTTGCTGTGGTTATGCTTACTCTGTTAGCATACAATTGTGTGCTTAGCAGCGCTGTGAAATTGGGCCCTGTTGTATAAAGTGAGATCTCTTCCAACTGCTCTGCCCGTTACTTCCCATACCGCCCCAACCTGCCCCATCACTGTGTGTTTTCATGGATCCGTCATGTAAATGCAATGCTATACAGTGTCGTACAAGCATTGATGGATTAGTCTATTCTGTTGCGGACAGCTGTTGGCCAAATTTCATGGCATTGCTTAATAGTTAGCAGAAAAGTTGTGCTTAGCATAGCATAGCAGAAAAATTGTGCTAGCCTTAAGCACTATTTCACAGCGTGGATGTGTTAACAGTGGCGCGCGCATGGAGATTTCTGTTGTTACGTCACTGATTTAAGCAACTTTTTTCTCACTGGGGGTTAAGCGTGCCTTTTGCTGTGCTTACTGCTTACAGTCTCTGTGAGATAGACAGATGCTCTTTTAGCGCCATGAAATTGGGCCCTGCTATTTAAAGCATTCCCATTTTGCCCCTTTGAACCTTGCTTTGTTATTTTTGCAATTGTGGTCTAGAAACTTTGGGTTCTCCGATAGCCAGATTTAGAAACTGTTTGGAAACTTGGGCATTAAAAAAAAAATACTGTAATAGTATTACAATAGAAACTAGTGGAAAATTTGAGAAGGAAGCTTAACACCCTATTAAGGCGGCCCTAAATGGAGCAAGTGAACAGCTGAGCTGCTTTCAACTTTCTGCAAGGGTTTTTTTGTGTACAAATCGGAAATGATTTACCGGCCTGTTTGTTTGTTGTTTCAGAAACTTTTCGTCATTCTGACATTCAGTGAGCATCATGTTGAAGCCTTAGTCGACTTACTTGGGTAAGATTTTCAAATGTTGTAAAATGTGATGGAATCCTCAATAGGAGAAGTGGCTGTTCTTTTCATGTCTGAATCGAGTAACATAGTAATTGTGTATCTGTTGTGGTAATTCACTTTTTAAAATATGGATGCTAGACATTGGGTGCATTTGAGTAGCCCTTACACATGTAAAGGTAAAACTTACATGAGAGCGTTTGAATAGCCATCATGTGATACTCGTGTCTGCCTCACGTCAACCACTGCTGCCCGGTGACCAGGTCCCTGGTGGCCGCCCAGTTGTAATGACGTAATCGGACGATTTCGTGGCTAGCTAGATTAAAGATGGCAGGAACTTGAATAGGAATTGATTACAATGGAGATATTTATGACAGAAATATTCCCCTTTATTAAAGTTGTTCAGTTGGATCATAGAGCAAAGAGACAGTTACAGTGTATATGTATTTTTGTTAATCCAGAGCATATCTTCTAGGCCATCAGCCTCAGTCCAAAAATATGGCCACCGGTATCAAATGAGGGGAATAATTGTCATAGCGATTTTTGGCAAGGTATACACCTCCAGAGTTGGAAAATATGTGATAGCATTGCAACGGTGGCAGCTTTTTGGTTGTTATCCTTTTTTTCAAAATGTCCATCAAAATGCTTGTTACCACTCTAGGGGCGTTATTCCTTGTGCATGCACACAACAATCATTTGTCCCCTGATTTGATACTGACCAAACCCCCAGGCTGATGGCCTATTCCGATTCTAGCAATTATTATTGATCTGGTTGCAATGATCAAGCTAATTTTATTTTACCAGTGAAGCACAAAACAGTATGTTTGTTTACATTTTAAAGTCCCGCCCTTCAACGACCAACGACCTTCCAAGAATGCTAGGTGAATTCACCACAGCGTTCGATTAGCCTCATTTGGTGGCTTCCTCGAGTGTAAGCCAAGGGAAGTTAGTCAAACACATCCATTGATATAAGTTTACTGACAACTGGCTTTTGATTGTGCATTATACATGTTATAGCAACAGTGTTCATTCCTTTCTTTGCTTCAACAGTAAGATCCCTAAAGTAGGACCCCCGCTACAAGCGCCGTTCAGAGACTACCTGGAGAAGCAGAAACACAAGCTGCATCACAAACCAGGGGAATCTGTCACTCAGGTAATTTGAGCAAAGTGGGGTTGTCTTCAGTCTAGGTATTAAGAGTAGGTGCTTGCACAGCGAGCTTCTGTGATATGCGTGCCGATTCGGCGATAAATCATCATCATGGCTAGGCTTTATGAAGGTTGTCCACGTCGAATGCAGGCACGCTGATGGCTTAGGAGACCTATCCGGAGAGACAGATCCTACTGCAGCGACTGCAGATAAAAGATTGGTCATTGGGCTTGGCCGGGGTTTTTTTTCCATGGTCTCTCTTGTCCTCAGCAATCTTCCTTCTGTTAGTCTCGAAAGGCAGAGACTACATTTCTCACTTGTCCCCTCCATGCAGTTCAGTTCGGAGCCTGCTCTAGCCATTGACTATGGTCAGTGTTGCAGGCCTTTAGTGAAGATAAATAATGCAAAAACCAGACTGCGTCTTGGCCACCAGATTCTGACCATTCAGCAGGCGCCTTCTATCAGGTCTTTGGTAACCCGCTGTTGTATTACAGAAACATGGCAGCCAATTGACCAATAAACAGCTCGGGCCAAATTTCTGCTCATGACGTCACTATAGCACGTGTAGTAGCGTAGCTGCTGAAAATTCCCCAGCATTTGCATTCAGTTTTACTCTGCCTCAGGTAACTTGAAGATTAAAGGTGATGCCCCATGCCTTTCAAAATATGGATTTCTCTCCAAACGAATTTTGAATTTGTATGCTTTGTTTTGGTGAAAAACACTACTTTTATGCCAATTTTGGGCTTCTGCTACTCTCTGATAATGGGCTTTCATTTTGTGCACAAATAACCCACCCTGCGAGAGTCTGGCAGCCAATAATTCCAATTTTGTGAAGAAATCATTGAATAACTTCAAACGTCAGTGAATTTTTTGGACCAATGCCTCGTGCAAAAGTGAATAACGTTTACATTGCTAGGAAAAAGCAATTGCAATTTGGAGGGGAAACTCAAAATTAGCATCTTTACATGTAATTTGTCATCCCATTAGCGACCGTGGAACACAGTAAATAAAACGCATCTGTATTCCATATGATGACAAAGATTCACTACAGTATTCTATGTTGCACACTTGATCGTGGGATGACATAATTTATTTATGTAGATGCACAATTGACCTATTGCCGTTTGCGAGTTAGCCACGCCCCTTAGACAACCCTATGGAATTTTTGTACCCTTAAGTTTTGTTTGTCTCAGATTTTGCGCGTTCCGCGTCCATTTGTATATTATGTAATTGGACAATATTTCACAGGCTGCGTTGACGCGATTCTAACGCTATTCTACTGCGATAGGTCAATAGTGGTCTCTGGTCAAGAGTAAGTAATGACACTATTTCAGTTGTGAAGCACCTGGAATGCTTTTTTCTCGTTCCTCTTTCAGGGCACCAATTGGCTGTCTTGGATCTTTGAGAAGCTGATCATCATCATGGTAGTCTACTTTGTCATATCCATCGTCAACTCCCTCGCGCAGCGGTATGCAAAGCGGTTACACGATAAGAAACGGGAGACGCAGAACCACCTTCATGCGCAATGACAACCGACGAAAAGGACCTCCAAGATTTTCTGTTAAACTCAAGCACCGACTCGTTAGAAAAAAATATAGATGAAAAGGTTCAAGTTAGCGTGATTGGAAGGGGACAAAGCAGCGACGTATCAGGGGCGGGGGGTGGGCGCACGCCATCAAAATTTACGCCCCTCCCCAGTCGCCCCCACTGGAATTCAGGCAGATTTTTTTTTCTTTCCTTCTTTTTGGAGAGTCTTCTTTTGTTGGAAATGGTCCGATTACTTGTTTTCTGGAGCACTGTTTATAGCACTGCTGAGTTGCTTTTTTGATTAACTATTATTTGGCATTTAGCCGGTTAGCCCACAAAATTCCTGCCAATTAATAGCTCTAGTGGGTCCCTTTTGGTAGAAATTCACGAAGGAAATTACAGCTTTTGAGGTAGGAGGAGAACCCAAAACAATATTCCAGGGAAAAATCCAAGGAATCTAATGGGGAATGAAATCCCGAATTCCCGATCCACTTGTTGGCCTGGGTAGTATTCGAACCTGAGCCACAGAGTTGGTAGGTAAAGGAAGGGCTATTTTGATTCCAGATAGGTATACCACTGTCACATTACTTAAGCCAAATTAGGAAACTTTCATCATAATGCGTTGATTTTTAATTCAGAAAGAATTTTCAACAACATGTATGATATTTTCCGTATCACCGTGTATTTCTGTCGTGGGTTTTTTGTGGTCTCACGAAGAATCAGCTTACTCAACATTTTGACAAAATGTACTGTTCTTTCAGACATTCTCCTGAAGACATTAGCAAAAGACGAATAGTGCTATGGACCTGGACACTAGTTGACATCCTAGTGAAAAGTAAAAGTAAAGTCCGTCATGAGCTAATTGTAGCCCATCAGGCCGGCGTTTATCCCCGGTTTCAGTAGCATGATACAACTGAGAATATTTCTGTTCCACCTGGACAGGATGCTAGTCCAAAGCATGTTACTCCCCAGCTAATGCCAGTGCCCATCAATACTCCTGGGTGGAGAGAGGCAAATGGGGGTGAAATGGCTTGCCCAAGGAAACAACATATGGCCAGCAGCTGGATAAGTAGCATGAAACGACTGAGAATATTTCTGTTCCGCCTGGACAGGATGCTAGTCCATGGCAGGTTACTCCCCAGCTAATGCCGGTACCCATCAATAATCCTGGGTGGAGAGAGGCAAGTGGGGGTGAAGTGGCTCGCCCAAGGACACAACATATGGCCTGCAGCTGGATTCGAACCCCTGACCCTCTGATCAGGAGTCACAAACCCTAACCACTAGGCCACTCCCCACTGACCCACTGACATCCCAGTATTTTCTTGTCCTCAAACCAATTTAAACTTAAAAAGTTATCTACTGGTGACATTTGAGTTGAAATCAACTTGTGAATTCCGGTTTTCCGTAGCACTTGGTGATAATATAAAAGATACAATGAAATAAATAATGAAATAATGTGGTGATGGGATAACTACATCTCAACAATAGTTTGTACATATTGCATTTATTACATAAGGGCACTAGCGCCTAACTATACACCCAGGGAAAAACCTTCCTGTTGTCACTATAGGCCCAAAAGGGAGCATAGAAAAGTCACTAGTGCCTGAATTCATTGTGAACCGCCATTTATTTCAGTACTTTACATGTACTTGGCAAATATTGCTCCATGCAGTGACCAAGGCAATGACGTAATGTGTGAGTATTTTGCACTTGTATGCAAAATTGACATACTTTTTGCATATTAATGAACCCCATGTGACTTTGCAACAGCCAACCACGGTAAGGAGAAGACAAAAGCTGTGCTGAAATCAACTATTGTCATTACAGAACCTTTGTTAATTTAAGTTGATAATTCTATGTGCAAGTGACAATATATTGTTATCAAGAACTCAGAAGATATTTTGGTTGCTGATGCTAATTGTTCAAAAGTGCTGAGCACTGTGCCACCCGATATATTGCAGCTGCAGACTTGTGTAATTATTTGATAATTGATGTCTACTAATTTGTATTATTATCTTACATTTTATTTACTGGATTAATGAATTTTGTATCAATTTTCAAGTCGAAACTTCAATCTCTTAACCCCATGCGCTCGGGAAGCGGTCATGGCCGCGGCCGCTAATCCTCATTGGAATGCAGTTGCCAGCTGTGGTATGCCTGTCACACGGCTAGTGGGTAGTTCCACAGCTGCTGCTTTTGTGCAGTCCCGCTACCACACAAAGGCTGTGCAGTCATGCGGGCCACTTGCACTATGTGTGGAGGAATGTCCCCATTATAACCCGTGCTTAAGGGGTTAACATAGATGACATCATCAGGGGGCCCACTTCATGTAAATATCTGCTCAGTTACCTCGCGCCTGCATATTACATCCCTGCTGAGGAGATTATGCAGTATTCCACCAGAACCAGAATTGTGTATATTCTCACTAAAGGACCAGTTTCACTGTGTTACTGAAACTGAGTTTTAAGTTATGAGCAGAGGCGTCATGGCGCAAGTGTGGCCACTCATCCCATGGGAAAAATCCCAAAATGACTGCAGAAAAATTTCCAAGATTTCCCAAGATATCAGCATTTTGTATCAAATAGCGGTGCAGACCCTATTTTTATGTGCATTGTGCTCAGAAAGTGCATCAATTTACGTTTTGCGCATGCCCAATCCATACTTTTCTGTGCTTCTCAAAATGCAAACAATCCCAAGGCTCAGCGAAATGTTCCCAAGTTCTGGCCTAAAGTCCCAAGATCTTTTGAGAAATCCCAAGGATCGAGTTGCCACGCTGCATGGAGCTGCTAAGCTGTTTATTTAGTAAGCACAAAGAAATGTGCTTTAAAAACAGATCACCAGCCAAAATGACCGGGGAAGTTGATTGCATGTGATTGGCCCCCTGCAAAAATATGCTTGGCGACCATTTCTGCATAGCAGCTTCGTGAAATGGGTCCAGGATTTTGTTGATGACTTACGATTCATAAATACCTGAGATGAGACAGTTTACCCATTCCTATAGATGGAAGGCCTGTCATGCGAGTGGTTCTAAACCGCCGGTAACTGACACCGCTGTGTTCTGCGCCACCCGCGCAGAACGCGCCGCGCGCGCACGCCAATTTCCTTATAAGGAGATTTTTAGCACTACGTACGCACCCGAGGCACATACCATAGACATGGCCAGAGGGGTGTTTCACAAAACATGAAGTAAAACTGTTGAACAAAATCGTTGAAAATTTGTGAATATTTGACTTGTTTTGATTTTTGTACGGAAAGGTATTGATGAATGGTAATAAATATTTGGTTTGCGTGGATTAAACAAGTGCGTGGATTAAACAAGTACGTTTAAAACCAGCTTGGTACGGGGCCTGGACGTGGATAATGACCCTCGCCTTCTCGGCGCGGGTCATTATCCACGTCCAGGCCCCTAGCCAGTTTTAAACGTACTTATTTAATCCACGCAAACCACATATTAATTTTATTCCTTTAAGACAAATTGTGAAATTTATATAAATGTTAAGCTGAAAAAAATGTTAAGTATATAGGCAAATATTTCGCTTAAAATCTGAGGGTTTTTTTTTAAGGGTAGGGTCCTTATAGATTTTCTTGGGTTAAAAGGCACTCATTCCCTCCAAAGCAATTCATCATTCCCAAACATTAATGGTTTGCTGCTTACCAACAATCCAAAAGATATTGTTCTGGGCTCGTTTTGTTTTCTTTTCTTTTATTCATAATCGAATCAACGCATATCATTATTTCTCGGCTGTTTAAAAATCTGTTACACAATCTTTTCAAGATGTGTTGAAGTTTTTGTTATGGTATGTTAACTTGTGTGTCCTTGCTAAGCACATTTATTCAGAGGGTGGACTGAAGACGTGAGATATTTTATTAAACTACCAAAAAAAATGTTTGTGCTTGGTCAATTTTGTCCGAGTAGCTTTTGTGTTTGATTTCATCCTCTGGGTTTACTGCTTATGAAAGTGATATTCGTTTCACGTACAGCATTTAAGGCAATAATTGATGTCACAGTGTATGTAATAGGTGGGCGTGGACATCCGGGGAATTTTTTTTCACATTGGCTTATCTAGCTCCCAGACCTATGTTCTTGAAAGTAAATGGTTCTTGAGTCTGGAGTGCTGAACGGTAACACGTAGCAACCAGTGAAAACTGGTGTGATTAATGTTTTCATGGGATGATGTCACTCCGCCCCGATCTATACAGTGCAAGTTTTGCAAAATTTTAGTTGAGTTTTGGCCAATGTCCTTCAGTTAACTTTGTTTTTGTTGCACAGTTTTTGTAATTGCATTTTTTTTTTAAACGTAGTATTAAATGCATCGTCATTTTGTTGAATATAGGACAATTAAACTGATCATTTGTTGCTTTCCACTGTATGTGGTTGTATTCGGTTAATGATATAGTTTGTTTGTGAATTCAGGAAAACGTGCACTATCAAATGGATCAACTTCAAAATTAAATGTATCCTTTGACACACATTGATATATACTAAACCCAAGTTAAAAGAGTTGCTGAAGAAATAAATATGCCAGAACAAAAAATCTATTAGCAACAGCGTGTGTTTCAATTTTGTTAACATTACAGTAAGTTTGTGTATAGGCCTATGAATGCACTTTGTTTTTGTTGAAAAAAAAATGTCACTTGTGTTTTTACAGGTAAAGTTATACGATGATTTGATGACACTTTTTTTTAGACAATGCCTACTAAGGAAAATACCTCCTTACAATAATGCAGCTGTCGCTAGTGTGTGGAGGGTAAGTATTATGGAATACCCCCTTGCACAGCAAGGGTTTATGACTCTGCTATTAATTATGACCTCTTGACATAATCTTGACCTCGATATTCTGACCATTCAGCGGGCCCCTGATACATCGGTTCTTCGGTTACCCGTTGTTGTATTACAAAACATGACATCCACATCGACCAATCAACAGTTTGGTCCATATTTCTGATCGAAATGACGTCAGAGTTTCGAAAGTCGACTCAGATTGGCTGGCGCGCGGGGTCGCATACAATTTAGGATGCATGTATATCAGACGTCCGACCGTGGCTTTCTGCACACGTAAAATGTCTGGTCCTCAAACTAGGGTGGTGACCCTCCCTCCAAACAAACACTCATTATCTTTATTATGACTCTTTCCAAGAAGCGATAGTTACTTTCGCAAACCTTTTTGGTATATCCTTTTTCTGTGAAATGAGGTCCACCAAATTAATCTTATTGTTTTAGTTCAGAATCCACTTATAAAGTACTTTTGTGTCTTAGCTACATCTATAGTGTTAACTTTTAAGCGCCTACTTGTGTTTTGTGGTCAAAACATTTTTCTCACATTACCAAATGCTGGGTCATTCTTCGTTCCAGTTTTGGTACCATTTTCAAAAATTGACTCGAACAATTTAAAGCAATTAACTTTCTAGTTTATTTCTCAACTAGCCACGAGTACATTGAAAATTTAGGGACGCGAAATAAAGGAAAGCTGGGTCTTTAATTGCCGAGCCAGTCTTTTAAAATGCTTAGTAAAATTGTCACCGGCGCTTACAGTTTTATGGCGTGCAAAGTGCAACCCCGAAATCAAGATCCCCTCTACTTTCCAAGCTCTATGTTCTAATCAAGATACATGATCTCATTTTCTAATCGAGATATCTCTACTTCGAATAAAGATATCTCTATTCCGAATCGAGATATCTGTATTTGGAATCGAGATATTCTCTATCTCAAATCAAGATACATGTATTGCTATTTCTGATAGAGATATCTGCAGGGGCATAGCAAGGTAATTTTCATTGGGGGGACACAAATGGGCACTTGCGCACCCATGCTGAAAATGTAAACAATTCTTTCTTCGTACTCTTTGCCTCCGTAAAATCAAGGGGGGGGGGGGCTGGTACCATCGGACAGTGGGGGCGCTGTTCAAAACCGACGGTTATGCACACCAATGGACAATAAACGGCGCTTTTCATGGCGATACATGCGCAAAATTTAAAAATGCACAAATTTCATGCACAAATGCGTGTTCAGCAAAAAACACTTGCTAACAAAAGAAGGGTACTCTGTACATATGGGGGGGGGGGTTGTAAGCGTTGAGCAAAAAAGGCATTTGAATGGAAAAGGACAGTCTTTGCAAAATATAAGGGGTGACTAAGCCCCCCTCCCCCCCCCCCCCCACCCCCAACTGGCGTATACGCCTATGATCTGTATTTCAGGAACGGTTCACACCAAGCTTTATGATCCACGAAGCGTCAAGTTTTAAAAGTATTATTCTTCATTATTTTTCCAAGATTAGGTGATCACCAGAGTTTCAGAAATATAATTTGCAAATAAAACGTAGGCCTAATTTGAAGGTTTAGAAATAGAAATAAGAAATAATCTTTATATTTATGTCAGGATGCCAGTCATCAGGCACAGTGAAACAGTTGTGATTGGTCAGTGCTTTGAGGCGTAGACCTATAATCTCGACATAATTATGTTTGTGATTGGTCAATATCATGATATTAATATTCATGAGTAACAAGACTGTGTGAGAAAGCTATTCACTAAATTTCTGATATAAAATGAGGAGGAATTAAAGTTGCAACTGGCTCTTGGACCCATAGGTTTGTGCACAAATTACCTGGTTTGTTTGTCATCCAATCCCAAGATGCATTGCGAATATCGAAAATGTTTATTTCGGGGGTACTTTTGTCCCCCAAAAATCGAGATGTTCATTGCTAGTCGTAATTTCAGCCGCACAGTGCATGGTCGCCTTCTGTAAGAAACAACGTGTGTTTTAGTGTTGTAATTAATTTTATGTGACACACACAACGTGTACTGTGCATTGAATCGTGGAGCTGTAATGAAAACGACAGGAAAAACGTATGCGTACCCCGTCGTGTCCGATGTAAACAACCGGGGGTTTTTTGTGGGGTTTTTTTTCGTCTTTTTTCGGGAACGGTAGGACATAATAGGTTAGTTTCCTTTCAACTAGACCTTTAACCCTACAAGGGCCGGGTTATTTTGACAAGATCTCGGCCATCAATTGACGAAAAAAAATTGAAACTCGGTATATGCATAAAGCAACCCATCCTAAACATAACCAAGAAATTTCATGACTATATGTCAAAGGGTTTGGAATGATGGCCCTGCCTGATTCCGTGGGTTTTCCCCAGAATATTCTTCTGGGCTTTTCCTCCCACCTCTAAAACTGTAACTTCTTCTCATTGTCTTCTCTCAACAGGTTTCTTCAGGCTTGCGAGCTACAGTGCCTAGGGCGCTTTTGAGGAATCCTTGGTTTCATTACCAGAAATGATTAATAACAATAATAATAATATGTACGAATTGTAATTGTGCTCTGTGTACACGACGTATGGGAAAGTTCAGTTTTCACGGCGCGTAGCGCCGGAATATTTTTCGCTGCATGCGCAACAACCCGTGGTCCGATTTTTATGTTTTTGGTATCAAAAGATGCGCAAGGCTCGAGGCTAAAAAGTCATGACTACGGAAGCGTAGACGGGCCAAAAGAAATTAAGAAAAAAATAGCTCCTATCTCGCCACGGCGAATTACTTTCTCGCCGCGGCGAGTTACGATCTCGCCGCGGCGAGTTACTATCTCGCCGCGGCGAGTTACTATCTCGCCGCGGCAAATTACTATTTTGTATCGGTGAGCGTCGGGCACAACTATGGGGTCCTATGGAACGCCAAAGAGGCATCGGCGTAGCCAGGGTTTTCATCCTAGGGGACTTGGAGGGGGGGCTTGAGGTTACAATGGAGGGGCGCCCCAAAATTTCATCCAAGCTGAAAGGCCGTGAGACAGGGTTTTTTCACCGGACATCCGCCCAATACCTTCCCTAGTCTAGTGTCCCACATATACCACTCGGCCGGGCCACTATAGATGCACTACATTAATCCGTGTTCCACTCGCGCTCGCGGGATAACTAACTACCACTATTCAATTTCCAAGGGACCGTAATAAACAGCCACTCGCGAAAAAAATTCGCAGAAAATCGCCGGAAAAAAATTGACTTAGGCCTATATTCTTCCAGGTAGTCATGGTAACTCATACTGAGGTGTTTTTCTACGGATGCTAAATTTTCAGTGGGGGGGGGGGGGCGACTGGGCGTGCGAACTTTTTATGGGACGGGGCTTGATAGACTTTTGAAATCGGTGTTGAAATAAGGTAATTCCCCAATCTTTTTTTTTTTTAGGAATCCTCACAAGTTGTAATTTTATGAGTAGTTGAACACTTATAATATTCCGAATTTAAGCTTAATATGTTGCAGACGCTTGTGTTACATCCCCTATCACCGAGGTCAAGCTCGGATTTTGCCGAGCAAAAAAACATGGTCAGTGGCCGGTTTGGCCGCAACGTTGACGTATATATGACATGCGCGTTATTAGCATATTAATTAGCGTGACTCTGCGTGACTTCGCGTGGGCCTCTGTATAGACCAATGTAAACCAACCAAAAAAGTTAATATTGTATTGGTAGAGAACTCGTGAAGGAGGGAGTCGTAAACTTTATAACTGCATTCCATATGGATAGAACCTTATTAATATTCGTGACGCTTACAAATATTGAAAAATGACGAACTCAAAGCCTATTTTTCTATTGTAATGAAAAATACTGAATAATAGGATCATGATAGGGAAAGAAACTCCAAAAGTGTCTCTAAGATACGGCCTTCAAAACGGGAGAAATTGATGTTAAAAGATTTTAGCCCGCGAACATCAAAATGTCTGTGTAACGGTAATTTGAGCTTGTTTCATTCAAAATCGGTCGTAACAATCGCAAGGCGGAACATTACAGTAATTACTTTTCTGCCCTCTGAGAGATGCAATTATAATATTGAATTGTTGGCTGGGTCATCCTCATCCCGTACGCTAATGGACCTGGCATTGCAAGTGGATAAATCACCTGTTGCCGCCCACTGAACTTCGTTTTCTTTCTTAATTTATTCTTAACAAACAAGAAAGGACAACTTCATTATTACATAAATTATTTCATTTATCGGACGTACTAGAGGAGTTATTATAGAATCCAGCCCTGTATGGGTGATTAGGGTGTTAGTTTTGCCAATGTTGATCAAAGATGGCAAAAATCCATCACCACTTGCAAAAATGCTTCACCGATTGTGACAGTCAATCATCGATTGCAAAACCCCACTGCCTATTGATAAAGTGCATCGCCGATTCGTTGATCACATTAAATGCCTCTTTGGCGTTCCATAGAACCCAAGGAGTATCGCTATTCGTCGTGCCTGACACTTGCCAATGAAAGATAGTAAGTCGCCGCGGCGAGATAGTAAGTCATTGAGCGAGATAGTAACTCGCCGCGGCGAGATAGTAACTCGCCGCGGCGAGATAGTAACTCGCCGCGGCGAGATAGGAGCTATTTTTTTCTTAATTTCTTTTGGCCCTTCTACGCTTCCGTACATAACAGCTCGGGTCGCGAAAAAAAAATTCAAGGCTATCGCGGAAAAGTTGAAGGGGGCGCGGATTCCACCCACCGGCCCTTTTAGGGTTAATATACTTTCAGTAAAAACATGATTTTTCGGGGATTTCAGGCCGTAATTCTCCTTTAAGTGTAACTTAAAAGATTTAATGTGGGAGTCCCGATATTATAGGACACCGCCGTTGCGTGTGGTGTGTTTGTCGTGAGAGGTGTTTGGGCGATGAGAAATCCGGATTTAAAATTTGTACCTGACACCCTGTAGCTTGCTACTTCTTCATGTTTTATAGTTACTATAACAAAGTTGTTGGTTTACAAAATATTTTGATAGTGTGCTAGCTATAGTGCTATGCAAACGTTTTCCAATATCTTATAAGAAGCATTTTGTTTTCTTATACTGTGTAAATGTTGAAGAGCGAGTTTGAATTCTTCTAAAATCTGTTCAACACAGTTTGTATTATTGAAAGTACAACATTGTAACTTCTTTTTGACACCAGTTTTCTTTAAACACTGTATTCTATACAGAAAAACAAGATGATATATTTACTACAGCTTGAAGTTAAAGCTTGTAACAGTAAAGTAAAGACGGATGTGTACCTTTAAAAAAAAATTGTGTATTTTCCACTTTAAATGAGAGAACGAAGAAAGATTGTCTATAGCTTTTCATTTAAGTTTACTTTTGATTACAAATGTGACCACAGGGGCTGGTCCGAGTATCCCAAACTCAAACGTTCAGATTGTTGAAGATATCTATTACCCCCATTGCTTGTTTTAAAGGTCATTGATTGTAACTAATGTAAACTAATGTGCATATCTCCTTGGGTCATTATGATGCTTATGTACGTGCCATTCGGGTCGCATGGCATAAAAGCAGGGAAGTTGTGGGTCCCGATATTATAGGACACCGCCGTTGCGTGTGGTGTGTTTGTCGTGAGAGGTGTTTTCTCTATGACACCGCGCGCTATTGCGTGCGGAGAAACCTCGTCCCCAGGGTGTCGAGCAGTACGCGCCCACCACTACCTGCTCTCTCACCCTGGTATTGGATCATTTGCATGTGCAAGATTTTTACACACGTATGCAAATGAGGAACAGTCTGGTGCCTGGATATGCATTACACATTAGCGTTTGCTTTTGCATGCGGTGTCTGAGGTAAAAACAGAGTCGATTCGTAGCAGCGCGAGCACGGCGTGAGTTACGAAAACACGAGTTTTGAAATCAAACTGTTACGATCTTATCGAGACAATTAACATGCAGTATCATATTTCATATTAATATGAGCAAATTGGAAAGGAAATTAGTATTTTCGAGAAGGCGTGGACGAATGATCGCGAAAATACGTACTGCACGTTGTGAATAATAGCACCAAGTACACGATAAAAATCAATTACTAGCCAATTGCGGTATCCAATCAGGATACAGGAAGAAAGTTTCCTATCCAGGGTTTACTATGGGAAACGCGGTTGAAATAAAGTAAGCACTGGGGACGAGGTTGCGTGCGGAGGGACTTTCCCTCAATGAGCAATACTTTCGCGTAAACTGGGCGATGAGAAATCCGGACACATGTATGCGAAGAGGCGTACAATGTACATGTACATGTATGTCAGGAACTCGGGAGTGAATGAAAACCGTGCATCCTAATGGGACGAAATTGTACAATTTTGGGGAATTGAAGTTCCAGGAAGTGAGTATTCATTATGCCAAGATTATATAGATCCACCTTACAGCTTCCTTTGATCGCTTTATTTGTGTAAAGTTTGAAGAAACGTGACAAACAAAATGAAACTTTCTGTGTACATGTACATGTGTGAAACCATGTCGTTACCTCACTCCATGTAGTATGCATGAGACATCATAACTTGTATAGACTTCACTGACCCTGGGGTAAGGTTTTATGTATATTGATTATTCCTCAAGAAAATTTACACTTTGTTAATGTCTAGAACCATTATGAGTATCAAGCCTTGTGTATAGTCGTGTTCCCTAACGACCCGTGGCGCACTTCGAAGCTTACCCGACTTTCCTCGTATAGTGTTGCCAAACCTCTTTGTTGACAAACCTCAAATTCATGCAATGAAATACTAGTACTTTTACCTTATCAATGCTAGGTAGTTTACCTCTGTGAACAATTTCAGTTTCATAAAATTTAATCCGAAATTCAAAAACGGTGGTGTCCGGAAATTGGGCAGAAAATGGCGGAGTGTTCCCTAACGTGGCGCACTTGAATAAATCTTGGAAAATTCCAAATTAACACTTACGAATTCCTGTAAACTTGATAAATTCTGATAAATAATTAATATCTTTACTTACATACCCAGCCAATGTTCGTCAGAAAATTATTTTCGTATTTTTCAGGGCATTTTGAAAGGGTTCACTTTGCACTTGAAAATAAAATCGGAAAATCACGCCAAAATAGCTTTTCCTTCTAACTTTGATACGGGTAAATAAACTCGCGATTTATGAACAGGACCGTTTAGAACTTGATGAAATTTCACTTTCTGTGAAATTTCAGTTTAAAATTTTGCTCTAGGTAGGCGCTTCCCGGCGAAAAATCCAAGTGCGCCACGTGGGGCCGCGCCACGTTAGGGTACATCACTCATTTAATACAATGTTTTCAAAGGCATTTATGTTAAGTGGGAATTATTTTCTGGAATACCGAATTAAGTTTTGTGAATAACGAGGATTATAATGTACCTAAAAAATCCTTCTTGCGTTTGTAAGGGTGCATGGGGAAAATAGACAAATTTTGAAACAAATCAAAAAAATGTGAGTGATCAAAAAATCTGATAAATGTGTTTTTTTTAATCCGATTTGTTAATTTTTTTTTTTAATAACAATAGTCGCCTACCCTGCTTAACATGTAAGGTGGGTGCGGACATCCATGATTTTTGTATATTGGCTTATCTAGCTCCACCTAAATGTATACTTTCAGATCCAGGGGATCTTGTCTGCATGATGTGCCGAATGGTGTTTTCACATTCTAAAAAACTGTTAATTAAACACAATCTTGCTATCACTTTGTAAACATGTTTAGAATCAATGTTCAATTGCTAAACACAATTGATCCTTACTCTAAACATGTTCAGTATTTAAGCATATTTACAAACAGCAAGTGATTAGATAATCGGGGAACATTATTGGTATCTGCACCTGTGTGTTCATACCGTGGTTGGTGACATTTTGTTTTCAATGCAGGAAATGCCACACTATTTTAATACAGTTGTCAACAAAGTATACAGAATGGCTCGCCTGGTGTTGATCTGGGGGGGGGGGGGGGGGGGGCGGGGGCAGTGACCCTCCCTCAAAAAAACCTTTTATTATGGCTCTCCAAGATTTTTGAAATTCTCTGCCAAACGTTTTGGTTTATCATTGTTATTTTTTTTGCCTAAAAAATGAGGTCCAGCAAATTAACCTTATTGTTTTAGTTCAGAATGCACTCATGAATTACTTTTTTGCATAGCTATTGGCTAGTGTTAACTTTAAAGTGCTTAGGCTACTTGTGTTTCGTGGTCAAAGCATAATTTTGTCTCACCTCATTAACAAATGCTAGCTCATTCTTCTTTTGAGTTTTTGTACCATATTAAAGGAGAAAAAGTAAGTAGATTACCTTAAAACAACATTCTGCTTTATTTCTCGACTAGCTGCAAATTAATTGAGAATTTAGGGACGTCAAATAAAGGAAAGGGCTCTAATTTCCGAGTCTCCAAAATGTTTTGTCCAACATTGTCACCGGCGCAAACAGTTTTATATGCTGTGCAAAGTTAACATAAATCCCGAAATAGAGACAACTCTTTCTAATCGAGATATCTCTAATTTCGAATCGAGATACCCCTATCCGAATCGAGATATCCCTATTTCGAAGCGAGATATCTCTATTTCTAATCGAGGTATCTGTGTTTCGGGATAACATGTTAAATTTGCACGCCATACATAATGGTTCACACGAGGCTTTTGATGATCGCTGAAGCGTCCAGTGATTGCACGTACTGGGATTTCCCCACTTGTTTTCTTTTGTTGGTACGGTACCTTGAAAATGCCACGTCAGCGAAAGTTCAGATCAATATTTATCGGCGGTGCATTATCCCATGTAGGAAAGAAGAAATGCTCCATGATTATCCAAACTCCAATTATAGTTCGACTTCCTTAGCGTGCATTTACGTGCATTTGTACTGCAGAAAGCTGAGCAAGCACAACCACCTCACCGTTCTTGTGTTTAACGTTTTGAACTGGTAAGATATAGTTTTCAGTCGCAAGCCCCCCCCCCCCCCCCCCGACGAGCAACTCCCCATCGGCAAAAACCCATAAACGTTAAACTATATACAGTCATCTCTCTGTTTACTTGATTGATGTTCTGTGTCTGTCCGTTTATTTCTGCCTGTTTTAGACAATTTTAATTTGTACACCTCTTGTATTTTAAATTTAACTGGTATATCCGTATTTATGTAAAGCGCCTTGTGCGTCAATTTTTAATTGCCCGTTTTTCTTATTCTTATTGCCTATCTTGACAGTTTGGCTGTCTTTTATCAACCATATTATTTTATAGTTATTTTAAAGGTTTTGTCTTGTATAAGTTTTAGTTTATTCTTAAATTTTAACCTGTTCATTTTTATTTCTGTGAAGCGCCTTGAGCGTCAATTTTGACGGATTTGGCGCTATACAAGAGTTATATATTATTATTATTATTATTAGTCCATTGTGTTTTTTTCTTGTGGTGTACATGGCCCCCTAGTTTGTTCTGTGCGCCACCCCCCCCCACCCCCCACCCCCCCCCCCCACCCCCCCCAAGCCCGGGAGCTGGTGACAGTGCATGTATTTACGTATAGGCCTAATTATCATAACTTCGCTGTCTCTATACGAACACGACTGTCGTATTGAAGAATCTACAAATGCATGCATATTTTTGCACGAGTGATGCATGCTCTGCATTTGCTAAAAATCAATATTATGCAAATATTGAGTGGCTCAGCGTGGAATGGGAGGAATATTATCGCAAGGTAAAATCTGGACTTTCCATTTCACGATGCGAAGCCGAGTGAACTGGAAAAGTCCAGATTTTACCGAGCGATAATATTCCTCCCATTTCACAATTTAAAGCCACTCAATATTTGTTTTATATTACTGACAAATAGATCATTACGGAAAACGGATACTGCCACTCAATAAGTCTGAAAATATTTTTTGTACGTGTGAAAATATTTTTTGTACAGCGGCTGCCACTTATTAGGTGGCGGCCACCACATACTTATGTAGCGGCCGCCACTTATTATCTGGCGGCAGCCACTTGTTAAAAGTACAAGAAAGCGGAGCTTCTGAACAGAGCAAAGAAAAGGTTGAAAAGGCAAAGGTGGCTGATTGGGTGGTGGTGGGTTAAGTTTCATGGGCAAACAAAAATGCCTTTTCTCCGGTCAGCTCAGAGGTGGAATCGAGAATGACACATAGAAAAGTCACTTATGCCTGAATTCATTGTGAACCGCCATTTATTTCAGTACTTTACATGTACTTGGCAAATATTACTCCATGCAGTGACCAAGGCAATGACATAATGTGTGAGTATTTTGCACTTGTATGCAAAATTGACATACTTGTTCATATTAATGAACCCCATGTGACTTTGCAACAGCCAACCACGGTAAGGAGAAGACAAAAGCTGTGCTGAAATCAACTGTTGTCATTACAGAACCTTTGTTAATTAAAGTTGATAATTCTATGTGCAAGTGACAATATATTGTAATCAAGAACTCGGAAGATATTTTGGTTGCTGATGCTAATTGTTCAAAAGTGCTGAGCACTGTACCACCCGATATATTGCAGCTGCAGACTTGTGTAATTATTTGATAATTGATGTCTACTAATTTGTATTATTATCTTGAATTTTATTTACTGGATTAATGAATTTTGTATCAATTTTCAAGTCGAAACTTCAATCTCTTAACATAGATGACATCATCAGGGGGGCCCACTTCATGTAAATATCTGCTCAGTTACCTCGCGCCTGCATATTACATCCCTGCTGAGGAGATTATGCAGTATTCCACCAGAACCTGAATTGTGTATATTCTCACTAAAGGACCAGTTTCGCTGTGTATCTGAAACTAATTTTTAAGTTATGAGCAGAGGCGTCATGGCGCAAGCGTGGCCACTCATCCAATGGGAAAAATCCCAAAATGACTGCAGAAACATTCCAAGATTTCCCAAGATATCAGCTTTTTGTATCAAATAGCGGTGCAGACCCTATTTTTATGTGCATTGTGCTCAGAAAGTGCATCAATTTACGTTTTGCGCATGCCCAATCCATACTTTCGTGTGCTTCTCAAAATGCAAACAATCCCAAGGCTCAGCGAAATGTTCCCAAGTTCTGGCCTAAACTCCCAAGATCTTTTGAGAAATCCCAAGGATCGAGTTGCCACGCTGCATGGAGCTGCTAAGCTGTTAATTGAGTAAGCACAAAGAAATGTGCTTAGCAAAAACAGATCACCAGCCAAAATGACAGGGGAAGTTGATTGCATGTGACTGGCCCCCTGCGAAAATATGCTTAGCAACCACTTCTGCATAGCAGCTCCGTGAAATGGGTCCAGGGTTTTGTTGATGACTTACGATTCATAAATACCTGGGATGAGACAGGTGGTTCTAAACCGCCGGTAACTGACACCGCTGTGTTCTGCGCCACCCGCGCAGAACGCGCCGCGCGCGCACGCCAATTTCCTTATAAGGAGATTTTTAGCACTACGTACGCACCCGAGGCACATACCATAGACATGGCCAGAGGGGTGTTTCACAAAACATGAAGTAAAACTGTTGAACAAAATCGTTGAAAATTTGTGAATATTTGACTTGTTTTGATTTTTGTACGGAAAGGTATTGATGAATGGTAATAAATATTTGGTTTGCGTGGATTAAACAAGTGCGTGGATTAAACAAGTACGTTTAAAACCAGCTTGGTACGGGGCCTGGACGTGGATAATGACCCTCGCCTTCTCGGCGCGGGTCATTATCCACGTCCAGGCCCCTAGCCAGTTTTAAACGTACTTATTTAATCCACGCAAACCACATATTAATTTTATTCCTTTAAGACAAATTGTGAAATTTATATAAATGTTAAGCTGAAAAAAATGTTAAGTATATAGGCAAATATTTCGCTTAAAATCTGAGGGGTTTTTTTTAAGGGTAGGGTCCTTATAGATTTTCTTGGGTTAAAAGGCACTCATTCCCTCCAAAGCAATTCATCATTCCAAACATTAATGGTTTGCTGCTTACCAACAATCCAAAAGATATTGTTCTGGGCTCGTTTTGTTTTCTTTTCTTTTATTCATAATCGAATCAACGCATATCATTATTTCTCGGCTGTTTAAAAATCTGTTACACAATCTTTTCAAGATGTGTTGAAGTTTTTGTTATGGTATGTTAACTTGTGTGTCCTTGCTAAGCACATTTATTCAGAGGGTGGACTGAAGACGTGAGATATTTTATTAAACTACCAAAAAAAATGTTTGTGCTTGGTCAATTTTGTCCGAGTAGCTTTTGTGTTTGATTTCATCCTCTGGGTTTACTGCTTATGAAAGTGATATTCGTTTCACGTACAGCATTTAAGGCAATAATTGATGTCACAGTGTATGTAATAGGTGGGCGTGGACATCCGGGGAATTTTTTTTCACATTGGCTTATCTAGCTCCCAGACCTATGTTCTTGAAAGTAAATGGTTCTTGAGTCTGGAGTGCTGAACGGTAACACGTAGCAACCAGTGAAAACTGGTGTGATTAATGTTTTCATGGGATGATGTCACTCCGCCCCGATCTATACAGTGCAAGTTTTGCAAAATTTTAGTTGAGTTTTGGCCAATGTCCTTCAGTTAACTTTGTTTTTGTTGCACAGTTTTTGTAATTGCATTTTTTTTTTAAACGTAGTATTAAATGCATCGTCATTTTGTTGAATATAAGACAATTAAACTGATCATTTGTTGCTTTCCACTGTATGTGGTTGTATTCGGTTAATGATATAGTTTGTTTGTGAATTCAGGAAAACGTGCACTATCAAATGGATCAACTTCAAAATTAAATGTATCCTTTGACACACATTGATATATACTAAACCCAAGTTAAAAGAGTTGCTGAAGAAATAAATATGCCAGAACAAAAAATCTATTAGCAACAGCGTGTGTTTCAATTTTGTTAACATTACAGTAAGTTTGTGTATAGGCCTATGAATGCACTTTGTTTTTGTTGAAAAAAAAATGTCACTTGTGTTTTTACAGGTAAAGTTATACGATGATTTGATGACACTTTTTTTTAGACAATGCCTACTAAGGAAAATACCTCCTTACAATAATGCAGCTGTCGCTAGTGTGTGGAGGGTAAGTATTATGGAATACCCCCTTGCACAGCAAGGGTTTATGACTCTGCTATTAATTATGACCTCTTGACATAATCTTGACCTCGATATTCTGACCATTCAGCGGGCCCCTGATACATCGGGTCTTCGGTTACCCGTTGTTGTATTACAAAACATGACATCCACATCGACCAATCAACAGTTTGGTCCATATTTCTGATCGAAATGACGTCAGAGTTTCGAAAGTCGACTCAGATTGGCTGGCGCGCGGGGTCGCATACAATTTAGGATGCATGTATATCAGACGTCCGACCGTGGCTTTCTGCACACGTAAAATGTCTGGTCCTCAAACTAGGGTGGTGACCCTCCCTCCAAACAAAACACTCATTATCTTTATTATGACTCTTTCCAAGAAGCGATAGTTACTTTCGCAAACCTTTTTGGTATATCCTTTTTCTGTGAAATGAGGTCCACCAAATTAATCTTATTGTTTTAGTTCAGAATCCACTTATAAAGTACTTTTGTGTCTTAGCTACATCTATAGTGTTAACTTTTAAGCGCCTACTTGTGTTTTGTGGTCAAAACATTTTTCTCACATTACCAAATGCTGGGTCATTCTTCGTTCCAGTTTTGGTACCATTTTCAAAAATTGACTCGAACAATTTAAAGCAATTAACTTTCTAGTTTATTTCTCAACTAGCCACGAGTACATTGAAAATTTAGGGACGCGAAATAAAGGAAAGCTGGGTCTTTAATTGCCGAGCCAGTCTTTTAAAATGCTTAGTAAAATTGTCACCGGCGCTTACAGTTTTATGGCGTGCAAAGTGCAACCCCGAAATCAAGATCCCCTCTACTTTCCAAGCTCTATGTTCTAATCAAGATACATGATCTCATTTTCTAATCGAGATATCTCTACTTCGAATAAAGATATCTCTATTCCGAATCGAGATATCTGTATTTGGAATCGAGATATTCTCTATCTCAAATCAAGATACATGTATTGCTATTTCTGATAGAGATATCTGCAGGGGCATAGCAAGGTAATTTTCATTGGGGGGACACAAATGGGCACTTGCGCACCCATGCTGAAAATGTAAACAATTCTTTCTTCGTACTCTTTGCCTCCGTAAAATCAAGGGGGGGGGGGCTGGTACCATCGGACAGTGGGGGCGCTGTTCAAAACCGACGGTTATGCACACCAATGGACAATAAACGGCGCTTTTCATGGCGAATTTAAAAATGCACAAATTTCATGCACAAATGCGTGTTCAGCAAAAAACACTTGCTAACAAAAGAAGGGTACTCTGTACATATGGGGGGGGGGTTGTAAGCGTTGAGCAAAAAAGGCATTTGAATGGAAAAGGACAGTCTTTGCAAAATATAAGGGGTGACTAAGCCCCCCCCCCCCCCCCCCCCCCCCCCCCCCCAACTGGCGTATACGCCTATGATCTGTATTTCAGGAACGGTTCACACCAAGCTTTATGATCCACGAAGCGTCAAGTTTTAAAAGTATTATTCTTCATTATTTTTCCAAGATTAGGTGATCACCAGAGTTTCAGAAATATAATTTGCAAATAAAACGTAGGCCTAATTTGAAGGTTTAGAAATAGAAATAAGAAATAATCTTTATATTTATGTCAGGATGCCAGTCATCAGGCACAGTGAAACAGTTGTGATTGGTCAGTGCTTTGAGGCGTAGACCTATAATCTCGACATAATTATGTTTGTGATTGGTCAATATCATGATATTAATATTCATGAGTAACAAGACTGTGTGAGAAAGCTATTCACTAAATTTCTGATATAAAATGAGGAGGAATTAAAGTTGCAACTGGCTCTTGGACCCATAGGTTTGTGCACAAATTACCTGGTTTGTTTGTCATCCAATCCCAAGATGCATTGCGAATATCGAAAATGTTTATTTCGGGGGTACTTTTGTCCCCCAAAAATCGAGATGTTCATTGCTAGTCGTAATTTCAGCCGCACAGTGCATGGTCGCCTTCTGTAAGAAACAACGTGTGTTTTAGTGTTGTAATTAATTTTATGTGACACACACAACGTGTACTGTGCATTGAATCGTGGAGCTGTAATGAAAACGACAGGAAAAACGTATGCGTACCCCGTCGTGTCCGATGTAAACAACCGGGGGTTTTTTGTGGGTTTTTTTTTCGTCTTTTTTCGGGAACGGTAGGACATAATAGGTTAGTTTCCTTTCAACTAGACCTTTAACCCTACAAGGGCCGGGTTATTTTGACAAGATCTCGGCCATCAATTGACGAAAAAAAATTGAAACTCGGTATATGCATAAAGCAACCCATCCTAAACATAACCAAGAAATTTCATGACTATATGTCAAAGGGTTTGGAATGATGGCCCTGCCTGATTCCGTGGGTTTTCCCCAGAATATTCTTCTGGGCTTTTCCTCCCACCTCTAAAACTGTAACTTCTTCTCATTGTCTTCTCTCAACAGGTTTCTTCAGGCTTGCGAGCTACAGTGCCTAGGGCGCTTTTGAGGAATCCTTGGTTTCATTACCAGAAATGATTAATAACAATAATAATAATATGTACGAATTGTAATTGTGCTCTGTGTACACGACGTATGGGAAAGTTCAGTTTTCACGGCGCGTAGCGCCGGAATATTTTTCGCTGCATGCGCAACAACCCGTGGTCCGATTTTTATGTTTTTGGTATCAAAAGATGCGCAAGGCTCGAGGCTAAAAAGTCATGACTACGGAAGCGTAGACGGGCCAAAAGAAATTAAGAAAAAAATAGCTCCTATCTCGCCACGGCGAATTACTTTCTCGCCGCGGCGAGTTACGATCTCGCCGCGGCGAGTTACTATCTCGCCGCGGCGAGTTACTATCTCGCCGCGGCAAATTACTATTTTGTATCGGTGAGCGTCGGGCACAACTATGGGGTCCTATGGAACGCCAAAGAGGCATCGGCGTAGCCAGGGTTTTCATCCTAGGGGACTTGGAGGGGGGGCTTGAGGTTACAATGGAGGGGCGCCCCAAAATTTCATCCGAGCTGAAAGGCCGTGAGACAGGGTTTTTTCACCGGACATCCGCCCAATACCTTCCCTAGTCTAGTGTCCCACATATACCACTCGGCCGGGCCACTATAGATGCACTACATTAATCCGTGTTCCACTCGCGCTCGCGGGATAACTAACTACCACTATTCAATTTCCAAGGGACCGTAATAAACAGCCACTCGCGAAAAAAATTCGCAGAAAATCGCCGGAAAAAAATTGACTTAGGCCTATATTCTTCCAGGTAGTCATGGTAACTCATACTGAGGTGTTTTTCTACGGATGCTAAATTTTCAGTGGGGGGGGGGCGACTGGGCGTGCGAACTTTTTATGGGACGGGGCTTGATAGACTTTTGAAATCGGTGTTGAAATAAGGTAATTCCCCAATCTTTTTTTTTTTTAGGAATCCTCACAAGTTGTAATTTTATGAGTAGTTGAACACTTATAATATTCCGAATTTAAGCTTAATATGTTGCAGACGCTTGTGTTACATCCCCTATCACCGAGGTCAAGCTCGGATTTTGCCGAGCAAAAAAACATGGTCAGTGGCCGGTTTGGCCGCAACGTTGACGTATATATGACATGCGCGTTATTAGCATATTAATTAGCGTGACTCTGCGTGACTTCGCGTGGGCCTCTGTATAGACCAATGTAAACCAACCAAAAAAGTTAATATTGTATTGGTAGAGAACTCGTGAAGGAGGGAGTCGTAAACTTTATAACTGCATTCCATATGGATAGAACCTTATTAATATTCGTGACGCTTAAAAATATTGAAAAATGACGAACTCAAAGCCTATTTTTCTATTGTAATGAAAAATACTGAATAATAGGATCATGATAGGGAAAGAAACTCCAAAAGTGTCTCTAAGATACGGCCTTCAAAACGGGAGAAATTGATGTTAAAAGATTTTAGCACGCGAACATCAAAATGTCTGTGTAACGGTAATTTGAGCTTGTTTCATTCAAAATCGGTCGTAACAATCGCAAGGCGGAACATTACAGTAATTACTTTTCTGGCCTCTGAGAGATGCAATTATAATATTGAATTGTTGGCTGGGTCATCCTCATCCCGTACGCTAATGGACCTGGCATTGCAAGTGGATAAATCACCTGTTGCCGCCCACTGAACTTCGTTTTCTTTCTTAATTTATTCTTAACAAACAAGAAAGGACAACTTCATTATTACATACATTATTTCATTTATCGGACGTACTAGAGGAGTTATTATAGAATCCAGCCCTGTATGGGTGATTAGGGTGTTAGTTTTGCCAATGTTGATCAAAGATGGCAAAAATCCATCACCACTCGCAAAAATGCTTCACCGATTGTGACAGTCAATCATCGATTGCAAAACCCCACTGCCTATCGATAAAGTGCATCGCCGATTCGTTGATCACATTAAATGCCTCTTTGGCGTTCCATAGAACCCAAGGAGTATCGCTATTCGTCGTGCCTGACGCTTGCCAATGAAAGATAGTAAGTCGCCGCGCCGAGATAGTAAGTCATTGAGCGAGATAGTAACTCGCCGCGGCGAGATAGTAACTCGCCGCGGCGAGATAGTAACTCGCCGCGGCGAGATAGGAGCTATGTTTTTCTTAATTTCTTTTGGCCCTTCTACGCTTCCGTACATAACAGCTCGGGTCGCGAAAAAAAAATTCAAGGCTATCGCGGAAAAGTTGAAGGGGGGGGGGGCGGATTCCACCCACCGGCCCTTTTAGGGTTAAAATACTTTCAGTAAAAACATGATTTTTCGGGGATTTGAGGCCGTAATGCTCCTTTAAGTGTAACTTAAAAGATTTAATGTGGGAGTCCCGATATTATAGGACACCGCCGTTGCGTGTGGTGTGTTTGTCGTGAGAGGTGTTTGGGCGATGAGAAATCCGGATTTTAAATTTCTACCTGACACCCTGTAGCTTGCTACTTCTTCATGTTTAATAGTTACTATAACAAAGTTGTTGGTTTACAAAATATTTTGATAGTGTGCTAGCTATAGTGCTATGCAAACGTTTTCCAATATCTTATAAGAAGCATTTTGTTTTCTTATACTGTGTAAATGTTGAAGAGCGAGTTTGAATTCTTCTAAAATCTGTTCAACACAGTTTGTATTATTGAAAGTACAACATTGTAACTTCTTTTTGACACCAGTTTTCTTTAAACACTGTATTCTATACAGAAAAACAAGATGATATATTTACTACAGCTTGAAGTTAAAGCTTGTAACAGTAAAGTAAAGACGGATGTGTACCTTTAAAAAAAAATTGTGTATTTTCCACTTTAAATGAGAGAACGAAGAAAGATTTTCTATAGCTTTTCATTTAAGTTTACTTTTGATTACAAATGTGACCACAGGGGCTGGTCCGAGTATCCCAAACTCAAACGTTCAGATTGTTGAAGATATCTATTACCCCCATTGCTTGTTTTAAAGGTCATTGATTGTAACTAATGTAAACTGATGTGCATATCTCCTTGGGTCATTATGATGCTTATGTACGTGCCATTCGGGTCGCATGGCATAAAAGCAGGGAAGTTGTGGGTCCCGATATTATAGGACACCGCCGTTGCGTGTGGTGTGTTTGTCGTGAGAGGTGTTTTCTCTATGACACCGCGCGCTATTGCGTGCGGAGGGACTTTCCCTCAATACTATGAGCAATACTTTCGCGTAAACTGGGCGATGAGAAATCCGGACACGTGCATGCGAAGAGGCCTACAATGTACATGTATGTCAGGAACTCGGGAGTGAATGAAAACCGTGCATCCTAATGGGACGAAATTGTACAATTGTGGGGAATTGAAGTTCCAGGAAGTGAGTATTCATTATGCCAAGATTATATAAATCCACCTTACAGCTTCCTTTGATCGCTTTATTATGTGTAAAGTTTGGAGAAACGTGACAAAATGAAACTTTCTGTGTACATGTACATGTGTGTAACCACGTGGTTCTATGTATTTTTCACAGTGCAGACGAGTGTACAGTCACCTCACTCCATGTATGCATGAGACACCATAACTTTTATAGACTTGACTGACCCTGGGGTAAGGTTTTATGTATATTGATTATTCCTCGGGACAATTTACACTTTGTTAATGTCTAGAACCATTATGAGTATCAAGCCTTGTGTATTATTATGTTAAATAGGCACTACCTATTTTTCATTTCAGGGTTTTGTTTTGGGGGTTTCTATTCCTACCTCCATGATATGACCAAGCATCCGATTGGTAATAAACCGTAGTGATCGAGAAGTGATTGATTGGTGTCCAGCTTTCATCCGTGTTTAATCATGGACGGACCCCAGCCCTAGAATTATAGTAGGGTAGACCACCACATTAAACTGAGTGTTTTTTTGTGAATGACTTTTTTTGAGATACCGACTGTACTTTAAGTAATCCCGACTTGAGTCAAGTCTCCCTAGAGACCCGCTCGTGAGCTTGGTACGCAGACCTAGCACATGCGCGCCCACGGATGAGCATTATACATCGTCATATTTACTAGGTATTATGTCTTGTGATTATCAATTTGCCATTTCAGATAATGTGGAACATGGGAAGAATCACGGCAGCAGTGTTCTTTGCGGTATGTTTTTCTTCGATGCTTGTACACACTGACGCCAATGCGCTCGCACCTGCTGGTGGCACATGGTTTTCCATGTTCAAAGATGCTCTGCGCTTTGTTGCTAGCTTTTTCATCGATTCGCGCTATTCGACGGCAGACGACGAGATGTATAACAGTTTCAGAAGACGTATGATGAAACTTGAAGACGATCTCTTGGATTCGTAGGACAGAATGGAAGGTTTTCTGCAAAAAATTAAAGGAGATGTACGGGATTTGTCGGAAAGAAATCACAGAATGGAATCTTCGCTGGAAAAATGTAAAGAAGATGTACGGGATTTGTCGGACAGATATCACAGAATGGAATCTTCCATGGACAAATTTAAAGGAGATGTGCGAGATTTGTCGGACAGAGTCGAATCTTTACTAAAAATATTTTACATAGCCGGTTATCTTCTGATCATTTTCGTCAGTTTTAAGATGATGTACGCCAGAAGAGCAGTGCATGGATAGCTGCGTTTCCTTTAGTCTAGGGGCTAGACGTTGTTACACCAATGGTTTGATCATTGGTGCCGCGAGAGGGCGTTATCACGACCAACCAATACCATCCATCACGAACCGTCAGTAACAACGAACCAGTAACAATTCCTCAAATCTCCCCCATCCCGAAAGAAGTTGCACAAAAGTCTTGCTTAGCATCAGGGTTGGCTGATTTAAATCACGTTGATTTTAATCACTGATTTTAATTTTAAAAAATACACTGATTGAAATCATTTTATTGTAAAATTCTTATTTTTGGCAAAACAAATTAATTGAGGGTCATATTAATCATTTAAATCAACTGCAGCTTAATTACACAGTGTAAGATGTTAAAAACAATCAAATACGGTCTTCTTCATGAACATCGACCTCAACTTACATAATTTTGCCTTGTTTTAATTAAATTCAAAATCGCAGTCTAAATGTTTTTCTTTAAAGAACAATGTTCAGTCAGCACACTTACTTTGTCCATGATCTGTTTACAGTAATAACATGAATGAACTATAGCCTTTAAAACCATCTAAAGGTGTATTAAAATCATTTTGATACTCTCACTGATTCCTAATCTTTTTCCGTAGATTTAGATTTAAATGTATGTAATACCTTTAAAGATGCAAGGCCTGTTTTCATCATATAATGTTCTCGACCTTGTTTAAAAGCCCATCATTCAAACATTATTTCTATTAAAGTTTCACAAAGATCAGTGCTGACATGTTGAAATTAGTAGCATTTTTATGAAATACACATGACAGCCATGCACCTTTAAAGTGTCTTCAGTATTTAGGTATAGGCTTGTACTAATGATGTTGACTACATGCAGATAAAATTAAGTGATTTTTTTAAATCACTCATTTAATACAATGTTTTCAAAGGCATTGATGTTAAGTGGGAATTATTTTTCTGGAATACTGAATTAAGTTTTGTGAATAACGAGGATTATAATGTACCTAAAAAATCCTTCTTGCGTTTGTAAGGGTGCATGGGGAAAATAGACAAATTTTGAAACAAATCAAAAAAATGTGAGTGATCAAAAAATCTGATAAATGTGTTTTTTTTAATCCGATTTGTTAAATTTTTTTTTTAATAACAATAGTCGCCTACCCTGCTTAACATGTAAGGTGGGTGCGGACATCCATGATTTTTGTATATTGGCTTATCTAGCTCCACCTAAATGTATACTTTCAGATCCAGTGGATCTTGGCTGTATGATGTGCCGAATGGTGTTTTCACATTCTAAAAACTGTTAATTAAACACAATCTTGCTATCACTTTGTGAACATGTTTAGAATCAATGTTCAATTGCTCAACACTATTGATCCTTACTCTAAACATGTTCAGTATTTAAGCATATTTACAAACAGCAAGTGATTAGATAACCGGGGAACATTATAGGTATCTGCACCTGTGTGTTCATACCGTGGTTGGTGACATTTTGTTTTCAATGCAGGAAATGCCACACAATTTTAATACAGTTGTCAACAAAGTATATACAGAATGACTCGACTGGTGTGAATCCGGGGGGGGGGGGGGCGGGGGCAGTGACCCTCCCTCAAAAAAAACCTTTTATTATGGCTCTCCAAGATTTTTGAAATTCTCTGCCAAACGTTTTGGTTATTATTGTTAATTTTTTTTGCCTGAAAAATGAGGTCCAGCAAATTAACCTTATTGTTTTAGTTCAGAATGCACTCATGAATTACTTTTTTTGCATAGCTACAGTGTTAACTTTAAAGTGCTTAGGCTACTTGTGTTTCGTGGTCAAAGCATAATATTTTCTCACCTCATTAACAAATGCTAGCTCATTCTTCTTTTGAGTTTTTGTACCATATTAAAGGAGAAAAAGTAAGTAGATTAACTTAAAACAACATTCTGCTTTATTTCTCGACTAGCTGCAAATTAACTGAGAATTTAGGGGCGTCAAATAAAGGAAAGGGCTTTAATTTCCGAGTCTCCAAAATGTTTTGTCCAACATTGTCACCGGCGCAAACAGTTTTATATGCTGTGCATGCAAAGTAAACATAAATCCCGAAATAGAGACAACTCTTTCTAATCGAGATATCTCTAATTTCGCATCGAGATATTCCTTTTCGAATCGAGATATCCCTATTTCGAATCGAGATATCTCTATTTCTAATCGAGGTATCTGTGTTTCGGGATAACATGTTAAATTTGCACGCCATACATCATGGTTCACACGAGGCTTTTGATGATCGCTGAAGCGTCCAGTGATTGCACGTACTGGGACTTCCCTACTGTATTTCTTTTGTTGGTATGGTACCTTGAAAATGCCATGTCAGCGAAAGTTCAAATCAATATCGGCGGTGTATTATCCCATGTAGGAAAGAAGAATGCTCCATGATTATCCAAACTCCAATTATAGTTCGACTTCCATAGCGTGCATTTACGTGCATTTGTACTACAGAGAGCTGAGCAAGCACAACCACCTCACCCGTACTTGTGTTTAACGTTTTGAATTGGTAAGATATAGTTTTCAGTCGCAAGCCCCCCCCCCCCCCCGACGAGCAACTCCCCCCATCGGCAAAAACCCATAAACGTAAAACTATATACAGTCCATTGTGTTTTTGTTCTTGTGGTGTACGTGCCCCCTAGTTTGTTCTGTCCCCCCCCCCCCCCCCCCCCACCTGCCCGCAGCTGGTGACAGTGCATGTATTTACGTATAGGCCTAATTACCATAACTTCGCTGTTTCTATATGAACACGACTGTCCTATTGACGAATCTACAAAAGCATGCATATTTTTGCACGAGTGATGCATGCTGTGCATTTGCTAAAAATCAATAGTATTTTCCGCAGTTAATTTTTTCCTCCGAAAATGAACAGTCATAATAATTCCAAACTCGCTTTTATACAAATATTGAGTGGCTCCGCGTGGAATGGGAAGAATATTATCGCAAGGTTAAATCTGGACTTTTCCATTTCACGAGGCGAAGCCGAGTGAACTGGAAAAGTCCAGATTTTACCGAGCGATAATATTCCTCCCATTTCACAATTTAAAGCCACTCAATATTTGTTTTATATAACTGACATATAGATCCTTTTCATTTGATATATTTGGACTTTTTTTCAATACAAAACTGGAGGAAAATGTATTTCTCTCTTCCAAACCACCCCTTTCACGAAAATGTTTGAACCCAACGCTGTAGCGCTGGCTCTTTGGAACAATACGCGCAACGCTGAACGTGCACACCAGCATGCATTTGCACACAAATACCGCGTCATGATCCTAACTGTTGAATAGTATTTCCCATTCCCATGGGCGGGTAGTATACAAATAATGAATGTTTGTGAGTGCAATGGTAAGAATAATTTCATTCGGTGACAGATGAAATGTTCCATTCCACGAGGCGAAGCCGAGTGGAATGGAACATTTCATCTGTCACCGAATGAAATTATTCTTTCTATTGCACGAACGTGAAACATTCATTATTTGTTTTATATAACACCTGAATAAATCCTCGTCATCTGATTGGTTGACTTTTAAAAGCCAATTTATTCAAGTTAAAAATTGTTTACAAGTTTGACAAGTTCAGAGTTATCAGATTTAATTTATGCAAACTGTTCAACAGGTTGAGAACTATCATATTCAATTTATCTCAATTTAAAACTTTTCCATAAGTTTAGAACTTAAACAGTTCAATAAGTGAACTTTTATTTCCAATTAACACCACAGCGCCACCTTCGGCAACATGTGCAGTGACAGTGCAATGGTATAATCACAGCGCAATAGTACTTCCATTGCACTGTGTGATCAACGATCCACCAATCAGATGACGGGGATTTATTCAGGTGTTGTATAATACTTTTTGAGCCACGGCGCGCATGAATGGGAGCAATAACGAATGGCACGTGATGTGAGTTCCACCAATCAAATGACAAGGATCTGTATGTCGGTTATATAATAAATGATTTGCACACAAATACCGCGTCATGATCCTAACTGTTCAATAGTATTTCCCAGCGGGCGAATGGGACTTTTTGAGCCCCGGTGTGAATTGGAGCAATAACGAATGTCATGTGATGGGATTTCCACCAATCAAATGACAAGGAGCTGTATGTCGATTATATAATTTAACCTAGCGCGCCACGAACTTGTCAGGTTACGTCAACGGTTACACTCTTAATGCACCAGAGACCCGCTCGCGAGCCGGTAGCAGACCTAGCATATGCCAACAGTTACTGAACACTAAACATTGTCATATCAAGTATAATGTGTCTTGTGATTACCAATTTACCATTTCAGATAATGTGGAACGTGGGAAGAATCATGGCAGCAGTTTTCTTTGTGGTATGTTTTTCTTCGATGCTTGTACACACTGACGCTAATGCGTTCGCATTTGTCAGCGTAGGCTATTCCCTGCTTAAGGAGGCCCTGATCATCGCGAAAAATATTGGTGACCTTTTCGGGGGTCTTCTCTTTTCAAACGGTAACGCGGACGACAAGATGTATCGCTATGTGACAAACGACCTGGGGCCAGCCATTAAAGGAAGTATGAGGAGTATTGAAGGAGATGTACGGGATTTGTCGGACAGAATCGAATCTTCACTGGGAAAAGTTGATATAGCCGTCCACCTCGTGATCTTGTTTGTCAGTTTTAAGATCATCATGTACGCCAGAAGAGCCAATCTTGGACTGCCGAGTTTTCTTGTTGAAGTGATCGGATGGGCTGCATTGGCTTGGTCAGCTTACTGGCTCGTTTCAATCTTATTACGGTTTTATACAGGAGTCGAACCGACAACCCCAACTGTGCTGCTGGCATTCGCATTAGTGGTCATCACTCATCGGATGCTGCAATATTATAAAACCACGAGGGACGCGAACATAAATAACTTTGTATAGTAACTCACTGCAAATATGTAGGTCTATTTTCGCAGTTTTGGGACTCGCGTGATTTATCAGACTTCGACTCGAGTCGAGTTAACACGTCAGACATTAACTATACCATTGAGCTATACCAAAATGCTCTTTGTAATATTTGTCGGCGTAGCTTTTGTCTTTGATTTCATCCTCTGGTTTTGCTGCTTTTAAACTGTTCAATCGTTTCACCATGGAGCTATCATTAAAAGCAATGATTGATGTCGGAGCAAACTGGCTTAACATTGTAATGGTGCATGGGCGCGGAAATCCGGGAATTTGTTTGCACTGGCTTAGGCAAAAAAAAAAGTCTCCGGTTTCTGGTATGGAGCTTGCCAAAAAAGTGGTGCAGCGACGCAGCTTTTTTTTTTTTTACCTCTTTTTTTTTATATAAAATGTCGGCTGATGACTGCAAAATGGTGCCCGACTAAACTTAGTGCAAATATATGGGAGTACAGAGAGGCCAAATAAAGCTTATTCTCGATCATAATCCCATCTAAAAACACGTTCAAATTGTGCAGCAGCAGGATTCCAGTCAAACCAGTGAGTTTGGCGGTTTTGAGACATCATCTTTTATTAAAAAAAAATCTTTTTCATTTTGCCGACGTGCATGGCTACGGCGACGCGCGCGCATACCAGAAACCGGAGACTTTTTTGGGGTGGCCTTATCTAGTTCATGTATAATGTTCTTAAGAGTCATTTCGTGTAAATACTTCATATAGGCTAAGTCAAGTGTCCGCGCTAATTTTTTTTCACTGTGTGGAATGAATGGACTTGGGGAGTATTAAATTAATCAAAATAGACTTTTTAAACCAATATTTTGCCCATTGCCATGATAACAGGCCAATATGTGTTTTGGCCATTTGGGGGCAATTTTGAGGCTGTAAAAGTTCATTTTATGCGTTAATTTCAAAGGTCATCAAACCAAACTGCGAAGTCATGTCATAAAAGTAATTATATCACGACAAAGTATCATCCTTACCCTTACAATAAAAAAAAGAAACACTTTTGAAATCACATTTATAATGTTTAGGCACTACAATAAAGCACGTTTTTACAACTAGCAAAATTGCATTTGTACCCCATTTTTAACCCTTCACTTGCCAGGGCACTCAGAATAATTTCCCTTTGGCTATGGTTAGTTCAGACATTGGTCTTTTCATATCTGGTGAGAAAATCTTGGGTTATTTTATATTCTGGGTTATTGTATGGTTAGTTCAGACATTGGTCTTTTCATATCTGGTGAGAAAATCTTAGGTTATTGTATATCCTTTGTGCAGTAGCGCTCCAAAAATGGTAATTTTCACAAAAACCTTAAAAGTGTATTTTCAGTTTACCTTTGTTTTGAGTAATAACTTGTATAATTGGTAATGTTCATGAATCTAGCACATTTTCACCAACAGAATCACACTGTGTGTCATTGTTAGACCAGTGGATGAATAGTAGGTTGTAGAGTCTTCCCCCCCCCCCCCCACGTCCTGTTAGGCCCCGTCCACTCCCCCTTCGCCACCGAATTTAGATCTTGTATTTTGCATAACAAAACAAATGTAAATAAATAAGTTGCAAGTGAACACTTTAGAACTTACACAGACTTCCTTTTCACAGCCTCCCTCCGCCCCCCCCCCGCCCCCCGGGGGGGGGGGGGCATTGCTTGGGTTGAGGGTGGGGTGTGGCCACCCACCATTAACTTGGCTTTGTCGGAAAATCATTGTCAAGTCGGCAAAAATCATGTGTTTGCAAGCCGCAATGAATAATAATCGAGTCTTCAAAAAGTATTTAGACAATTTTTCACCGCTGGCGCACAGTTTTATGGCGTGCAAAGTTAACATCAATCCCGAAATATAGATAATTGTGTCTGGTTCGAATCGAGATACATGTCTATTTCGAATCGAGATATCTCTATTTCGAATCGAGTCTGTATTCCGGGATTAAATGTTAAAATAACACGCCATACATAGCGTCACCGACACCACGAAGTAACACTCTACCGTGTTAAAGCAAATTTTTTTCGATTTTCAGTTTTTTTGATTTTTAAACATTATTCATCAAGGCCTACCATTGCACGAAGTTTCAAAGCTTCAAGAGCTTTACTTTAATAATTACGCTAAGTATCCATGGCAACTTTTGCGCAAAAGTGACAATTTTCGTTTTCACGAAGTAACACTCAAGTTCCATTTTCCATTGCAATGCATGGCGCGCACTCTGCTCATAAGTGAGCAAAAACGTTTTCACGAAGTAACACTCTTCTTGTAACAAGTTGTACGAGCGCGCGCGCGCTGACCTGAAGTTGCACTTTCCTCGTGTTAAATACATTGAAGAGTGTTACTTCGTGAAAACGAAAATTTACAGTTTCGCAGCTTTTTCGGTTTCACGAACTAACACTCATCTTTTTTCTCTTATTTCTTGTTTATTTAATACACAAACGAGTGAAAAACAGCATATTTAATAAATTCAATTCATCAAGTGTCCACAACGAGAAACCCAACTGAAAATACTCTGTCGTTTTGACGCAAAGTGTTGTTTTAGAAGGCGTTCAACTTGAGTTGCCGTTTTCTCCGATTGCTAGTTTTTACTGGTATGTAGATGGGTGTTACTTCGTGGTGTCGGTGACGATAGTATGGTTTACACCAGGCTTTTGATGATCGTTGAAGCGTTAAGTGATTGCACGTACTGCAGGGTTTTCTCGCTCGCTTTCTTTCTATACCTCGAAAATATCACGTCAGCGCAAGTTCAGATCAATGTCGGCGGTGAAGACGGAAGTAATACTCCATAATTATCCAGTACTCCAAGAGAATTCTGTCGTGTATAAATTTACGTGCATTTGTAAAGCTGACACACAACCACCTCTTCACTGTGCTTGTGTTTATAACATTTGGAATTGGTAAAGCTGTAGTTTCCAGATCGAAGATAAAGTACGTATGTTTCTGTACGCACGTACGACTGTCGTATCGAAACTACACAGGCATAATAATGCGTATATTATACATTGTGCTCGCGTGCGTGCATGCACTTGCTAAAAATCTTCTCTTTTTTACGCAGTTTATTTTCTCCTCTGAAAATGGAACCAGTCGCATAATAATTCCGAATTCAGCAGTTATACGTGCATTTTTTTGGAAATGCACTGGCACTACCGACCCACTCGCAAGGAATTGGTACGCAGACCGTACCTATGCATAGGCCTACGCCTACTCATACATGTGTACATGTATTTTAACATATTCATATACATGAGGTATTATGTGTCTTGTGATTACCATTCATTTCAGATAATGTGGAACTTGGGAAGAATCACGGCAGCAGTTTTCTTTGTGGTATGTTTTTCTTTGATGGTTGTACACACTTGCGTGATCTTGTTTGTCGGTTTTAAGATCACGTACGCCAGAATTAGAGCCAATCTTGTTTTGCCGAGTTTTCCTGTTGAAGCGGTCGGATGGGCTTTATTGGCTACGTCTGCTTACTCGCTCGTTTCAAGCTTACTGCGATTCACAGGAGTGGAATCGACAGCCCCAACTGTGTTGCTGATATTTGCATCAGCGGTCATCATTCATCGGGTTCAGCAACATATGAGACTTCCCATTTAAAGATGCTGACTAGAGGGCGCATCCCTGTAGATGGACTCCAAGCCTAATATACATGTAGTTCACTTGCACAAAACGTCCTCATCGAGGACAGGGCTTTTCTAAATAAAAGTGCAAAGTGTCTACTCATGCTTTAATATCACAGAGGAACAAAGGCTTGTCGGTGAGGGCGCTGTGAATGCGGGGGTCTGCATCAGCTTCCGATCTTATTGGCAGCTCTTTGTGACTTGTGAGGCAGTACCGTTTTCTCAGTTAAAAAAATATATTAAAAAAAAAGAGAATTAAAACATGACCTCATTCAACAGGCCTATAGACGAATTGGGGCACGTGACAGTTATTACTCTTGACCTATAGCTAGAAGGGGGCATCCGTGATAGAAGTGATAATAATAAACTCGGATTGGTCCAAAAGTCGATCTGGCCCGACTCATGTTTGACGGTGTGGACAGATCCCCTCCCCCACCCCCGCAAGCAATTGCCACCCCACCCCCCTTCCCGGCAAAAACTGTTAGTTGTTTAAATTGCAACACAATTGTCGAAAATGTCAGCCCTTATTCCGCGAATTTGATATAACAAAAAGGTTGAAGTTTACATAGAAATGTCGATTTCTTGTGGCCATCACCCGAATTGTTTTTGTTAGGTGACATGTCATGTATGCTGCATACTTATCATACTTGCCTATTTTCTGGGGGTTTTTTGTTTTGTAAACCATATCATCGTGTTGGTAATGAAGTTTATATTATTTTTTTGCCAGATTTTTATATTATTTTTGGCCAGATGTTTTTTCCAAGCGAATAGAGGCTGATGAGAATAGTTTGAAACCATGCAGCTTTGTAAGTAATAATAGCTTATAGCTATACATGTATTTATAGCTTCCGTGTTCAGATCAATTAGTTAATTAATATGCACATTCAATATCTGCTATGGCCTCTCGATCCAGTTGTTCATCAAATGTTGGCTAAATTCGTTGTAGTTCAGTGTCTTATCTCACTAAAGGCTAGTTATTTGGCTGAAAAAGGTAGTGAGACTATTCTGTTTAACTGTCAACTTTCTGCTGGTAGCAGCTGTCATATATTGCATTGTAAATTCAGGGACACCAAATAAATACATTGATTTTTTTTTACCGAAAAAAAAATCGATGTAGTTTGATAAATGTTACAGTTTGCGGTAAACAGCTTTAATATATTTAATCTCTGTACGATTAATTTTGCAGTTATATCATTTGTTTGGATTATTTTGCTTTAATTAGTTTTCTGACGCTGTATGCATGAGGCTTAATGTTTTTTAAGGAGTTGAAGTTAACCGTGTATTAAATTTCAATATTTTAGTAAAACTATTGTAAAAAGTGTAAAATACCCCTTGATTTAAGAGGTGACCATATCTATTTTTATCTTAAAAGTAAATTAATATGCCAATTAAATTCAATTTGGTTTTATAATTATATACGTACATAATTTACTTCCATTTTCAATCTCATCTTCATGAAGCCTATAGTTGTTTGCGTAGCTGAACATGTAATAATATAGCTGATCACTCAATCAAGTTTCCATAAGGCCAAAAAAAAAGTCTCCGGTTTCTGGTATGCGCGCGCGTCGCCGTAGCCATGCACGTCGGCAAAATGAAAACGGTTTTTTTTTTCAATGAAAGATGATGTCTCAAAACCGCCAAACTCACTGGTTTGACTGGAATCCTGCTGCTGCACAATTTTAACGTGTTTTTAGATTGGGTTATGGTCGAGAATAAGCTTTATGTGGCCTCTCTGGACTCCCATATATTTGCACTAAGTTTAGTCGGGCACCATTTGCAGTCATCAGCCGACATTTGAAGCAAAGAAATCAGGTAAAAAAAAACAAAAAGCCGCGTCGCAGCACCACTTTTTGGGCAAGCTCCATACCAGAAACCGGAGACTTTTTTGGGGGGCCTTCTGAGTTTATATACATTGATTGCTAGTTTGGACTAACACTCAAATATTTGCTTGTATTTCCTCTTACGATGCATTATCTGGTACAAAATGTCATCGCTTTCTGCCACAAATTTTTTTTTTTTTTAAACACCACTATTCACACATCGATACGTGTATAGTAACGATACAATAAAACTTTAAGTAAGAGAACTTTATCTTTCAATTCCGACTTTGATTTTGTTGCTTAATCTAATTAATGTTATTTTCTGGACCAACGTTCTATTTGTACACCACAGAAGACGGATTAACTCTTGTTTTCGTCCGAGAAAGGACACATGTTGTTTGACACAGCTTCCATGCGGCATTTCCTGAATCGTACGCCACTAAAACTGTATACCGCCCTCTTGTGGTCATAACGTGTAAAGCCGTACAATATCAGGATGACCGTTTTAGCCGAATTTCGGCTAAACTTGACATATTTTTCTTTAAACAATGAATTTTTGACAGAACATATAGCAGAATGATTTTTTTTAAGCAGATTTCTCTAGCAGAATTCTGTAAACTTGGGTGATTCTGACAAAAATAATAGCAAAATTGAAAATTGTTAAGCACATTTGTCGTGAAAAAGCTTTATTTTTTTTCCAAACCAACCCTTGAACAAATTGGCAGGCCATTCTAATCTCAGCGGCGAGGTCCCCTGACGTACTACATGTAAAGTACCATAGACTTCGGACATTGGAAGCTGGGGTACTCGCAGCAACTTTTTAAAATGTTATGCAAATTTTTCACATTTTTGAAAGGAATTTTTAAAGTAAATTATATTCCTTTTTTGTCTCACGAAATTCTAAAACATTTCCATGAGAGAATAAGTGTTTATAGAGTATTTCGTGTAATTCTGGGTGATTTGGCAGATTTTTATTAAATTTGACTGCAGATTTTTTAGGGGCATTTGGCAGAATTTTGCCATGACCTTACGGTCACTCTGCCGTTCATGATGTGATTTTTATTTGACATGTAGAAGATTTAAAAAAATGCATGATCCTTAAGTTTCATTTCTGCATGAAATGTGTCTTTCCCTATCCCATAACAGAATCAATGACAATCCATCATTCATGTCGAATATTCAGCATCTTGGTGTCAAATGTACATCCTCAATTGTCAAGATCCAAATTCCGTCAATTTTGTAGAATTCTTTCAATTTTGTAGTTGTAGTACACCGTGACTGGGGCTAGGTTGGCACGGACATCCAGGAATATTTACATTGGCTTATCTAGTTCCCAGACCTAGCGTACGTTCTTGAAACTCAATGTTTCTCGAGTCTGGAGTGCTGAATGGTAACACATAGCAACCGGTGAAAACTGGTGTGCAAATGAATAGATGTTATCATCAGATGACGTCAGCCCGTCCCACCTTAAAACTAGATTGTTCATCTTTGAGTTGTGTTTTATGTTGATTCATTTCCCTGTTGAGCAAAAGCAAACACCTCGGCTGCAGTGCAAACAGACTATTTTCACGAATTCCTCTTTCCCTAAAAGACTGCATTAGTGCATATCTCAAATCACACGTATTAAATTTGCATGCTCACGCGTATGTTCGTCTCCAACAAGATCCAACTGGCAAATTACACAGATGTTGAATTTAAGAATTGTGATCCTGGCTTAAAAGTTTTCAATTTAAAAAAAAAAAAAAAACAATTAGGCCAAAAAAAAAAAATACTCTGTTCTCTGGTCAGCGCGCGCGTCAATTTTAATCATGTGCGTCAACCTTTTTTTTTTTCAAATTAACACGGAAGCTACAACAGCGCCCTCTATTGCCGCGCTTTCTCAAATTTTTGTACCAAGGAGTATTCCTCCATGGGAGCACCAAGGAATGGGGAAATTGCACCAAGTCAAATGATAAAGGGCACCAAGGCAAATTATGGAGGACACCAATGTATAATGAGGACACAAACAAGCAAAATAGTACCCACCTTGTCTGTACAATACAACCTTGAAAAAAAAAAAAGCCAAAAGCCACCCCCCCCCCAAAAAAAAAACCGGTCGCCGCATCAATTCCGGAACTTCGGTCTGACTAGAGACCGACAATTTTTTTTTTTGGGCCTTTAATATCAAAGTTTTTTTACAAGTACCCCCCCCCCCCCCCCCCCCAAAGTAGATCCGGTCTGTCCAGCAGGTCGATTCCATGTCCAGACCTATGCTCCATCAGATTCGCCCAGGGGGCTCAAATGAAAATCAATTTGGTCTGAATTCCTTGAACACATCACAAAAGGTGCCTGAAAACTTGAGGTAACATATGTACATGCAGCCTTTTTTTCCACGTTTCTGTTGTGCTGATTTTCATTTCTTCTTTGAGCTCATTTCAATATTTTTTTCAAGAAGAACTGCCTTGGATTTTCAAAATCATCCAATCCTGAGTCTAGTCTAAGATGAGCAGTGCTGTATATTTCTGCGGGATCCTGGGATAGAAATCTGGGAGTCAGCAGCTCCGTTTCTTTGTTTTCCACGCGGGAGGAACTTCTCATAGTTTTTCAGAAATTAAAAATCTTGAGGAAGTTTCCACCCTCCATTTTGAATCGAAAGCGGGGACACATGTCAACACGAGCTCCAGAAAAACCACTAAAACTTTTATCCCAAATTTGTTGAGCGGAGGGAAGGATTCTCTGAGATTCCTTGATTTTCCAAGGGAAAACTCCTTCCAAATTTTCCCTTTCGTGTCCTTTGCCATCGTTTTGAGACTGTCCAAACCTTGAAAGAAAAGTTCAAAAATCAGGTTATGAGACATTATTTCCCTAGGAGAAAGAGTTCTCCTATGGTTTTAAATATGTCTTAGGATGGGGATTGGTCAGCAGATTTCTAAACATGACAGGATGGGACTAAGGACCCCGGACAGTAAATGTTAGCAGAACAGACAGGAAAACTTTGCCCAATTTTTTTTGCAATGTGTAGGCACAGAAAGAGTCTTTAGAATTACTTCCTGACCCCAACCAATAAAATAAAAAGACACGACAGTTGTTTGTTTTTTTGTTCTTAAAACAGAAAGCATATTAATGGGGTAAAAATATTAATCACTCCCGTCATGATCACCATGAATTCATTGTAATAAAACATTTGCTAATTCCGGGAAATTCTGTGCCGGCTGTGTGTTGCACACAATGTCATTAGTTAAAGCATACAAGACAGTCATCACTAAAAACCAAACCACAAACGTCGCCAAGCATGCAATCTAAAAGCAGAATTGATATATATATACATCGGTCACTTACACTGCAATACATTACGTGATTTAAAAAAAAATTGAATAAGAAATACACATTAAAATTGGAGAGGGCATGTTTGAATCAAAAATTCAAAAACAAAACACACCTGTATAAAAAAAAATCACATTGAATGAAAGAACTTTAAATGAGCAAAATACAAATAGTTCACAAGGGTCAAGTTTTCACTCTGGAACTATCAAGAGGCCATTATGCCACTTGTACAATCCACACACATTGGATTTTGTTCAGAAAAGTGCCCCTGAAAAAAGGGGGATTTCTTTTCATTCATATAGCCAAGTTCCAAGGATGTACATGTACATGTACCCAAACATTTTTGAAAGGTTAACTAAACACGATTCAAACATGCCCAAACAACACCGACAGTTAAATCTCATACCATCATATCCATCCACGCTTTCGTCCAAAACTATCCATCCTGTGGAAAAATCCTGATCACTTTCCAAGTTTGATCCAAATCCCCGTCTGAAATCCATTGTTCCAAAAAAGAAAAATCCAAAAAAAGCTGCTCCAAAATCTGAGCCTTCTTTTCCAGTTTCGTCATGATTTTTTTCCGAGTTTTGCTTTTTTTTTCTTATCCTTTTTTCCTGTACTCCTCGATTCCAGTGCTTATCCTAAGGAATCCGAGTTTCAGTAAGTCCGTCCTTAGTCCTTACGACACTGAGAATATTGAAAAGACACAAGAAGATGTTAGATCTAACATGTGTCATGATGAGTACGCAATGAAATATTGACAAAACAGACAAATGTTGACACACAATACAGTAAATGGTTTCATAAAGTACAGAAAAGGTCTAAATACATTAGCTCTGCACAAGTGGGAATTATGTTCTTGAGATCTGGGCGTATTTCATAGGAACTCTTAAATATACATGTATTACTCAGCAAATCTATTTGTTTGGCTAAGAAGCGATCAGCAATCAAGGCTGTACGATAAGCATGCTCAGTATCAACTGCACATGCTGCAATGATTTGGGTTCACAGGTCATTTGGGATAATCGAACGCTCATTGAAGGCGCATGAACACGTAAAGAGACGCTCACACATGCTCGCGCATTAATTACGTGCAGAATGGTCGTTCGCATAACTGATAACATCGCAATTGCAAGACGCTTGACGCTTATCCAGAATGACCTTTGACCTGGACTTTTCTTCATCGAGATACAAACTGGCTTATCACGTAAATTGCCCTGAACTTATCAGGAATTTTTTTCTTTCAATTTTTTCGTGCTGAGCAAATATGTTTTTGCAGCTACATGTACATGTATACATATAAAAATGTACCCTGCTCAGTGTTTTTATGGAAAATATGTGCAGGTGTATTGTGTATGGAGTACATTATGCCACTATATGAAAAATTATTGATTCAGTCTCAATCAGAAGTAACTTATTTACCTATATAATGAGGAATATCCAGAATATTTGACTAATAACAAAACACAAATGTTTGAATGATGAAACAAATAACAATAGAGTATTTATGAAATTATGCGAGAATATGCAATCAATTTGAACATTTGTTGACAACATAGGTGAATAAATTTGAAAATACCCTTCGATAACTGAAGTAACCTTTAACAATGATACCATTTTCCAGGGGGAGGGCGGGAGGGGGGAGGGGGAATTGGAACTGATAAAATAAAAATCCCATACTTGTATATTGACTTTGCACGGTTCATACAATGCAGATTGCTTGTGGTATTTCTGAGCATTATTCTAAAAACTACAGTGTCTTGTTAAAACAATCTAGTCACTAACATAAAAATGTTAAACACTCCAAAATACTGATACCATCAGCTGAATCTTATCCAAGCCAAAAATATATACATGAACGAAGATGCGTTTGAGAACACTAACCCATTACCCACTTGTATGTTTTATATCAATCCATCTATGAATTGCTTTCAATTTATATGTTATCTTTAATGAAAAGACCCTAAGACAAAAAGGGAAGGGAAAACTCGTTACCTCACCATCTTCTGGGATTTAACAACGTTAAGTGCAAGCTCAAAATATGTTTTTAAAATATTTCAGCAGTAAAAGACTACACGCTAACCTTGTCTCAATTTTCTAATTTAACCTTACTCTTCCAAATCCAAGCCAGGAATAATGTGAACAATATATTGCATTCAGTTTTGAACTTCAAAAAAAAAATTGTCACGATTGTAGAAACAAATTGAACCCAAGTTCAGCAACCGATTTCACTAAACGATGCGATCCATTGCAACTCGAGTTACGAAGTGTAACACATCGCAACTCACGATGCGCCGTTCAATACATTTCACGAAACCTGCGATGTGCTGAATGCGTAGTAAGTTCCTTGACAACGCCTTAAGACACATCACAAGTTACGACGTGTCTAGTGGTCGTCACAAAATAAGAAAAGTCCTTTTCTTAGCCAGTTTTATGCCTTAAATATCACATAAACGAGATTACAATCCCGAGGCAATGTGTGTAAAGTTGTGTATAGAAAATTCATTGAATAATTATGAAATAGCCTGGAATATTGCAGTTAAAATTTCAAAGTAGCTACATGTACACAGTCCACTGAGAGCTTGTTTTCCTTTAAAATTGCATCACAAGGCCACCATTTTATTGATGTCTTAACAAATTTTGGGCGGAGACCGACGACTTTTGTTGAATATCAGACGACTATTTACTGTACGCTGACTAAAGACATAAAACAGTCACAGACTTGTGCTATAAATGCACCTACAACGCGTCGCACTTACGTGTTTCGTGAAATGGATTGCAGTACGCGTCACAGCTACGACGAATTGTAGAGATACAACACGTCACAGCGCTGCATCGTAAGTTTGATGAAATCGGGTGCAGAGCACAAAATCAATGACAACCTTTCATGAGCGTAAATAATGTCCCCTCTCTCCCTAAAAAAATTGAAACTCTGCAAGTGTTTAGTATGAAAGTGGTATAAATATCACATGCATTCTGATTGGGCAAGCACTTATGCTTACTTGTATTTCATGCTACTTGAATGAAAACCAACCTTGGTTTCCTTAGTCCTTGTGAAAACGAGGGTCCGCATCTCCGCGCAAATGGCAACTGCATCAGGTGTGTTCTGGATCTACTCTCGTCTCGTTGCTCGGACAAGTTTTAACGGGATCGGGAGCGGCTGTCGCGCCCCCTGGATCGAGAGCGTGAGCGCGAGTAGGAGCGACGCGACCGCTTGGGGCTGTAGGAGGAACGTCGGGGACTGCGCTTTGGGCTGTAGCGTCGGGGGGATCGGCTACGGGATCGACTGCGGCCACCCTTGTAGTCTGCTTTCACACGAATGTAGCATGTGTCACCCTGCATAGTCATTGAAATAAACAAAACATTACATCTTACTATAATTCCAGGAATCTCCGTCTGTCTGTCCGTCTATTAACTCCAGAACCGGGCACCGTATGAAGTTGAAAATCGGCGGGTGTATTGCTTGGGACCACAGTAGGTGCAGTGCCAAGTTTGAAGTGGTTCTCGAAAAAGATGCAAAAAAGCAGCATTTTCTGAAGCAAACGTGGCAGCTTAGAACATAACACCACGCACTGCCGTTCTTTTCAATTGTTTACGTCATGTTTAAGCTAAAGCGCGCGTGCTCAATATGACGCAAACAATGAAAAAAGGACGGGCACGCGCACTTGCATTGTAGGGCGATACCATTGTCCAGTATGGGTGAATAGCACTGCATACCATGTTTTCGTATGTACACGGGCACGTAATTTTTGCAGTCGACTGATCGACCATTGTAGGTGGTCGAACTTCAAACTTGGCACAAACTTTGACGTAAGTGTGCGTTCAACCTGTGAAAACAAGACCATTGAATCGCGTGCGTTGTTCAGTTGCACGAGCAGTTCTCAAAAACTCTGCAAGTATGCAACCTATACCAGCGGCAAAGCAATTTGCGTTTCCCGAACATGCACATTTTAGATGGGCACTGCACTAGTTTACTATAAAACAAAACAAAACCACAGAACAAGTATAAACAGGGGTAAGAGATTTAAGAAACGGGAGGGAGTTTATAAATGTAACTCCTGTGACGTCGTGTCACCCGTTATGTTAAAATGAGTGGCGGTGTAGTGAAACTGTGTGCATACTACAGCACTATGATATGCGCGTACCACCTTGAACCCTAACCACCCCAACCCTTCAGAATCCAACTGCATGTTTTGTTGGAATCTGTTGGAGTGAGTACTGCACTGGTAAACTCATTATGCTTTACATGGGGTTAGACATACCACCATAATCAGAGTCCAACAGTTTGGGTGTAGAGTTTACCATAACGGTGCAGGATTTTGCAAGAGTGAGAAAGGTTCCTAGTGAATCCCTCACAGGGGGTAAGGTGAAGGGTCAACGTAGGCACTTGGCATATAGTGCTGAATGTTGCTTTATACTGACATAAATGAACTCTACATGTATATATATGTATAGCGGTACTTTTGAGGTACTTTTGAGGTACCAAGCAGTATGGTAATGCATGTCCATCACAAGTCCATCCAGGGGCGAATCCAGAACACAATTTTGGGGGGGGCCCAAAAAAATTTGGTCCCCCCAAAAAGTGGGTCAACAAAATTACGGCGTGGGGTTTGGGGCCCGCTAATTTCTGACCACTTTAACCAATGTTTTTTTGAGGAAAGATGGTGGTGTACTCATTGCCTGCCTTTATTGCGGTGTCACAAAAAAAAAAAAAAATTGGTTTCGTTTGGGGGGGGGCATGGCCCCCTTTGCCCCCCCCCCCCCTGGATCCGCCCTTGAGCCCATCATCCAAGCATGCAACTGGAAAATTAGGGGAAAAACGAGGATATTCCAAACTACACAAGACTTTGTACAGTATTTTTCAATTTGTAATGGCATTCATGAGAAGTTAAAAAAAAAAACGAGGAAATCAGCGGATCTGAGGAAAAGTTGCATGCCTGATCATTATAAGCCCAGGGTTCCCACACCTTAGGGAAATCAAATTCCATGATTTTCCATGACTTTTCCATGACCAAATTATGAAAATCCATGACCTAGTTCATCAAACATGTCAAAATTCAGATCAAATCTGTAAGCATTCCTAATGGGGTTGTCACAATATCACAAGACAAACAAAATTGAAATCAAAATGCTCGTATCAGTGAAATTTGTCGCATTTTATCGGGTATCATAAATCAGATTTCAGATGCTTAATTATGAAAATTTGAAATAATTTGGTCCTCACAAAATTCCATGACTTTTCCCATGACTGTCATTTTTACAATTTCCAATGACTTTTCCAGACTGGAAATTGAAAATAAAATTCCATGACTTCTACAGGTTGCGGGAACCCGGCAAGTCTGATCACAAGTAAATCACAAGTCTTTTCTCGAGTCCAGTCACAAGTAACAAGGACAAACATGACAAAGGAATGCTTTTGTCACAGTAGACCTAAGACCTAGGCTCAGTTTCACGGCGCTGCCAAGCACAAAAATGTGCTTAGCACAAAAAAGTCTGGCTTTTAAAAGCAGGTTATCAGCCAAAACTCCATGTGATGTATACTGCTCGTGATTAGTATTCAGCTGTTGTTTGCTTAGCATGAAAATCACTTGGAGTTTTGGCTGGTAACCTGCTTTTATAGGCCAGATGTTTTTTGTGCTCAGCAAATTTTTGTGCTTAGCAGCGCCGTGAAATTGGGCCCTAATGACATCACGCTTTGTTATGTGCGCTTTCCTATGAGAGCCACGCATCCCACCGACCTCTCATAGGAAAGCGCACATGTAAACAAACTGTGACGTCATAAGATCTTAGGTCTATTATTAATAGCTTATGATGTGACTTGTGACTGGATTACTTGTGATGTACTCAACTACAACACTAGCACCAGACTACCAGTGTCTATCTTGATTTGCCATCACCTCATGTGAGCAGAACTTGCTGTCATCCAGGGTCTTGCAGGCATAACGCATGTCGTCCTCGGTCACATACTCCACAACACCAGTGCAGTCTCTGTGTACATCCGCGTAGCAGACGTCGCCAGCCTCGCGCATGTGGTCCTTCAAGTCTTGCCAACTGCCAGTGGAAGGTAGTCCTGAAGACACATTTAACGTCAACAGATTACATCCAAGTGATAATTCAAATTGTTCATTTTCACACAGAGGAACAACGCACTGAACACGGGAAGGCATAATATTATGAAGACAACCTCAATGCAATCCTTTGGTTTGCGCCATAAAAGAGCAAGAAAAAAATACCTTTTTGTTCAGTTATTAATGCAGTTTGCAGATTTTTATAAGGTAGCAAAATATTTTCATTGCAAGGATGATAATTTTTTCAGATTGTTAAAACAGGTAAGCACTGCAAAAAAATTACCAATACTAGTTATATAATTTAACCCAAAAGTTATCAAGTAAAGCGAGTAAAGGCCAAGAAAAAAATTGTGTTTACGGTAATGCCCTGAAAATAATCCAGGTTGGTACATGTAGGTAGAAAATATTGTGGAAAAAATGTTGCAACCTGACGCAACTTCAGCAGTTGTGTACAAAGTCTATGGAGAGTCAATAAAATTTTCTAAGTATTTCCTAACAAAATTGGAAATGTTTCTCAGTCCAAGATTCATGTCTTATCATCATTTTTGCAATGACTGACCTTCATTGAGATGATATACAAAATGTATGAAGAAAAAAGTGGCGTCAGGTTGCAACATTTTTTCCAATATTTTTAATTTTGTGATTTTGTTTATGTGTCTGTCTTCTATACTTACTTTGTTTACTTTATATTTCTAACAGTATTCTGTTTAATTACCATGTTTAATTGAGTAACTAATCATAACATACCACACAAACTTGCACAGGAAAAACTTTGTTTGAAACATACATTTCGGCCAAATATGGCATTAAAAAGTTTTGAGGCAAAAATCCAGGTAGGTCGGCATACTTTTAACACACAAATTTTAAATTGTTTATAAATAAAAATACACATATTTCATTTGTACAAACTTACTGAAGCAGGTTTAAAACCAAAAAAACTGGAAACAACTTCTTTAGGAGAACAATTTCACCGGTACCTGACACAATACACCTGTACTTGGATCTCCTGGGTGGGGGTCCCCCTCTTCTTCCACCACCACCGCCACTGCTGCCTCCACTGAAGCTCCCACGAGCACCGCTACTTCGTGGGCACTCCACTCGTAATGTGTAGCGATCGTAATCGTAGCCATTCCTGAAGTGAATGGCATCTTCTGCATCCCTTTATAACATTAACAATACATAATTTAGTTTTTTAAATATCAACTAAACCTTTGTGTTTGTGTTATAACATACACAAAATAAGCACCACACACTTTATTATTATTAATTTTTTTACAATTCTCTTAAGTTAACTCCTTGAATTTAGCTTTTTGCTGGCATTTTCAGAGCCCCGTCAAGAAATGTGTACATTATCCATGTAAAGTAAAAGTGGCACAAACCTAAACATTCACTGAGGTCATTTCAAAATTGTGTATTTTTTTTATTTGTTTGAGAATTTATAGACCAACAAATTTTGGCTGTCGAAGAAATTCAGTCCAAAATTCTCACACCCAGCAATGCCCAGTCCCACCTTTTATCGTCAAATTCGACGAAAGCGAACGGCGGCCCGACCTTGGGCATCTTCAGGTCAATATGCAATATTCTGCCGTACTTGAAAAACAAATCCTCGATGTCTCTTTCTCTGATATCGGGGGGTAAATTCCCGACATATATTCGGCCATCAGTCGGTGTGTCGCTGTGGCGCGACCCTCCGCCGCCGCCACGACCGTAGTACGCCATTGTTTGGCGGCTTCCTCAGCCTAGTTTGATCGTTCCCGTGTTCCTTTCTCAGTTTTCGATCCAATCAACTTTGCGGTTGAAGGTTCTCGTTTTAAGGAGATCTAAAATCAAAGATTTAAGATTTTAAAAATTCAGGGATATCTGTAGAGTAACAGTAGCGAAGCAAATTGTTCACAAAATGTTATTATCTGAGAAATAAACACAGAATTTTTCAATGTTGTGGTCCCGTTCACGTTAGTGCACGTACACATGGAGGATCAGGAAGGAATAGTACACACACGCGTTAAACAACATCTGGTTTACGCCGCTCTCATAGGATCCGCACTGTTTTGTTAATTCACAGGGTACTATGTGCGGAACCAGACCAATGAATTCCTGACGTCATAATATAATTTTGGTGCGCATGGCAGTTGTCATTTGTTACAAGGTACCGTATTTCGTTTCGAACAGACAGCAAATAGAAAACGAGCTATTTCTCCGTACAGCCAATAGGAAAGGCACATTTTTGCATATTTTATTACAAGCTACCGAGGCTTGTTACGGAAAGAACCAATCAGAACGCCATAATCGTGTTACCCTGGAGCTAGGGGGAGGCTGGGCACACACGAGGTGAACAAAAACAACAGGGGCGCCGGGTTATTTTTCGGCTACACAAGACATTTGGGGATTCGCAAACGGTCACGGAGCTGTGTTGAGTCGAAGTCGCAAATTTGAAGACAAACCTGGTACGTATTTCTGATAAAAATGTGCTGATATTCTGGTTGTAAGGTAGTGATCACGATAAATGTATTGCATGCCCGTGTTATACAAATGATAAAATCGTTACTTCCTTCTCAGAAATTCTTCGATGTTTGATTTGATTTCATTGACATTCTCTTTTTTTATCTCAAGTTAAATAGGCCTAAATTAAATTAAAATCTCAATTCTCATCGTTTCACTTTCAACATGTTGTTCACCATTGTGTCTGACAATGCCTGCTAAGTTTTTCAATGACATGAATAGCCTAGGCCTAAAACAGGTATGCCTACATAATGCATGTGGGACCGGCAGTTAATGTTATGTCACTTGTCAGCGCGTCTTCCAAAATGGTATAGGCCCCCTAATTAACCACCACCGACCCCCCGGCCCCTACATACAGTCCTCTCTCATGCCGGTGATTCGGCAAACATTCGTGTTTTGACCAATCGGACTGCGGCAACGAAATTTGTGCACGGTGGGTCCGGAATTTCCATAACATAGATCATGGAGCTAGCTATGCAAGATGGACCGTTGCCGTTGCCAAGGGAGCGGCGCTTGACTGAACACTAAGAAAGGACCCAGGCCATTTGAGTTATCACTATGTCAGTGCAATGACCGGTATTTCAAAGCAAAGGCACTCTGTGGTTTAGAATTCAAGACCTGAATTTGCAACACAATCATGCCCGAGAAAAAAAACTCCAACTCGCTATATCCATGGAGGAATGCTATATCTCTATAGCTGTTGACGCAGGCTGGCCACACCCGATAATACTGACAGTTAGTATAGTGCTTGCATAAGACGTGGAAAACGTCTTACTCATATTCGCAGATGTGAGGATGATATTTGTTAGCAAACTGAAACTGTACGTTTCGATGAAAGTTTGAAACTATGTCGAAGAAACACGATTACGTTTGGAATGTTCCAGCTGAGAAGAATTACACTCTAAGTTATGGATGAGCACAAGCCAGCTGGCAATACCGCTTTCTACCTTAGGCATCCTGAGCATTGATTTTGGTGTCACGTTTCATAAATATTGTTTGGCTAGGCTCCAATATTGATTGCCACTTGACTAAAATAGATGGATATGTTGCTGTTGAGCTTGTATGGCTTATTAAAATAAATCTAAATTTTATGAAACCGAAACCTTTTTCCCTCTTTCTATATCTGCAGCACCACCACAAAAAGTATCATCATGTCTGAGCGCAAAGCCGTGGTCAAGAACGCCGATATGGCGGAGGATGTCCAGCAGGACGCCATCGAGTGCGCCACCCAGGCCATGGAGAAGTTCAACGTTGAGAAGGACATCGCTGCCTTCATCAAGAAGGAGTTCGACAAGAAGTACAACCCCACCTGGCACTGCATTGTGGGAAGGAACTTCGGCAGCTACGTCACGCACGAGACCAAGCACTTCATCTACTTCTACCTGGGCCAAGTTGCTGTGCTGCTCTTCAAGTCGGGCTAGAAAACCTTTGTGGTACAAACGGTCGTCGGACATGAGCACTGATGTGACCGCCAAAACATTGTGCTCGCCATGCTGTTGATTAGTAAATGACTAACACGTGATTACGTGTGGCGCTGTAAATCTATAGCAATGCTTCGCCATGCTGAACCGTTTGTGCCCGCGTGATGCATGCAGTGGATTTTGCTGAAACATTATGTATACATGTACATATATAATTATATGTACCCACCATTCGTCGCAGAGGGTTAAAGTTTCAAGTCTGTAGTATATAAAAAAAAAAACCAGATAGAAAGCCTTCTATTTCATGTTTCTGGTGAGCAAGTTAACCAAAGACATCTCATATACAGATACCATTGTGATATGAATGCTGATCATAGTTCACACTTTGAAATAGCTTGTTCTTTCATCAGGGCATTTTGAACCAAAAACACAATTACTAATGTTAAAAGCTACCAATTACATGTCTTTATATTCGTCCATACTTGTATTCAGTATTTACTAATATAATATATATAATTATTGTGTTTTTGTTTTGCTTTGAGTGGCCTTGTGGTGCTAGAAAACGTTGATCATTACCATCACTCATTATTACATGTATCCAATCTTGAACTATCTAGTCAGAGTCACAGAATATGCAAGATACATACGCCACCCCAGTAGGTCCGATCTCGCACGCAGTAGCACTTCCCTGTGCGTGTTTACCTAAATTAACAAGTTTTTGATGATGTCGTTCGTAATTCTGATGTCGATCTTAATCCTGTTACCGCGAAGAAATACATAGGCCCTACGTAGAATGTTCCACCAAAGATTATGTTTATTCAAGCAGGTTTTAAATACTCAATAAAAGCTAACGTTTTGTAAGAAAAAGTCACTGCAGCTTTTCACGCGTCTCTTATACTTTGACATAAAGTTCATGCATGTTCTTAAATTGTAATTTTAATGTTAATCTTCAGTCAACCCTACCCCCCCCCCCAGAATGGACTGTCCCTCTGCTGCTTATCCTTGCTAAGAATATATGAAGAAATAAATCTATCCAACGTAATCCAGCTCGATGATCCAAAATAAGAAATAGGCCTAGGCCTACGTGTGCTATACATGTACTTGGGTGACTCGGACTTCCTTAAAGTGGAAATTAAGAAGTGTCTTGCATTGAAGTTGAATTTTGGGTGTTTGGCTTATCAAGCCAACAACAATAGCCTAGACCTGGGAGTGGGATATAATGACGTAACACTCTTGTACATTCTTGATCTTGTGGGAGCTTGATGGCCCTCGTCCTCATCTGGTATTAGAAAGCGCACATGTATTTTTAATAACAAGCGTGATTATTGTTTCAGGCTTATTAACAGAAACGTTGTTTTAACGAGCAATGGGTTATGACTCGGGGAGGGTCCAGCTTTCCAGAAACGGGGGGGGGGGGGTAGAGTCTACCCTGCGAGTGTGTGCGGGCCATTTTTCCCCCAAACGACATCCGCATGGCGTTTTGGACTTCTCTTAAAACATGAAAAAAATACTGGTATATAAAATTAGGAAACAAGAAATGAATTCAAACGTTATGAAATTCGGACTTCATTTCCCTTTAAAAAAAAAAGCCTATTGGGAAAAAAATAGGGTAAAATGGTGTTTCGAACCAAAACAAACCCACGTTTCTACCGACTGAGCTATCGAACTGCTCGCAAATCATGGAAATGCGTGCTATTGGTAATCTACGTACGTATCATAAATGTGTCGTATAGAGAGGGCGCTCAACAGCCATGTAATGCCGATGTTGTTTATAGGGGACAAATACGTCCGGGCATTTTGAAATCTGCGATGTTTTCTCCTGCATTAGGAGGCAATACAGTGTATTGAAAGAATAAATTCAGGAACTATATAGCATCCCATTTATTATTTTAGGCGCCATTTTACTAGTTTCACATCGGCGGCTTGGGGGGGTTGAAGCATTCAGACCACATATTTAGCGCAGCTAGCACGTTAAAGCGACCGCCGTGGAATATAAGCTAGGCCTATAGTAAAAAGTTATTTTTCCGAAATAGGTGACATACAAGGTGAGTCAAAAAGAAAGTTACCCAAATTAACGATTTTCTATCTTAAAAAGCCATCAAATATGAAACACCAAGGAAGTAGGCCTATATCTGAAAAGGGAAAGAATGTTGCATCCTGACGCTACTTTCGAAACAAAAAGGACATTTTTGCCATTACCTTGTACCTCAGAGAGTATACTTTCATGTGAGTACTGTAAGGAGTTATATGTTGAAAAGTCTTTAAGAGAGATTTGTAGGCGAATGTGTGGCCAACTTAGTGAATATTTACATGTCCTGCATGTTGACGCCCTCAACCGACGTGTGACAAATTCACTAAGTTGGCCATACATAAATTATTTACTTGCCTACAAATCTCTGTTAAAGACTTTGTCAACATATTCTTTACAGTTCTCACATGAAGGTATATACTCTCTGAGGTACAAGAAAAAAATGTCTTTTTTTCTGATTCGAAAGTAGCGTCAGGTTGCAACATTTTTCCCTGAAAAGAGCATCTTCTTCCACTCATTATCAACTTTAAAAAAGGAATTACTAAAATTGATACAATAAGATGCACTTTATCCCTTTATGTTTTTTGTGTGAAATGGAGCAAGCCAAATATTTTTAAATATCCTTGCTTATCACATTAAGATGCACTTTATCCCTTTATGTTTTTTGTGTGAAATGGAGCAAGCCAAATATTTTTAAAATATTTTTTAAATAGCCTTGCTTATCACAAAATTGCCAGTGATCTGTCAGATTGACGCACCTCGATCCAACTGACACATCAAGCCGCATACAGTCTGTTCAATTATTATACATGTAGTAGAAGACGGAATGTCCCGACATAAACAAGTACACATCCATGCAGTGCAGTCCCTTTGTCATAATATTATAGTACTGTTCATGTTTATGTCCAGACAAATCAAACGCATGGCCATGGGCTCATTTTTTCTCAATGCAAACAATCAAGTCGGCAAGGTTACCGTGACGGTATCTATATTTTTTTTTAGAAGGCAAGATCTTCGTGTATCAGATTAAATACTAATGTCTGAATCAATATTGCAAAGCGCAGGGTAATAGATGTTTAAATCATGCACAGACTTCAAAAATATTCACCAGACGGGTCCATCTAACCGATGACTTTCGTCTGTTACTCAGTGGCGTAGCTAGGATTTTTTTTAGTTGGGGGAGGGGCACAGGGGGTATCAGAATATCATGGGGGGGGGCACATATCGCAAACGTCCTATTGCAGTCTTTCCCAGTTGGGCCCCATAAAGCCTCGCTATGTAAACGCAGATGTATTTTTTAATGGATTTGCGTGAACTTACTTCCTCCTTGGTGGTTCGACTCCCTCTATTGCCCTGACACAAGCGTTAGAAAGGATGATCAAATCGGGACATTGCATATCTGCTCGTTCCACTGATATTTCACTATCCTGAAAACAAAAACAAAATTGTATCTGTACAAAAGTTTGACCATAATGCTAAATATTATAAATATTATATCCGACTTTTTAATGGTTTTGACTTGAGTTGTTTTTTCAAAGTTCCAGGAGAATTCGTATACTCCGATGGTCGAGGGATCATACTGAATCACATTGGAGCTCCTGGTGCCCGCTAACCCAAGCACACCATTCAATAACAACCTATATGGGTTTTTCTATAAATTAGGGGTCCAAAGTGGGACGCATTAAAAGGTCTCGAAAACTTTAAGTTATTTTATTTATGGTCAATCTTGCTTTTCATAATATGTATTTACTTCCATCAAGATGGTAACGCACAAGCCTTTTCAACAGAAAGGAGATCAACTTCATGTCATCTGGAATATTAAGAACACTAGGTTTTACACGTAACTGGGATACCACAGGACACCATGTTACGTGTGAAATATTACAGACGTCGTGTATTGTTTTGTATTTAGCATTGCTGCATTGTTGTTTTCTTATCCTTATATTTAATGGACAGAATTTGAATACCAAGGAAAAGTAAGCAATTTGACAATGAAATAATAATAAAAGAACATTTGTAAAGCGCCGGTATCCGCCTAAAAAAGGCGCTCATGGCGCTCGAGGAGAAAGTCAAGTTAGGATTGTGTGTTGTGAGAGTAAGCTTGTTTGTACAGGTGAAATTTTATGTTTGTCTTAAATGTTGTGATGGATGGAGATGATTTGATAGCCAGAGGGATTTGGTTCCACACTCGGGCTGATGCTGCAGTAAAGGATCTGTCACCCCAAAGAGTGGAGGTCCTGGGCTCGTGAAGCATCATGAGCTCACTGGAGCGGAGTCCGGTGCGTGCTGTTGAGTACGGGTGGATGAGGTCGATGAGATACTCCGGCGCATTGTTGTGGAGGATTTTGAACACGAATAGGCCAAGTTTGTATTTGATTCTGTATAATACTGGAAGCCAGTGGAGATCTGCTAGTACAGGAGTGATGTGAGAATGTTTACTAGTGAGAGAGATTAGTCTGGCACTGATGTTTTGTAGTCGCTGCAAAGTTGATTTAGGTTAATGCCATACAATAGTGAATTGCCCATGTCAATTTTGGATGTGATGAAAGCGTGAACAAGTATTTCAGTTGTGTGTTTGTCAAGATATTTTCGTATGTGTCCGATGTTACGGATCGACATGCAGACTGATCTAGAGATTGATGTAAGGTGAGGTTCCATGGATAGAGATGAATCAAAGATAATGCCGAGATTTCTAACTTGATTTGATGGCATGATGGTTGAATCACCAACCCTTATGGATGGAACATGAACTTTGCACGATTGCTGCTTTGAACCTATGATGATAAATTCGGTCTTTTCATCGTTGAATTTGAGCCAGTTGTGAGTCATCCAAGAACGTACGTCATCAATGCATGTTTCCATCTGCTGGATTGCTGAATCAACATTGTGTTGTTGAGGGTCTACTGACATATATAATTGGGTATCATCTGCATAACAATGATAGGATAGACCATGCTTTCGAATGATTTCACCAAGTGGCATTGTATACTGTATATCATTAAGGTATGATTTAAACCAGTCTAATGCAACTCCATCTATCCCAATACGAGTGTTGAGGCGGCTGAATAATGTGGGATGGTCAACTGTATCAAAAGCTGCTGATAGGTCGAGCAACACGAGCAATGATATCTTGCGCTTGTCCATAGCCTGCAACAGGTCATTTTGGATTTTGAGGGTGGCAGACTCGACGCTGTGATTAGCACGGAAGGCAGATTGATGCGGGTCATGTAGATTGTTCTCAATTAAGAAAGATGAGAGTTGCATTAAGACTACCCTCTCAAGGGTTTTACTCAAAAGGGAAAGATTCGACACTGGTCTGTAATTCTTCATTTCCTCTTTGTTTAGATGCGGCTTCTTTAAAAGAGGTCGTATCTGAGCAACTTTCATATCATCCGGTACATCACCAAACAGTAAACTGTCATTAATGATGCCATGCAGTGTCATTAATGATACCAGTGAAAACCGGCACAAGGGAAGCAATGAAAGACACTTGGTTACGTCTCGATAGTCCGAAGTACCATTGGTCCGACGCAGTGGCGCACCCAGGATTTGGTTTGGGGGGGGGGCTCAAAAAATCTTTTTACAAATTTGTTAACAGTTGAATTTTTTACAAAAAAGTTTGCCCAAAGTTTTTGGCCGCAGAAAAAAATTGGGTTTTTTTAGGGGCGGTCTATTTTGACGTTGGTGGCGCCACTTACACCCCTATTATACTACTCGAAAACAGGCCACATTCATCTCACCAAGGCCAAATCGTGGGGCTATAAAAAAAAAAAAAAAAAAACAATTGACAACCTCTTGGGGCGGGGCTCAAACCCCCCAAGCGCCCCCCCCCCCTTGGGTGCGCCACTGGTCCGACGTCCCATTGGTTCGACGAAACATAATACTGTGTAGTTCCACTAGTTCAGGTTGACTGACCCAAACCTTAACCCTAACCCTAATCCTATGGGGCGTCGGACCAATGGGACGTTGGACCGTGAATGGGACGTTTATACCAATGGAACGTATACAGCAATGTACCGTCGGACCAATGGGACTTCAGACCAATGGGACTTCGAACCAATGGGACGTCGGACCATATGGTACTTCGGACTATAGAGACGTCCCCAAGACGCTTTTAAATGTACACACAGGAGAATTGGTTCACACGTAACAGTTACAAGGGAGCATCCAATGTTACATGTAAAACCTCCATATTGGGGAGCACCATATCACATCTTCACCCAATTATTTCTTTAAAAATTGTATCTCATGTTGAAATTGTGTTAGTACCTCCATCATTTTGACCTTAAAAATGGCATATAGTTTACCTTTTAAGGAGGCAAAAATGTAAATATTTTGAGACTGTAATTTGTGTCCCACTTTTTAGCCAATAAGAATTGTCCGCTTAGGTTTTAACCAAAACAGGAAGTAAATGGGATACGATAACAAATTTGTAGGTTTTACCAATGCAACTTTTATTGGTGTTTGTTACACATAAAGTATCATTAACTTTAATACATTTGCTATTTAGTTATAAAACTAAAAAGACAAATTGTCATATTGGACCCCTAATTTATAGAATGACCAACATCTATACTCTGTCTACATATTTTGTCTTTTCCCCGCTCAGTGTATAGATGGGTAGCCTTCACCTCGAAGGGGCTTTTCCTGTATGGATCTGGTCATGGGCGACGTGTGTTTGAAAAACGTCATCTGTGCCTGTCAATAGAAGTCGTTTCCGCAAGCAATGTTATGTTTCAATACATCAGTCGATTAATTTGATAACTTTTGTATTGTGATAAACAACATCCGGTTTTGTTGACAGGTGGATCGGATGCCTAATATATTGGCGTGTCCTTTGCTTAGCACTGTTTTCTGTGAAAATAAAAGTTTTGTTTGAATTGAATGAGATTTAATTAATTTGACAAAGTGTTCGCGAGTTCGAAAACAACGAAGTCCTTGGCATTTTTTTAACGGGATGAAAGAACAGCAATCTGGACACCACAGCAATCTAGACACCTGTTCCTAATTAATGGATCCTAAATTTTCATATAAAAATGCAATGGTTGAGAGCCGTTCAGTTACTTTGCTCGAAAACGGTGGTCCAGTTTCATTTGATTGACTTTCTACCTCTGGAGATTAGAAAAAAGGTTAGTCTTGTTGAAAGAGTGAGTACTTTACGCTTTATTACGACGTAAAACCAAATATCTGATGTGTATATTGTTTCTGTCAATAGAATAAAATTATACTGATGCCTTCGTATGGGGTTAATGGCGCCTTAAATGGCAATCGCTGGAATGCATGTAAAGCATAAATGACATTAATCAAAGTTGTGACCACAGGCTTGCGTCTATTTTCTAGAAAGTTTATCAAAATTATAACTGCTTCATGATGAATTATATCTACATCACTACTTGGAATTTATAATGCGTAATTAATTGTCTTGACGTGTAATTTTTGTCATTATTTCATGCAAGGGTATTGTTGAAAATAATCTATTTGAGATTGATTCTTAGTGTGGTAAACTTAGTCTCACATAGACCCTACCACAATATATCCCCACTCCATTCCGTAAAAACTTTCCCTGTCCGAATTGTAAACAAAAACATATATCACGTCAGTCGCATGACTCGCGTCATGTTTCTGAACTCGACGACTAACTCAAGAAACTGTTCTTTGTTTGCAGACGAATCTTGACCTACTCACTGAGCTGAGAGGCGATATCAGCCAAAATGAGGGCATCCATTGTTCTGCTACTTGCACTTGTGCTGTTCGTTGGGTTAATCCACAGC